>NC_086317.1:304009895-304626770 GCF_036172605.1 Pelobates fuscus | reverse complement strand
CTATACCCGGCATACTCCCCCTCCCCCTCCTGTCTCTGTGGAGGGTCATGAGGAGTTCGAAGTATCTGCTGTTATTGACTCTCGTTTTCTTAGGGGTCGGCTTCAGTACTTGGTACATTGGAAGGGTTATGGGCCTGAGGAGCGCAGTTGGATTTCTGCGGATGCTGTTCATGCTCCCCGCCTTGTACGTTCTTTCCATTCGCGTTTTCCTGCCAGGCCTGGTCCTGCCCGCCCGGAGGGCGTGTCCTCGGGGGGGGTACTGTAGCGGTACTTACCTTATCCGGGGGCCGGACGCGGTCCTCTCTTCAAGCCGCGCGCGGTCCTGCGGCTGCACGAGCCGCGCGCGGCTCGTCCGACTGTTCAGACAGGAAGGCGGGCAGTGACCGCGAGAAGCGGTCACGTGTCCCGCCTGCAGCTAAGAGCGCGCCGCGAATCTCGGGCGCGCTCTTAAAGAGACAGTGGGAGCCTAAATTGCAAAAAGGCTCCCATTGGCTCCTGTCATGCCAATCACCCCATACACTTACCTGTTGGGGGAGTGGAAGTGACAGGAGCCAATCACATTAGTTTGAAGGCTACTTATACTTACCCTTTTCCCTTAGTTCGTTGCCCTATCGTGGTTTCTGCTACAGTTCCCTTTAGTGCTTGTTGTGTTCAGTTGTGTTTCTCCGTATTTGACCTTGGCTTTGTATTCTGACTTCGTTTTCGCTTTATCCTATTCTGTACTGTTTGCCGGCTTGCTGATTCCTGTGTACCAGTCCCCGGCTAGTTTTCGTTTACGCTGTCTCTTTGTGCCCTTGACCTCGGATCGTTCCTGACTCTGTTTTATCCTATTACGTCGAGTCCGGCCACTCTAAGGTCCGGTAGACGTATCTCTCCTCTGTACTGTCTTCTGTTAGGCTGGATCCTGCGTGTAGGGGTATATACTCGTTACAATTATAGAGGAGTGAACCACAACACCTCTTCCGCCTCTGAAAGGATATAGGTCAATATGTCTCAAAGTTCAACACTTCTGACAGCTATGAGTGACTGCCTATTAATTTCTAGCCTTTCCACGGACATGCTTGCACCTTGCGGCTAAGGGCCTGCACAACTAACCACCCTGTGATGGCAGTGGCTTTCCGCATGGGGGTGACCGCCCCCACAAAATTATAGAGGAGCAAACATACAGCAGCCTCTTTTCCGGCTCGATTAAAGGTTCTGGGCCAATATGTCTGCAATTTAACCAGTACACTCACGTATCACTTATTGTATATTTCCTGGTCTCTCAGGAATTTCTATTAAATAGCGTATCCCCTTCCCAGGGCAATATACAACAAAAACTAGTCACCAAGGGTCTCTATGGTCATGATAGGCCGCCCTACCACTAGTGTAATACGCCCTTTTTTTTAAATATATTTCCTGGTCTCTCAGAGATTTAGCCTATCCCTTTCCCAGAGCAATATGTATAAACAATTACAAATAAGTTACAAAACGCTACTTATAAGTAATACAGGGTTTCAAATAATATAATAATACAGGATAGAACTGCACAACAACTATTGGGTATGCTCCCCCTCATCCGGACACGTTTAAATACCCCCTAGCTCAGGTTCCCCACCCGCTACTGTAACTAAAATCACAGCCCACGTTATGGAGGTTCACCCGCTAGGCAGATACACCCTAATTCAAAGTATGGAAATATTAAAGTCAGTTATAGATGGCTTCTAAAATAATATAAATCTTAATCTGAGCCCATACACTTACTTTGTTAAAAATGCTAACTTGTTAAAATATTCAGACTAAATAGGACAAAGGAATTATTTTACCATTTTTTTCAGTTCATTTGTTACCAGTTCCTGACATTCCGTCATATGTCCAGTAATTCCTTAGTCCTGGATAATAAAGCTGAAAAACACTCCACAAATTGATTAGTTTAGGCAATTACATTTACAAAACAATGCAGTTTATTTTTTCTCATACAGGCAAGACTACCCACCCCCAACAAGGACAAATTCTCCCCCAGCTGTAGCTGAAAAGCATGGTCACACAGCTGTTAAAAAATAAAAGGTGGTCTCTCCTTCATGAGTCAAAATCATATATATATATATTTATACTAATATTCTGTGTATACGCACACATAAATCTATTATTCACTGAATCTGCTTTACTAAACGTATCTTTTTCTTAACTACTACATTTAATAAATTTTGTCCAAATCTCTTTTCAACTAGACAAATCCATGAATGCCAAACAAATGTGAATTAGTAAAACCTGGTGAACTAGTTTAGTGAAAAGTCTTTTCCTATGCAAATGGTAGCAAACAATGAAACTAGGCCTCAATTCATTCACACCATGTGGTCAATGGTGGATTAAAATCCACATGGTCAGACAAAAAGTAAAGTACCGTATATACTCGAGTATAAGCCGAGTTTTTCAGCACATTTTTTGTGCTGAAAAACCCCAGCTCGGCTTATACTCGAGTCAATTGTCTGTATTATGGCAATTTGCATTGCCATAATACAGACTGGGGCTGTGGGGGCTGCAGAGAGATGTTACTTACCTTTCCTGCAGCTCCTGTCAGCTCTCTCCTCCTCCGCCGGTCCGTTCAGCTCTTCTGTCAGCTCACAGTGTAAATCTCGCGAGAGCCGCGGCTCTCGCGAGATTTACACTGGGAGCTGACCGAGGTGCTGAACGGACCGGCGGAGGAGGAGAGAGCTGACAGGAGCTGCAGGAAAGGTAAGTAACATCTCTCTGCAGCCCCCACAGCCCCCTCCTACACAGTGCCCATCCACTGGACCACCAGGGAAGGAGAGCCCCCCTCCCTGGCCAGCTAGCAAGCAGGGAGGGGGGACGAAAAAATGTATATATAGCAATAATAATAAAAAAAATAAAAATAATAAAATAAAAATAATAATTAAATAAAAAATTATAATAAAATAAAAAAAATAATAATAAAAAAAGTAATGAAACAAAAAAATATTAAAATAATAATTAAAAAAAAAATGCCCACCCCCCACCAAGGCTCTGCATCACACTCTGCATTACACACACACATACACACACTGCATTCATACACACACACTGCACTCATACACACAGCATTCTCATACACACACACTGCACTCATACACACAGCATTCTCATACACACACACTGCACTCATACACACAGCATTCATACACACACACTGCACTCATACACACACTGCACTCATACATACACTGCACTCATACACACACTGCACTCATACACACACTGCACTCATACACACACTGCACTCATACACACACTGCACTCATACACAGCATTCTCATACACACACACTGCACTCATACACACAGCATTCTCATACACACACACTGCATTCATATACACACACTGCATTCATATACACACTGCACTCATACACACACTGCATTCTCATACACACACTGCATTCTCATACACACACTGCATTCTCATACACACACTGCATTCTCATACACACACACTGCATTCTCATACACACACACTGCATTCTCATACACACACTGCATTCATTATATACACACACTGTAAATAAATATTCAATTAATATAATTTTTTAAGGATCTAATTTTATTTAGAAATTTACCAGCAGCTGCTGCATTTCCCACCCTAGTCTTATACTCGAGTCAATAAGTTTTCCCAGTTTTTTGGGGTAAAATTAGGGGCCTCGGCTTATATTCGGGTCGGCTTATACTCGAGTATATACGGTATATTTTTTCTATATAAAAATGACCAAAGATTGGTAACAAGCAACACAATAATTCATCACTATGTTCTACAGCAAGAGATACATTAAAAACAAATATCTAATCCCTATTTGCTATCTGTATTCATTCCATTAAAACCAGATCATCAATTTATTCACTTCTATGCAGACAGACAATTGACTCTATGTATTAAACAAAATGCATAACTTTTGTATTTTCCCTAATATTCCAGCATAATCCTATATCTTCGTCGCCAAGTGTTAAAGTCGTGACTTAAATATGAATATTAATTTAATAATTAACATATAATAATTAAGCAACAAATAACAACATTAATATTTTTTAGAGTTCGGTATTATGGTCGAATATGTAATAGGAAATACACAAAACATTGTAGTATTAAATGTATATTTAATATAATTATAATAACAATTAAACAAATGCTAGCAGGATGTCAATTTACTACAATAATTACACAATACAAACTACAACATTACTTACAAAAGGCTATAACAGTTGCTAGCTGTTATAATAGATTACTTACACGGCTCCAGCCTGTTTGGCTGGCGCTGTACAGTCAGCTACATGTTCAAATGCAAGCAAAGGAAAAGAGAGTGAATTCCTCTTACTATTTGGTTTTATACAGTAAGTAGGCTGGCCTGTGATGTCACTGCCAGAAGCACATGAGTTAGCACACTGACCCCTAGTGGTGCCTCTAAAGCATTAAGCTCATTATGCTTTTTTATGACAAAAAGTCATTAATTAATAAATACCATTACACCTCACCAGCCAAGAAAAGAAATAGGTCACAATCTAGAGGTACATGGTATGTCAAATCATTTTTTCCATTTAAATATATTACCTCAATTTGTAGTCAAAAGAGTGCCTTCTGTCATTATATTATTATGTCAGTTCCCTCAGGTCTCCAAGGAGATCCCCAGTTTCACATGCAGACAGGAGACCAAGGCGTAATAAGTGCAATGCATGTGACGATGTGGCGGCAGAAGGGAAACGGCTTTGCATAGCCTGCATGAAACTGGTTGCTGATCCACCAGTAGCTCATCCTGCAATGGCCAATCCAGCTGATGTGATTTTCATCATCAAATAGGCTGTGGCAGAAGGTATTAAGGAAGCCATTCAGTCTACCAGGCATTCTAAGCCTACGAGGAGAGAGATCTCTGACAGTGAGAGCTCTATGAGAAGAGTCATATTCCTACTGAATACCCAGGGACATCTGATGATGAGGAGTTCCCATATTCAGGGGGGTTTGATGAAAGGAAAACTGAAGCTCTCATTGAGGCAGTGAGGAAGACTCTAAGTTTGGAGGAATCCTATGTTCAAATACCCTCATGCAGCACACACTTTTCTAGTCTCAAGAGAAAGGAAACAGCGTTTCCCCTCCATGAGACCATAAAGACCCTTATTCATGACAAATGGGGTAAATCTGAGAAATGGGTCAGTTTTAGGGTAAGTGGTCCAAGCTATAACCATTCAAGAAAGCTGACTCTGCCTCTTGGATCTCGGCTCCCAAGGTGGACGAGGCAGTAATCAGACTGGCTCTTTGAGAGAACCTATGGAGAAAAGGATTGATACTAATCTTCCCAAGGCATACATGGCAGCATGGGCTAGTCTGCACTCAGTAGCTGCCCTAACTTCAGTTTCCAGGGCCCTTAAGCAATGGGCAGAGGATCTGGAAGTTGACATCAAGGATGGAGTGAGCAGATCACATCTCATCCTAGCTTTAGAAGACATTAGTCTTGCAGCAAATTTTTGCTCCGATGCCTCTGTGGATCTGGTACGCTCCATAGCTAGGTCCATGGCCCTCAATGTTGCTGGCCGTAGAGCATTCTGGCTTAAGGCCTGGGATGCAGATACGGCATCCAAGAATAGTCTCTGCTCACTACCTTTTCAGGGTGAAATGCTTTTCGGACGTTAGCTGGATGAGTGCATCAAAAAGGCTGCAGAAGGCAGTAAAGCCTTATTGCCATGTAACAGGAGCAACAGAAGATCCTCTAATGCTGACAGGAGGTCATTCAGAGACTCAAGGCAATACAGACCTGGTAGACAGTCCTCTCTGAGCCAGCCATGGAAGGCCAGTCAATCCTCTCATTTAGGTGGTAGGGGCAGAGGTTTATCTGCCCACCAGAATAAAAGATCCTGACTGCTTCCAGGCTCAGTCTCCAGGAATAGGCGCCAGACTGCTTCATTTCTCAATGACTCAGAGCCCCATCATCAAGGATCTGTGGGTCCAGAAAGTGGTCTCCCAAGGTTATTGGCTAGAATTCGAGGAGACACCTCCTTCAGGAAAATTCTTCAGCGTCCTCATTTCCAGAAAATGTAAGAAAAAGAATGGCGCTTCTAGAATTCATAGATTCTCTGTCCCAACAATTGGTGATCTGCCAAGTTCCCAGAGAAGAACGATTTCAGGGTTTCTACTCAAGGCTTTTTCTTGTCCATCCTCAATACCTTTCTGTGTGCCAAACGATTCAGAATGGAATCATTAGCCTCCATCATTCAGGCAGTATGTCCAGGCGATTGGTTAATTTCCATCGATCTCAAGGACGTCTATTTCCACATCCCAATCAATGCGGATTTCCTGAGCAGACACAATGGGCCTTTCAAAAGTTGGTTCACAGATGGGGTCTTCCAGAGATCGACATGATGGCCAACTTCCAGAACAGACATGTTCAGAGGTTCTTCTCCAGGGAACATCATCCCCTAGCGGAAGGTTGGGATGCCCTCAGCTGTACATGTGTAGCGGTACTTACCTTTTCGAGGGGCCGGCCGGGGTCCTCTATAAAGCCGTGCGCGGTCCGGCTGCTGCACGAGCCGCACGCGGCTCATCCGACGGCTGCAACAGAAAGGCGGGCAGTGACCGCGAAAGGCGGTCACGTGTCCCGCCTGACTCTAAGTGCGCGCCGCGGGTCTCTGGCGTGCTCTTAAAGGGACAGTGGGAGCCTAAATTGACAAAGGCCTCCCATTGGTCCCTGTCATACCACACTCCCCATACACTTACCTTTTGGGGGCGTGGATGTGACAGGGGCCAATCAAAATAGAAGTTTAGGTATTTATACTCACCTTTTCCCCTTAGTTCCTTGCCCTATCGTGGTTTCTGTTACAGTTCCCTTTAGCACTTGTTGTGTTCAGTTGTGTTCCTTCGTACTTGACCTTGGCTTTGTTTCTGACTACGTTTTCTCTTTATCCTTATCTGTTCTGTTTGCCGGCTTGCTGTTTACCGTGTACCAGACCCCGGCTAGTCCTAGTTTACGCTGTCTCTTTGTGCCCTTGACCTCGGATTGCTCCTGACTCTGTACTCCTCTCATATACCTTGAGTCTGGCCATTCTAAGGTCCGGTAGACGTATCTCCCCTCTGTGTTGTCTTCTGTTGAGTTGAATCCTGCGTGTTGGGGTATATTTTTGTTACATTACAATAGGGCCATGGACAGATTTAGCTCAGCAGATGGCTTCTCATGAGGCTAGATTTGTAGAGCAGGATCACCATATGGATCAGATAGCCCAGGCTCTCCAGACGCTCTTATCTAGAACTATTCCAGCAACCACAAGTAACCCTCCAACACCTCTTCTTCCTGAAGTATCTACTTTGCCTAATACTTTGGCCCATTTAACACTTCCTCCTAGGTATGGAAGGGACTCTAAGACATGCAGAGGTTTCATTAACCAGAAATAGAATTCCACTTTGAGATGTATCCACATTCCTTTCCCACAGATAGGTCTAAAGTAGGGTTCCTTATGCACCAACTTACTGATAAAGAACTTGAGTGGGCAAATCCTATTTGGGAGGCTAATGGACTTATGGTGCATAATTTCAATAGTTTCCTTACAGCTTTTCGTAGAACTTTTGACACAACTAAAAGGTCAAAGAATGCCACCAGAACATTAATGAGAATTAAACAGGGTTCTAGGCCTGTTGCAGACTATGCCATTTAGTTTCGTACCCTTGCTTCACAGGTAGATTGGACCAATAATGGGTTAACTACTGCATTCATGGAAGGTTTATCTGACACTATATTGGATGTGGTAACAGCTAAGGTGCTTCCTATTGCATTAGAGGACCTTATTGACTACCTCATTGATATAGATAATAGGATTCGTGACAGGCTCTATACTAAAAACAGGAATAGACGTTTTGTTACACCTATTAACCCCAGAGTTGATAAACCTGAGTGTTAAAGTATCTGAGGAGGAACCCATGCAATTAGGGGTTGCCAAACTCTCTGATACTGAAAAATTACATAGGAGAAGGGACGGACTCTGCCTATACTGTGGTAAAAGGATGTCCCTTGCTTCCTGAAAACTCTCGCACCTAAGACCTTATAGGGGACTGGCCTTGGGTGTGATATCTAAGTCTCCTAAATTGCCTCCTAACCATTTGCTTCTCCCTGTTTCTTTGTGTCACGATTCGGGGAACCCAACACGCTAACACACACGCAGACACACACACAGAAAGTGTGCAGTACCGGTCCTTAGAGTGGCCGGGGTAAGCACACACAGAATAGTCAGGAGACAAGCCGAGTAAGGGGAACAGAACACAGAAAACAGAATAACGAGAAACATGCCAAGGTCAAAGGGTAGGAGAAAGTCACAAAGTCAGTATAACAAGCCAGAGAGTACGTAACCAGAAAGCACACGTTCAGAATCAATACTATAAAGCAAAGACCACAACAGGGCAGGGAGGAACAGGAAAGGTAAGTATTTAAACCAGAAGGTTAATTCTGATTGGATAATTTCCAATCAGAATTAACAATCACCCGTGGGAGATCTCCCACTGTGATTGAGGCACTGTGCCTTTAACGCCGGGTCAGGTTGTTTCTTCCCATCTCCTTCTTCCGAGGAGGAACGTTTGTCTCACAACCTGGATGTGGTTTGCTGTTTATCGGTCTTCCTCGACAGAACTGGCAGCTGGAGGAGATCCTCTAGGCTTTTTATCCTCCCTCAAGGGCATAATAAGGGCCAGCAAGCATCTCCTAAGACCATCTCTAGGTGGCTGGTCTCGGCCATTACTAAGGCTTACAAGGCTAAACAGGTTCTGGTTTCTCAAGGTCTGAAAGTTCATTCAACCCGAGCTCTATCCACTTCCTAGGCAGCTGTTGCACAAGTGTTTTCTGATCACATCTGCAGAGCAGCGACATGGTCGTCTCAGAATACCTTTATCCGGCATTATCGAGTGGATGTGAGATCCTCTAGAGAGGCTCAATTTGGTTCTGCCATCTTATCGGCTTCTTGAACTTATATTGTCACTTAATAAATTTCAGCATTATATTGTGTTCTGTATATTCCCCTCCCCCCTCCCCCCAGAGTTTTACAGCTTGGGCATTGCCCTGGAGTAGCGCTACCATAGCCATGGCTGGGAAAATGGAAAATTGCTTCATGCTTACTGATATTTTCCTTTCCTGCTAATAGGCCATGGCAGCACTAGGCACCCTCCCTGGTTGTTGGCTTGTTACAAACTGGGAAATTATGGTCATGTGGCATTTTATGGGCTAAAATGTAGTCCTGTCCAATGGGAGTGAGGGGAGGAGCTAACCCTGGAGTAGTGCTGCCCATTACTGGGAAAGGAAAATATCGGTAAGTATAAAACAATTTTCCATTATATACATACATACACACATACATACATATATATACACATACATACACACATATTATATGTGTGTGTGTGTGCAAATATATGTATGTGTGTGTGTATATATATATATATATATATATAATATATATATATATATATATATATATACATACACACACACACACACACACACACACACACATACAAACTTTTTATATATATATATATATATATATATATATATATATATTTGTGGTCAGGGCATAAAGCCGTATTAGTAACATAAGACAAACAAGGAATGGAAAGGTCAGTTGTGGTGTGCCGTAACTGACGAGGTAGTAGGCCTGAAATAAAAGAGGGCCTACCTTATGACATGCTTATAAAAGGAGGTGTGGTGGGTGGGACAACTCACCAGACCTAAGACGGTAGTGAGAGAAGGGCTGAGGCTCCTTGTAACGGAGTGCAATATTAAAATCCACGATCTCCGCTGGTATTAAGTGTAAATCCACAGTCAGCGCTGAAAAGTAAGGCAATATCCCAAATCCCCCAGTAACCGGACGAAACACAGTTCTGGGAGTCAACTGACACTTTATTCACAGGCTTCCAGTATTTATGCAAGTCCCCATGCAAGGGGTTTCCAGACAGACTTAGCAGGGGCAATACAGTAGGGGACTACATGGGGGACTTAACATTCTGGACATTTCTCCCATCAGGCACTGCTGCACGAGAGGGATACTCCCACTGGAATACACCGTTAAGTGGATTATCTCTCCGTGCAGCAGAACCGGCATTTTACTTTTAAATACATAACTTTCTCATAATTCACCCTATTTGCACGAATGGACGGTCGGTAGATAGCTGGGGTCTGGGGTTATATTTCGTGAGACTATCGCTCAGATCCCAGCTAAAACTACCGAACGGTGCACGAAATAGACTTAACCATCGAGTCCGGTTTAAAACTACCGAACACCGATGGGGAACATTAATGTGATGCGGGCGGAACTCCCGACCGCTCTGGAAGTCCAGCGGTGTTCGTTTAGTTGAGTAGCCATTTTCAGTTACAGGCACTCGATGACACCGCTGAAGAGACAAAGGATCCAAGATGGCCGACCGCCACGTGGTCGGTAGTCGAACGACGGCCACCTAGGAGAGCCTTTACTTACCGATTGCAACACTGTTACAATCGGTTAATGAGCGCCACATGTCCCTTAATGTGTGGTCTATCAGGGGGGCCCGTATTCGTTTCACGAACAGCCCGGATAGTTGTTGTTCGTGAAACGAAGTACAGGAATGCTAGTGGCTTCCGGCTGCTAGCATACGAATTACAATGGCAACATAATATACGTCCAAGTACATACACAACACAACAGAAAATACAGACAACCTTTTGACATATAACGTCCAGTGTTCTAGAAGTGGCTAGGTTTGTCACACTCCTTAAGAAGGGGAACCAAGCCCCTCCCACAACTTCAAATAAAAACAACTTTGGCTAGTGTTTGTGACTAAGTGGCTACTACAAAAGACTGGAAATACCCCATTTGGAATACCCTGGGTTGTCTACATTTGAAAATGGTATGCCATGGTGAGGTTATTTCACATTCTTGGGCTACTATATGGTCTCAAAAAGCAACACAGACCCAGCAAACCAATCTGGCAAACTGAATTGGGCAAGCCCTATATTGACCCTGTAACTTTCCAAAACACCATAAAACCTGTACATGGGGGTATTGTTATACTCGGGAGACTTCGCTGAATACAAATATGAGTGTTTACAACAGAAAAACGTATCACAACGATGAAATCACCAGTAAAAGTGCAGTTTTTATGTAAATATGAACGCTAACTTTGGCAAGCATTTGTGGCTAAGTGGCTACTACAAAATACTGGACATAAGCCATTTTGAATACCGTGGGTTGTCTACCTTTACAAATGGTATGCCATGATGGGGCAAATTTCAATATGCCAACATGGAAAAGGGGAAAGCCCTACATTTGACCACTGTACGTTTGCAAAAAACCATAACACCTGTACATTGGGGGCACTGTTGTACTCGGGAGATGTTGCTGAACACATATTGGGTTGTTATTTGTCAGTAATACATGACAGGAACTTAAAATCCATGCCTAAAATACAATGTGAGAGAAAAATAACACAAAAAAATGACTACCCAAAAGGTTGACAAAGACTGGTGGTAGAATTAGTGCATGGAAAGTGTTAAAATACAACCATTTGAACTACCCTAGGGTGTCTACTTTTCAAAAATATATGGTTTGATGGAGGTAAATTACATTGGCCGGCTTCAAAAATTTCCCAAATAAGACATGGGTGCATGATGACCAGCTGTAAAAATTCCAATTTGGAAAACTGGAATACGCACCCTCCAAATAAGGTCTTTTAACCCCCAGACAACCTGACACATCTGTGGGGTATCACTGTACTCAGGAGATGTTGTTGAACACAAATTGGGGTGTTCTTTGGCAGTAACCCTTAAGGTTCTCAGTGCATGTATTCTTAAATTGCTATGTGTGTCAAAAAATCACTAGTGATGTCGCGAACATGAAATTTTCCGTTCGCAAACGGCGAACGCGAAATTCCGCAAATGTTCGCGAACGGGCGAACCTGGCGAACCGCCATAGACTTCAATAGGCAGGCGAATTTTAAAACCCACAGCGACTCTTTCTCGCCACAATAGTGATGGAAAAGTTGTTTCAAGGGGACTAACACCTGGACTGTGGCATGCCGGAGGGGGATCCATGGCAAAACTCCCATGGAAAATTACATAGTTGATGCAGAGTCTGGTTTTAATCCATAAAGGGCATATATCACCTAACATTTCTAAATTGCTTGGAATAACGTGCTTTAAAACATCAGGTATGATGTTGTATCGATCAGGTAGTGTAAGGGTTACGCCCGCTTCACAGTGACAGACCAAACTCCCCGTTTAACGCACCGCAAACAACCGCAAACAGTCCATTTGCACAACCGCAAACTCCCCATTTGCACAAGGTTGGATACCAAGCTAGCCATGTCCCGTTCTTTGTCCTCACTGATGTCATTGAAGGTCTCTTCCTCCACCCAGCCATGTACAACACCAAGGGTCTGCGAAAGGTGACAACAAGCCCCCTGTATTTAAATGTACACTACTGTTACACCAGATATGAGTTGCACTGGTGACACTGTGCCCTGGCAGGCCCTGAAATGCACACGTGTGAAGGAAACTGACTGCTATTATTTCACAGACAAATTTCTTGGTTTTTTTTTTTTTTTTTTAATGTACACTACTGTTACAACAGATATGAGTTGCACTGTTGTGACACTGTGCCCTGGCAGGCCCTGAAACGCACACGTGTGAAGGAAACTGACTGCTATTATATTACAGTCAAAAAAGTTTTTTGTTTTTTTTTAAATGCAAGCTATTGTGACACCAGATATGAGTGGTGGCACTGGGACCACCTTAAAAATATTGGATATCGCAAAAAATCATGATCACTATATACTTTCTCTACAAACCTCTAAAACGAACCAAACTACTCATCCATCCGCTATACCACTTTATCCCACCTAGAACTAGTGCCCAATTAAAATACTTGACTCTTACTTACCCACACTCAGTCATGCCACACACATTTCACCACTACTCTCACTGAATCCCTCTGACTACGGCTAAATTCATCTTCTACATCAGAACACTACTCCTAAGATTGGGTTATATCCATGTCTCGGGTCTTTCATTTAGAATAGGGGCAGCTTCGGTCTCCTTCAACACTGACACTCCAGTGCATATTATTAAAAGTCAAAAGATGGAAATCCTCAGTCTACAACCAATATATTCCTCATCCCGAGAAAGAAATGAGGAAAGCTTTTAAAAGTTTGGCTTTGTAAATTTGATGCAATAAGTGTGTTTTTCTTTAATACCTTTTCACCCTCTTTGCATGAACCCGATTTACATATATTACTAATATGTTTCTGAACATATATATTATATTATTCACTCACTCACTCACTCACTCTCTGGGCCAGCCTAAGACATCATGCTGCCTAGGTCCAACGATAAATGACGATGGGGGATAATGTAAAATAAACACAGGTTACTGGCTATGGAGGGATAATGTATAATAAACACAGGTTACTGGCTATGGGAGGATAATGTATAATAAACACAGGTTACTGGCTATGGGGGGATAATGTATAATAAACACAGGTTACTGGCTATGGAGGGATAATGTATAATAAACACAGGTTACTGGCTTTGGGGGATAATGTATAATAAACACAGGTTTCTGGCTATGGGAGGATAATGTATAATAAACACAGGTTACTGGTTGTGGGGGGATACTGTATAATAAACACAGGTTCTTGCTTGTGGGGGGATATTGTATAATAAACACAGGTTACTGGTTGTAGGGGGATAATGTATAATAAACACAGGTTACTGGCTATGGGGGAGATAATGTATAATAAACACAGGTTACTGGCTATGGGGAGGATAATGTATAATAAACACAGGTTACTGGTTGTGGGGGGATAATGTATAATAAACACAGGTTCTTGCTTGTGGGGGGATAATGTATAATAAACACAGGTTACTGGTTGTAGGAGGATAATGTATAATAAACACAGGTTACTGGCTATGGGGAGATAATGTATAATAAACACAGGTTAATGGCTATGGGAGGATAATGTATAATAAACACAGGTTACTGGTTGTGGGGGGATAATGTATAATAAACACAGGTTACTGGTTGTAGGGGGATAATGTATAATAAACACAGGTTACTGGCTATGGGGAGATAATGTATAATAAACACAGGTTAATGGCTATGGGAGGATAATGTATAATAAACACAGGTTACTGGCTATGGGAGGATAATGTATAATAAATGCAGGTTACTGGCTATGGGGGAGATAATGTATAATAAGCACATGTTACTGGCTATGGGGGGATAATGTATAATAAACACAGGTTACTGGCTATGGGAGGATAATGTATAATAAACACAGTTTACTGGCTATGGGAGGATAATGTATAATAAACACAGGTTACTGGCTATGGGGGGATAATGTATAATAAACACAGGTTTCTGGCTTTGGGGAGATAATGTATAATAAACACAGGTTACTGGCTATGGGGGATAATGTATAATAAACACAGGTTACTGGCTATGGAGGATAATGTATAATAAACGCAGGCTACTGGCTATGGGGGAGATAATGTATAATAAGCACATGTTACTGGCTATGGGGGGGATAATGTATAATAAACACAGGTTACTGGCTATGGGAGGATAATGTATAATAAACACAGTTTACTGGCTATGGGAGGATAATGTATAATGAACACAGGTTACTGGCTATGGGGGGATAATGTATAATAAACACAGTTTAGTGGCTATGGGAGGATAATGTATAATAAACACAGGTTACTGGCTATGGGGGATAATGTATAATAAACACAGGTTACTGGCTATGGGGGATAATGTATAATAAACACAGGTTACTGGCTATGGAGGATAATGTATAATAAACACAAAAAAAAAAATATAAAAAAATAATGCAGCTTCAGAATGAATCTAAATTGTATGCTGTCTAGGAGGTGGGAGGGTCTGGGAGGGAGGGTCTGCTGCTGATTGGCTGGAATGTGTCTGCTGACTGTGAGGTACAGGCGGACCGAACATCGCATATGTTCGCCATCCGGGGCGAACGCAAACACGCTATGTTCGCCAAGAACCATTCGCCAGCGAACCGTTCGGGACATCACTGAAAATCACTAATAATTTTTTTTTTTATTATTTGGCATAGATCGGTGGTAAAATGGTTGTATGAAAAGAGCATGAAAAGAGTTGAAACACCCCAAGTTTAATACCTTAAGTTGTCTTCTTTTAATAAATATATACATGTGAAGGGTTATTCAGGGATTCCGGACAGATATCAGTGTTACAATGTAACTTGCATTGTTTTTTTTGTTTGTTTTTTTTAAATGGTTTTGAAATAGCAAAGTGCTACTTGTACTTATAGCCCTATAACTTTCAAAAAAAAGCTAAGAACATGTTAACTTTGAGTATTTATAAACTCAGGACAAAATTTTGAAACTATTTAGCATGAGTGTTTTTTGGCTGTTGTAGATGCGTAACAGATTTTGGGGGTCAAAGTTAGAAAAATGTGTTTTTTTTTACATTTTGTCTAGAAGAATGCTGCTTGGACGTATAAATGTTTTATTGCTCCTCCTTTCACCCCTCTATTGGCCACTTCACTTATTTTGTGAGTAATATCAACATTTAGTGGCTGTCCCTTAACCCCTAAAGGATGGAGGAAGTTGTACAAGTTTAGATCAAAACAAAACGTAAACAAAACCTGGAATTTGCGCTACATGTTGTTCAACCATAATTCCCCTCTCTCACATTAAATACTTATACCACACTTATTATATATTGTTTTGTTCAGGAGAAACAGGGCTTTCTTTTCACATCAAATATTTATATATTAAAGTAATTTAATATGTAAACAATGTAAGAAATTAAGAATTAAAAAAAAATAGTTCTGCATGGCATTTTGACTGTGAATGTCACAATACTGTTAGCTGGTACTCAGTGGTGTATCCTGGTTTTGTGCTGCCCTAGGAAGGACAAAACTCAGGCACCCCCCCTGTGGCGAAACCGACCTCGCCACGTGTCCTTGGAGGGGGCTGATTGCCCGCCTCTTGCCTTTGGACTATGGACCAGACTTTATGGGAATGTGATACCCCAGATAGCCATACCATGGAGCCTATTCATATAATGAAAGACTATGGGAAAGACTTTAGCTCCATGGCAATTGTACTGTGTGAGTAGGATCTGCGCGCTATTCGGTAGTTTTGTGCGTGCAGATCCCAGCTATCTGGGGTAGGTGAAATGTCTGTGTGTTATGTGTAAATGTGACTTTAAGTATTTTAAAGTGTTTTATGTTGTTTTGCAACCATGTGGTTAATGGAGTCTGCCTTTAGTCCTGGGTAATTGGATTACTTCTCCAATTAACTCCAGGGCAGAAGGGAGGAAACCAGGGTGCATTGTGGGGATGTTTTTCTGCCAGACAGAAAGGAACAAAAGATACTTTTAGTAACTTTTGAACCCCTGTTCGGATTCATGCCATTTTTTAATATGTTGTTCCCCTGAATGGATTGATTGTGGATATGTATTTTTATGTGAATGTGATGTATGGTTTTAAAGTTATGAAAGTTGTGTAAAAGTATATTTTACACTGTATGCATAATGGGATTATGTGTCACACTAAGGGGAGGGGATGTGTGGGAGGTAACATCTATGTCATTGGTTCTTTTATGCCTCCCCCTGGGTGTGACCTGTATGTGTGAGTTGGAAATAAAAGCCAGGCTGGATGAGCCAGTCCAGAGTTCCTGTTTTACCCTCAAAGTGATGTGTCGTCTCATTATTGGGGGGAAGGATTTATTGCATGCTGTTCCAGTTGACTGCTAGGAGTACAAGCCTATTCGTATGGTTCCTATTCAATGGTCTACAGCATTCACATGCTTGGGAGAATTTAAAAGGTTTCTCGGATTCGGTGATTGTGGTGTCTGCCAGAGTGCTTGGAGTCCTCAGGAAGCACTAGGAGCATCCATTAACGGAGGTACCAAGTCGGGGTGCCAGGTGATCCGTTACATTGGTGGCAAGCGGTGGGATGGCGTCCTAGTGCGAGGTAAAGCAGCTCAGAGACACTGTTTGGATTTACAAATTGAGGGCAACGCTAGCACTCGTGCAGCGCCCCTGGGAGCAGACTAGTATGGAAGGTTCTGGCTCTGGAGATGATTGGCTGGCCGAGGTGAGGCAGCGAGTGGCCGACTATGGGGATGATATACCCATGGAGACACGCCGAGTGATCTGGAACCAGGTCATGGCCGAGCGAAACACAAGGCTGGACCGAGAATTCCGGTTGGCGAAAGAGAGGAAGTATGCTCAGCAGCAGGAGCGTTACAGCAGCCGAGTAGAGGCTGCATCCGAGGAGGTTAGCCGTCTTTCCCTGAGGCGGCGGGAGGAACCCGAAGTGGGGGTCCTCATAGACTGGTCCTGTGAGGAACCACAACAGGCAGGTAGAGATGGGACCAAGGTCTCTCCACCGGGATGCTGGGCAGCCGGCCCAGATCCCCAGCAGCAGCCAGAGTTGCCAGGTGGGGAAGCAGGTGGCCCTTACTCACAAATGTTGAGGGGCCTCACGGATTGGTCCTGGGAAGACCCACAGATGGCAGGTGGAGATGGGACTGCGGTCTCTCTACCGGCCCTACAGGGATGCTGGGCAGTCGGCCCAGATCCCCAGCGGCAGTGTGCGTTACAGGGAGCTGAAGGTGCCGTTCTTGCTCCTCAGCGGCAGTCTACGGTGCAGGGAGAGGAGCCTGTTATCCCCTCTCACCAGCGGTTGAAGGTGTGTAAGGGAGAGGAGTTTGTTATTCCCTCTCCCCAGCGGCAGCACAGCTCACCAAGGGGAGACAGTAAGCCCCACACCAGCGCAGATGGGACCGTGGTCTCTGCGCCCTGCCTACAGGGAGTACAGAGGGTCAGCCCTGCTCCCCAGCGGCTGAAAGTGTGTAAGGGAGAGGAGTTTGTTACCCCCTCTCCCCAGCGGCAGCTTAGCACACCAAGGGGAGACAGTAAGCCCCACACCAGCGCAGATGGGACCGTGGTCTCTGCGCCCAAGTTACAGGGAGCTGAAGGGGCCGTCCTCCCTCCCCAGCGGCAGTGTGATTTGTTGGGAATTGGGAGCCCAGTCTCCATTCCCCAGCGGCAGAGTATCCAGCAGGGAATGGAGAGCCCAGCCCCCTTTCCCCCACAGCAGGACTCTGTGCTGGGAGGAGAGACAGTCGGTCTCCCTCCGCAGAGACGGGAAGTATGCATGGGAGAGGAGATTGTTACCACCTCTCCCCAGCGGCGGATCATTAATGTACAGGGAATAGAGAGCCCAGTCTCCATTCCCCAGCGGCAGAGTGTTCTAATGGGAGAGGAGCTGGTTACCACCTCTCCCCAGCGGCAGCTTAATGTACCAGGGGGAGACTGTAAGCCCCACACCTGTGCAGATGGGACCGTGGTCTCTGCACTTCCAGCACAGGGGGTAGGGACGGTCGGTCCTGCCCCCCCCACAACAGGGCTGTTTAGCCAAAGGGGAGACAGTCTGTCTCCAGCAGCAGAGCTGTGTAACTAAAGGGGAGACAGTCGGTCTCCAGCAGCAGAGCGGTGTAACTCAAGGGGAGACAGTCGGTCTCCAGCAGCAGAGCGGTGTAACTCAAGGGGAGACAGTCGGTCTCCAGCAGCAGAGCGGTGTATTTAAAGGGGAGACAGTCTGTCTCCAGCAGCAGAGCTGTGTAACTAAAGGGGAGACAGTCGGTCTCCAGCAGCAGAGCTGTGTAATTCAAGGGGAGACAGTCGGTCTCCAGCAGCAGAGCGGTGTATTTAAAGGGGAGACAGTCGGTCTCCAGCAACCAGGCTCCAACCAGACTACTCCCGTGGTAGTGCTGGCAACAGGACAGAGTACCGCTGGTCTCTGCCCCCTCAGCAACCTACCAAGGCAGCCTACCAGTCCCCCACACAGCCGTGGTGAGGCACCTGAACCTGGACAAGATTCTCCCTCACCCAGGTGTAGTAACTGTTTATTGTGGGTGGGCTGCTCTGCTGTTTCTGTCTTGTGGGTGGGCTGCTGGACTAACAAGGGCACTGACCGGCAGGAGGTCAAGTACCCTGTTAGTCTGGGGGGTAAAGGGGAGAAGTGTGGCGAAACCGACCTCGCCACGTGTCCTTGGAGGGGGCTGATTGCCCGCCTCTTGCCTTTGGACTATGGACCAGACTTTATGGGAATGTGATACCCCAGATAGCCATACCATGGAGCCTATTCATATAATGAAAGACTATGGGAAAGACTTAAGCTCCATGGCAATTGTACTGTGTGAGTAGGATCTGCGCGCTATTCGGTAGTTTTGTGCGTGCAGATCCCAGCTATCTGGGGTAGGTGAAATGTCTGTGTGTTATGTGTAAATGTGACTTTAAGTATTTTAAAGTGTTTTATGTTGTTTTGCAACCATGTGGTTAATGGAGTCTGCCTTTAGTCCTGGGTAATTGGATTACTTCTCCAATTAACTCCAGGGCAGAAGGGAGGAAACCAGGGTGCATTGTGGGGATGTTTTTCTGCCAGACAGAAAGGAACAAAAGATACTTTTAGTAACTTTTGAACCCCTGTTCGGATTCATGCCATTTTTTAATATGTTGTTCCCCTGAATGGATTGATTGTGGATATGTATTTTTATGTGAATGTGATGTATGGTTTTAAAGTTATGAAAGTTGTGTAAAAGTATATTTTACACTGTATGCATAATGGGATTATGTGTCACACTAAGGGGAGGGGATGTGTGGGAGGTAACATCTATGTCATTGGTTCTTTTATGCCTCCCCCTGGGTGTGGCCTGTATGTGTGAGTTGGAAATAAAAGCCAGGCTGGATGAGCCAGTCCAGAGTTCCTGTTTTACCCTCAAAGTGATGTGTCGTCTCATTATTGGGGGGAAGGATTTATTGCATGCTGTTCCAGTTGACTGCTAGGAGTACAAGCCTATTCGTATGGTTCCTATTCAATGGTCTACAGCATTCATATGCTTGGGAGAATTTAAAAGGTTTCTCGGATTCGGTGATTGTGGTGTCTGCCAGAGTGCTTGGAGTCCTCAGGAAGCACTAGGAGCATCCATTAACGGAGGTACCAAGTCGGGGTGCCAGGTGATCCGTTACACCCCCTTCCCCCCCGCCCACGCCACCCCCACCCAACCTTTCCCCCCGCCCCGCATTCTAAATACACACACACACATTCACTGACAGATACGCATACACTAGCTAACAGAAACACACACTCGCTAACAGAAACACACACACACTAACAGACACACTCACACTCAGTAACAGACAAACACACTCACTAACAGACACACACTCACTCACTAGCAGACACAAACTAGCAGACACACACACTCACTAACATACACACATACTCACAGGCAAACACACACACTAACAGACACACACAGTCAGACACACAGACACACACACACACACACACTAACAGACACACACACACTAACAGACACACACACACTGACACACACACACTAACAGACACACACACACTAACAGACACAGACACACACACTAACAGACACACACACACTAACAGACACACACACTAACAGACACACACACACTAACAGACACACACACACTAACAGACACAGACACACACTAACAGACACACACACTAACAGACACACACTCACTCACCCACCCACATTAACACATTTTTTTAAAATGTATTTTTAACACATTTTTTTAATTTATTTTTAATTAATCCCTTGTTACGCAAGTACTGCTTTTGAAATGTTAATATAGATCTATTGCCAAATACAGTAGGCATGACTAAAATATGCATGCGTGGAAACAGTGAAATTAACCACATTCTATTTATTTACAAGGAACCAGCTGATGTTTTAGCAATACAGATCCTCAAAATGCATCTAGAATAAAATGTCTGTGTGGGCATAATGCTAACATGAGATATTTGTATTATATATCGCAGCCAGTGTAGGCTAATAATTCCCCCCCCCCCCCCAGCCTCCTTACCTTTGGGAATTGCTGGGGGGGGGGTGTCTCTTCCTCCCTGGTGGTCCAGTGGCTGCTGAGCGATCGGGCGGCACTGCCTGGCGGGCGGGCGGGCGGCGAGGGAGCACTTCCCCTGAGCTCTCTGCTCAGCTCCCTCGCGCGCCTCAGAGTGAGGCTGGGAGCTGGAATATGACGTCATATTCCGGCTCCGCCTCCCAGCCTCAATCTGCGGCGCGCGAGGGAGCTGAGCAGAGAGCTCAGGGGAAGTGCTCCCTCGCCGGCCGCCCACCAGCACCGTCCAACCTCCCAGGAGCCCGCTGGCATGTCTGTTAGCCACAAGGCTAACAAGACATTTGCCCTGGGTGTTTGGGGGCGGCTTTTTTTGCCGCCCCCTGGAAAATGCCGCCCAAGGCAAATGCCTTGTTTGCCTCGCGGCTAATACGCCCCTGCTGGTACTGCAATAAAATACACATATTTGTATTCAGCGATGTCTCCTGAGTAAAACAGTACCCCCTATGTACAGGTTTTATGGTGTTTTGGAAAGTTACAGGGTCAAATATAGAATGTTATATTTTTCAGTTTATCCCCTTAAGGACACATGACATGTGTGACATGTCATGATTCCCTTTTATTCCAGAAGTTTGGTCCTTAAGGGGTTAAATACACTGAAATTTGCCAGACTGGTCATGTTGCCTTTGAGATCCTATGGTAGCCCAGGAAAGAAAATTACCCCCATGATAGCATACCATTTGCAAAAGTAGACAACCCAAGGTATTACAAATGGGGTATGCCCAGTTTTTTTAGTAGCCACTTATCACAAACACTGGCCAAAAATAGGGTTAATATTTGTTTGTGTGTGAAAAATGCAAAAAAAACTAATTTGAATGCTAATTTTGCCCAGTGTTTGTGACTAAGTGGCTACTAAAAAAGATTGGACATACATAATTTGCAATACGTTGGGTTGTCTACTTTTGCAAATGGTATGCCATAATTGGGGTAATTCTCATTCCTGGGCTACCATACGGTCTCAAAGGCAACATAACCAATCTGGAACATTCCTCCCAGGAATGATACTAAGAATCAGGAACTGAACCAAACACGTTCGGGCTTGCATGAGTCAGTTTCCCTCAGATCCTAACATGGTGGCTTTAGGTGGCATTTAGGCCAATCACCAGACCGGTCCGCATTTAGTTTAAATGCAGGTCAGAAATGAATCTCTAAGTCTACCTTTAATGTTATTATTAATACTAATATTATGAATACATATTCATCCAATAAATGGGACCTGTAAACCTAATATTATACATTCTTGGAAGCTTCCCAGTATGATTCAAGAAACAATAAGAAGCGCAACAGTAATTATTTGGATTTATTGGAAAACCTTTTACATTTAAAATATTTCAATTTAATATTTTTCTCTAGGGCCATAACTTATACCAAGCATAAAAAAAAATTGTTACATTTTACGTTTTGACACACAATATATGTATTAAGTTAGAACATTGCTGTAGGGAACATGTGTAGACCTGCATGCATTTGCAGAACAGAAGCTGCCACTAAAAAAATAATCCAATTTATTAGTTAAAGATTCACTGCTGGAAGTTTTATAACTCATTTATGTTCCCAGATCAAAAATAAATGAATGCACATAGCAAAAGAAATGTCTTAAAAGCTTTTGTCAATTCTTAGTTTGTAGCCATATTCAGTTCAGTGAGGAACACAGTTTACATCACGCCATTTAAACATCCTTCCATTAATTAAATACTATTTTTAGTTTGCTGCTTGACTTAGTTCAAGAAAAGAGTCAGAGGGAATATTTAGTTATCAATGATAGACTTATAGGGCTTTTGTGACGATACAGCCCTAATATTGTCCGTGGGTACTTCCATTAACTCGCACAACTGATCACTATACTAAGTGCTCTGACCTGTGCTCTTACTCATAGCTTTTTGCACAATAGGGCTAAAAATGCACCTAAAGCATTGATGAGAATCAAGCAGGGATCCAGGTCGGTTGCTGACTACGCTATCCAGTTTCGTACCTTGGCTTCTCAGGTAGACTGGACAAACAGCAGGCTTGATACAGCATTTACGGAAGGTCTATCAGATCCTATATTGGATGAGGTAGTGGCCAGCCCTGTAGCCATGGAGGATCTTATTGACTACCTCATCGATAAAGACATTAGAATTGATAGACAGTACACCAGGAATAGAAATAGATGCCTTACTGTATCCGTTACGCCTAAGGTTGAAGTTCCTAGCATTTCCACGGTACCACAGGTAGTACCTATGAAATTAGGGGTTACCAAGCTACCAAGCAACTGATGCAGAAAAACGTTATAGAAGGACGGAAGGACTCTGTCTTTACTGTGGTAAAAAAGGCCACATGCGAAGAGAGTGTCCAGTTCGGCCAGAAAACTCCCGCACCTAAGACCGCATAGGGGACTGGCCTTGGGTGTGACATCAGAGTCCCCACATTTGCCTCTAAATAGACTGCTTCTCCCTGTTTCACTGCATTTCAACAGTTTAATAGATATAGGTAATGTTCTAGCCCTGGTTGACTCCGGTGCGGCTGAGAACTTCATTGATTCCAACGTTGTAAAATCAAGATACCCTTAAGGGAAAAGGAAACACCCTTTGCCGTTGAGGCCATAGATGGTAGACCAATATGCTTCCCGGTGATTACTCACGAAACTGAATCCCTGCATATGTCTACAGGGTTGTTGCATACTGAAATGATTCATTTCCAGGTCTTTCTTTTCAGATCGTATTAGGGTATCCTTGGCTGCTTTTACACAAGCCCACTCTTCAAGTAGAATCATGGAGTACTAAATGTCATGAGTAGTGATGTCGCGAACATAAAATTTTCGATTCGCGAACCGCGAACGCGAACTTCCACAAATGTTCGCGAACCGGGTGAACCGGGCGAACCGCCATAGACTTCAATAGGCAGGCAAATTTTAAAACCTACAGGGACTCTTTCTGGCCACAATAGTGGTTGAAGGGAGGGGGGAGGAGACCTACTCTCCTTCCCCCCCAGCCCCCACCCCTGGGTGGCGGGTTGGGGCCATAATGATAATGAGGTGGGGGACCTACTGTCCTCCACCTGGTCCCCACCCCTGGGAGGCGGATGGGGGACATAAAGATAATGAGGGGGGGACCTACTGTCCTCCCCCTCTCCGGCCCCCACCCCTTGGCGGCGGGTGGGGGCCATAATGATAATGAGGGGGGGACCTACTGTCTTCCCCCTCTCTGGCCCCCACCCCTGGGAGGCGGGTGGGGGCTATAATGATAATGAGGTGGGGGAACTACTGTCCTCCCCCTGGTCCCCACCCCTGGATGGCGGGTGGGGGACATAAAGATAATGAGGGGGGGACCTACTGTCCTCCCCCTCTCCGGCCCCCACCCCTTGGCGGCGGGTGGGGGCCATAATGATAATGAGGGGGAGACCTACTGTCCTCCCCCTCTCCGGCCCCCACCCCTGGGTGGTGGGTGGGGGCCATAATGGTAATGAGGGGGGGACCTACTGTCCTCCCCCCCTAACCCCCACCCCTTAGTGGTGGGTGGGGGCCCTAAAAATAAAAATAAGGGGGGACCTACTGTCCCTTCTGGCCCCCACCCCTGAGCAGTGGGTGGGGGCCCTAAATACAAAGGGGGGGACCCTAGTCATCCCCCCCCAAAAAAATGATCCCCTTACCTACCCCCCTCACCCTAAAAATAATGAGAGGGGGACTTTTAACTAAAAACCTGTAAAAAAAAATAGATAAAAACAACTTACCGTATATACTCGAGTATAAGCCGACCCGAATATAAGCCGAGGCCCCTAATTTTACCCCAAAAAACTGGGAAAACTTATTGACTCGAGTATAAGACTAGGGTGGGAAATGCAGCAGCTACTGGTAAATTTCTAAATAAAATTAGATCCTAAAAAAATTATATTAATTGAATATTTATTTCCAGTGTGTGTATATAATGAATGCAGTGTGTGTGTATGAATGCAGTGTGTGTGTATGAGTGCAGCGTGTGTATGAATGCAGTGTGTGTGTGTATGAATGCAGTGTGTGTGTGTGTGTGTATGAATGCAGTGTGTGTGTATGAATGCAGTGTGTGTGTATGAATGCAGTGTGTGTATGAGTGCAGTGTGTGTGTGTATGAGTGCAGCGTGTGTATGAGTGCAGCGTGTGTGTATGAGTGCAGCGTGTGTGTATGAGTGCAGCGTGTGTATGAATGCAGCGTGTGTATATATGAGTGCAGTGTGTGTATGAATGCAGTGTGTGTGTATATGAGTGCAGTGTGTGTGTATATGAGTGCAGTGTGAGTATGAATGCAGTGTGTGTATGAATGCAGTGTGTGTGTATGAGTGCAGTGTGTATGAATGCAGTGTGTATGAATGCAGTGTGTATGAGTGCAGTGTGTATGAGTGCAGTGTGTATGAGTGCTGTGTGTATGAGTGTTGTGTGTATGAATGCAGTGTGTGTGTGTGTGTATGAGTGCAGTGTGTATGAATGCAGTGTGTATGAGTGCAGTGTGTATGAGTGCAGTGTGTGTGTGTGTGTGTGTGTATGTGTGTGTTGCAGAGCCTTGGGGGGGGTGGGCAATTTTATTATTTTTTTTTACATTATTTTAATATTTTTTTTCATTATTTTTTTATTTACTTATTATTTTTTTAATTATTTTCATATTTTATTATTATTATTTGTAATGTTATTTTTTTTTTTTTATTATTATTTTATTTTTGTTTCGTCCCCCCTCCCTGCTTGCTAGCTGGCCAGGGAGGGGGGCTCCTTCCCTGGTGGTCCAGTGGATGGGCACTGTGTAGGAGGGGGCTGTGGGGGCTGCAGAGATGTTACTTACCTCTCCTGCAGCTCCTGTCAGCTCTCTCCTCCTCCGCCGGTCCGTTCAGCTCTTCTGTCAGCTCACAGTGTAAGTCTCGCGAGAGCCGCGGCTCTCGCGAGATTTACACTGGGAGCTGACCGAGGTGCTGACCGGACCGGCGGAGGAGGAGAGAGCTGACAGGAGCTGCAGGAGAGGTAAGTAACATCTCTGCAGCCCCCACAGCCCCTGTCTGTATTATGGCAATGCAAATTGCCATAATACAGACTATTGACTCGAGTATAAGCCGAGTTGGGGTTTTTCAGCACAAAAAATGTGCTGAAAAACTCGGCTTATACTCGAGTATATACGGTACCATTCGATGTTTTCTTTCTTCTAAAATCTTCTTTTTTCAGCCCCAAAAAAGGCCAAATAAAAAACCATAATAACCGACGCAATAAAAAAAATAAAAAAATAAAAAAACGAGCGCAAAAAAATTAAAATCCATCTTCACCCATGGAGGGCTCCGCGCAGACTGAGCTCTGCAGGGCAGGAGAAGGCTTATAAAGCCTTGCCATGCCCTGCAATTAGGCTAAGAACACTCTGATTGGCTGGTTTAAGCCAATCAGAGTGCTCTTTGTCATTTTACACAGCGTGGGAAAATTCCAAAGAACTTGCCCACGCTGTGTAAAATGACACAGAGCACTGTGATTGGATGGCTTGAAATCCATCCAATCACAGTGCTCTGTGTCGTTTTACACAGCGTGGGAAAATTGAACTTTCCCACGCTGTGTAAAATGACAAAGAGCACTCTGATTGGTGGGCTTGAAATCCATCCAATCACAGTGCTCTGTGTCATTTTACACAGCGTGGGAAAGTTCTTTGGAATTTTCCCACGCTGTGTAAAATGACACAGAGCACTGTGATTGGATGGATTTCAAGTCCACCAATCAGAGTGCTCTTTGTCATTTTACACAGCGTGGGAAAATTCCAAAGAACTTTCCCATGCTGTGTAAAATGACACAGAGCACTGTGATTGGATGTCTTGAAATCCATCCAATCACAGTGCTCTGTGTCATTTTACACAGCGTGTAAAATGATCGATTTACTACCTGGTTCTATACCTCCCAAGGGGAGAGTGTATTTTTTGTCTCCCCAAGAGAACCTTGTCATGGAGGAGTACATAACGGAATCATTACTGAAAGCGTTTATCAGGAGATCTTCTTCTCCGGCCGGGGAAGGCTTCTTTTTTGTATCTAAGCAGGAAGGTGATTAAAGACCATGTATTGACTACAGGGTTCTTAATAAGATCACAATCAAAAATGTCTGTCACATTCCATTGATAACAGAATTGTTTGATAGACTTAAACAGGCTACAGTATTTACTAAGCTGGATCTCCTGGGTGCCTACAATCTAGTATGTATTAAAGAGGATCATAAGTAGAAGACAGCCTTTAACACCAGGCGTGGTCACTATGAGTACACCATGATGCCCTGGTCTCTGTAATGCCCCAACTGTGTTTTAGGATTTTATCAACGATGTCTTAAGGGAGTACGTACACATGTTTGTAATAGTGTACCTGGATATTGATATATTCACCTGATCTGCTTACTGATCATATGCATGTCAAAAGTGTCTGTTTAGCCAAGCTAAAGCCAAGCACTTCCTTGGCTATCTAGTTTCTGCTAAAAGCTTTTGTATGGATCCCAAAAAGCTTTCTGCAGTTATAGTCTGGACCTTACCACATGGTTTGAAAGCCATCCAGTGATTTATAGATATTTCATAAAAGATGTTTCCCTCTATTATTGCACCCATTACCAGATTGACAAAAAAGGATGTTAATACACATGCCTGGACCCCAGAAGCACTTGATGCCTTTCATTTTCTTAAGACCACATTTGCTTCTGCTTCTATTCTTCAGCATCTGATCCCTTCCTTGCCTTTTGTACTGGAGGTTGAAGCCTCAGAGGTGGGAGAGGGAGCAGTTCTGTCCCAAAGAGAGTCCCCTGACAAACCATTGCATCCTTGTGGATTTTATTTCCAAACAAATGTCTAAGGCTGAAAGAAAGAAGATATTGGCAACAGGGAACTTCTTGCCATCATCGTAGTACTCAAGGATTGGAGGCATCTCTTGGAGGGTACGAAGGATCCTGTTATCATTTTAATGGATCATAAGAATCTTTCATATTTAAGCGAAGCCAATAGGTTGTCTTCTAGACAGGCTAGGTGGTCTCTGTTTTTATCACGCTTCAATTATGTAGACCTGGTGACTGCAACCCCAAACCAGATGCTGTGGCAGTTTGAAACAACTGATAAACAAGAAGTTGATTATACTCCTGTCATACCGCCTGACAGGATAATCGCTACTATTCTCTCTATTTCTTCGTCTATCCTACAAATTATACAAACCAAACAAAACAAGGCACCAAGGGAGAAACCTGCTGATAAACGATATGTTGCTCTTACTGAAAGACAAGACATTATATCACTCTATCATGATACTAAGACAGACAGGCATCTTGGTATTTCTAAAACTTTAATTGCAGTTTCACTGAACTTTTGGTGGCCCTCTATTTGCAAGGACATCACCGATTATGTACAAGCATGTGTCACTTGTGCCAGTATGAAGTCCTCCCATAGGGTTCCTTGTGGGTTGTTACAACCTTTACCTATATCTGAGAGACCTTGATCTAATCCATCCATGGATTTTATTGTGGACCTTCCTTCCAGTGGTAAAATGGTCATCCTAATGATCGTTGATAGATTCTCTAAGATGGAGATGGATGGATTTATCAGGAAGGTGTTTAGATTACATGGCATACCCGATGTGTGTCTGTATGTATGTATGTGTGTGTGTGTGTCTGTTGGGAGGGTGTGAGGGGGGGCAGAGGGAGGGGGGTGAAGAGGGAGGGGGTTGAAGAGGGAGGGAAGGGATCAGTTTCCCCATGGATCAGTTTCGTACCGGGGCCCCATGGATTGTGTGTACGCAACTGACGCAGACAAATACAAAATGTAAAGAGGCCCTGCACATGAGCTGAGGTCTAGCCACTAAAGCTCTTTTACACAAAGTACTTTGCTAAATAGCCTGTGAGCTTAACATCTAAAAGTTAAAATGGAAGTTGAGACAAGGTATAGCAGGTGATTGCTAAAGAGAATTAAGGGATAATTGCAGCTACTGGTAACATCTAGATGGAATGAGAAAGTAATTGAGTAAGATCTCAGGCAGTTGGAGACGCATGCTGTAAAGTTAGAAACCACTAAGCAGGAGGAGGCGTGGAAATGTTTTTCTTCATGTTCTGTTAGCTGTGTTTGTGGATTGAGGCCTTAACATTGCAGAGTTTATGATTATTGACTGTAATAGAGCCCAGCACTGTTAATAACGCATATTGAAAGAGTTCATCACAGGCTACTGCATATATAGAGTTGCATGCTTTTTTGCATAATTTAAAAGTACATGCTGCTAAACTTCTTCAGATGACACAGAAAACCAGCAGAGCAGTCAAAATTACAAGTTTGAAAAAGGAAGTCGGCATATCCAGAAACTAAAAGCATGAAAAGACTGTGCAAGGGTAGAGGAACATTTCAGCACTAGAGTAATACATGTAATCACAAGGAATCAATTTACAAGACGCATTTTGTTTCTGGTGTTATGGAAAAGTTACACCAAAATGCTACTCCAACTCTCCATAGAAAACCATAGAAAATACAATTCTGTGGTGCACGTGCCGGCAACAGAGAAAGATGGCAGCTTGAGAAGCTGTCTCCATGAACCACATGGCTAGATGAATATCCTACAGCAGGTAACATACTTCAGTTGCTTAATTACCTACTGTGGGCTTTGCTTTTAGTCCTCTTGGACTTGAACATTCTGTCACAAAACAAATTAGGAAAAGTACATAATAAAATGACCGGTCAACAGCATTCCATTGAGCAGGATGTACATTACTGTTACAGTGCTCGTACTAGCAGTCCTGATATGGTTACACAGTCTATGAAGATGACTTTAAGGAGATGAGGGGTCCTACTTAATTAAATCTGATATGAGGAAAGATAAATGACCTAAGGGTTGTCGTTACATGTTTTTATATGAAACAGCACATCTCTAGAATGGTAACAAATAAATTAAAAATAAAATAACAGAGCTAAAAATCACATCTATAGAAGGTAGATTACAATCATTGGAGGCCACAAAAGAGGATATCAATAACAGGATAAAGAGAAGGAACATTAAAATTATCCCTGAATCCATTATTGGTCTTAAAGGTTTTGTCTACAACCTTATTATAAATGGCAATAATAATAATAATAATAATAATAATAATAATAATAATATTAAAATGTTGGTGCCTAACCTTCTAGAGGGTTAACAACTATTGACTACTGTTACTAGATTTTAAAAGTCCTAAACAAACCAGACCATGGACCCTGGGTTGTGGTGCCCCACCTCCACTACATTGAAAACATTGACATTCAAGTGTTTCATAACTCTCACAGTTTACTTTGTTAAAAAGACTTTCATTGAGACCTTTTTACTTAGCTCCTACACAACTGCAGCATTAGATACAGATAGGGCACTTTTCATCAAAAATCCTCTCTAAATCCCAAAATACATCTCATAACTCCATTGGTGAAAATATAGTGTTACTCTTGGTACTTAATTGCTCATATTATTTTACCATTACTCCCTATTTCCCCTCAAAAAAAAAAAAAAAAAAATCACGTTAAAATTATATCCCTTAACCCACTCCATCTAGTGTATTTATATTTGTGAAATCTCATATTGAGCTTATCCATAACTACGAATCACATTTCAAATATCACATTCATTACTCCTATTATCCTATTATTAATTAATTATGTAAATATTAGTTTTACCATCATTTAACATTTCCCCCTCGTACCGACCGTTCCCCCCCCCGTATACAAGGTTTTCCTCTTTTTTCCCCCTTTTTCCTTTTTCTTTCCTCCTCCTTTTTAGGAAACCCAACCAATTGCTTCTTAACATTACTCATTGCATGGGGAGAGCGGGGAAGAAGAAAGAAAAAAAAAAAAAATTCCCTTCTTTCTCCCATCTCTTATCGCTTGCTCCACTCCTCTTCCCTTTTTCGCCAGAGCTCTTGCGTTTTTGTCCTTATTACTTAAATTGTTGAGATGTCCATTCTTCTAGTTCTTTTGGGTTCAGAAAGACTTTTCTTCTATCATTCCAGTTTATTGTAATAGCCTTGCCTGGTCCCCATCGATATCCAATATTTCTTTCTTTCAATGGATTTAGAGAGGATTTTTGATGAAAAGTGCAAAGGTTCACAGGAGCTATTATAAATAATAAGATGGATATAAAGATATTTGCACAAATGGAGGGGTGATATTTTGATTGTGACATGTTGATAAGGGATATGTAAAAATGGATAAATGAATAAGAGATCCCCTAAAACAAAGAGGAAAAAAAAAAAAGAGGAAAGAATGTATATAATAGATGGAGTGTGTTTAGGGGATATAACTGAACACGATAATAATAGCACTTTGTATGATTAAGGTGAAATAAGGGATCAAGGGTAAATTAATAAAAACAAGTAAATATTAAGGGAAAATATATAGTTTCACCAAAAGTTTTGTGAGATGAATTAGTGATCTATGGAAGATTATAAATAAATAGAATGGATATATTGCTATGTGCACATTGGAAATGGAGGGGTGATATTTTGATTGTGATATGTTAATAAGGGATATGTAAAAATTTATAAATTAATAAGAGATCTCCTAAACAAAAAGGAAAGAAGGAGAAGGAGAAGAAAGGAGAAAAAGAAGGGAAAAAAAATTATACAATAGATGGAGTGTGTTTAGGGGATATAAATGATCACGATAATATAGCACTTTGTATGATTATGGTGAAATAAGTGATTAAGGGTAAACTAATAAGAACAAATAAGTATTAAGGGAAAATATATAGTTTCACCAAAAGTTTTGTGAGATGAATTAGTGATTTATGGAAGATTATAAATAAATAGAATGGATATATTGCTTTGTGCACATTGGAAGGGATTTTTTTTTTTTTTGTTCTTCTTTTCTCCCCCCTCTCTCCCCTTTCTCTGTCTCACTAAGTGGGACCAGGGAGAAAGGAGGGAGGGGGAAATAATGGCTGCATATTTAAACAAATATATAAGAATGCTCTGATTGCCCCTGAGTAGCTACCACTTTAAGGTCAGAGATAGACCTTAGCCCTAGACGGTACACAAGATATTGTCAAGGCTTACAGGTTGAAGAGATGATTAATATTTATTATCTCTTGAAACAACAAGTAAGAATGATTGGGAATGAGTTTCTCTGTTCTATGAGAGCTCAGACGTGTGTGAATGATGTGGGAGGGATGGCAGCAGGAATAGGCGTTACTTGAAAAATATAACTAGCATGAAGTGTATTTCATTAAATGTACAAGGGCTAAATACCCCATATAAAAGAGTTATGATGAGAGAATTGCTCAAAAAAAAGGAATAGATTTAGCGATGTTGCAAGAGACACACTGGAAACGAGAAGATAGAAATAGGTGGACCTATGAAGGATATGAGATAATTTCACAAGCTGCCTTGAATAAGAAAAAGAAAAGAGGAGTGGCCATAATCCTTTCAAAAAATATAAATAGAGAAATCATATATGAAGACTTAGACATAGAAGGACGGTATCAGATATTAATATGTAAGTTGGACGAGATAGTTTACACCTTGGTAAACGTATACCTCCCAAACATACTACCAACGAAATGTCTTAAAGAAATCATGGAAAAAGTAGATAAAGTTAAAACAGGATTATTAGTCATCTCAGGAGACTTTAATTGTGTGGTGGATTCAGTTCTAGACAAAAAAACAAGAAATAATAAACCCATAACTAAACATTTGATAAATCAAGCTAGGATCTTGAGAAATATACTTCTAGAAAATAACTTATTAGATATATGGAGAGTATTTAATTCAGAGGAAAGAGAATACACGCACACCTCAAGGGTACACTCCTCACTCTCCAGAATAGACTATGTGTTGGGGGAAGCTAATTTAGTAGAACAAATAAAAACCATATATATAGAAGAGAATGTCTGGTCAGACCATAGTTATATTATTTTTTCTATAAATGATGTCAAAAAATATAGACCTAATACGACATGGCGTCTAGATGATAGTATTCTGAAGAATAGTAAAGAACAACTACAAATTAGAGAACTGATTCAACTGTACTTTAAAGAAAATATCTCAGAAGAACTCCCAATAACCACTATATGGTGTGCATTTAAAGCTGTAGTACGGGGGTATCTGATTAAACTTAAAAAAAGGATCCAAAGGGATAGAGGTCTGACTAGAGAAAAACTATATATAGAATACTATCTGTTGGCCAGAAGAAATAAAAGATTTTTAAATAATGAATCATCTAAACAATTATCTGAGATTAAAATCAAAATAGAAAAAATGGAGAAAGAACGAATAGAGAAAAATCTAGAGAGGATGAAATCCAATTTTTACTATGATAGTAATAGGATCAATAAATGGTTAACAAAAAAACTTAAGAACACAAAAAATGGTAAAAACAGGATTAGTAGCATTAGAAATTAATCAATAATTTGTAGAAAACCAGAAACAATAGCAAAGGCATTTCAAACATACTATGAAAAATTGTATAATTTACCAAACCAATCAAAAGAAGAGGCTATAAATGATTACCTGAGGGAAATTAATTTCCCCAGGGTTTCTGAAGATCAAAAAATAATGCTTAATGCCCCTCTACAAAATAGGGAATTTACAGGTGCTATTAAAAAACTTGTGAACTGGCCCAGACGGTCTGACCAATAGATTCTATAAGATATATGGAGATATTTTGGTAGAATATTTGACTAGAACATATAATGAAATCTCATTGAAAGGTACAGGCCCCAAAGAATTATTACAGGCAAACATAATCCCTATTCATAAAAAAGATAAGGATCCGCAAGATTTAAAGAACTATCGTCCGATTTCACTTATTAATGTCGATTCAAAACTGTTTTCATCTATATTGGCAGATAGGTTGAAGAAGATAATTATGGAACTGGTAGATAGAGACCAGATAGGGTTTGTCCCAACTAGACAGGCTAGTACTAATATAAGAAGAATGATCAATGTTCTGGATTGGAGTGATAGAACGCGAATTCCCCTCCTGACCCTGTCACTGGATGCAGAAAAGGCCTTTGACAGGGTCGGGTGGGGATACATGATGGGGGTGTTAAGGGCAATGGGCATAGATGGTTGGATGTTGTCAGCAATAGGCTCTATTTACCAAAATCCCATGGCGAGAGTAGTCGGCATAGATTTATGCTCAGACTGGTTTCCACTGAAAAATGGCACACGGCAAGGGTGTCCACTCTCACCTATTCTATATATTATTTCAATGGAACCCTTTGCAATTAGAATAAGAGAAAACCCAGATATTCGGGGAGTACCAACCTCCGATAGAGAATTAAAAATAAGTATGTATGCAGACGATACCATCTTGACCCTCATAGACCCAACCAGATCAATTGACAACTTGATAAAAGAAATAGAAATGTTTAGTACTATTTCAAACTACAAAATAAACTCAGATAAAACAATTGTGTTATTTAAGAACTGTAGCAAAGAGTGGAAAAATGAATTTCTGAAGACTTATTGCTTTACGGATGCGAAGGGGAGTTTTGAATATCTAGGGGTAATATTATCAGATAAATTGGACAAAATGGTGGAGATTAATTTTACTAGGCTTCTGAAGTCCACTGGGATATCGTTAAAAAAATGGAACCCCCTGTTTCTTAGTTGGCTGGGAAGGATAAATGTAATAAATGCGTATATAGTGCCTAGATGGACATACTTTTTTTAGAATGGTTCCTCTAAAAATCCCATTGCCATGGCTGGAGATAATACAGAGGCTTATTAAAAACTTTATCTGGAAAAAACCTCGGATTAGGTTAGATCAATTAACAAATACTGTAGAGCATGGAGGGGTGAACTTTCCGAATATAGTAGGTCACTATGAAGCCTCTATCATATTCCATACACAGTTATTAACCAAAAAAGATTCTGAAAAATCTGGCTGGTTTGGTTTAGAGACTCAAGACCTAAATGGAAAAGAACTACTTAGATATATCTGGCAACCCAAGAAGATCGGGCAAGAAATTAATAGTGTAATTCTAAAATATTTACTGAATGACTGGAATAAGATTAGAAAAAAACTAAAAATCTTGGGAAATATTTTTGGGTTTATGAAGATAGAAATACTAGAAGCCCTAATGCCAGATTTAAAAATAGATTCTTGGAAGGATATGAAAATTGAAAATTTGGAAGATATATTAAGAGGAGATAAAATCAAAGATTTTTTAACTTTATCTAAGGAATTTGGTCTCCCCCAGACTGAGGTTTTTCGTTATTTAAGAATAAAATCCTTTATAGATAAATCACTTGCTAAGAGTAATATAATCAGTAGTATCCTCATAAAACAGATTTTTGGAAACAATAACTCTCGGAAAAACATGGCAAATTGCTATGCCCTGATAAGAGCAATCCCTAAAAATATAAGGTCCAAACAAATAAAAAGTTGGGAAAAAGAATGTAATCTAAAAATAGACCCAATAAAGTGGGGAAATATGTTGATACAGTTAAAAAGGAATGTTCACAATGTTACACTGTTTGAGACACATTATAAAGTTTGCTATCGTTGGTATTTAGTGCCAATGAGACTAAATAGAATTGATCACAATGAATCTAAAATATGTTGGAGATGCGGAAGCAACTTGGGAAGTTTTATTCATATATGGTGGAGTTGTAGATTAATTAAGAATTTATGGGATGAGCTCTTTAGAAAACTGTATGTTTGGGACAAAATTATGATAGAAAAATCCCCAACAACGGCCCTTCTACACCTTCAATGGCCTGATTTACTAACATACCAACAATTTTTGGTCTGCCATTCTTTTATGGCAGCAAAGATTCTGATAGCAAGAGGATGGAAGAACTCTGTGACAATTGAGCTTAAACACTGGGAGAAACAATTAATACTTCAAATTAAAAATGAAATAGGGCTTTTTAAGAGGAGGGATATTGTACAGAAATATGAAATGGGTAAGAAATGTCTAAAATTTTTAGAAAATAATGAGCAATAACAATAACTATTTAGGATGTATACACTGAAGTGCTTAAATGATAAAACTGATTATGTATGTATAACTGATCCTATTGTATGTTGCGGTCTACTCCCACTTTGTATGTATGCAGGACTTAGAATGAACTTCGATGGAAGTTATATGTTATAGTTTGAATGGTTTGATGGTCAATATTACTGTCGTAACTGTTTATATTTTTGGTATTTTGTATGATGTATGTACTTTGATATTGACTCAAAAATTTTTTTTTAAAATCAAATAAAGATATATTTAAAAAAAAAAAGATACAGATAGGGCAGTAGAGTTGGCAAAACATTTATTCTAGCTAATAAAGAGAATGAGGATTTCCTCCTTTGTCATCTTGTTCTCCTGGATGGGTCAGTCCAAACAAACACACCACCATCCACTATTTTTAAAGCAAGGATTCTCTGACCTGCTGCCTAGCACATATCTGTCATCAATTGACTCCTTCTGAGGAGTATCCTGGTGAAGGAAGATGAGGTATATGGGATAAAAACAATAAAAAGTAACTCTGAACTCATTGCCTAAAAGATCTAGTAGACCCTGGGCCCTTTTCATCTCTGTATAGCCTTTTGGCCTGTGGTAGCGAATAGCAAAATTACTTTGTGCTTTTTATTCTAGATCTTTTGAAATCCTGTTTTGTTTTTATTTGTTTTAGTTTTTTTTAGTGTAAACTTTTTCTTCTATTACAATGTTTCCAAAGTACCCATTTGTGGGAATCATTGCACTATCTACCTACTGCAAAGTGTTCTTGTTTGAACCTATCTACTCCTGTTGCTGTCATATAGAGTATTTGATATGAGTAGGTTTTAAATGGCAGGCCTTATTTACTCCTCCACTCTTATATTTGATAGGATGTGTTTAATCTCAGGACAGTCTATTATAACAATTGATTTGGCTGTCCCTGCAAAATCATTGTTCTGAAACTCCACTACTTAATTTCCTCTTTCTGCTCAAATCCTATTTGATCACATTAATAAAGCTGTAAATCTGGGAGCAGATCCTGCTCTGGATTGCAGTTATGCTAGCTTCATCACACAAGTTGATGTTATGCTGCCCTAATGAACATGAGTGGTCTGTTATTGTCTGCACTAGTATATATAAGTTATATACTGTACTTTGGCTTTCATTAGTTGTTCAAAGATGCACAGCATTAGGAATGTAATTATAGATACACTAAGCAACATGCTCCCAGCATTTATTTTGCCCATTCAATAGTCTTTCACCATCACCATCTATATTGACAATATATATATTGGTATATATATACAGTTGTAATCAAAATTATTCAACCCCCATTGAAAATCAGGTTTATTGTAAAAATTTACATTGCAATAAACAAATCAAACAAAAGCATTCAAAATAGCTCAACACAACAAATGCTTCAAGTGGTTTCCTCAAATTCAACTGAAAATGCAACTTATTATGACTTTTCCATTCTCAAAATTATTCAACCCCCTGAATAGAATCCCTTGCAAAAGCACAAATATGCAAAACAGGTGAAAGTAATCAAGGGATGGATTTGGGGAAACCACTTGAAGCATTCATTGTGTTGAACTAATTAACCCATTAACGCCGTTACGGCGTTCTATGCCGTCCCGCTTTAAGTGGGCTTTAAAGCCGTTGTGACGGCATAGAACGTCGTAACGGCTTTGAGCCCTGGAGCGCCCGGTATACTCACCTTCCCGGCGCTCCACTTCAGGAGGACTGCCTCACAGCCCAGGCAGCCCCACCACAGCAAAAGAAGCCCCCGGGGGCCATGTGATCGCTTTCAAAGAGCGATCACATGGCCCCCTATAGCTGGCTGTGGATCTGCCAGCCGGGGGACTGTCTGAAATGTCAGACAGTCCTCCTGCTGGTGGGATCTGTAAAAAAAAATATTAGACATGTGTAAAATTAAAATAAATATATATATATATATATATATATATATATATATATAATATATGTATATATATTATATATATATAATATATATATACATATTATATATATTTAACGTCATACATAGTGTATTTTACAAATATTTTTTTTTACAAATACATCGCTGATTACAAATATGTGCATTTTTGTGCAGTAAAAACTAACAGTATTATGACATTCACAGCTAAAATGTCAGACGGAAATACAAATTTTAAAAAAAATGTTATTTTCTCACATTTTTTTTAAATTTTATTCATAATGAATTATGTTCCATATATGAATAGTTAATGATAAATTAAAGCCCTGTTTCTCCTGAACAAAATGATATATAATAAGTGTGGTTGCATATAATATGAAAGAGGGGAACTACGGGTGAACAGACATATAGCGCAAATTCCAGTTTTTGTTTACGTTTTGTTTTGATCAGAACGTGCACTATTGACTCCGTCCTGAAGAGGTTAAATTGCTATCGTTTGATTTGTTTATTATTTGTTTTTCAAACAGCTAAAAAGTCTGTACATTTTGGCAATAAATCGGATTTTTAATGGAGGTTGAATAATTTTGATTACAGCTGTAAATGCAAGTATTATGAGAGAGCAATTTTTGCACTTTTTATGTATAGTACTGTCACTTTAAGAATAATAATCGTTTTGCATTTTAGTATATATTGCACTTTATAGCTATACAATTTGCAGATTTTAATTATGAAAATCTGTCCTATTTATATTGGCTATTCATATGTGCGATTCACATAAGTCTAGCACTTTATATCTCTTGGGCACTACATTTATTACACTTGCCAGCAAGTGAACATTGTACATGAGAAAGTCTGTTTATTGTTAATTTTTATTGCTATATAAGTGTGTAATTATTACATAAACAATTGATTGTACTGAAGAAAGTTCCCCAGGGAACTGAAACATTGACTTTTCCTACTGATGATGATGGCAATTTAAAATAAAGTAACTTAAAAATCTGAGAAGTGCTTGTAAAAAATAAGAGACATGCATACACTAGTATCTAAATTATTTGGAATAAATGGCCAAAATATAACATGAATCTAAGAAGGCAATGAATTCCAAATTCCGTATTTGAAAATTAAAATGGGAATATCCACATTTAATCCTATAACCCACAAAATTCATGACAGTTGAGTAATATATTGCATGGAGATCTGTTAGATGGATACTGGTTCCCTCTGGTCTCCTTTAAGTTTGTCCAATTAGTAGTTTCATTGATTTTGTATTAACTACATTCAATGTGTTTGAGTTTATGAACAGCTGGAGGGCCACAAATGGGACTGACAGCAGTTAAGAAAAGCTGAAAGAAATTTACTTGAACATAAAATATATTGTCCCACAAATCAGATGCTAGAAGAACAATTAACTGTTTTAAACTGAAAACAAATGAAACTTCTTGCAACTGAATTAAATTCTCTTCACATATTGTATTGTAAAAATAAATAAAGCGCTCTCCGTTAATTAAGAAAATCGAATTAACCCCTTAAGGACGGGTGACGCACGAGGTCCGTCATCCTAGGGAAACCCTTAACGACGGATGACGGACCTCGTCCGTCACGCGGTAAAATTAACCCCAGATCGCCGCAATCGTGGCGATCGTGGGGTTAATGGTGTTCCGGTCTGCCTCTGTATTAGAGGCAGACCGGGAGCACCCGATAGTGCTGCCCCAGCACATGTGCCCGCTCTGACAGCATGTCTGAGCGGGCACATGTGCTCTGTATACTTACCTCCGCCTCCCTGCACTTCCGGGTTCAGTATGAAGTGCAGGGAGACGGATCAGTGCTGATCCTGCCCCCTGGTGTGTAAAAAAAAAAAGTAAAATTAAAATCCCACCCCATACCCATTTTAATAAAAAATTAACCCCTTCCCTGTCAATTGATCACTGACTACAGTGATCAATTGGCAGGGATTACATTTTACTATGATCTGATTTTTTTTTTTAACCCCTGAGGGTTAATTATTTTTTTTTTAACCCTCAGGGGTTAAATTTATTTTATTAATGAATTTATATATTTTAAAATTATAAATCTAGCTAGCTGGGGAGGGTGAAAGTTAGTGGGGAATTGGGGGATTTAGTGTTAGGCTAACTAGGGGTTAACGTTAAAAAAAGTTTTAAAACAAGCTTTAAAAAGTTAAAAAATAAAGTTAAAAAAAGTATTAATAACGTTTAAGTAAAAAATTAAAAAAATAAACCCTTTACCCAGTCCAAATAAAAATTAACCCTTTCCCTGCCAGTCGATCACTGCCTACAGTGATCAAAATACAGATCACAGTATTATATTGTGATCTAAATTTTTTTAACCCCTGACGATTAACTTTTATTTATTTTTTAACCCTCAGGGGTTAAATTTATTTAATTAACTAATTTAAATATTGTTTAATTAAATATTTTGCTAGCTGGGGTGGGTGGGAGTTATGGGAAAATGGGGAATTTACTGTTAGTGCTGCTTACTGCTAGTTAGGGGTTAACGGTAAAAAAAAGCTTAGAAAAATGGCAAATCTGTAAAAAAAAATGTTTTACGAAAGTTTAGGAAACTTTAAAAAAATTAATAAGCAAAACAAAAGTTTAAAAATTGTTTTAAAAAGTAAAAAAAGTTTTAAAAAGTAAAAAAATACATTTAATAACACTCATTACCACTACACCTGGTACAAGCTAGCGGAAAAATGATCCCACGCTAAGGTTAAAAATATGCCTTTTGAAATACCCTGGGATGTCTTCTTTAAAAAATGGTATGGCTTTATGGGGTATTTGGATTATATAGCCTGGTAAAATACTCTTAAATGGAACATGGGCACAGCGTAAAAATGTAAAGTTTGAAAAAAAATGGAATGGCTGTGTCCCAAATGTGCCCCTCCGATGTCCACATATACCTGGCAAAGGTACATACGGGGGTATTTTTGTACTCCGCAGACATAGCTGAGCAACATATTAAGTATTATACAGTGGTAGTACACATAAGGTTTGCAAAATATACTGTGGAAACTCACTTTGTGTGTCAAAAAGGCAGAAAAAACGCTTATTACCACTACACCTGGTACAAGCTAGCGGAAAAATGATCCCACGTTAAGGTTCAAAATATGCCTTTTGAAATACCCTGGGATGTCTTCTTTAAAAAATGGTATGGCTTTATGGGGTATTTGGATTATATAGCCTGGTAAAATACTCTTAAATGGAACATGGGCACAGCGTAAAAATGTAAAGTTTGAAAAAAAATGGAATGGCTGTGTCCCAAATGTGCCCCTCCGATGTCCACATATACCTGGCAAAGGTACATACGGGGGTATTTTTGTACTCCGCAGACATAGCTGAGCAACATATTAAGTATTATACAGTGGTAGTACACATAAGGTTTGCAAAATATACTGTGGAAACTCACTTTGTGTGTCAAAAAGGCAGAAAAAAACGCTTATTACCATTACACCTGGTACAAGCTAGCGGAAAAATGATCCCACGTTAAGGTTCAAAATATGCCTTTTGAAATACCCTGGGGTGTCTTCTTTAAGAAATGGTATGGCTTTATGGGGTATTTGGATTATATAGCCTGGTAAAATACTCTAAAATGGGACATGGGCACAGCGTAAAAATTAAAAGTTTAGAAAAACATGGAATGGCTGTGTCCCAAATGTGCCCCTCCGATGTCCACATATACCTGGCAAAGGTACATACGGGGGTATTTTTGTACTCAGCTGACATAGCTGAGCAACATATGAAGTATTATACAGTGGTAGTACACATAAGGTTTGCAAAATATACTGTGCAAACTCACTTTGTGTGTCAAAAAGGCAGAAAAAACGCTTATTACCACTACACCTGGTACAAGCTATCGGAAAAATTATCCCACGCTAAGGTTCAAAATATGCCTTTTGAAATACCCTGGGGTGTCTACTTTAAGAAATGGTAGGCCTTTGTGGGGTAGTTTGAATTTAAAACCTGCGACGATGCTTGGAAATTGCACATAGGCCCAGCGTCAAAATTCAAAGTTCTGTAAAAACTGATATGGCTTGGTCTCAAATATGGCACTGTAGCTTCACAAAATAGTGCCAAAGACATTCATTGGGGATGTCTTTTTACTCAGAAGACTTAGCTGAGCATAATTTGGAGGTTTTGAAAAATGCAATCCGTATGTAAAAAAATGCCCCAAATTATTTTTTACCACATACTTTGGCATATATTGGTGAAAAAATGGGGGCATGCTAAGGCACAATATGCACCTTATGATATACCCTGGAGTGTCTACTTTTACAAATGGTAGGCCTTTGTGTGGGGGTTTTGAACAGTCAAACTGTTATAATACCCCAAATGGAAGCATAGGCTCATTAAATCCGTCTCTAAAAATTCTACTGTGAATACTGAAAAGGACAGGTCTCCTGTATGGCACTGTAGCTTCACGAAATAGTGCCATAGACATACAATGGGGGTGTCATTTTACTCAGAAGACTTAGCTGAGCATAATTTGGGGGGTTTGAACTTAGTGGCACATATGAAATATACAAAATGCCCAGCAAAAATGCAATCCGTATGTAAAAAATGCACAAAATTATTTTTTACCACATACTTTGGCATGTAATGGTAAAAAAATGGGGGCATGTTAAGGCACAATATGCACCTTATGAGATACCCTGGAGTGTCTACTTTTACAAATATTAGGCCTTTGTGTTTTTTTTTTTTGAACAGTCAAACTGTTATAATACCCCAAATGGAAGCATAGGCTCATTAAATCCGTCTCTCAAAATTCTACTGTGAATACTGAAAAGGACAGGTCTCCTATATGGCACTGTAGCTTCACGAAATAGTGCCAAAGACATACAATGGGGGTACCGTTGTACTCAGCAGAAGTAACTGAACACATAATAAAACTTTGTACAGGAATAGCACACACCAACTTTACAAAATACACATGAGAAGTTCTTTGTTATAAGTTTGTGTGCGAAAACCCCCCAAAAACACAATTTTACTCCAATATTTAGCAGAGGTTGGCGGTAAAATGGCTACGTAGAAAGTCAAAACAACCTTAGGTAAATAGCCTGTGGTGTCTACTTTATATAAATATATACTTTTGTGTGTCAATTTTGTTTTCTTTTATGGCTATTAGGCTTACAAGACAAGCATACCAAATTCTAAAATCGCTCCACATTAAAAGTTTATTTTACTCCTTGTGCTTTGTGACCTGTAACTACCACAAAAAACTGAAAATCCCAGACACATTATATATTCTGTAAATCAGAACAACTAAATGAATTTATTTTTAATTACTTTCCTTAACCTGCACTAATTGTGCACACATTATTATTGCAAAAACTGTAAAAGTAAATCAAAATTTTTCATTTTTTTTGCATTTTTCTGTATTTTTTAATAATAAATAAGCATTTATGTATATATATATATATATATATATATATATATATATATATATATATATATGTTACATTAAATTAAAGCCCTTTCTGTCCTTTAAAAAAACAGTATATAATATGCGTTGGTGCAATAAATTAGTAAAATGCAAATTGCAAACAGGAATATTCTTCTAGGCCCATATATCTAAATTATAGAAATCTTCTTGCCTTACCCCATATCTCTTCCTGAGACATACCAGTCAGAGAGCTATGATTGCCTGGCTTCCAAACCAATCAATCACAGTGCCCAGACTGAGTATGCAAAGTATATAGTATATAATTTAGAGACTAGGCAACTCCTGAACATACATGTAACATAGAGGGCCTAGAAGACTGGACATCTTCCATCCCTTGCATTTATAGAATGGGGATAAAGGGGGTGGATCACTGACTCAATTGTGTCACTGTCTCAACCTGCCTAGTATATTAGGTCAGCCTACTGAGGGCAGACCATACAGGGAGCACTGGGGACTGTTCCCTATTGTTCCCCAAAGTTGAGACGATACAACCTAAATCGGGAAAGTTGGGAGGCATGCCTTAGGGAACCCCAAATTTATTTAAATGCCTAATGAGACTGGACATCATGCTGCTCTCAGTTGCTGCACAGAAAAAGTTAACTGGCATAGTAACATAGTGAAACATTACAGTTGACCTCACTGGGCATAGCATTTACATCAGTGCTTTATTTAAGCGCTTGAAATAGCAGTGCCATTTTGTGAATACCAAATTGGGTTTCGGTTGTTATGATTTCATATGGATCTCTCTGGATGGGACTAATTGGCATTGAAGCAGAGTTAAGTCAGTTAGTAAATATCGATTTTGCGGTAACTTGACTGCAATACATGTAAAAAAATCTGCCATACACAGGGTTAATCACTAAAGTAAATTCAATGTGAATTTCTAATTTAAGGTCAAAATAGCTGAACTGTACACATTCTCTAATTCAGGTATGCTTCCAGCTCAGTTAATTTGACCTTACATTTGGAATTCACTTTAAATCCACTTTGAATTCTCATTTTAGTGAATAACTCTCATAGTCTTTCGCTAGAGTTTTTAGGTTTCAAGTCAATGTCTGGAATTTTAGGGATTTTTCAATTTTCATGATTGGGTATACGTTACACGTGGGTGTAATATTGAACAGTTGTAAATGAAAATATATACAATCATATGAAAATCTCATTATTTGATAAAGTTCCAGCTACAAAACAATGTTTCGCCTAAATATTTTGCCTTCATATTACGTGGACTGATTTAAAATGGTTTGTATTGTGTAGGCTTTCAAACAAATCTGTTATTATGTGTTACAAAATTAATACTCACATTAGTTTTCTCCTAGGGAGGAAAGAATATTCTTGAGGACGCTAAGAAGTTTAACTTATGCTAATCATTATTAAGGGTAATTATGTTAATCTACTTTAAAAACTTTGCTGCAGAACAACAGAAGAGAACATATTTATTGCTAATTACTAACATCAATGCCTTAATAGTCCCTAGAAAACAACAGATACATTTAAAAACCTCAGGGTAGACTGGAAGACCGACACAAAAAAACACACACAGATTTATTGCCACACAGCAGCAGTTTAGGGCATTTCCTGTTAGACATGACTCTTAATTCACACAAGAAGAGCACGACTGAGGTTACAGATTGGAATTTCTATATTGTTCAAGGCTAAACTGGAATGGAAATAAACTGTACAAAAAAGATGGTTTGCATCTTTCTCAAAAGGGAACAAATGTTCTCAGTGAGCAGTTCAGAGGTTTTGCTAGGATGTTTTTAAACTAGGAGGGGGGGGCAAAAGGGTGATAAAACATCAATCCAATTGTCCCCCAAAACAAGGACAGAAGGTGCCTGTAGCAAGTGTGTTAAAAAATTATAAGCTTAGAGTCATGTCTACAAATGCTCGCAGTTTAGGGAATAAGATCCATGAACTTGTGGCAATAATGGCAACTGATAGTGTAGATTTAGTCGCTGTTACTGAGACATGGTATAAAGAGAAAAATGACTGGGACATAGCAATACCAGGGTACTCTTTATATAGAAAAGACAGGGAAGGCAAGAAAGGGGGAGGGGTGGCCCTGTATGTAAAGGATAGCATAAAATCTAGCCTAATAAAGGTTAGTGAGGCGAACATAGAGTCCGTTTGGGTTACGTTAGAATTTGGTAATCACACAGTAACTCGTGTAGGTGTGATTTATAGGCCCACAGGACAAATTGAAGAGTTAGATAATCTACTAGTTGAAGAAATAGCTAAAATGACAATGAAGGGGGAAGTTATCATCATGGGTGACTTTAATCTTCCTGATGTGAATTGGAAAACAAAAATAGCTACTTGTGCCAGGAGCACACATATTCTAAACTCCCTACTGGGATTGTCTCTAAAACAAGTCGTTGAGGAGCCAACTCGTAAAGAGGCCATACTAGATTTAGTGTTAACAAATGGAGATTTGGTATCAGATATTACTGTAGGTGAAAGTTTAGGATCCAGTGATCATCAGTCAGTGTGGTTTAATATAAGAACAGTGACTGAGTCACACCACAAAAAAACAAAAGTTTTAGACTTTAGAAAAACAGACTTTTCTAAAATTAGAATATGTGTAAAGGAGTCATTATCAGACTGGAGCAATTTATATGGAGTCCAAAAGAAATGGGATTATTTAAAAGTTGCACTACTGAAGGCAACAGAAAATTGCATTAGGCTTGTCAGTAAAAGCAAAAAATTCAAGAAACCACTGTGGTACTCCGCAGATGTGGCCAAAATAGTAAAAAACAAAAAGTTAGCATTTAGTAATTATAAAAAAACCCAGAGTGAGGAAGACAGAATGACCTATAAGATTAGGCAGAAAGAGGCTAAGCAAGTTATACGAGCTTCCAAATCCCACACAGAAGAGAAAATAGCACAGTCAGAAAAAAAGGGGGACAAAACTTTTTTTAGATACATAAATGAGAAAAGAAAAGTAAAACAAGGATTAGTTAGATTAAAAACAAAAGAAGGAAGGTATGTAGATGAGGATAAAGGTCTAGCTGACTGCCTCAATGAATATTTTTGTTCGGTATTTACAGATGAAAATGAAGGAAAGGGACCTCAGTTAAGAAAAAGGATAAATGAGTCATTTATTACACGTGAGTTTACAGAGGAAGAGGTTCTATTTCAACTGTCAAAAGTAAAGACAAATAAGTCAATGGGACCTGATGGAATACACCCAAAGCTATTAAAAGAGCTTAGTGGTGTACTAGCAAAACCATTAACATATTTATTTAACCAATCATTGATAACAGGAGTAGTCCCAGAAGATTGGAAGTTAGCGAATGTTGTGCCCATTCACAAGAAAGGTAATAGGGAGGAGTCGGGCAACTATAGGCCAGTAAGCCTTACTTCAGTAGTGGGGAAAGTGATGGAAACCATGTTAAAGGATAGGATTGTTGAACATCTAAAAACACATGGATTTCAAGACCAGAGACAACATGGGTTTACTTCAGGGAGATCATGCCAAACTAATCTTATTGATATTTTTGATTGGGTAACTAAAATTATAGATCAGGGTGGTGCAGTAGACATTGCTTACCTAGATTTCAGTAAGGCTTTTGACACTGTTGCACATAGAAGGCTTATCAATAAACTACAATCTTTGAGTTTGGATTCCAATATTGTTGAATGGGTAAGGCAGTGGCTGAGTGACAGGCAACAGAGGGTTGTAGTCAATGGAGTATATTCGAAGCTTGGGCTTGTCACCAGTGGGGTACCTCAGGGATCTGTACTTGGACCCATTCTCTTTAATATTTTTATTAGTGATATTGCAGAAGGTCTTGATGGTAAGGTGTGTCTTTTTGCGGATGATACTAAGATATGTAACAGGGTTGATGTTCCAGGAGGGATAAGCCAAATGGAAAATGATTTAGGTAAACTAGAAAAATGGTCAGAGTTGTGGCAACTGACATATAAGGTGGATAAGTGCAAGATAATGCATCTTGGACGTAAAAACCCAAGGGTAGAGTACAAAATATTTGATAGAGTCCTAACCTCAACATCTGAGGAAAGGGATTTAGGGGTGATTATTTCTGATGACTTAAAGGTAGGCAGACAATGTAGTAGAGCAGCAGGAAATGCTAGCAGAATGCTTGGTTGTATAGGGAGAGGTATTAGCAGTAGAAAGAGGGAAGTGCTCATGCCATTGTACAGAACACTGGTGAGACCTCACTTGGAGTACTGTACACAGTACTGGAGACCCTATCTTCAGAAGGATATTGATACCTTAGAGAGAGTTCAAAGAAGGGTTACTAAACTGGTTCATGGATTGCAGGATAAAACTTACCAGGAAAGGTTAAAGGATCTTAACATGTATAGCTTGGAGGAAAGACAAGACAGGGGGGATATGATAGAAACATTTAAATACATAAAGGGAATCAACACAGTAAAGGAGGAGACTATATTTAAAAGAAGAAAAACTACCACAACAAGAGGACATAGTCTTAAATTAGAGGGACAAAGGTTTAAAAATAATATCAGGAAGTATTACTTTACTGAGAGGGTAGTGGATGCATGGAATAGCCTTCCAGCTGAAGTGGTAGAGGTTAACACAGTAAAGGAGTTTAAGCATGCGTGGGATAGGCATAAGGCTATCCTAACTATAAGATAAGGCCAGGGACTAATGAAAGTATTTAGAAAACTGGGCAGACTAGATGGGCCGAATGGTTCTTATCTGCCGTCACATTCTATGTTTCTATGTTTCTATGTTTCTAAACTAAACAGATTTTATAATACTTCAGTATTCATTAAGCTCTACTTGTGCATCTAATGTGTCATATTCTTAAATAATAGTCACATCTAACCTTAAATAGTAATTCTGATGACTAATTATTATGTAATTGATTAATTATTAATTAATTAATTAATTAATTATTGCCATTTATATAGCGCCAACAGATTCCGTAGCGCTTTACAATATTATGAGAGGGGATTTAACTATAAATAGGACAATTACAAATAAACTTACAGGAACAATAGGTTGAAGAGGAGTCAGTTGATAAAAGTATTAGATGTAGCTCCCCTTCTAGTGTCTGCTAACAAATACCTAAATTATATGCAAAGTAGATAAAGTAAAAATATTCTTTATTTGTAGAAATTTCAGATTTTAATTCAGGTAGAGTGCATGAAGAAGACATATTTGCCATCAGTACAAAACAATGCTTTCATCCAGTATGTGGTTTGTACATTGTAATCCAAATTGACAGCCAAGTAGAATTAAAATTAACTTTAACAGTTGATGAACAAGAAAAATGAAAAGTAAAAATGTAATGCCTTTGTGGATCTATAGATGTCAAACCATGTATCATGTAACTCTTTATGGGCCTTAGATGCAAGCCCAATGACCCAACGTGGTCCGCAACTAGTGAGTGATCTTGGGGGGTGACATGGAATAAATGGATCATGCCACTGAGGTAGTGTCTATGTTGTCTTGGATATTGATTTTCCCAAGTCATCTCCTCATAAGGAGGTGTCTGTGTCCTCTCCAGCAGTTGGGATATCCGACATGACTCACTCCCACCAAAGATCCCAGACAGTGCTAGTGGTCAGTGTCTCATGATCTAAGTGGTGCATCATTGAAGTGCAAAGCTCTTGTCAGCCCTAGGACAGTAGGGTCACCTAGTACAACATTAACAATCAGGATGAAGAGAAGAAATAGCTTGGGTTAGGGAAGAAGATGGATGGGAAGAGAGCAAGAAAAAAAAAAACAAGCATGGGGTGTGAGGAGAGGTACAAGAGGTTTGAGGTCAGTGGGTATGGGAGAGGGGTTTGCATGTTGTTTTATGTGACAGGGTTGTGGTCTAAAAGCCATGGGTCACAGATTTTAGAAAAGTGCTTAGAGGTATCGTGTAAGAGTGCCAATAGCCTGACCATCTCTACTGCTTCTCTGATTACTCTTGTTGTTACCCTCCTTGATTTTTGTAACCATCTGCTTGTCAGACTGAAAAGTGACCAGATTGCCCCTCTATAGTCTGTAATGAATGATAATGCCAGACTCATCTAACTTACATCCAGCAACTCTCACCCCTCTGTCAGTCTCTACACAGGTTCCCTTTAGGATTCAGTTCAAAGTTCTTGTGCTTACTTACAAAGCTCGCCATAGCTATATACAGCTTACATTTCCATGTCCTCCCTCTTTAGCAGATATGATCCAGCCAGGCTTCTTCACCCTGTCAATAACCTGTCACTGGTCCAGACTCACACCTGCAGGACTTCTCCAGGATTGCCCTGTCTTATGGATTGCCTTCCCACAGGACTTCTGACACTGCGGTGCTTTAAAAAAAAATCTTTTATAACACACTTCTTAGTTCTCTCATTGAAGGGACACTCCAGACTCCTAAAGCACTTCAACGCTCTATGTGTTAAGAGTGTGTCCTCTTTTGCATTTTACAAAAAGGGCAGGTTTCAATACAAATTGACAATTTATATACATTAACCTTGTTACACCCCTGGCTGTCAATCAATCAGCCAGTCTTGTTACTTCTTGATTGGTTAGGTTGGTGGAGCTAAACTCAAGAGACAAGCAATTGACCAGAGCACATGACTTGCAAAGACTTTTCATTGAGCTACATTGGGAAGTCTGTGATTAGACAACCACAAAAAGTCTGGACAGAGGGCTTGCAGAAGGCAGAAGATTGGGGATTTGAAAGCTTTTACAACTTGTACCAGGTACATTCAGAATGCTTGATTCCTTTAATTCCCTTCATGTATTTGTCCCTCATCCCTTTACATTGTAGGCTTGTGTGGGCAAAGCCTACTTTATACTGTTCTTGTATGTCGTAAATGTTTTGTTAGAATTAAATGTTTTCTTTTTAGCTATTGTACTGTTTTGTGAAGCTTGTTGGTGCTATATTATCATTGCCATTTATATAGTATCAACTTATTTCTGAACATTTTATTTATACGATAAATAAATTCATTGATGGATTTTAGAGGTCCCAAACAAAATGTTCTGTGCAGAAGAGTTTGTATGGGACAACTGAAAAAGCTAAATCTAATAGCCTAATCACTATAAAAGGTATAGTTACTAAATTATATATTTTCAAACATTATGTCAAGTTAAAATGCTATCCAGTCCATCAAGTTCATCTTTATTTCTGTTTTTGTGTAAACTGCACTTTTGCAGCAAACAATGTATGGCTATGCTAAACATAGCCTTGCTAAAAACTAAAATGCAAATTCATATTTTTGACTGATTGACCTGAAGTAGGATAAATGAAACAGTTAATACATTTATTTCACAGTGATACAGAATTGACAGTTTAGATCCCTTTTCTCAGATGTTTTTCCAGAGAAATACAATATGCATATTACTCATTATATTTTTAATTATTGGAAGGCACAATGATTCACTTCACATTGTTAATTTCATCAAATGCAGTAATAATACGTCAGAGCAATAAAAGGTAACAAATATGCATAAATTAATTAGCAGTACATTTTATTTGTATTTGTATGTCTTAATTAATTAGCATTATTTAGTATTAATATAATGTTATTGTTTCAGTGCTCTAATATTGTCCTTAAACAACATCCACCTATTTTTAGTGCATTAATATTAACTCAAACCATGTAGCACCATCTAGTTAATGTCCTTGATAATCACAGAGAGGACATTTCAGTGTCTACTGATTAATGAATTGGATTGTCCTGATTGAGGTCAGTACTCTCTTCTGGCCTTCTCGTATTTCCAGTATTAATTATTTTTCATTCTGTCATGTACTGGAAAAACTGTTGTTTCTATTTGAAAAAAAGTTGGTTGATATCTAAATAACATAGCAAACAAGGGCAACGAGACATGGACTCAGCACTGAATATCATTTAATTTATTGTAGGGAGATCATTTCAGGTTCAATGTCCAGATGAGATAAAATAATTATGTGTGATATTGTGGCAAATGGATAGAAGAGCAGAAACATTCTTCAATTAAAGCTCTGACTCTGCAGTAAGATAAAGCTGATGTAAGAAGATAAATGGTATGTTACTCAACAAGGTCAATGCTAATAGGCTTATATAAAATCACAAAATTATTGAATCTTCTTGAATCTTTTATGACTGAAAACCTCAAGTTCTGTATTTGTTATCCTTGGTGTAAATGGTGTATTCCTTTTAATAGGACCACTCATCCTTTCTCCATCTTGGTAGCTGCCTCCACCCGCTTTATGTTTGTTAATACATTTAAATTTTTAGCATTTTAACTGCTATACTGTTATACATTTACTGCTGTTACACATGTCATTTTCCATTTTATTTCCATTTTTATTGTTTGTTGCATTCTCTTGTTCTGCTTACATAGTTACATAATTACATATGATGAAATAAGACGTGTCCATTAAGTTCGGCCTTCCTCACATTTGTTTTTTGCTGTTTTAAACACTTCCAATTTTGCAACAAACCTTTCCTTTGCCTTAGTCTAAATCTTCTTACTTCTAGTCTATACTTAATAAACTTTATTTATTCCAAGTGGGTAATTAAGTGAAAGTATCATGAAAGAACAAATAATAAAGTGTCAATTGAAACAAAATGAATAGTGTGCTATATTATAATGAAGATGATACATCAATTAAACAAAATCTTGAAAGTGTAATAGTCTTCAAAATCCTCTTAAATATGTTCATACACAAACCATAAAATAAAAGTGCTGGGTATTAGGTAACATGATTTTGTGGGTAAAATAAATGTTCTCCAGGACTTTAATGCGTAAATCAAACCCTATATATTTAGCTGCTTTGATGAAATGTAATCAAATGCTCTAAAATGTTTGGAAACATAAAAGGGAAACATTGAATTCAATATATTAACTAGACTAAAACAGGCTTGTGTACTTAGCTAAGAAAATTTTTATAATTTAACTATTTTGTCCTTTGAAATTGACTTTGAATTCTCACTTTAGTAAATAGCCCTGAGTGTTTTCCACACACTGCTCCCTGTAACATTATTCCTTTGGCTCCTCTGAGTAGGTGAAGCAAATACATTTCCTGTAGGACTCTGTCAATCACTTTAAAATGTAAATATATTTCAAGCATGGTATTAAGTTTCATTACCTCATCCTTTTTTCCTTAAAGGATCACTATAGTCAACGGTACTAAGCAATAATAATAGGGGATGGACAATGATATGTAAAGTGAATTTGGCCGAATTGCATTATAAAATTGTAATGTGTTGGTATATGGTCCTAGTAAAAATAGCAACATTTAACGCGGAGGTGAATCCATTATGCTGGAGATGCAAAGAGACTGAAGGAACATTCTGCCATATATGGTGGAGCTGTAAAAAATCAAACTGGCTTGGATAGATATCTTTGGTATTCTTTCCAATGTTACTAATACCATTATTCCAACAACGATTGAGAGAGCACTGTTTCATATGGATCTAGATATACTATCAAAAAAGAATAAAGCTATGCTTATGCAAGGCATACTGGCCTTAAAGATTATTATTGCTAGGAAATAGTGCCAGTCCAATGTTATAAGAACCAATATGGTAATTAATCCAATTCGATATCAGGCTCAAATGGAAATGGAATATTACTATGCCCAGCAACAGTATGAAACATTTAGAATGATTTGGCAATCTTGTCTAATAAAATTGCCAATCTAACTAAGCCCTCTTTTTCATTCTAATGTAATAGACAATAGTTTGGATGTCCTGTTCTCCCCATCGCACACAACCTAATTTGTCTCTGAGTTTAGTTTGTATAAGTATGCAGTGTATTGTTGCATGCATCGATATGCTAGATATTTAACTATATTGTTGATCATTACGATGATATTATGATTAACTTAATACTTGGGTTTTAAAAGATAAATGATTCAAAGGAAATTGTCTGGCATAATGGTTGTTTTTGTCCTTTTTTGTAAGAATATATGTAAAAGTAAAAACATTATTATATATAAAAAAAGAAAAACAAATAGCACTACATACCCCCTCTCCCCCCTCCCCAACCCACCTTCCACCACACACACACTAATAATAATTAGGGAAGCCTATTAAAGTAATATCTGTTAAATATATATATATAGTCATGCACAAAAGTTAGCATTTTTTTTAAAAAAAAAACATGAGTAAGCAGGCAAAAAAATTCTATTATTATTTTATGGGATTCATATTCAACTGTAGGCAGGCAAAACAAGGCAACAACGAAAAGAATGAAATGACCCCTGTTCAAAAGTATGCAAACCCTGAGTGTATTATCCTCTTTAGCATAAAAGACAGTGTGCAGTCTTTTGTAATAGCTGTCTATGAGGTCCCTAATTTTTGCTGGTGGTATAGCTGCCCATTCGTCTTGGCAACATTCCATTAGGTCATGGAAAGTCTTTAGTCGTCTTGCATAAACCACACATTTGAGATCTCCCCAGAGTGGCTTGATGATATTAAGGTCAGGAGACTATGATGGCCACTCCAGAACCTTCATCCTTTTTTCTGCTGTAACCACTGGTCAATTTAGCTTTGTGCATAGGGTCATTGTCATGCTGGAAAGTCCAAGAATGTCCCATGTGCAGCCTTCATGAAAAGAATGCAAATTGTCTGCAGTATTTTCTGATAACATGATGCATTTATCTTTCTATCAATTTTCCCAAGATTTCTCATGCCTCTAGTGCTCACACTCCCAACAAAAAATCAGTGAGCCTCCACCATGCTTCACAGTGGTGATGGTATTCTTTTCACTATAGGCCTCTCCAAACATAGTGCTTATGATTGTGACCATAAAGCGCTATTTTGGTCTTGTCACTCCAAATTACAGTGTGCCAGAAGCTATGAGGCTTGTCAAGGTGTTGCTGGGCATATTGTAACTAAGTAACGTCGTATTGTGCTCCTTGAAACAACTACACTGTCTTTTTCCAGAGCAGCCTGTATGTCTCCTAATGTTGCCTGTGGGTTTTTCTTTGTATTCCAAACAATTCTTCTGGCAGTTGTGGCTGAAATCTTTCTTGGTCTACCTGATCTTGGCTTAATATCAAGAGATCCTTGAATTTTCAACTTCTTAATAGGTGATTGAACAGTACTGACTGGCATTTTCAAGGCTTTGGATATCTTTTAATATCCTTTTCCATCTTTATAAAGTTCCATTACCTTGTTAAACAGTTCTGTTCTGCTCCCCATGGCTCAGTATCTACCCTGCTCAGTGCATCCACATGAGAGCTAACAAACCCATTGACTATTTATACACAGACACAAATTGCAATTAAAAAATCCACAGGTATGGTAAATTAACTTTTAATTGCCATTTTAACATGTGTGTGTCACCTTGTGTGTCTGTAACAAGGCCAAACGTTCAAGGGTATGTAAACTTTTGATCAGGGCCATTTGAGTGATTTCTGTTATCCTTATGATTTAAAACAGAGCCAAACAACTATGTGATTATAAATGGCTTCATATGATCGCTATCTTTGAAGATTTTTTTTTTTACATGAGCAGTCATATTTTTAAAATCAATACCAAAATTTCACAATTTCTACCAGGGTATGCAAACGTTTGAGCACAACTGTATTTTATACTTACCATCAGGAGTCTTCTTACTTCTAAATTTTATTTTTTTATCCCCAAAAAAGACCAAATAAAAATCTATTATATCGCGACCCAACTGTTTAAAATGGTAAAATCCAGACCGAAAATACAATTCTGGAAAAAGTTTTAAAAACACCAAAATTAAATGAATACATCTTCACCCATTGGCTGGGTGCAAACTGAACTCTGATAGTGGGGATTTTCTATGCTATTACAAAGTATGGGAACATTTTGCACACTATGCAATATAAGCAAGAGCGCTCTGATTGGTTGGCTAGTAATCCAACAAACCATATCACTCTAACAACCAAGTTTGGAGAATTTGTATTGTTTTGATCCAGGCCTGGATTTGAAGCTTCTGGGCCCAGATTTGCTGCATTTGTAATGTTATTTTAGCCATCCAACGGTGTTCGGTCTAGCTTAAATCCAGAACAAATTCAGGACCATTTGGGGCATGCCTTACAAAATCTCGTTAAACTGTATGAACAATGTCTGGAGTTTACAGTCCTACTGGAGTCAGATGGTGCTAGATGGTTTTGTCCCATTAGGTACAGGGCCATTTGGATTTAAGTGAATAACCCCAATGGACAATAGGTACTATTTTGAAATCCCACATGTTATACAGACAGAGGCAGGAAACAGAAAAAATGGCAATCATAGGTTCCCAATAAGAGATATGATATATAAAAGAGAAAAAAAAACATAGCATAATACTGTATGAGGAATATAAAATAAACAGAAAATGAGAATGAAAACTCACAAAGGAGGAGCAGTAAGAGTCTGCTCAAACTTCTCCAGCACGTATTCCACAATATGGAACTTGGATGTTGATAGACAGCAGCACGCCAGCTGAATAAAAACGAACTTTATTACTTTCACAAACAAAAAGGGCTTCCTTTACCACCTAGAAGGTCAGTGTCCCATTCAAAGCTGAAACAAGGTGCACGCCAAACTTTTCCACGGTCTCTGCAGCTTTCGGTACTGTCTCAAAACACTTCCGGGTTCGGAGTTCCGTGCGATCACGTGATAACGTGATGACGTCGTGTAAAAACGTGATGACGCGTTTCGCCTGATCGGCTTCCTCAGATCACGTTCTGATGTGGCTGGTCCTGATTTTTAAAGCCCATATTGTGGGCGTGGAGATTCTGAATGAATAATTGAAGTCTGATACAAACGGGGTAGATCCCCTAAATGTCTATTTGGAGAAACATAGAAACATAGAAACATAGAATGTGACGGCAGATAAGAACCATTCGGCCCATCTAGTCTGCCCAGTTTTCTAAATACTTTCATTAGTCCCTGGCCTTATCTTATAGTTAGGATAGCCTTATGCCTATCCCACGCATGCTTAAACTCCTTTACTGTGTTAACCTCTACAACTTCAGCTGGAAGGCTATTCCATGCATCCACTACCCTCTCAGTAAAGTAATACTTCCTGATATTATTTTTAAACCTTTGTCCCTCTAATTTAAGACTATGTCCTCTTGTTGTGGTAGTTTTTCTTCTTTTAAATATAGTCTCCTCCTTTACTGTGTTGATTCCCTTTATGTATTTAAATGTTTCTATCATATCCCCCCTGTCTCGTCTTTCCTCCAAGCTATACATGTTAAGATCCTTTAACCTTTCCTGGTAAGTTTTATCCTGCAATCCATGAACCAGTTTAGTAGCCCTTCTTTGAACTCTCGCTAAGGTATCAATATCCTTCTGAAGATAGGGTCTCCAGTACTGTGTACAGTACTACAGTACTACAGTAAGTGAGGTCTCACCAGTGTTCTGTACAATGGCATGAGCACTTCCCTCTTTCTACTGCTAATACCTCTCCCTATACAACCAAGCATTCTGCTAGCATTTCCTGCTGCTCTATTACATTGTCTGCCTACCTTTAAGTCATCAGAAATAATCACCCCTAAATCCCTTTCCTCAGATGTTGAGGTTAGGACTCTATCAAATATTTTGTACTCTACCCTTGGGTTTTTACGTCCAAGATGCATTATCTTGCACTTATCCACATTAAATGTCAGTTGCCACAACTCTGACCATTTTTCTAGTTTACCTAAATCATTTTCCATTTGGCTTATCCCTCCTGGAACATCAACCCTGTTACATATCTTAGTATCATCCGCAAAAAGACACACCTTACCATCAAGACCTTCTGCAATATCACTAATAAAAATATTAAAGAGAATGGGTCCAAGTACAGATCCCTGAGGTACCCCACTGGTGACAAGCCCAAGCTTCGAATATACTCCATTGACTACAACCCTCTGTTGCCTGTCACTCAGCCACTGCCTTACCCATTCAACAATATTGGAATCCAAACTCAAAGATTGTAGTTTATTGATAAGCCTTCTATGTGCAACAGTGTCAAAAGCCTTACTGAAATCTAGGTCCCATACATTGTGCCAAATACATGGAAATATAATATAGGGTGGTACTACTATCACCCCAGTTAGTACAATATTGCAGTATTTAATAAAATAATGAAAAATGTACAATATGACAAAAAACAATACCATCAATAAAAACCCTATATCAGTAGAGGATAGAAACCTGGGCATATTATATGCAAAATTACATGAAAGAATGTACAATATGACAAAAAACAATACCAACAGTAAACCCTATATCAGCAGAGGATAAAAAACCTGGGCACCTATATATATATTAAAAGAAACAGTCTACTTAAAAGGAAAGGGGATATTACACTATAATATATAAATAAGTATAGCTAAAAATGCACCTACTACTCAAAAATAAAAAAGAAGAAAAAAAGGAAGGGAGAGAACAATTAATATCAGAAAAAAATATAAAATATAATATTCATAAAATAAAATTATACAAATCAAATTCAATATTAAGACCTTTAGGTTCAAGAGTATCTAATGTGTGAACCCACTTCATCTCTTCTTTCCCTATATGTTGAATAAAATTGCCTCCTCGCCATGGTTTTTTAACAATTTGAATTCCTAGAAATGTAAGGCCACTAGGGTCTTTATTATGATATTTTTTGAAATGGGCAGACACACTATGGTGGTCTATACCTTTGCGGATATTATTCACGTGTTCATAGATTCTCTTGTGTAGGGGGCGAATGGTTCTGCCTACATATTGCAGTCCAAATGGGCATATTAAAAGGTATATGATATTTTTAGTAAAACAAGTAATAAAATCTTTGATAGTATACTCTTCTGTTGTGTATTTTGTCTTAAATTTACTAATTCCCTTTACAGTATTATTTTTACTACACTTGCACCCTGCACATTTACCGCATGAATAAAACCCTTTTTTATTTACACTTAAAAACGTGTCAGGCTTTTCTTTTCTTGGATGATTAAAAGTCAAAATTTGCTTTAAACTAGGTGCCCCTCTAAAAGTGATAAACGGTTTTTCTGGAATAATTGTCGACAATTCTCTATCCTTTCTTAAAAGGTGCCAATGTCTATTAATAATGGATTTAACTCTTTTAAAATCCTGGTTAAAATCTAAAACTAAAGGTATTTTGTCAGATTTATCTTGTCTTTTATCACCATTATTCTGTTTAAATACTAATTGATTTTGTTCCAGCTCTTTAGTTTCATCATATGCCCTATTGAGTATATCTGTAGGATACTGTTTTTGGGAAAATTTGTCTATCACTATTTTTGCTTGTTCCTCAAAGACATTCTGTTCAGTGCAATTTCTTTTTATTCTTTGTAATTGACCTTTGGGGATATTATTGAGCCAAGGAGTGTAGTGCCCACTGTTGTATAGCACATAGCTATTTGCATCTACTTTTTTGAAAAAAAAATTTGTTTTTAAAATGCCGGCTTCTACATAAATTTCCAAATCTAAAAACTGAATATTCATGTTTTTGGCACAATGTATGGGACTTCTCCAAATAGACATTTAGGGGATCTACCCCGTTTGTATCAGACTTCAATTATTCATTCAGCATCTCCACACCCACAATATGGGCTTTAAAAATCAGGACCAGCCACATCAGAACGTGATCTGAGGAAGCCGATCAGGCGAAACGCGTCATCACGTTTTTACACGACGTCATCACGTTATCACGTGATCGCACGGAGCTCCGAACCCGGAAGTGTTTTGAGATAGTGCCGAAAGCTGCAGAGACCGCAGAATAGTTTGGCGTGCACCTTGTTTCAGCTTTGAATGGGACACTGACCTTCTAGGTGGTAAAGGAAGCCCTTTTTGTTTGTGAAAGTAATAAAGTTCGTTTTTATTCAGCTGGCGTCCTGCTGTCTATCAACATCCAAGTTCCATATTGTGAAATACGTGCTGGAGAAGTTTGAGCAGACTCTTACTGCTCCTCTTTTGTGAGTTTTCATTCTCATTTTCTGTTTATTTTATATTCCTCATACAGTATTATGCTATGTTTTTTTCTCTTTTATATATCATATCTCTTATTGGGAACCTATGATTGCCATTTTTTCTGAGACAAGTTTTCCTGTTAATAGATAGTAAGTTACCATTTGAACTTTCTATCACCTTTTCACTTGCAATTTTGCACATTGATTACATTAAGTGTGATTATATTGTATAGACACCTCATTTGAACTATTTAAATGCACTAATTTGCACATAAAAGTTTTTTAAAGGTAAAGCGCACCTTTTTTATCTTATATTCTTTGTACGGTGTTTTCTTGAGCTTATGCACTTTTAGGTGCCGCTCTACCTTTATTTATTTATTTCTGAATATTTGCACCATATATTTCTATTTTTAGCGCCTATAATGCTTGTTTATTTTTTATTCAGAGGCAGGAAACAGGATACACATTGAGAGACTCTATTATTACTCCAGAACTGAAACGGGGGGGGGAGGGAGGGAGGGTCGCATAACCCTGAGCTCCGGCTACCAAGGCCTGCAATCCACATCAATCTAAGCAAATAGGACATGCAAATCGCCCAAACGGTGAGATGGCAAAACATAAACTGAAAAAATGCACTGCCAAGACAGAGAAACGAAATTTCTTTGGCAATAAACAACAAACGGAGACTGTGGAATCTCAGCAGCTCTCACAAGATGGCGTAACCAGCCCTGAGCATCAAGACTCATTGCAAGACACTGAACAATCCACATCAGACGATAGACTCACCAAAAGCCTCTTGCAAACGGCGCTCGACCACCTCTCCCAGACACTCATTATGTCCTGGCAGCACTCCATGGACGCCCTGAGGAAAGATGTACAAGACATTAGTAAAAGAACATCACAAGTGGAGTCTAAAATGGACTATTTCGCCACAGCACACAACGATCTAGCCGCTCATGTTGAAAAACTCAAGCAAAAATTAACAACAACTGAAGTGAAACTGGCGGATCTGGAGGATCGCTCCAGAAGAAACAACCTGAGATTGAGAGGGATTCCGGAGTCAGTCCTGCCAGAGGAACTACAAATGTACGTCAGAGGCCTACTAAAGGCATATGCACCGGACATACCTGAAGAGATGTTGCTCTTGGATCGAGTTCATAGGATACCGCGGCCGCAACACCTGCCGGACACAATCCTGAGAGATGTGCTCACAAGAGCTCATTACTTTCATATAAAAGAAATAGTCCTACGAGCAAGCAGGAATAGAGCTACACCACATCAAGACTACCCCACTGTAAAATTATTTGCAGATCTCTCAGCCACTACACTGCGGAGAAGAAAAGAACTCTCACATATTGCAGACAGGCTACGAGCCAACGGGATAAGATTCAGGTGGGGATTCCCTACCAAAATGGTAATTTCGCGAGAGAGGGCAATACATGAAATAACCTCCCCTCAGAAGAAGGTACCCGCAAGCTGCAAATATGGGGCATCATGGAACACTCTGCAGAAGCGAATGAGAACACATCACCCTCACATCGACTGCAGGTAGAATGGACTAAAGTACCTGCAAGATGCGACAGACACTAAGAGTAGAAAGACCACCCCAGCATACCAGGAACAAATCTACATATAGGCATACGGAATGCCTCTCGTACCTTAAAACAATCCTCATACAACCAAACAAAAAGAGCCCAGATCAAGAAAGCATGGGATTGCACATGAGCACTTACCATCATATGGACGTCAAGGCAAAGCGGACTGTACCTGACTCACCACGATAAGAGATAAAAGGACAACCCTCTCAACTCCAAAAGAAAGAAACACCACAGCATGAACTATGACAGATATATGAAGAGCTGCCACTGGAAAATCCAATAATTCCGCCTGCTAGACTCGTGAAGGTTCAGGTATCGCCTATGCACGCACGTGCACACCCACTCTCCATCTTACTCCTTCAGGTGCAAGGAAAATTGCATATTCACATGTTTTCTTCTAATGAAAACACATCTAATATGTGGTGGGACTTGTCTAATTATGTGGCGGGACTTGACTGGGGATTCATTAGCGACCACCTCACAGAGACTATGACTGAGACGTTACTAAGATGCAGAACACTGTCAGCCTGTACTCTACAAGTAGGATATGGGGGAATGTAATGACATGCAAATATCTGAGCAGAGGAAGGCATACATGCACTATCACATATGCCCATCAAAACTAGGTGAGGCAGTCCATAATGGTACAGAAAGCTGAAGAGCACTAGTTGACAACATAATGCAATGTCCAAATATAAGCAAATTACTTTTTTAATACTTTTTAAAATATTTTTTAAATACCAAAAAAAAAAAAAGAAGATTCCACGCGTTAAACTAACTATCTAGGGAATGAGAGAGGACAACTTAGGAACATAACCAAAGCGCTCAGGTTATGGCATTCCACATGTTTGCTAAAGTGCTCTTGTACTATGTTGAATATGAGGGGTACGTTGTATATATCCAAGTTATACCCTCCCTTACTACCCGTTTCTTCTATCCCTCCCCCAATTTCCCGACAGCGCTACCAATCTCACCTTCAGACTACCTCCGTATGAAACAATAAACCAAACTGAAAACCTTCCTGGGCAAACTGTTCAGAGATGCAAGAAAGCTCAGAGATACCAAGACTACATCCATAGCAAGACCCAGGTTAACACAATCGCTATAGTACGACTAAAAATTTAGTATGAAAATACAAACTCATAACGTAAGGGAATTAAACACCCCACATAAGAGAAGGGTTCTCCTAAAGTCCATGAAAAAAGAACATAGTGATATAATGTGCTTACAGGAGACTCACTTCAAACACAACAGAATCCTAGAATTTGGTTCCAAAGACTACCCTACACAGTACCACGCGACACACTCATCCAAATCAAGAGGAGTGTCCGTTCTCCTCCACAAATCCCTTACTTTTGAATTATTACAAGCAAAAAAAGACCCACAGGGACGTTATCTTATAATTCACTGTATTATCAATATGGTCAGATATACATTGGTGGGGATATATGGCCCAAACACGAATCAGAGGAACTTTCTTACCAAAGTCCTCAATAAAATTCCGATCACACAGAAATCCCCTATGATTCTCTGCGGAGATGTAAATCAAGTCATGCACCCACTAGCGGACACAACACTGGCTCCAGACTCTGCCAGGACATAATCCCTAACAGAGCAATGCAAAGCACTTGCCAAATTAGTATCAGAACACAACCTATATGATGTATGGAGAGTACATCACCGACATGGTAAAGAGTACACATATTTTTCACAAGTCCACAGATCGTACTCTAGAATTGATACCATACTAGTCACAAATGGCATCTTACCAAGAGTAATCACCAGCTCGATTGGAGACATAGTGTGTTCGGATCACGCCCCAGTGACCGTAACACTTCAGGCTAAATTTGACCACAGGGGAAAAGCCCCGTGGCGTCTGAATGATTCCCTAATTCATAATACTGACTTTAGAACAACATTAAATCAGGACATCATAGAATATTTTGGAAACAACTCACTCCCTGAACTCTCACCTATAACCACATGGCAAGCACACAAAGCGGTAGTCAGGGGGATTCTCATCAGTAGAGCTTCTTACCTCAAAAAAAACTAGAGAAAATACATATCTAGACCTGCTGAGAACGCTAAGAGATCTCCAAACCACCCAGTTTCTAAAACACACCATAGACCACACGCGAGAAATTGCCAAAATTACCAAACAACTCAATGAGTGTCATGATCTGCTCTGCTCTGTTCTTATGTCTGGACTTGGCTTCTGGTATCCAATACTCTTTTTGCTATTCTTGCTTAGTTTTCCTTGGTTTTTTGGTTTTCTAGTCTATGTCTGGTTTTCTTTATGTGAAAAAGTACACTAATTTACATACACAGTATGAAATAGTGAGAGTGTGTAGCGCTTAATTTAGTGAACTTACTCCACGGGAGATCCCTCAGAGTATAAAGGGTTGATAATCTATTTGAACAAAAATAGAGAAAAATATAGTGCACACTGTGTAAAACGTAGTATTGATACACCACACAATAAAGGACACACTCACGTGGTTTAGAGCCTGGTTTTCTTTATGCTGGGATTTCTGGGTTCATTCCTATAGTTCGTCCCTGGATTTCCCAGTCTCCATGTTTCCTTTAAATGTTTGTTTTATGTTGCCACACCCGTTTGTTTTCCAACATTCCTTTCTGTTTCAGAGTCCTGCAGGCAGCTGCTCAAAGCTTCTGCCCTTTCTTACTGGTAAGTGCTATATATGTCTACTTAGGATGTTTTAGCATACATTAGGCAGTGTAGGACCTGCCAGATATGGTGTACATTGGCGTTGTTGGCAGGCTTATGCAATGTATGATCATATAGTGTGACTAAATCCCCATGATTTCCATATGTAGTACTTAGTTATTTCTCCTCTTGTTTTGCCTATGTTATCTTGTTTTGTTTTAGTTTGTATACCCAGTCCATGTACAGTCCTGTCCAGTCATGCCCATGTTATGTTCATGTTTTCCTCATGTCTTGTGTATATGTTCTGGGTTTAGCTTACTATCCTTCTCTGGTTCTGGGTTCTATTAGTTCTGTCCTGTTTTCATGTTTGGTGCCTATCTCTAGTCTTGCCTTGTTTCTAGTACTGGATACAATCCTGCTGCAGACTCTCCCTATTAAGCTCCTGGGAGGTCTGCTTAATTTCCAAGATCCTAGTTCCAGTTATCCGCATAAGCTGAATCAGGGTCTTGGTATGTGGCTGCACAAACGCTGGTGCTCAACACCAGGGGGCGTGCGGTTACCCTGCACCAGACCCTGCTAATCCACCTCCACGCTGAAGACTCCCACTTAACATCAGGCATATTGGGTCCCGCTCCACGCACCGGACACTGGACACTGTGCCTGGACACTGTGTCTGGGTTCCGGGCACCGGACTACCACCCTGACAATGAGATACTTTTGGAAACTACAGCACACGTACTCCAAACACTTAAAATATGCAATTACACCCAAGGCAACAAAGCTGTGAAAACACTGGCATCCCTACGGCGACAGAAACAAGCCCAATACAAAATTCCTTCCTTACACACAGGGGGGAAAATATATAACCCACAAGAAATATTGGCAGAAATGGGCAACTTTTAGGACACCCTCTATAACTTAAAAACGGATACGCAGACCCACCAACCGTCTTCAACGGAGACCCACAACTTTTTATACACGATAACCTTACCTAGACTATCACAAGCGCAAAAAGAAGCACTCACCAAAATATATGATAGTTACCACCCCCGCAAAGAGATACAACAAATTACCTTTGTAAAAATGTGGGAAAAAGACATAGGTAAGCAACTACCAGATGAGGTATGGCGACACATTTTTGTGACCAACAAACCACTAACTCTTTGCTCTTCCCAGATGGAAATGTCCAAGAAGATGCTATATAGATGGCATATGGTACCCACAAAAATTGAAATTACTCCAGAACTAATGTACAGTCAAAAATATATTATTGGCAAAAAAATAACAAATTCTTATAGTTAATAAACACCATTCACTGTTATCTATTGTGAGAACTGCTGGAAATGTAAAAAATCGGGAGAATTTTTCCAATTGAGCTATTTTTACCTTAAATTTGAAATTCACTTTTAATCTGACAATTCCCACTTTATTAAATAACACAGTGTAGTCTATTGTTTTGCTCTGTGCGGTTTTAGTGTCTTTTTAAGTAAGTATGAAGACCTTCTTTCTAAATGTCATGTAAAAAATTTCCACTGATCTTGAAATGCATATTTATTTGGAATTTATGTCAGGTTAAATTTCTCCTGATCAGATAAAAATGTAAATGATATAATTCTTCTTCCTTATGGCAAAGTGTGCTATATTATTCATTCCATCTGTGTTGCATTATATCCGTGTTTATGATGGTTGCTACTTTGCACATTAAAAGTAGTTTTATTGTTGTTTCTGGTATCTGTCATTTAGACATGTATAATTTAATACAATTATATAGTAGTGCATAAACTAGTTGGGGAATACATTTACAGCCTTGTTAGTTAACCCTCGTGCTCTACCTGTCAGCTTAATTTCAGCTCCCTATCTCGACAGCAAGTTTTCTATATCTGTGATGACATTTACAGTGTTTTGACAATCTAGTGCTAGCAATTACTAACTGAGACCACAAATGGCACATGTATTAATACAATAATATTTTGACAAACAGTCAAAAAAAATTGCTTGTTTATATTATTTCATTTTTTAAAGAAATGGTACAAGCAGCTCCCGGATGACCATTTCTGCAAGAGGACAGTACAAAGATTAAGAAACCATTCACTGAAATGTGAAGTAAAGGTTATTTGAAATGAGTGCTGTAGAGATAATTTTAATTATGAAAGGGATCTCCAACCAAAATAATATTTTAATAAAACATTATTTTTGTTTGTAGTAAATTTGTTGTCATGCCCACTCCCAATAAAGCAAAACCCCCCAAAAAAGAGAGACCGAGATTCCTCTATTTCTTAACTGAGCACCAAAATTGCCATATATAACAGGTTGGGCATAATAGAGGCAGACTGGGCTGATGCTAAGCCAGAGACGGATGATCAGACTCAATAAAAGCCACACTAGAAAAGTGAAAATTGTATCCACTCTTGGCAGGATGAGACTTGTAACATGTAGAGAGGCAGAATTAGGAATCACCTAGCAAGGGCTCACCTTGCAGCACATACATTTGTCTATATCCACAGTAACTATTTATAACAATGTTAACAGTATAACGAGCTGCCCCTTTGGCAACAGTTGACAAAGTATCTATAGGGCCCTACTACCCAAGAGTATCTATCACAGCATATCCCCCTCTGATGTGTGACAGGATGGTAGCAAGTAAGTATACATATTTGGATAGCACAGAGGCAAAAGCATATGGTTGCACCTTCTTCCTTTGCTGTATCGGGCTTAGCAACAGCTAGCCTCCATTGCATTTCAAGATGGCCACTGGGATCTCACAAATCAAGAGATCCAAATGGCAGCAGCACAAAGCACTGGAGATGAACCAGCAGGCAAGTAGGCACTTGATTGGGAAGAATGGATCCCTGACAGCCCGAACTAAGGCTCCCTGGCACTAGGAGGAGATGAGGGTGCAGGAGAAAATTGTGCTTCAGCACCAGAATGCGCTTAAAAGTTTCAGAGAGGGAAATTATAAAGGATTGAGGACAGGCCAGAGAGAGCAAGGGACAGAGTCCTAACAATTAGCCAGGACATAAAGGAAGCAAATTCAGGAGGCTATTAAGGAGAAAGGATATGATGAGTGACAAAAACAGCAAACAGGGAAGCAGTGACATAATAAAAACTAATATATTAGTCACACAATAATCCCCCTAAGACAGAGGAGAACAGCACTCTGACCTATGTCCTGTTGGAGCAGCAAAGAAAGAGCAGGTGATTCTAGTAACCATCCCTTATATACATTTTGCTCTTTTATGATTGGTAATATTTTTTGAAGGACGATAAGCAAAATACACAGTCTCCTGTCATGTTGTAAAATTAGAAGTGCAGCTTTAAAAAGATTGACTTTTTGATAACAGGAACATCCAGTTAGAGGTGGAAGAGCGGCAGCTAATGACACATGGGGTTTGAATGTTGCATTTTTACTGATACATAATATAAATAAAAACACAACAACTTCTTCCTTTAACTGTTTATTTACTTAGAAATGAAAACATTTGGCGAATGGCCGAGACTTTTATTACGGATTTCACAATTCTGATTTAATATCCATAATCATAATAATACTAATAACCATAACTTTAAAACCAAAACCAAATAACCATTACTTATTTCCAGGTTCTGCCCCTTAAAGCCAGGAGCCATAAATATATATTTTCCAACCAATGAAGATAACCGAAAACACTTAAAAGAAGGGGCGTTAAAAGGACCTTCTATTCTTTTTTTTGACAACCTTTATTTTCGTTATAGAAATTATACAGACAAAACAGGTAAGAGTGTGCAAATATATGCCTCTGACCCATGTCTGGCGACAGAGCCTTGAAGAACACATGCGGACAGTAATTTATTGAAACTGGAGGCTCGAGGATCGGTATTCAGGCTCAATATGCAACCAGGCATTCGATTATGTAACAGGGGAATCATAACAAAGTACCTATGTAACAGTGTGTACATGTTTCAGCATTTTTTATATTAGAGACACATTATGTTTCTTATAAGTTGCAATTATTCTGTTCTGTGTGCATTAATTGCAGGGGAGGTCAAGTTAGTTACAACGTTTAAAACCAGAGAGACTTGCGCTTTGGTGTCAGCTCTCGCTCTCAGTTGGCTAATGGGGTTGCATGTCTCAGCAGTAAGTGCGTTTGACTCGTGTTCCATTAGAAGCCATCACAGCCATACCTACTAATGGCATGGCTGTGATTGGCCAGTGCAGCTTGTGACCCAGCCTCTATATATAAGCTGTAGTCGCGTAGCGCCGCACGCACATGAGGTCTTATTAGTGCAGGGAGAGGATTCTGCAAACTAGTACATTAGTGGGGTGGGGTGCACTTCATATCTGAGAATCAAATAGAAGCGTCAAATACTGCTGTCACATTGCAGTTTTAAAACGTAAAATTATTTGGGTGCTAAACTGCTAAATAGTATTTTAGTGGGGTGCACTTCATATCTGAGAGACAAATAGAAGCGTCTAATAGTGTGCTTACAGCGCAGTTGCAAAATTTCTAATTGTTTTGCTGCTAATCTGCTAAATAGTACATTTGTGGCCTGCAGTGCACTTCATATCTGAGAGTCAAATAGAAGCGTCTAATAGTGTGCTTACAGCGCACTTGTAAAAATTCAAATTTTCTGGGTGCTAATCTGCTAAATAGTAAATTTTGGGGCGTGCACTTCATATCTGAGAGTCAAATAGAAGCGTCTAATAGTGCGCTTACTGCACAGTTGTAAAAATTCTAATTGTTTTGCTGCTAATCTGCTGCTTACATTGGAGTTTTAAAAAGTCAATTTCCTTTTTTTTTGGTGCTAAATAGTATATTTGAGGTGTTCACTTCATATCTGAGAGTCAAATCGAAGCGTAACTTTGATTCGAATTTACTACATTGGTCACTTGTAATATTGTTTCACACCTACAAAACTTGTTACACAGATCTAAGTGAAAGAAAACGGATTGATATTTTCTACACTAGAAAATACCAGATAACAAGCTGCTATATTTAAAACAGTTATCAATAGCTAAGAGGTACTTAAACAATATTGTAATTCTGGGGCAATACTCTCACAAGTCAAACTGAGAGGTCAGTTTATAGGGAAAACTGTTGCCTGGATAAAACAATTTCCATATGTCTTTTGCAGACTTTACATGCTGGAAAAACACAGGTGCCAACTGCTTTGGCTTTCTGCAGTGTGCATACCGGCAAGGAAGGCAGGGTTGAGGAGTGGGTGGAAGATGATGTGGAGGATATTGAGTTCCTAGACCCCAAATGGAATCAAGGTCATGCGAGTGACGTGTGAAGTTTGGAGGGAGAGGCGCTGGTCGCACAGAGGCACCAGCACAGCATAAGAGCGAGCAGGGTGCAGAAGCGGAGCAGCCGTCCCCTAGCGATCATCGGCATGTATTAGCTCGAGAATTACCAGTTATCCAAGTAATACATGTAGCAATCAAAGGATCCATAATAGAGTTGAGCGAACCCGAACTGCAAAGTTCGGGTTCGTACCAGATATAATGATCCATTCGTAGTTTCACAATCAGGTGGGCATGACCGGGACCCAGTATGCCTGATGTTGAAGTTAGGAGTCACAGTGTGGAATGGATTAGCAGGGTCTGGTGCAGGGTAACTGCACGCCCCCTGGTGTTGAGCACCAGCGTTTGTGCGGCCACATACCAGGGGCCTGATGCAGCTTCAGTAAAAAGAAGCCATCATCAGACTGATCCGCAACTTGGAACAGGATGTGACATTCACTGTAGAGGCTGTGTTCGCTTTTGGTGTTGTCACCCTGCTGCTGCTCGCCTGCCTGCGCTGCAGCATAACTTCGGCCTTCCCGCTCACCGCCTCATGAGACTGTGCGAGCAGCAGCAGGCGATAGTGGAGTTTCAGCTGCAGCATGCACAGGTCAGTGGCTCAGCACCAGACTTCCCTCCAATTGATCAGAGTTAAAGGATTTCAAGTGGACTCATTTCAATTACAGGGCCTCTAAAGAGTCCTGTATTGTTATTTGTCATCACTATCTTCCCGCATCGGGAGTGGGTCATTTGCACGCCTGCTGCCTTCCTGGCATGTGGTAGCCATTTCTCAGGGTCCCTGTACGGAATGGAACCCTGATTCCCCGTCACCCGTGGTCACCATGGTAGGTGCAGAAACTGGCATCAAAAGTTGATATGGATGACATCCGCATGCAAAGTCGCTGCCACGGGGATATGCAATTGGCCCGAGGTTCTCTAGAGTCAACAACACTATAATGTCAACAGCTACTCTGCGGAACAGAGTTGTCTTTTTTTATATGTCCCAATATTTTGGGGGCTACCCCAATTAAAAAAAAACTATATATATATATAAAAAACAGTGTTGGCTACCTCATCCTCCTCCTCCACCGCTGCTTCCACCTACACCGCCACGGTCACCGCCTCCTCAACCTATGGGTCACTTAGTATAAACTATGTACACATTAGCAGAGGCTTGTGAAGGCCGTTTCTCCATGCATCAGGAGTTGAGCATTTCTCCATGCATCAGGACTGCAAGAAATGCACCGCAGGCCGCAAATGTTTCTTTTTTTGTATGTCCCAATATTTTGTGGGCTACCACAATTAAAAAAAAAAAAGACTGTGTTGGCTACCTCATCCTCCTCCTCCACCGCCACGGTCACAGCCTCCTCAACCTATGGGTCACTTAGTATAAACTATGTACACATTAGCAGAGACTTGTGAAGGCCTTTTCTCCATGCATCAGGAGTTGAGCATTTTTCCATGCATCAGGACTGCAAGAAATGCACTGCAGGCCGCAAATGTTTCTTTTTTTGTATGTCCCAATATTTTGGGGGCTACCTCAATTAAAATAAAATATATATATATATATATAAACAGTGTTGGCTACCTCCTCCTCCTCCTCCTCCTCCACCGCCGCTTCCCCCTACACTGCCACGGTCACCGCCTCCTCAACCTATGGGTCACGTAGTACAAACTATGTACACAATAGCAGAGACTTGTGCAGGCCTTTTCTCCATGCATCAGGAGTTGAGCTCAGTTTGAACAATGAAAGAGAATACCATGCACTCCAACCCTCTCTCAAATGGATAATTCTGGTAATCCTCCTGACAGCCATGCTTTAGATTTTGATTTATGTTCTTCCAAAGCTAAAATCAAAGATTCCATCTAGTGCTATTTTATGTCTCAGCTGTATTTTTAATTTTTATGTTATGTTTAGTGATTTCCCTATCCACATATGTTTGCAGGGCACTTGTCCTACTCTTGCCCCCATTTTACTTGCTTTTGCAGCTCTCTAGCTCTTTCCAGGAGTTTTTAGTGGCCAAAAGTTCGGGTCCCATTGACTTCAATAGGGTTCGGGTTCAGGGTCAAGTTCGGGGTCAAGTTCGAGACTGAACCCAGACTTTTTTTCAAAGTTCGTCCGAACCCTTCGGACTCGAACATCCAGGTGTCTGCTCAACTCTATGTGTCAGTATGTATATTTCCTTCCATTCCTGCGTGGTCAGTGTGATTCCCGTTTCTCTTTCCCATTTGGCTGTGTATTTCAGGTTTTTGTCCATGTAGGAGCATAGCATACAGGAGGGATATCCCTTTCTCTAAGTGCCGTCTCCTGGTGCAGATGGTTTCAAACTGAGTAAGGTCTCTATGGAGGCATTGTGGTTGGGAAGGCCAAGTAGTATGTTTTCAGTTGGATTTAGTGGAGTATGTCTATGCCCGTAGGCGTGGTATCAGTTATGATGTCTGTGAGGGGCTTAAGTTGGTTTCTCAGTAAGAATTGTCAGATGTATATCCAGTCTGTGTGGGCAAATGTATGAAGGCCGGGTTATGCACGACCGATGTTAGAGAGCCAGGGGAGGGTGCACCAGACACTCAGGGTGGTGTCACTCATTAGGTTGTTGGTACGTTAGGAGCTAAATGTCAAGTTGCCAAGTCAGAGTCATGTGGGCAATATGCCCGTCGCCGGGGATTTTTCCATATGGACCCAAATCTTAGAGGATGGGTGTGCATTCCAGTCCGCAATTTTAAGGTGGTGTGTGGCGTCATAGTAGCATAGTATTGATGGTAGTCCAGCGCCACCTAGCTTTTTGGGCTTTTCTAGTTAAGTTTTGCTGATCTTGGAAGCCTTCCCGTTCCACACGAACCTGCTGGTTGCGGTGGAGATTGATTGGAAAAAGGCTCTAGGTATGTTATGTTGACTGGTACCGTCTGAAACAGGTATAAAAGGCACAGGAAGAGCCTTCTATTCTACCTAACCTTAACTCTTTAAAAATCTTCTCCCAATCTATATCTGGCTACTCTAAAACTGATTTTAAATTCTCAACCCAACAACATTGAACCAAACTATAAACAGGCAACTTAAAACCGCTCTCAAATCCTTCCATAGTTAGGCTTGCCAAATTTGGACAGATTGCAAGATACAGCAGTAATTTTTCCAACCTCACTGGAGTCTGCGCTTTTCAAAAGTGTGCTGTTTGACTGACTTCTTTTAAAACAACGAAAACTAGGGTGTGCCCTTGAGAACGTAGCGCATTCATGACGGAATCTACAATTACTCAACCATTTACATTGAGATTTATTAAACGCCCAACAAAATCCTTTCTTCTGTGAAACATTCCAACCTGTTTGTTAACATAAGCTGTCTGTCTCTGATGTAACATCATGCTCACCCATAGCCCTACGTCTTTCATACCCCACTTCAAATTACGATGAACTGCTATTTTTTTTTTAATTATTCTTTACTTTTGCAGGTGGTGCTACTTCAGAGTCAGAGAAAACATACATACAGACTGAAGACATGTTGACTACTTTCTCATAACATTTTAGACATTTTATGTACACCTGATTTTTGTTATGTTAGACTAAGTCAACTATTTTAATAACAACGCCTCTCACAATGAACATTTAATAATAACTCGTAGTCTGGGAAACTTGGTTTGTTAATGCGATCCGAGGTGTAAGTGGCCCGTCTAGTTATCATCGGGTGCGTGTTTTAAAGTCGGTCGCTAAGACATGTTGTAAACTGAAGTAAGAACAAGAATAAGGGAGATCAATAAACTTCAATAAAGTGAGCTCTAGTACAGTGCATTTAACATGTTGGGTTTAACTACCGTGTGTTATGTCAAGGCGCTTGGGCCAACCCTAGGTTGTGGAGGTCAAGCGGAACCCTTAACCTATAGGGTAGTGGGGGGGGGGGTGGATATAATGGGCTAGCCATCTGTTGGAGCCTTTGTTGGCATTTGTCAAAATATAGCACAGACATCCTTGGAATTAAATAGCTGGTTAGATATACATGTTGCATAGTGTGGGGGAGTGGGAAATAAAGGGGATATGTGACAGTGATGCTGATGTTTTGTTCCCCTATGCCACAGCATCTAGTCCACTCCTCGGGGTTATATTATCAACATCCCAGGTGCTGGTGGTGGCCTGTGCCCTCTCCTCTCATAGGCCATTTCCCAGTCCAATCACTGCCAAGAAGGTGGTCTTGTGTTGCTTGCCATCTTTGGTGACTATAAGGGCTCTAGGAGTAGTCCATTTATGCAGTATTCCAGCCTCTTAAAGCCGTAGTGTAATGGGTTTCCTCCATAGCAAGGTGGAGCGGTGCAGATCTTGGAAGGTCAATATTTTATGAGACTCAAAGTCCAGAGGTGACTTATCGTGTACAGCCCTCATCAGTGCCGTTTTGTCTTGTCCCGCAGCATAAGATTATGTCCCTTGGGGTTGTAGATGGTGCCTTAGGGGATTTGGTGATGGGCTACGCTCCATCGTTTTTGAATTGTTTTGCTTGTTTTGCTGGGAGTAAGGTATTTACTAGCCTACTGATGAAGTGAGGTAGTTCTTCTGTCCCCACTTTGTCCAGGACCCCCCTTATCTTTTTCTGGTGGGTTCTCTCATCCAGGGGGTCGACTCTCAGTGTCAGGGTGGATTGGAGTGCTTGTAGCTGCCTCACCGAGTCTTCCACCACTGCAAGGTTGCATTGTAGGTCGGTGATATCAGTTTCAGAGGTTTGGATGCGGATTGTGACCGCCTGTACTTCTGATCGTACCGCGGCTATGTCTGCTGCGAACAGCTGCTGGATTTTGACAAAGAGGTTGTCTACGTCTTGTTTTGTCGCTGGGACCATGCTTGCTGTGGTAGATGGGGCTGGGAGTCTATCTGTAGGAGACCCTGGAGCGTCCACCACCCCCCCTCTGCCTCCTGAGAATTAGAGGCCTCAGCTGAAGCCTGTTCCTGCCCCCTGTGCTTGGGTGGGTGCTGGAGCAGTGTTTTGGGTCTCCTTTCCCATCTCTTCCGGTTCTTGGAGCTGTGTCTCCTGGGCTTCGGGGGTGTCAGCCAGTCCTGGTCCCACCAGGCTCAGGGCCGGCGCTACCATAAGGCGGCACAGGTGGCCGCCTTAGGGCGCTCCGGCCCAGGGGCGCAAATGTCCGGGTGACCGGCAGGAGAGAAGCACACAGCACTCCTCTCCTGCCGGTCACTTCTTTTAGCGTGACCGAGCGGCAGCGGCAGCAGCATCCCCACAGACCAGCCTTCCTTACTGCATCATGCCGCGGACTGTGTGGAGGGGGCGGGGATATGAACACCTCATATCCCTGCTCCCCACGTAGCACACAGCGCGGCTGGCTCCTTGCAGGAGCTGGAAATACCGCCCCCTCCGGATCTGCATCTTTGGAGCTGCATGGGAGAGCAGAGAGGAGGGGCTGGGAGAGGAGATCAGCCCATAACTCCTAACTACCTCAGCCAGATCTTCACACTGGATTCCAGGGAAGCCACCCTCCTGCACCCAAAAGGTAGGACACAGGAGGGTGGCTATAAAAGTATATATGATTAGCATGTGTATGTGTGTGTATCTGTATGTCTGTCAGTGTGTGACTGTGTGTGTATCTGTATCTGTATGTCTGTCTGTCAGTGTGTATGTCTTTATCTGTATGTCTGTCTGTCAGTGTGTATGTCTTTATCTGTATGTCTGTCGGTGCGTGTGTCTGTATTTTTATGTCTGTCAGTGTGTGTATCTGTATGTGTGTCTTTGTGTGCATCTGTATGTCTGTCTGTGTGTATGTGTTTGTATCTGTATGTCAGTGTGTATGTCTGTCAGTGTGTGTGTGTATCTGTATATGTACCAGTTTATATATATATATATATATATATATATATATATATATAGGTGTGTGTGTGTATGTGTATCGCAGTGTTTGTGGCAATGTTTGTGTAAATGTGCATACATCTCAGCAGTAAAATGCCAACACTACATACAAAGACACCCCTGCATTCAAATGTCAACACAACACACCCCTACATTCACATAAACATACTCCATACTGTATACAAAAACATGCTTACATTCAAATACATAAACGCTAGCCTGAGATATAAATATGTACTTGTGACTGCATGTGTGACTGCTTGTGTCTTTATGTCTCTCTATTACTGTATGTCTGTGTCTGTATGTCTCTGTATGACTGTGTCTGTATGTCTCTGTATGACAGTATGTCTGCATTTTTATGACAGTTTACGTGTAAGTGTAGATTGTTTGACTGTGTCTGTATGCATGTGTTTGTTTGATTGTGTGTCTGTATATCTTTGTCACTGTGTGCCTAAATAACGGTCTGTATGCCTGTATGATTGTGTGCTTCTATTTTTGTGTCTTTGTGCATATATGTATTTTTGCCCATTTATCTATGTTTGTATGGGAGAAAGAGACAGAAAGGAGCTGGGGGAAGAAATAGACATAGAATGTGGCTGGTGGGGAAGTAAGAAATAAACAAGAGGGGTTGTAAGAGACACATTAAAGGGGGTGTAAGAAACAAAAGGGCAAGACATTAAAGAGAGGGGATATGAAGCACTAAAGAGGGTAAGAAATTCAAAATGGGGCTACGAGACTCAAAGGTGAAGATGCATTTTTTTTGTTGGGGGGGGAGTGGGCAGCAAAATGCATCTTCGCCTGTGTAGACAAAAATCCTTGCACCGGCCCTGACCAGGCTACAAAGGCATTTGCGGTTTTCTGGATAGCAGTGTGGAAGGCTCTGTGGGGCCGGAGTTTGTTTCATGCCCGGCGGCTGAAAGAACGGCATCAGTGTATGCCTCTCCCTCTCCTGCAACTATTATCAGTCCCCAGGTGAGTCAATGCTTAGCAAGGATGGCGATAGATGGCAGATTTTACTTTTAAATTAGAGGAGCTCCCGGAATGGCGTCTGTGCTGGATCGCCGCTAAGCCCCCCATAATAAAACCATGCAAGACCACCAAAATTCTTATAAGCCTCCAAAATAGCTTCTGCGTACTGAAATAAACCACAACATAATTCAGGATATTTTTCACCTAACACACTGGAATAAATGAAAAAGGCTTAAAGCCAAATATTAAGTGACCGGGGTATAAATGTTTTCTTCTCTTCATCCCCTTTTTCCCTATCCGGCTTAGTAAACTCTTTTGCTGTAGGTAAAAGCGAGAGGATACCAATGTACTCCCTCTTCCATATCCTATCTTTTATTGATTTACTCAAGTGAAAACCCAGAGGGGAGCCTTCACATCGTAATGCTTCTTTCATACACGTTTCCTTCACTCCAACTACTTCAAAACAGACTGCGTCACTTTTGAACTAGCTGTGACAATGTATTTGCCTTGATCCCACGCTCTTGCTAAACTAGGAGTCTGAAGCAATTTAGTAATTTTTTCAAGTGAGGAGACTACCTCACCTAACACAGCATTATTCACAGATTTCTGTGACTCACCCAGCCTATGACTGTGACACATGACATCCTGGGCAGCTTCACTCTCTTCATACATCCTAGGTCTCTCCTCAGCCTCTTTGTTCTTCTTTTTTTCAGCGTTTCCACTGCCTCTTCTTACTTCTTATTGGAGATTGTGAAAAATCATTGCCTCATGCATCCTGCAAAATTTTCTTCCAGTACTGGCTCCTTAATTGTCAGAGGGTAACGGCCAGCACCCTCCTTCATTGCCAGCTCGTCAAGTAGTTCCACCCCTTCCTCTTCCAATCCAGTCACACCTGAAGTACCAGGGGCTGACTCCAGGCATGCTTTGCAGCCACTCAGTTTCACCACAGCTCAGTGCCTTCCTTTTTAGCTGTTCCAAAATAACCTCCACTGTGTCAGACATGTTTCTGAGATGAGGGCTTCAGCTTTATATTTATGACAGCCAATTTCCGATTTTGTTCTGTCACCAGCTGTGGTGAATTGAATTTTGGCGCCTCTGAAAATATACCCCTGTGGTTCCCGCTGCCAAGTGGCTCGCGATTCAACTAACAAATTACGTACTTTACCTGAGCTCGAGCTTCCTCCCCAAAACCTGCCGCATGCGCTGCTCTGCGCCTGACACCTTTCTCGCACTACCCCTGAAAATTAAGCTATGGATACTTACCCACAAACCTTGGCTCCATTAAACCCCATGAGGCTGCTATTTATGGGTCCGCCCGCCCGACATTCCAAGAGGCAGACAGATGAGCAGAGAGCAGAGGTATATTTTGTTCCGTATTTGCGCTGTTTAAATTCTCAGGGCTATTTGTCTGTAAGTGTGTACTTTATATTACTGAACAATCTCAAAATAGTTTTGTATTTTCTAAGCATATTTAAGATTGAGAAGACTGTGTTTCACTCAGGGTGATTTTCTGATGCATAATACTCACCTTAATTATATCCAACACACTATTTGGTGGTTATTTTATTTAGAAAATATTTTACCAGGAAAGATACATACAAGATACAAAATTTAACATAGAACAGGTAGGAAATATATAATCAACCATGACAGGTGCATTCTGTTTTGAGGTATGTAGAGAGGGATCTCTTAAACGACTTTAGGCTTAGGTAAGATTTTAAATTGTGTGGGAGGTCATTCCACAATACCGGTGCTCTGTAGGAGAAGGAGGATCGGGCTGCTTTCTTTTTGTATTGAGGTAGACTAAGTAAAGTGTTGGTACTGGATCGGAGGTTATATGAAGTGGGAACAGCTGGGAAAAGCATTTTGTTCAGGTAGGGTGGGAGTTTCCCAGAAAAGCTCTTAAACACAATTCTGGAACGATGAAGCGACAGCCAGTTTAGTTCTTTTAGCATGTCACAATGGTGAGTCTTGTAATTACATTGTAGCACAAATCAGCAGAACGAGTTATACAATGTGTTGAGTTTATTAATGTGGGATTGCAATGCAGATGCATATACTACATCCCCATAATCAATGATTGGCATCAGCATTTGCTGTACAATCTTTTCCTTTACTGTAGGGCTTAGCCAGGATTTGTTTCTGTACAGGGCACCTAGCTTTGGATAAAGCCTTTCTAAGTGCAGGCCAAAAGATAGATTGGGGTCTAACATCCTACCCAAGTATTTGAAAGAGTGGACTGCGGTCAGTGTACCATTTGAATTTGTTTTGATGGATAGATGGTGTGGCGGAATCAACCTCGCCACTGTGCACTGGAGAAGCCTGGTTGCTCGCCCACTCCCTTTAGACTATGGCCCCTGTTCTTTTTCCCTGCAGAAAGGCTGGTTTGTGCCTTTTTGCGGACTGTTAAAGCCATGCTACCCCAGATAGCTATGCCATGGAGCCCAGCCGTATACTGAAAGACTGTATGAAAGACTTTGGCTCCATGGCGATTGAACTGTATGTATGTGATCTGAGCGCCATCCGGTAATAATGTGCGCTCAGATCTAAGCTATCTGGGGATAGGTAGAATGTCTGTATTTTATGTAATAAATGTAACCTTGTGTATTTTATTGTATTTTACTGTCTTTTTACTGCCATGTGCTTAATGGAGTTTTCCTCTGTCCTTGGAGTTAATTGGATTACTTCTCAATTATCACAAGGATAGAAGACTCTGTGGAACTGGTTTTGGGCAGAAAAGCCATGCTTCATTTGGTCACAAAGGACTTTGATCTATCTTTTGAACCAATGGACCAATTTGGATGATTTTGACATATGTTTGTATTTGGAGTATGCTGATTCAAATGTAAGTTTTATGTGAATGTGATGCATACTTTCAAAGTTATGAATAATGTGGAAAAACTGTATCCCTCTGCCTGTGATAATTATATCACCCATTGTGTTCAGTAATCATATCACAGGCAGAGGGGAGGATTTTGTGTGGGAGTGTCTGAGTGTATTGTGTGGATTGATTGGTTATTCTGTAAAACTCTGTGGGCAGTACTATGTTTGTGGATTGGGAATAAAAGGGGCTGTATGTGCCAGTACATTTAGTTCTGCTTTGACCTCAAAACTAAGTGTCGTCTCCTTATTGGGGAATTGGATTGTATGCTGATTGCCAGGAGTGTAAGTTGATTGAATGCTTTTCCTGTTCAGCTGATTACAGCATTCATATGCTTGAGAGCATTCGTATGCTTCTCCGGTTCGGTGGTTGTGGTGTCTGCTGCAGTGCTTGGAGTCCTCAGGAAGCGCTAGGAGCGTCCTTCAACGGAGGTACCCAGTCAGGGTGCCCATCGATCCGTTAAAGATGGGAATTGTATAATTTGTGTAATTTAGGTACTGTTCCAAAGATCATTGTGACAGTTTTGTCATTGTTCAGGAAGAGTTTGTTTTTTGCGATCCACTTTTTTACCTCTGTAAACTGGTCTTGGAGCACAGCCTCAAGCTGCAGTAGATCAGATTTGCTCGCATAGACTACTGTGTCATCTGCGTACATGTGTACATTTGAGGATTTGCAGACATTAGGCAGATCATTTATAAATAATGTAAATAGTAGGGGGCCGAGAATGGAACCTTGGGGAACACCACACGTGACTGGGAGAGGGAGGGAGTCGCTGTCAGAAATGGACACATATTGCGAGCGATTCGATACATACGATCGATACCAGGTTAGCGAATGATCACCAGTTTGTGCAGCAGAATGTCGTGGTCTACTGTGTCAAATGCGTTTGCAAAATCAAGGAAAATAGCTCCAGTTAGTTCTCCTTGTTCCATGCCAGTTTGGATGTCATTGCAAACTTTTAAGAGGGCAGTTGTAGTGGAGTGATGCTGGCAAAAGCCCGATTGATCAGGGGTCAGATAGCTTGATTGTTGGTAGTACTCACAAAGTTGCGTATGGACACATTTTTCTAAGATTTTTGACAATACCGGGAGCAATGATATTGGGCAATAGTTAGAAACCAAAGTAGTGTCACCCCTTTTATAGCGGTTATTATAGTGGTTTATTTAAGTCTTATATAGCGGATATTTAAGCCTTATATAGCGGAACTGCAAGGCCAACTTCCATCCTTACACATTGGTTATTCACCCATCAGCCCAAATCATAGCCTTGTCTTACCCAGTGTCTAGGGTTTCACCAGTCACTGTTAATTCTTTTTGTATCTTATAACTGTCATCTAGATGCCAACACCCCACCACATCACTCAATGCTCAGTTAACCTAAGATCCAAATCATAGATAGAGCCTCTCTCTCTGCCACTTCGGCACATAGAAAGACCTCAGCTTCCCCTGGTTTAGATTAGTTTTTCCCCACTTGGCACTAGTTAGCCTGCCAGTTCAAATTAGGAATGGGTTTTTTCGATCGGATACCATTACTCATGATTCTTTATTTAATTATAGTATGTATCAACCTTTGGAACAGGGAGAGGGCATATCTCTCCCCAGCACAACCGCTGGACACAACCTGACCCCCCCCCCCCCCTGTCCAGGAACTAGTACTCAAGGGGGAAGCACAGACAGCCTAGTCAAAATGTAGCTTAAAATTAATATTGTCCCCTCCAGTTAAAACCATGTAGGTGCCACAGTCACAATTGAATAGAAAGCAATTTTGACATTTTGGAGATATTTGTTTTCCATTGCCAAGCTGCATTACTGTCCTTCAAAATTGATTGTAAAGCATTGTCCGCTGTAGCATATTGGAGTGAAAACTCTTCTGAAGGAATTAGAGCTTGATGTAGAAATAGAATGAAAAGCCAAGAGAACGAATATTATTCTCTTTTTACAATTTAACTTTCCAGTGGCTACACCAATAGGTTTAGTATGCCAACACGAGGAAGGAGAGTGACTGAAAGGCCCCAGTAGGAAGCCATTAAGTAATTGTTTATCAAGTAGTGCAACTACCATGAATGAGTCATTTAATGCAGACTGTTAATTGCCGCATTCAAAAGTACCAATAGAAAGTGAAATGACTCCCTTGTGAAACCCTCCCAAAACCCTGAAATAAGGAAAGGCAAAACGTGAGTGGAAGGGTGCCTACTAAAGTAAAACACCAAGTTATTAATGTGAACCTCAGTTAGTCATTGCTTAGGGAATAAGTTGTTTGTGTACATGGTTCAGGCTTGTGATCTGAAGCAGAGGGAACAGACGTGCAACAACCTACAGGTGCAGGCATTAAAATTGTTGCATATCTAGGCTTTCCCTAAAAAATACAATATGCCTGTCTATAAAGATAAAGTGAAACCAGTGGAATAAACCACCATGAGTAAACCCAGTAAAGATGGTGCAGGATGTTGACATACTACCAGTGGTTTATTTAGGTTTTGTGCAGCCCTAGGCAAAACGGTGCTCGGGCAACCTTCCCCCTCCCCCCCCCACTCCCCCACAAGTTGAATTTTTCCCACCCCTTCCTGTCAAGGCCGCACTTTGACTGACAGACGCACACTCACTGACAGATGCACACACTCACTGATAGATGCTTACACTCATTGAAAGACTCAGACTCTCATTTACACTGACAAACAATGACATACACACACTCACTGATTTGACACACTGATAGACAGACATACACTTACTCAGACACACACTCACTGTTAGACTCACTGACAGACGCACACACTGACTGATAGACGCACGCACTGACTGACCAACACATACGCACTGACTGACAGATGCATGCACTGACTGACCGACACATTTGTCCTGGGCATTTAGGGGCTACTTTTTTTGCCGCCCCCTGGAAAATGCCGCCCAAGGCAAATGCCTTGTTTGCCTCGCGGCTAAAACGTCCATGCATACGAGTATAATAATAATATGGGGGATAATAATACAATTATGTTAAGGGAACAGAATATACCTGAGGAAAGCTGAAATACACTCTATCCTCTAATATCAGGAAAGTATAGAAGGAGTCTAAACAGGAGTGATAGATAAGAAAAACACAATTTAACCCTTCATTGAAATGACATGAAAAGAAACGTATAGAAGTGAAGCCATAAATTATATTGTCAGACTGTAAATGTATGCATATCGTGGACCATACGAGGGTCAATGCTAAACGGCAAGCCCCACGCCATCCCCCAAGGACTGATGGGTGTAAAAGTAATTTAAAATGTTACGCAACCCAACAAATCAAAACACAGACAACGTGGTGTTTCCAGGATGTAAAAAAGTTTAACAAGTTAATTGAAGTACAAATTATAACCAGTCAGAAACCTATTTTAGTAGATAAACCCCTAAAAAGGAGTAAAGGAATAATTTGAAAATTGAAATAAATTGAAATTATGAGATGAAAATCCCAAATTTAAGGGAAGAAGAGTTGTGAACTATGTGAAATGCATATCATGATAACCGATTAACTTTACAATAGTTCAATAGTTTGGTTAAGTATCTATTCTGTAATGTATATAACAGAAAAGCTAAACAAACACTCCACAGTAACCTGAATAAATAGAAGTTCTTCCCGAACCATGAGAAATGCTTGAACATTCAGGAGGAACTTAGGTGACATAAAAGTACCGAATGGTACATTTCAGGGAAGAGTCTATAATTCTCGTTAACTAGAGCTCAAAAACTCGAATATCAAAGAGAACAAATTAAATACCAGTCAACCGAAAGTGAAACATGAAAGCATGACTGACTGTAACTTATGCGAATTCAGAGCAGTTTGTGAAACCTACAAAATGTAATGCGCCAAGTGCTGAACAATTTTACTCATAAATGTTATGCGAACGTTCAGTTGCTAGAACGTATGGGAACATACGAAATAATACCAATGCCTGGTTTCAGCGAAATGCTGATAAAGTCACAAAAGCTTCTATGATGAGCCGAATACCATACGTATGGATACGAAATAGCAAGAACCCCAACAGTAGGTGTTTGGGAGAAAGCCTTGCGTTATCTGTGAAGATCGGGAGACAGGAAACCAGAAACAGACCGTCAACGAGGGTCCGATGCGGTTAGAGTCAGCTGTTAGCCTGGATGGGTTGGATCTGGTGGTTGAAGGTGAGTGCAGGAAAAAAAATTTGCAGGAAGAGTTGAACCAGAAGTCCACGTGGTAACCAAGGAAACGTATCACCGGAACAAGAATGGCCCAGGTAAGAGGGTAATTTGGGGTTTTTATAGGATAAGATAGATTAAAACATGTATAATTATGTAATTAAAGATTTTGATTTACAGTGTCTCAACATATTGGCTGCCTTTCTTAAGCCATGACTGTATAAACCACTATTGCACCTAATTTGAGTGCTGACATTCTACCTTTCTTTATTTGTAGACCTCATAATGAGATGGTGCAGGTCAGCATTAGTCCCTGTTCGACCTCCAGGATGATCAATTACTCTCTGAGCCAAACACAGAAATTACCTGCCTTAAACGTCAGTTAAGGGATGTCATTACTTTAATTGGCTCCCAGGGCAACCAATCAACATGAGGATCAATCTACTAATCTGCATAGTTAGGATAAGCATTACAGTTAGGGTTATAGGAGGTTTAGAATAAGTGTAAACGTGTGACACAGGTCAGTATGGTGACACAGATACTGTTACCAAGAATAATGTATCTGTGAGGCAAAGTGACAAGAAAAAAACGTAGGGCATTTCACTAATGTGAACCTATAAATATCAGGAGAAAGCCCTGTCTGTCTGGTTTTTTTTTTAACTGTATATGTTAAATATGGGTATAATTACATTGTTACATTACAGTAGAAAACACACTTGGCAAACAGGCCTCTGTCACAAAATGAAAGCTTTTGGGAAAAGGTTAATTTATGTAGGAATTAATCATTACAAACAACGAGAAACTGAATATATAGGTATGGAAAATAAGGGTCTAAAAAGGACCATTGATAATACTAATTTATCCCTAGGAAAGCTTCTGCTTATGATTTCGAAACAAAAATGATATCTACAGAAGATTGCGTGGCATCCTCCATAGACAATCTTGAGCCTGCACAATATACTTCTTTATAAGATGCCTGTTATCTGCTGTTGCTACTGACCAGGGCTGCCATAAGAAATGTTGGGGCCCCTAACACAGCTAAGGTTCTCTGCCCCCAGGGGGGCGCCTCCAAGCACGCCCCAGGGCCCGCCTCCAAATCCCGCTCACAGCAATACACACACAAACACTGATACAAAAGGACACAGATACACACACACAAAGATACACACATACTGACACACAAACATACATACTAACATACATACACACATATAGGCATACATACTGACACATACATACATAGTGACACACAGACACATACTAACATACATACAGAAACACACACACACATATGCATAAGTACATATAGACACACACACTTACAGACACACACACATACATACTGACATACATACATACAAACATACATGCAGACATACATGCATACATACATACATACATATATACATACTGACATACAGATACACAGCTTTTTCAGCCACCCTCCTGTTTCTTACCTTTTGCAGGACAGTGGCTGGGGCTGATGGGAGTTAGTGTGGTGCTCTCCCTCTTCACAGCCTCCAGTCTTACTTCTCCTTCCCACACGAAGTGAGCTGAGAGGAAGTGACCAGCCGTCATTTCCTCCCAGCAGTACTTGCAGTGGCTGCAATTTTTTAAAGGGGCCCAGTTGTGCTATTACATGGCCGCAGCGCTGACCGGGCCCCTGAAGATATAGAGACCATCTGGTGGCCCTAAATGCTTGGGCCACCTGATGGGGCCCCATCAGCGTGCAGGCCCCAGTGCAACTGCACCGGCGGCAGTTCCGCCACTACACATGGGACTCGGGTGGCCCTGATACTGACAACTGATAGGATATGTTAAGATGTGGTAATTGCCTGCATGGCATTGATAGTTTAAAGGCTCTGGACAAACTTGCACAAACTTGCACTCTTACCCACTCACCCCGATCCAGACACTAACATTGGTAAAAAAAAAAGGGTGGATGTGTAAAGAGAGCCTGGGATATATCATATCTCTTTTAAATAAGCTGAACAAAATGCAGGAGATGGCACTCAAAAAGCCATTAGCAACATAACTGCTTCAATGAGCAGTAGTGGTTATATTGCTTAGAGTGTCCATTTTAATAACCCAGTGGTTCTTAATATATAAGTTTCTGTGAGTGTTGGTGAGAGTATTTGTAAAAAGTATATATCCATAGCAGTTAAACTTCAGCAGTTTAGTGTCAATTTTTCTGCAATGCTTTACATTTTATTTTGTACATTGAAATACTTTTGAAAATGTTATTAAAAAAATGTGTGTCCATTATGAACTAAACAAAAGGGTTTACTCACAGAAACATGCGATGGAAGTGTACGCAAGCATATGACTGAACACGTAGCAACATTTGTACATACAGTGAGACCTCGGTTTACAAATTTAATGTGTTCTCCGGGACGTTTCTTATTGTGAAAAATTTGTAAACCGAAACACAGTTTCCCATAGGAATGCATTGAAAACCAATTAATCCGTTCTGGAGGATAGAGAAAAGTCAAAATGAGCTGGCATGGAAACCAACCCACAATGCAGGACACACAATAAAAGGCATGCAAACGACGAAGCTCAGCTCCCTACCTTTCCACAGCTTAAGAAATGCACCAAAAAGTCCCAAAACAACGCAAACAATTTCCAGAATGGCTCCAAAAGCCGCTCCAACACCTCCACACTCGACGCCACGTGCTACCCACAGGCTCCAGCATGCTGGTGGTGGTGCTATAAACCTCCCAGGTGCAATGGATCCTGGGGAAACTTGCTTTGTATTGCGAAAAAAAATTGTAAACCGAGGCATTATTTTCAATGGATTTTCATTTGTAAACCAAAAATTATGTTAACCGAGGCATTTGTAAACCGAGATCCCACTGTACATCAAACACATGTGCAATGTAAATATCTGTAGTTGTAACATTTTAAGTAAAAGTTAAACTAAAAAATCAATCAATATGTTTAAAGCTTATTTTTTATTTTGGAAAATCATATGTCTGACAGCATAGATGAACTTGTGAATTACTTTTTTTTTTTTTTTTTAAACCACAGTGTATATGGAAACTTAACAGACACCCTGTTTGTTTCAATTTATCGCAAACTAAAAATAATTAAGAGCCAAAAAAGAAGAGACAGAACAGCATTTAATATCTATCAGCTAACATCTGCTCATATACTAGTATCATATCTTGCAGAAAATCAAATACAATTTTGAAGATTAGTTATTGATTTTTGTCAATAATGGATAAACAAACGCAATATGAAAAAAAATGGAGCAAAAAGAATGCATGCATCTTACAAAATTGTATCATTTTGTTTTCTTTCTTTTTTTGCAGAAGCTGTCCATTTCACTTGGTAGTTAATAAAACGGCATTCAACTGTAGAATAAACACCATTTATTTAATACATTACATATACAGTTGTAATCAAAATTCCTCCCCAGTGAAAATCAGGTTTATTGTCAATATTTACAGACTTTCAGCTGTTTGCAATAGGCAAATAAAGCAAAATCAATTAAAATAGCTCAACACAGCGCTCAACACAACAAATGCTTCAAGTGGTTTTCCCAAATGCAACTTCTCCAGTCTCACAGTTATTCAACCCCTTCATGGCAAGCATCTTTAGTACTTAGTAGAGCACCCTTTTGCTGTTATGACCTACTGCAAACAAAATGCATAGCCAGACACCAGCTCCTGGCAGCATTCCTGAGGATTCTTAGCCCATTGCACATGAGCAATGGCCTCTAGTTCAACAATATGCTTGGGTTTGCGTGCTGCAACTGTCTTCTTCAAATCCTTTTAGAGATTTTCTATGGAGTTAAAGTCAGGTGACTGTGATGGTCACTGTAGAATTTTCTAGGACTTCTTCTGCAACTAAGCATTGGTGGAACCTAAGGATTATTTTTTTTTTTTTTGCAAATTATTTGTTTTGTTCACTAAAATAAATAGAATTTTATGAAAAGCTGTTAGTGGGTGGGTGGTTGGCGGATGTACAGTTGTAGTTAAATAGATAGGACAAAGTGGTAGGTGTGCAATTCCTTTTGGAATTAATAGAAATGTGTATGATTCTGTGATTTAGAATAGTTCAAATCACTGCAACACTGAAATGAAAACTAATAGACCCTTAACAAATCTAACCAATTAGTTTCTGATCCATGTGTTTTTCTCTATTCCCTGTCCAATAAAATGATTTTAGACATTGGCCAGAAAAAAGGGGATTTAGTCATAGCAACGTGGCAGGCAAGCAAGCAGAGGCTTAGTTAGTATAAATAATGATGTTCCATTTTTCTGGTGGTATGGATGGATTTGACGTTTATTCAAATCCTTAAATTAATTTAGTGGAATTTGTGTTAAGTATTAGATAGGTAGTATTAAAGGAACACTATAGGGTCAGGAGCACAAACATGTGCGTATGATCCCAAACCCCTGTGCACATTTAAATAATAGAAGTTTTGGTACCATTCCAATGGCCATTAAAGTGCACGTTTACTTGCTCTGTCAAAGCACACCTATTAGGTAAGTCCTACACACTAGCAATTAGCTTTGATGCTTTCATCTAAAAAGCCAAATCTCTGAGACAGAAAGGAGTATTTATTGTAAACCCCTTCTTACTTTTTTAAACCTTTATAGGACCCACATGGAGTGGGCAACAGCACTGTAATGAGACAGAGAGAGAGAGAGAGAGAGACAGACGTTTTCTTAAATTATTAGTTGTGAGGGTTGCTGCTGTTGGCTGCCAGTCATAAATAAGGTTTATTCACTAAACAAAAAATGTCAGTTATTGACAAGTGATTTGAAAATATAAAACAAATAAATAATTAAAACATTAAGATAGATATATATATTTTTTCCAGTTAGCCTGGCTCTGCATTTGTTTTCCTCCCCCACATAAATGCACATTATGGTACATAATCCCTACTGAATTAACATATGCAATTTAAACATGCCAAATTTCTATGCATATTTTAGAAGTTTAATTTTCATTTGATGTAATAGCCTTAGTTCTGATCATTTGCTGTCACACAACTAGTTTTTTTTTTTAGTTTTTTTTTAAATACGAGCTTTAATAATTCAGTAGATTGCCTTGTTCATTATGATTAAAATTATTTCCTCTGCATCACTCGTTATCTTTTCAATTATTAATGAGAAAAAAATAATTCCATTTGGTTTAGAAGAATGAATTAATTCACAATGATTCATGATAATGAACTTTTTTAAGAAAATATGTGGAAGCAAACATTTAGAAACATGAAACAGAAATGTAATCCAAGAAATGTTTTTTAAAATATCTACTCTGGTGGTGGACATGTTCCCAGACCTGTGCAAGGCCATATAAATTCACTAAAAATGCAGTAATTCTGGCTATTATAATTCGAACTATAGCACGTATGTGTATCAACAAATACAGGGCCCTTTCTCCAAGACAAAGTATCCACACACTAAGACATAGAATACACATAGAATTTAAAAAACTAACAGCTTAAATTTAAACAACCATGCCCCAATTTTTAAAAAACATTATGTTTTTGTTTTCCCTCTTACCTTCATTACCCTGTTAGCTTTACCCATTCCATTTAGGTATAAAAATATATATTGGTTACTTAGCTGTTACATTTAAAATGGTATTCAATTTCACATGATTCATTGTTAATTTAAATGAAGAGAAAACCCAAAGGGATCACATATCTGCCATTAAAAATTGTATATTGTATTCTTTTTTTATCCACTTCACTACCTAGACTAGTAATAAATGTGTTTAATTTTAATGTACTTTGAAGAATAAAATTTAGTCTGTAAAGCCTTACTCACCCTCATTTATACTCCAGTTATGATTACCTGTAGGACAACGCATTTCTCTGCTAAAAGCCAAATTTAAGTAGCTGAATTAGAAGCATAGCTGTCTGGGAAAATGTTTATCCAGTTAAAACTAACAGATTAAAACTAACAAAATAACTGATAATAATAGGAAAAGTAGCATAGGATATTTACAAGCTTTATACAACATATCTCCCCTTATTTTGTCTCCTCTGTTTGTGCTACGCTCCCACTCATCTCTCTTCACTTTTTTTTCCCATATGCCCCACTAATGTATTTTCCCTCATCCCTTTGCATGTCCCTAACTCCACTTCCTTCACACTTCTATGCCTTCAAAATAGGGGCACCTACCCTGATTTTAGTGTTGCTGAGTAGAACCATGGAAGATGCTACTCATGCTCCTCTATGCAGTATGTTAGTGCAGCTTTAAGTAAACAATGTGCAATTTGAGTGGAGAATGGGTGGGATATGATAATATGATGTTAAGTCCCCACACTTTTCACTTATACTGCGCACCATACACACAGAGCTGTGCTGTCAGACTGACCAAAGAAGCATATACAGGCTTTTACTAAGCCATGTTACAATTAATGGCAATTTAAAGCTCGGAGAGGGGCAAAGCTCTATGCATCTCAATCCCAGGTGTCACAATGAAAGAATTGTAAGCCATTATTCACATTAGAGTCACTGCGGATATTGGGAACCCTGCCATCAGAACAATATCTAAATTCAAGGAGATATCGCATTGCTTTGGTTACCCTTCATCTGTTAATTTTGCCATGCCTTTGATTATTGTGATTACCCAATAATGCTTTTGAGATAGATAGATAGATAGATAGATAGACAGATAGATAGATAGACATTTTCTTAAATTATTAGTTAAATAATAATAATAAATGGGGTGAATTCACTAAACATAAAAATGTCAAGAATTAACAAGTGAATTGAAAATCTAAAATAATAGATAGATCATAATAGTATTGAATGTGTTATTTCCCTGTTTTCTTTTTGATTTATACAATTGACAGCGTAAGAGCCTTATTTAACATCCTGCTCTTGATTAACATTTCAAAGGATTTATGGCCTTTTGTGCATCACTGACTTCCTGCTAGGCAAGTCCAGACCCAGCATGCAATCTCCTTGAAGGTTTTTATCACATATTTCTTTTAGCTGACATTTTCACCTGACACTTTTATGAATGTTGTTGTAGATGTAATTGCCCTATGCAAACAAACCAATTAATGTTTCATTTATTTCCTCATAAAGTAGGCATACAACCTGTTTAGAAATCCAATATGTTCCTGAATTTGGCAGACTTGAAACTGTTTCACTAGATTGTCAAAATGCCTAGAAAAGGTATTATTACTTAAAAGTATTATTATGAAAAGAGAACATGCATATTTGTTTAATTAAAAGAGAAAGTGTTTACCTGTATTGAAAGCTTATCAAAATGTCCTCAACGAAACCAAGATAATATTTAATCATGCCATGCAGGTTATAACACCGTTTGATGGTATAAATCACCATGCTGTTTTGCTGCCAATGGTGCTAAATACTTGCTGACACTGGGAGGATAAAAATGTAAATGGGATCAAGCAAACAAGTTGTGGAGTACCCCAATTTCAAATGGAGCATGATGCTAAAACAAACTTTCAATGTTAAAGAAGACAGCTCTCCACTCTCCAATAACCCCACGAGATGCCAGGCAGGGGAACCCCAATCCTAAAATCCACAGAAAGACAAAAACTAGCACAAATAAAATGCCACTACAAGCGTTTACCATAGCATATAAAAATGTTTATTTTGTAGCATATGCATAGGGCCTTGAGCTCCAAAACGCGTAAGAAATTTCAGTCTTGCTGTCTCCCGTGGTGTCTTTTAGTGCCGAATACATTTTTTATATGCTTTAGTGAGCCTGTTCTTGCATTTTTTATAGTGTTTCTTTTTCATCTTCCTCTGACACTGTGGGGACCCAGAAATTATTTGATAACCAGCACACCTTTCTGTCAGCTAAAGTCAGTACATATACAAGGATGTGGCCACACACATCAATGCGGATTAGAGTAAGAGAATTGCCTTGTTCAGCCCAACCTCAATAATGTTAGATGGGACATCACTTGTTATTCTCTGAGCATTCCCTGAGTAAGACCAATGAGTTCTGAAAAGAAACAGATTAACATTCTCTGCAAGCCCCACCAGCAAGGGTTGCATAGGTTGCACATTGCAGAGCATGTTCATCCCTAAAGCTAGCATGGAACTTTGTAACAATCTGTGTATAATCTGATAGGAAGAGATAATTGAATTATTTTGTGTCAGGCTGTCAGGTTACAAATAAAGCAGGGAAGGAGGAAAATATTTCCCTGCAACTATGCTGCATGCTTACATATTACTCTTTGCAGTGTACGCTGAGGAAATAAATCAGCTACGGGATCTTTCTCTAGAGTTAAGAGTAAGACTAGAGTAAGATGTGATGAGGGGTAGGGCTACTTTTAGCTGAATTTTAGGAGTTTTTCTTTTTTTTTTGCGCTCTGTTTTTTTTCGAAGGGAATTATGACTTTTTATTTGGCCTTTTTTGGGGACTGAAAAAAGAAGGTATAAGAAAAAAAAATCTAATGGTAATTATAATTTTTTTTAATTTACATATATTTTGTTTTTTGTTCCCCCCTCACTATTTTTTGAGTGAGGTGGTAGGTAGGGTTTAATTTTTATTGGGGAGGGAGGCAGGGGCGTATTAGCCGCGAGGCAAAGCCGCCCCCAAATGCCCAAGGCAAATGTCTTGTTAGCCTTGCGGCTAACAGAGATGCCGGCGGGCTGCTGGGTGATCGGGCGGCACTGCCTGGCGGGCGGCCGGCGAGGGAGCACTTCCCCTGAGCTGTCTGCTCAGCTCCCTCGCCAGCCGCAGAGTGAGGCTGGGAGGCGGAACCGGAATATGACGTCATATTCCGGCTCCCAGCCTCACTCTGCGGCTGGCGAGGGAGCTGAGCAGACAGCTCAGGGGAAGTGCTCCCTCGCCGGCCGCCCGTCCCTCCGCCAGGCAGTGCCGCCCGATCACCCAGCAGCCACTGGACCACCAGGGAGGAAGAGACACCCCCCCTCCCCAGCATTCCCAAAGGTAAGGAGGCTGGGGGGGGGTGTTAAATAAAAAAAAAAATGTGTGAAAAATAAATTAACAAAAAATGTGTGAAAAATAAATTTAAAAAAAATGTGTGAAAAATAAATTTTAAAAAAATGTGTGAAAAATAAATTTAAAAAAAAAGTGTTAATGTGGGTGGGTGAGTGTGTGTCTGTGTCTGTTAGTGTGTGTGTGTGTGTGTGTTAGTGTGTGTGTGTGTGTGTGTGTGTGTCTGTTAGTGTTTGTGTCTGTTAGTGTGTGTGTGTATGTTAGTGTTTGTGTCTGTTAGTGTGTGTGTCAGTGTGTGTCTGTTAGTGTTTGTGTCTGTTAGTGTGTCTGTTAGTGTTTCTGTCTGTGTCTGTTAGTGTGTGTCTGTTAGTGTGTGTGTGTGTCTGTTAGTGTGTGTGTGTGTGTCTGTTAGTGTGTGTGTGTCTGTTAGTGTGTGTGTGTGTCTGTGTGTGTGTGTCTGTTAGTGTGTGTTTGCCTGTGAGTGTGTGTGTATGTTAGTGAGTGTGTGTGTCTGCTAGTTTGTGTCTGCTAGTGAGTGAGTGTGTGTCTGTTAGTGTGTGTCTGTTAGTGAGTGTTTGTCTGTTACTGAGTGTGAGTGTGTCTGTTAGTGTGTGTGTGTTTCTGTTAGCGAGTGTGTGTTTCTGTTAGCTAGTGTATGCGTATCTGTCAGTGAATGTGTGTGTGTGTATTTAGAATGCGGGGCGGGGGGAAAGGTTGGGTGGGGGTGGCGCGGGGGGAGGGGGGCGCCTGAGTTTTGTCCTGCCTAGGGCAGCACAAAACCAGGATACACCACTGGAGGGAGGTGACTATTACCCAAAAAATGGTATGTTAAGAAAGCCCTTCTTTTCCTGAAAAACAGACAAAACAGTCCAAAACATGGCCTTCAGTCCGGTCCTGAAGGAGTTAAAAACCAACACTATATACAAACATACCCCTGCATTCAAACACAAGCATTACATATAAGTACACCACTAAATTCCAATGGCAAGAGTACATATAAATACATGTAAACAACTAAAAAGGTGTGAAATATATGGCGCTTAGTAAAGGATTTTTGTGGTTTCAGTAATGTTAGCTGCTGTGAACACTCTGTGGGTATTCCCAGTATCCCACCATAAAATAACACCAAAGCAAACTAATAACTTGGAATCTGGTTAGTGTTGCCACTCACCAGGTCTCAAATTGGAGTGCAGCGCTTAATGTATAGTATAAATAACTCACCCCAATGTTAATAGCTTGAGGGGGTATACATGAAAAACAAAAGAGAAATATACAGAATGATAGTACAATATTGTATATGCAAGGTATATTGTATTTAATGTGAGTACAAAATGACTCACATTATTTAGAGCCTTTTTAGTTTTTAGGCTCTAAACTTCTAGGCTTCCGTGTCTTTAAGGTAGACAGCTCAACCCCTCTTTTTTCTTTTGGTTCTTTTTCCTATTTATCTCGCCATCATATGGGTATAAGGAAGACAGAGAGAAATGGGATTCTGGGTGTAGTATTTTGGCAGAAACTCCCTTTAAATGATTTCCAAATAAAAGCAAATGTGCTCACCTTATTTAGAGCCTATTAGTCCTCGGCTCTAAGTTTGCAGGCCTAGTGTCAAATTGGGGTGACACCTCCCCTTACCGAACAAAGTGCAGGATGCAGCAATAGATGTAAAAAAATTTATTATTAGCTGTAATTTAAAAGATATATAGAATAACACAGTGCTAGAAAATAAAAAAATAGTTGGTTTAAAAATAAAGTGCAGTAGTACATCTATTCTCCTCCACCAAGACGCGTTTCGCTGTAAACAGCTTCCTCAGTTGGCCGTGGGCCCACTAGGCCTGCAAACTTAGAGCCGAGGACTAATAGGCTCTAAATAAGGTGAGCACATTTGCTTTTATTTGGAAATCATTTAAAGGGAGTTTCTGTCAAAATACTACACCCAGAATCCCGTTTCTCTCTTTCTTCCTTATACCAACATGATGGCGAGATAAATAGGAAAAAGAACCAAAAGAAAAAAGAGGGGTTGAGCTGTCTACCTTAAAGACACGGAAGCCTAGAAGTTTAGAGCCTAAAAACTAAAAAGGCTCTAAATAATGTGAGTCATTTTGTACTCACATTAAATACAATATACCTTGTATATACAATATTGTACTATCATTCTGTATATTTTTCTTTTGTTTTTCATGTATACCCCCTAAAGCTATTAACATTGGGGTGAGTTATTTATACTATACATTAAGCGCTGCACTCCAATTTGAGACTTGGCGAGTGGCAACACTAACCAGATCCCAAGTTATTTGTTTGCTTTGGTGACATATAAATACATGTTTCATGCATACACACATACTGCATACAAAAATGCTTGTAGATTTTGAGCTGCAAAAAAATCTTGCACCAAGGGCCTCTATTTATTAGTTCAGACATTAGTGCTGAGGATTATCTTGTTGTAAGTTCAAGTGAGAGGGTTTGGCGGAACAGGAACCCTATCCGATGACACAGGTACCCATATATAGATGAAAAAAATAGGTCATAAATAAATGAGAGAAATTGGCATAGATGTTGGCATATTGTATGCATTTGTGGAATAATTTGAAATTGCTTTAAACCCCCAAAAGGAAACAAAGGCTGAATAAATTGATATGTCATGAAATATGGTTGAGTAAAAGCACAAGCAACAGTGGGATACAATAACACATTTTACATAATCATTTTTTTTTTGTAGCATAAAGTGATCAAATGCTGTATTATTTCTTCACAAGCCATAAGAGCCATAAGGGTGTGATCCTGAAGTGTATTGAAATTATTTGAAGTGTTCGTAATAATAAAATAATTCAAGAATTTATTTTGAACAAAAATGTAATTAGTAATAACTAGTGGGGTTTTATAAAATAGATATCATGCTATGTATCATAACGTAGTAACATTCTGTGAAGAAGTGAGCAGACGTATAGAGCAGTGTAGCAGAGAATGTGATCTACTTGGCTTTCTCTAAGAGATTTGATATGGATCCACACACAAGATAACCACATCTATACTTATGTGTCATGAGTCTTGACAGCTAATGCGGAGCATGACATGTTTGCTTATAGATAAGTTTGAAAAAAAAATTGTGATTTAAAGATAACTGCAAAAAAAAAATGGTGATTTAAATATAACTGCGGGAGGGTTGGGTAGGCACAGAACAGCTTCCTAATAACACTTCCAGTTCATATATACAAGGGAAATATTGCAGGTCCATTATCAATGCCTTATTATATGTTATCACTTGATAATCTGAACAAATTGAGGTTTCTTGTGATTACACAATATAGTCTAATTGAGTTTCTCTCTAAAAAAAAATAAAACATGGAAAAAGTGCTAATATAGAACTGCCAACAGACTCGTAATGATCTTGCTTAAGCCATGTTGTTTAATTAATTCTACTTCTAAAACACATTCATCATTGCTGAACCAAAGCAGAATTAGCTTTCTCTAAACACCATGGCCTAATTTGTCCTAGTGTTCTCTTTTCTTTAGTCTTCTAAGTCATCAGAACCCTACCAACCATAGATCCATGCTGAGCTTAAAGAAAGCTTTGAGAATTCAGGGCACTTCATCTATAATTATAGAAAAACAACAATTGGTTTCTACTTGGTGAAAAAATGGGCAATGAAAAAAGAACATGCTGAATTAAAGCACCATTTTTACAGCAGTTGCTATAAATGTGCCAGGAAATCAATATAAAATATGTCTAAAAACAACATATAAAAAAAAATAAAAATAAAAATTGTACCTTACTTGGAGAGAATAAATACATTAATACAATCAATGCATTCATTAAGCCAATGTTGTTTTTTTTAATGTTTTTTTGATCTACTACTTTATATATAAACAAAACAAAGTTACACAATGTCATATAAGCCAAGACAATGCTATATTAAAGGGACCCTATAGGTAACAAGACCATTTCAGCTTATTGAAATGGTCTGGGTGCATAGTGCCAGGTCCCTTAACCCTGCAAGAGTAATTATTGCAGTTTTTAAGAAACTGCAATAATTAGCTTTGTGGGTTTATTCCACCTTTACTGGCTGTCTACCAGACAGACACTAGAGGGACATGCTATAAATGAGGACATCCAGCATCACCCAAAACCCCATAGGAAAGCATTATATGGGGGAAGAGCTAATGTGAGTGCGGCCATTACCAAGCATGAGCATTAGGTCTCTCCCACTGGCTGATAACCTGACAGGTACATCGGCGCTGGAATCAGGTAAGTGACAGACAGGTTTTTTAACACCTTTTGCACCCCCAGAGAGTGGTGCCTTGACATAGGGGGGCACTACAGAGATCTATAGTGCCAAGAAACCAACTTTATTTTATAGTTTCTCTTTAAAGGAAACACAACAACTTAAGCTTACTGAATGTTCCTTCAGCAGCCTCTAATTTTAAAGTGACACTTCATAAAAACAAAATCTTAAAAAAATGCAGCTTTTAATAGAAATTGAGACTTTTATAAATGAATCTTTTTCACACATCCCCATCCACCCAGGGCTGTCAATCAGACAACAGAACTTGTCACTTCCTGGTTGTTTAATTTAGTGGGACAAAACTCAATAAGCAGGAAAGTGCTCAGAGCAACTGCTTTGCAAACGCTGCATTGAGCTGCTTAAGGAAGTCTGTAATTGAACATCAAGAGAAAGTCTGGGCGGTATTAAAAAAGGAGGGTTTGCAAAGGCTGTAGACAAGAGGATTGCAACATTTGCAAGTTGTTTTTAAATATATACGTCAAATGAAAAATGCATAAATAAATGCATGCATGTTATAGTGGTATAGTTTGTGAGGATTTGAAGAATCCTTTTGTTACATTCTAGAATCCCAGAATATAAGGGAAGTTATGTTTATTCCTTGCTGCACTTGGGTGGTCTATTGTGACACATATATATGTTATAGTGGTATGTATACTAAACAGTGATTTTTATTTATTGTTGTTTTTTTTCTGTTTGTGGGCAGTGGAATGTCTTTTCAACTACTTCACTAGCTATTCACTATTTATATATGTTTCCAGATCCCTGACCATTAACACCCCCTTCAACCTCATGTCTCCACTCCCCATAATTATCTTATCATGAGTTATCCTGCTAAGCACCTATAAAAGTACTGTAATTAATTGTGGTTGGGGTTGATTATTCCTGAGAAACACAAAGTAGTACTTAGAATAAACGATAACTTGCTGATGGAGAAGCTTACAGCTCAGATTTGCAATACGATGGCAGCAGTGGCGGCTCTAGACTTGGCGAGGCCTTAGGCGAGACTCATACATGAGGCCCCCACTAACACCATTATTGAAAAAATAGCAGTTGATGTATACATTGTTGCATTGTCTACCTTTGTGTGCCTGAGAATGTGTGTCTGACAGTGAGTATCCTTGTATATGTATGTATGTATGTTTCTCTGAGCATGTGTATGTTTGTGTACTACCTGTTGCCTTTGGCACTGAGTTTATGGCGGAGCTATTTTATGACAGTGTGTATAATCATTGCCTCCAGGGGGTGACAGGGTGAGTAAAGGGGTAACTGTGGCAGGGTGAGTGTAAAAGAGCAGGAGGGTGCCAAAGTGTATGGAGGTGGGTGCCAGAGAGGTTGACAGTGAGAATGAAGGGAGGTGCCCGAGTGCGGAGAGTGGTGCCCGTGTGTGTGGAGGGAGAGACCGTGTGTATGGAGGGGTGTCAGTGTGCCTAGAGAGTGGTGACAGAGTGTGTGGGGGAAATGACATAGTGTGAGGGGTGGTGACAGAGTATTAGGGTGGTGACAGTGTGAGAGGGTTACATTAGTAAAGGGGTGTGACAGAGTGAGAGGGGTTGACAGAGTGAGAGGGAGGGTGACATAGTGAAGGTGGGTAACAGAGTAAGAGGGGGGTGTCAGAGTAAGAGGGTGGGTGACAGAATAAAAGGGCGGGTGACAGAATGAGAGGGTGGGTGACAGAACAAGAGGGTGGGTGACAGAATAAGAGGGTGGGTGACTTAGTGTGAGGGGGTGAAAGTGTGAGGTGAGGTGACAGTGTGTGGGGAGCGACAGGGTGAGGTGACAGAGTACGGGTGGGTGACAGTGTGGGGGGGTCACAGGGTGGGTGACAGAGTAAGAGGGGGTGACAGGAGGGTGACCTAGTGTGTGAGGGGGGAGACCTAGTGTGAGAGGGGGGGTGACATTGTGTAGGGGGGGTGACAGTGTGAAGGGGTGGCATAATATGAGAAGTGAGAGACCTAGTGTGTGAGAGGGGGGAGACCTACTGTGAGAGGGGGGAGACCTAGTGTGAGAGGGAGGGTGACATTGTGTAGGGGGTGACAGAGTAAGAGGGGGGTGACATTAGTGTGAGAGGGAGGTGACAGAGTGAAAGGGGGTGACAGAGTGTGATGGGGTGACAGAGTGTGAGGAATGACAGAGTGTGAGGGGCTGACAGAATGTGAGGTGGGGTGACATAGTGTTAAGGGCTGACAGTGTGAGGTGGGGTGACAGTGTGTGGTGGGGTGACATAATGTGAGGTGGGGTGACATGGTGAGAGGGGGTGACCGTGTTAGGGGCTGACAATTTGAGGTGGAGTGACATGGTGAGAGGGGATGACAGTTAGGGGCTGACAATGTGAGGTGGGGTGACAGGCTGAGAGGGGGTGACATATTGTTTGGGGAGTGGCAGGGTGAGGTGACAGAGTAAAGGGGGTGCTATAGTGTGGGGGGGTCACAGGGTGGGTGACAGAGTAAGAGGTGGGGTGACAGGGTGAGGGGGGTGACAGGTGGGGTGAGAAGGGGTGACAGGGAGGTAACAGGGTGGGGGGGTGACAAGGTGAGAGGGGGTGAGAGGGAGGTGACAGGTGGGGTGGCATGGTGAGAATGGGTGAGGAAGGTGATAGGTGGGGTGGCATGGTGAGAATGGGTGAGGAAGGTGGCAGGTGGGGTGGCAGGGTGAGAGGGGGTGACAGATGGGTTTGCTGGGTGATAGGTGGGGTGGCAGGGTGAGAGGGGTGAAAGGGGGGGGTGACAGGGTGAGGGAGGCGACAGGGTGAGGGGGTGACAGGTGGGGTGGTTGCAGGTTGAGGGATGTGACAGGGTGAGGGGGGTGACAGGTGGGGTGGTAGGGTGAGGTGGGGTGACAGGATGAGGTGACAGCGTAAGGGGGGTGACAGTGGAGGGTCACAGGGTGGGTGACAGAGTAAGAGGGGGTGACATGGTGAGAGGAGGTGACAGTGGGGTGGCATGGTGAGAGGGGGTGACAGGTGGGGTGGCAGGGTGAGAGGGGGTGACAGGTGGGGTGGCAGGGTGAGAGAGGAGTGACAGGTGGGTGGCAGGGGTAGGGAGGTGACAGTGTGAGGTGGTGTGACTGGGTTAGGAGGGTGACAGGTAGGGTGGCTGGGTGGGGAGAGTGACAGGTGGGGTGGCTGAGTGAGGAGGGATGACAGGTGGGGTGGCTGGGTGACCGATGAGGTGACTGGGTGAGGGGGGTGGCAGATGGGGCAACAGGGTGAGGGGGGTGGCAGGGTGGAAGATGGGGTGACAGGGTGAGGGGGTGATAGGTGGGGTGGCTGAGTGAGGGGGGTGACAGGGTTACAGATGGGGTGACTGGGTGAGGGGGTGGCAGATGGGGTGACAGGTGGGGTGGTTGCAGGGTGAGTGGTGTGACAAGGTGAGGGGGTGACAGGTGGGGTGGTAGGGTGAGGGGGGGTGACAGGGTGAGGTGACAGCGTAATGGGGTGACAGTGGGGGGGTCACAGGGTGGGTGACAGAGTAAGAGGGGGTGACATGGTGAGAGGAGGTGACAGGGGGTTGGCATGGTGAGAGGGGGTGACAGGGGGGTGGCAGGGTGAGGGGTGACAACGTGAGGGGGTGACAGGTGGGGTGGCAGGGTGAGGGGGGTGACAAAGTGAGGGGGTGACAGGTGGGTGGCAGAGGGAGGGAGGTGACAGTGTGAGGTGGTGTGACTGGTTTAGGAGGGTGACAGGTGGGGTGGCTGGGTGGGGAGAGTGACAAGTGGGGTGGCTGAGTGAGGGGGGTGACAGGTGGGGTGGCTGAGTGAGGGGGGTGACAGGTGGGGTGTCTGGGTGACAGATGGGGTGACTGGGTGAGGGATGTGGCAGATGGGGTGACAGGGTGAGGGGGTGGCAGATGGGGCGACAGGGTGAGGGGGTGATAGGTGGGGTGACAGGTGGGGTGGCTGGGTTACAGATGGGGTGACTGGGTGAGGGTGGTGGCAGGGTGGCAAATGGGGTGACAGGGTGAGGGGGTGACAGGTGGGGTGGCAGATGGGGTGATAGGTGGGGTGGCATGGTGACAGATGGTGTGACTGGGTGAGGGGGTGGCAGGGTGGGGTGACAGGGTGAGGGGGTGGCAGATGGGGTGACAGGGTGACAGATGGGGTGGCAGGGTGACAGATGGGGTGACAGGGTGAGGGGGTGGCAGATGGGGTGACAGGGTGAGGGGGTGGCAGATGGGGTGACAGGGTGAGGAGGTGACAGGTGGGGTGGCAGGGTGACAGATGGGGTGACAGGGTGAGGGGGTGGCAGGTGGGGTGACAGGGTGAGGGGGTGGCAGATGGGGTGACAGGGTGAGGGGGTGACAGGTGGGGTGGCAGGGTGACAGATGGGGTGACTGGGTGAGGGTGGTGGCAGGGGGCAAATGGGGTGACAGGGTGAGGGGGTGACAGTTGGGGTGGCAGATGGGGTGACAGGTGGGGTGGCATGGTGACAGATGGTGTGACTGGGTGAGGGGGTGGCAGGGTGGGGTGACAGGGTGAGGGGGTGGCAGATGGGGTGACAGGGTAACAGATGGGGTGGCAGGGTGACAGATGGGGTAACTGGTGAGGTGACAGGGTGACAGATGGGGTGACTGGGTGAGGGGGTGGCAGATGGGGTGACAGGGTGACAGATGGGGTGACAGGGTGAGGGGGTGGCAGATGGGGTGACAGGGTGAGGGGGTGGCAGATGGGGTGACAGGGTGAGGAGGTGACAGGTGGGGTGGCAGGGTGAGGGGGTGGCAGGGTGGCAGGTGGGGTGACAGGGTGAGGGGGTGGCAGATGGGGTGACAGGGTGAGGAGGTGACGGGTGGCAGGGTGGCAGATGGGGTGACAGGGTGAGGGGGTGACAGATAGGGTGACAGGTGGGGTGGCATGGTGACAGATGGGGTGACTGGGTGAGGGGGTGGCAGATGGGGTGGCAGGGTGAGGGGGTGACAGATGGGGTGACTGGGTGAGGGGGATGACAGGTGGGGTGGCAGATGGGGTGACTGGGTGAGGGGGTGACAGGTGGGGTGGCAGGGTGGCAGATGGGGTGACTGGGTGAGGGGGGTGACAAGTGGGGTGACAGGGTGAGGGGGTGGCAGATGGGGTGACTGGGTGAGGGGGTGACAGGTGGGGTGGCAGGGTGGTAGATGGGATGACTGGGTGAGGGGGTGACAGGTGGGGTGACTGGGTGACGGGGTTGACAGGTGGGGTGGCAGATGGGGTGACTGGGTGAGGGGGTGACAGGTGGGGTGGCAGGGTGGCAGATGGGGTGACTGGGTGAGGGGGGTGACAAGTGGGGTGACAGGGTGAGGGGGTGGCAGATGGGGTGACTGGGTGAGGGGGGTGACAGGTGGGGTGTCAGGGTGGCAGATGGGGTGACAGGATGAGGGGGTGGCAGATGGGGTGACAGGTGGGGTGGCAGGTACCTTTTTCCCTGGTGGTCCAGTGGTGGCAGTCAGACTCCCTGGTGGTCCAGTGATGGCAGTCAGACTCCATGGTGGTCCAGTGGGTTCTGCGATCTGTAGCTCTGCCGGATGCAGAGCTGCAGACCACATGGTGAAGGTCTCGCGATCTTCAGTCATAGCGTTGCCGTGGTAACCCGCGGCAACGCTCTGATTGGCTAGAGATCGCGAGACACTTCAGTCTGCAGCTCACACCTGGCGGAGCTGCAGACTGAAGGCTGGCTCTCCCGGTCAGACTGACAGGAGGGGCCTCGCACCCGGCGGCATACAGGGGAAGCCGCCGGGCCCCCTCCTGTGTCGGGTCCTCAAGGACCCGACATGTCAGTCTGCCCTATGGCGGTTTAGGCGGCCGCGAGGCCCCACACAGCGCGAGGCCTTAGGCGGCCGCCTAAACCGCCTAATTAGAGAGCCGCCTCTGGATGGCAGCTTTTAAAGGAACACTATAGGCTGTAAGCTCATTTGAGCAGGGTCCTCTTCAACTTATCGTTCCTGTAAGTTTTCTTGTAATTGTCCTGTTTACAGTTAAATTCCTCCTCTCATAATATTGTAAAGCGCTACGGAAATTTGTTGGTGCTATATAAATGGCAATAATAATAATAATAATAATAATAATAATAATAATAATAAGGTCAGGAACACAAACGTATTCCTGACCCTACAGTGTTAAAACCACCATATAGCTCCTCCTGGCCTGCCTTACCTTCCTAAATATAGTAAAATCTTACTTGTATTCAAGTCTGCAGCTGCTGCCTCTACCTCTGACCTGGTCTGGGTACTTACAGCTGACATAATCAGAAGTGATTCTGTGAGCCAATCACAATGCTTTCCCATAGGATTGGCTTAGACTTTCAAGGAGGCAGATCAGGGGCAGAGCTAGCACAAGTCAAACGCAGCCCTGGCCAATCAGCATCTCATGAATCAATGCATCTCTATGAGGAAAGTTGAGTGTCTGCATGCAAAGGGAGACACTGAATGGCAGTACTGTACATTGTATAGCACTTCCCCAGGAAGCACCTCTGGCATCCATCTGAGGAGTGTCCAGTGGAGTTTACCACTAGGCTGTAATGTAAACACTGCATTTTCTCTGAAAAGACAGTGTTTACTGCAGACAGCCTGAAGGAAATGATTCTACTCACCAGAACAAATACATTAAGCTGTAGTTGTTCTGGTGACTATTGTGTCCCTTTCATGAAGTGTGGCAACCCTGGTAAGAATACAATAAGTGAGAGACTAAATGAGTCATCTGGTAGTGCTTGGCTAGGTTGTTAGTATAACTTTTAACCAAAGGGGGAAAACTCCCCATTTACCGCCCTTTCTTGTTTTGTTTTTTATTTCTTCTCTCTCTTATTCTCTCTTTTCTTTGTTTCTCTCTCTCCTTAAAGTTACATATATATATTTAATGCATAGAGAGAGACTGATTAATAGTTACATTAGAGGCTGGAAGTTAAAGATGATATGGAAAATGATCTTTATTGCAGTTTTATTGTACTTGTTTCCTTTTGACATAATTTGTATCCTAAATTATTAAAAATTAAAATATACTGTATGTATGCTATCTGTAAGGATTATTATGAGATTGACTAACACTCCACCCCTGAAAGAGTTAATATGCAACTGACTAACATTTCATCATTGATAGGGTTAATTTCTCTTTGGCTGAACTATAAGACTAGCAGCCTTGTGCACTGCAAGGATGTCACATATGTAGTTTTGCACCCGCCCATGCCAGATCATCACATAAATAGTATTGGAACATGATAATTTTTGTTCACTCCTATTCTAAGAATACCCTACTCCTACATCCTCCTATTCTAAGAAGTTTCCACCTAGTAATGCCCCCTGGATAAATGTTAGAGCTATAATTTGTTACATAATTTCTAAAGTTGCTTGCACGAGCTATGCATGCTATTAATTAATGATTGCCAATATTTGATTGATAATTAATGAAACACCCCCAAATTGTCCCCTTATTGCTTGCCTTAAAACCATGGTTCTGTTTAATAAACATTGAACATTCTTTACATTGACTCCATTGTATGGTCTACTCATTGATTGTTCCATCAGTACTTGTGGTGTGGTTCGGTCTGGATAGAATTATACCTAGTAAGTCTATGGCAGCAGTGGCATCACAAGGGGAGTGCGGGGTGTGCAGACCGCACCAGGGTGTGCATCATGGGTGGGGGGTGATACCTTGGCCGGCCTTTGGGGTGTAAGAGCTATGCAGCCACACAGGACGCCATAGCAACAGGGGCGCTGGGTGGTCGACACTGTCATGGTACCTGCTACTCAGACCTCCTCCTCCTCCAGCAATTTCAGCACTTTGGATGCCGGCCGCAATAGCCCCGCCCCCTTTTATGATGCGGCGCAATACCGCCGACGTCATGATGTCAATGACGTCACGACCCGCCGGAAATCTCAAACCAGGACATTTTGGGGGCGTGGTCATCAATTAAAGAAGCAGGGTATACAAGGTACTCACTTACAGTGAGTCATAGCCCTTAGGTGGTTTCAGCTTGTCTGTTCCCTCAGTGCGTTTATATTGATTGTTTCTTCGGTTATTGACTTGGCTTGTATCCTGACCTTGCTTACCTCTCCTATCCTTGTACTCGGCTTGGCTTTCGCTTACCTGTCTTCTCGTTCCCTCGACCTCGGCTCGCCCCTGACCATTCTCTGTTTGCTTGACGTTAGTCCGGCCACTCTAAGGTCCGGCACACGTCTTTATAGTTTTAGTACACTGCGTGTTGGATCCCTGTCTTGATCCTGACATTACGACAGGGCCAATGGATCCTGCAGGTACTAGTTCACAGGTCTCCTCTCAGGACTCTAGATTTGAAGCCATGGATCTAGTGTTGTCGCGAACCCGAAATTTTCGGTTCGCGAACGGCGAACGCGAACTTCCGTAAATGTTCGCGAACCGGCGAACCGCGCGAACCGCCATTGACTTCAATGGGCAGGCGAATTTTAAAACCAACAGGGACTCTTTCTGGCCACAAAAGTGATGGAAAAGTTGTTTCAAGGGGACTAACACCTGGACTGTGGCATGCCGGAGGGGGATCCATGGCAAAACTCCCATGGAAAATTGCACAGTTGATGCAGAGTCTGCTTTTAATCCATAAAGGGCAGAAATCACCTAACATTGACACCTGTCCTCAAAGCCCCTGATACACACTGACACAGAGCAGAATAGAGACTGTTCCCCGTCCTCAGAGACCATGATACACACTGACACAGAGCAGAATAGAGACTGTTACCCCTACATAGGGTCACTTGGCAGATATGGCGGGGTCGTGGGAGGGGGAGGATGACTTTCACCTCTTCCCCTGTTACATTCCCGTTGTGCTGTGACATCACCCTTATACGCTGTGTAAAGCATACTATTTAATTTGATCAGCATGGCCACTTGAGTTTTTATAGTTTTCACGCTGCTTGTAGTTTATATATGGTTCACAAAAATCAAACAAACGATAAAGTAAACATGTAAGGATTCAGAATATTCTTTCAAACCCTTACACATTGTGTGTACGTATTTTTTGTCTTAAGTTTGTGGCTTTAAAGAGGTTTACGTTGTTTCTATGATGTGCATAACATGTTCTTGTAAATGTTTGTTAAATTTTTCCTGGAATTGTAATTTTTGAATCTGAATAAAGATAGTCAAATCCCTGATACACACTGACACAGAGCAGAATAGGGACTGTTCCCCCTACATAGGGTCACTTGGCAGATATGGATTGACACCTATCCTTATGATCCCTGATACACACTGACACAGAGCAGAATAGAGACTGTTCCCCCTACATAGGGTCACTTGGCAGATATGGATTGACATCTGTCCTCAAAACCCCTGATACACACTGACACAGAGCAGAATAGGGCCTGTTCCCCCTACATAGGGTCACTTGGCAGATATGGATTGACACCTGTCCTCAAAACCCCTGATACACACTGACACAGAGCAGAATAGGGACTGTTCCCCCTACATAGGGTCACTTGGCAGATATGGATTGACACCTGTCCTCAAAACCCCTGATACACACTGACACAGAGCAGAATAGAGACTGTTCCCTGTCCACAGAGTCCATGATACACACTGACACAGAGCAGAATAGAGACTGTTCCCCGTCCACAGAGACCATGATACACACTGACACAGAGCAGAATAGAGACTGTTCACCGTCCACAGAGACCATGATACACACTGACACAGAGCAGAATAGAGACTGTTCCCCGTCCACAGAGACCATGATACACACTGACACAGAGCAGAATAGGGACTGCTCCCCCTACATAGGGTCACTTGGCAGGTATGGATTGACACCTGTCCTCAAAGCCCCTGATACACACTGACACAGAGCAGAATAGAGACTGTTCCCTGTCCACAGAGTCCATGATACACACTGACACAGAGAAGAATAGAGACTGTTCCCCGTCCACAGAGACCATGATACACACTGACACAGAGCAGAATAGAGACTGTTCCCCGTCCACAGAGACCATGATACACACTGACACAGAGCAGAATAGGGACTGTTACCCCTACATAGGGTCACTTGGCAGGTATGGATTGACACCTGTCCTCAAAGCCCATGATACACACTGGGGGGAGCTACTGTCCTCCCCAACCACTGCGCGGTTGGTGGGGGCCATGAATCACAATGGGGGGACCTACTGTCCTCCCCCCCTCGGCCCCCACCCCTGCGCGGTGGGTGGAGGCCATAAATCACAATGGGGGGGCCTACTTTCCTCCCCCCGGCCCCCATCCCTGCGCGGTGGGTGGGGGGCATAAATCACAATGGGACGGACCTACTGATAGGAGTGGAGTATTGTTCATATCAGTTTAATACCTTCCGCGTCTCCTATCAGTGGACGTGTATATGGCAGCCATTTTAGGAACCGCACACCTGGGATCCGAGCAAGGTCACCTCGTTCAAGCTGCTCTTGTTCCTTGATGAGCCAGCTGCCCGTGAGTTAACATGTCCCGTGGAGAAGCACTCTGTCCTGTATAGCCTCACCACAAAAAAATTAAATAAATAACAGCACTCGGAGTGGTGAGTTTAGTAAATGTTCATATCAGTTTAATACCTTCCGCGTCTCCTATCAGTGGACGTGTATATGGCAGCCATTTTAGGAACCGCACACCTGGGACCCGAGCAAGGTCACCTCTTTCAACAGGCGACATGATTTGGCCCTGTAAAACTATCCTGGATATTCTCTACAATTTCTATGGATATGGCATTGATTTATGTAACAGGGAGATGGAAGAAGATGCTTGGTCGGTCCTCTTACTTGAAATTTGGGGCACTGCGCGGGCAAGCTAATGTGCCACCAGATAGGAGTGGTGAGTTTAGTGTTGTTCATATCAGTTTAATACCTTCCGCGACTCCTATCAGTGGACGTGTAAATGGCAGAGATTTTTAATTGTTGAATCACCTCCCCTTTTTAGGCCAAGGTGGGAAGATGCTTAGACCACTGGTATATTGGTGCCATCTTGGAGGATTTTTTTGGGTTTGGTTTTTGAAGCCACAGTGCTGCACCAGTGGGCCTAAAAATTAGGCATGTACACATGCCTGAAAAACTTGGTATTGTTGCAGCCGCTGCTGTAGCAGCGGCCAGAAAAATTGATGTTTGTTTCACAGGCAGAAAGTGCCCTAAAACATGGCGGCTTGAACCCTAGTTGGTGGCGGATAAGTCACGCAAGTCAAACGTCATTCAGAGCTAAAATACAGCAGCGTGTGGACCATTTTTAGCCCAAGGCAGCTCATCTCATCAGGCCTTTTTTAATCGAATGTATCGCCCAGTGTCAGTCCCTTCGGGATCCATCCCTCATTCATCTTAATAAAGGTGAGGTAATCTAGACTTTTTTGACCTAGGCGACTTCTCTTCTCAGTGACAATACCTCCTGCTGCACTGAAGGTCCTTTCTGACAGGACACTTGAAGCGGGGCAGGCCAGAAGTTCTATCGCAAATTGGGATGGCTCAGGCCACAGGTCAAGCCTGCACACCCAGTAATCAAGGGGTTCATCGCTCCTCAGAGTGCCGATATCTGCAGTTAAGGCGAGGTAGTCTGCTACCTGTCGGTCGAGTCGCTCTCTGAGAGTGGATCCCGAAGGGCTGTGGCGATGCATAGGACTTAAAAAGGTCCGCATGTCCTCCATCAACAACACGTCTTTAAAGCGTCCTGTCCTTGCCGGCGTGGTCGTGGGAGGAGGAGGAGGAGGATGACTTCCACCTCTCCCCCTGTTAGATTCCCGTTGTGCTGTGACATCACCCTTATACGCTGTGTAAAGCATACTTTTTAATTTATTTAGCAAATGCTGCATCCTTTCCGACTTGTTGTAATTCGGTAACATTTCCGCCACTTTCTGCTTATACCAGGGGTCTAGTAGCGTGGACACCCAGTACAGGTCGTTCTCCTTCAGCCTTTTTATACGAGGGTCCCTCAACAGGCAGGACAGCATGAAAGACCCCATTTGCACAAGGTTGGATGCCAAGCTACTCATTTCCCGTTCCTCCTCCTCACTGATGTCATTGAAGGTATGTTCTTCCCCCCAGCCACGTACAACACCACGGGTACCAGATAGGTGACAACGAGCACCCTGGGATGCCTGTTGTGTTTGGTCTTGCTCCTCCTCCTCCTCCTCAAAGCTACAATCCTCCTCTGACTCCTCTTCCTCACAATCCTCTTCCAGCATTGCCGCAGGTCCAGCAAGCGATGCTGATAAGGCTGTTTCTGGTGGTGATGGTGACCACAACTCTTTCTCTTCCTCTTCACGCTCATCTACAGCCTGATCCAGCACTCTTCGCAGGGCACGCTCCAGGAAGAAAACAAATGGTATGATGTCGCTGATGGTGCCTTCGTTGCGACTGACTAGGTTTGTCACCTCCTCAAAAGGACGCATGAGCCTACAGGCATTGCGCATGAGCGTCCAGTAATGTGGCAAAAAAATTCCCAGCTCCCCAGAGGCTGTCCTAGCACCCCGGTCATACAAATATTCATTAACAGCTTTTTCTTGTTGGAGCAGGCGGTCGAACATTAGGAGTGTTGAATTCCAACGTGTAGGGCTGTCGCAAATCAAGCGCCTCACTGGCATGTTGTTTCGCCGCTGGATATCGGCAAAGTGAGCCATGGCCGTGTAGGAACGCCTGAAATGGCCACACACCTTCCTGGCCTGCTTCAGGACGTCCTGTAAGCCTGTGTACTTATGCACAAAGCGTTGTACGATCAGATTACACACATGTGCCATGCACGGCACATGTGTCAACTTGCCCAACTTCAATGCCGCTATCAAATTTTTTCCGTTGTCACACACCACTTTGCCGATATCCAGTTGCTGCGGAGTCAGCCACTTTTCCACCTGTGCGTTCAGGGCGGACAGGAGTGCTTGTCTGGTGTGACTCTCTGCTTTCAAGCGAGTCAAACCCAAGACGGTGTGACACTGCCGTATCCGGGATGTGGAATAGTACCTAGGGAGCTGAGGGGGGTGCCGTTGATGTGGAGCAAGACGCAGCAGCACAAGAGGACTCAGGTTGCGCATCACTCGTTTCTTCAAACGGGTGTGTGAATAACTCCTCTGACATACCAAGTAAAGCGGCTGTGGTGCTAGTTTTGGTGGTGGTGGCAGGCGGGTGAGTGGTATCTTGAGAGGTGCCTGAAGCTAAGCTGGAGGAGGATGGTGCATCAAGGTTCCGAGCGGAGGCTGTACAAGATTGGGTGTCCTGTGTTAACCAGTCAACTATGTCCTCAGAACTTTTCATGTTCAGGGTACGTGGCTTCTGAAAACTGGGCATTATTCTAAGGCAAAAGGGAATCACAGCACCACGACCACGACGGCCACTGCGGGGTGGCCTGCCTCTGCCTGTCATTTTTTTTGGGATTAGTGGTACTATGCGTGCAAGCTACTGTGAGACCAGATATGATTGGCAATGTGAACTGTAACAGTTCTGCAGAGCACACACTGTAGGCCTGACACACCCGCTTGAAGACAAGTAACTGCTATTCAATCTATAACAGTGAAAAAAAAAATTGTTTTTAAAAGCACGCTATAGAGACACCAGATATGATTGGCAATGTGCACTTGAACAGTTCTGCAGAGCACACACTGTAGGCCTGACACACCCGCTTGAAGACAAGTAACTGCTATTCAATCTATAACAGTGAAAAAAAAAATTGTTTTTAAAAGCACGCTATAGAGACACCAGATATGATTGGCAATGTGCACTGGAACAGTTCTGGAGAGCAAACGCTGAAGGAAGGACTGACAGAGCCGCTTGAAGGACACTGACTGGCTGCTATTAGCTTACACTAGAAACCTTTTTTCTTTGTAAAAGCACGCTATAGAGACACCAGATATGATTGGCAATGTGCACTTGAACAGTTCTGCAGAGCACACACTGTAGGCCTGACACAACCGCTTGAAGACAAGTAACTGCTATTCAATCTATAACAGTGAAAAAAAAAATTGTTTTTAAAAGCACGCTATAGAGACACCAGATATGATTGGCAATGTGCACTGGAACAGTTCTGGAGAGCAAACGCTGAAGGAAGGACTGACAGAGCCGCTTGAAGGACACTGACTGGCTGCTATTAGCTTACACTAGAAACCTTTTTTCTTTGTAAAAGCACGCTATAGAGACACCAGATATGATTGGCAATGTGCACTTGAACAGTTCTGCAGAGCACACACTGTAGGCCTGACACAACCGCTTGAAGACAAGTAACTGCTATTCAATCTATAACAGTGAAAAACTAATTTTCTTTATTTAAAAGCACGCTATAGAGACACCAGATATGATTGGCAATGTGCACTTGAACAGTTCTGCAGAGCACACACTGTAGGCCTGACACACCCGCTTGAAGACAAGTAACTGCTATTCAATCTATAACAGTGAAAAATAAATTTTGGTTTTAAAAGCACGCTATAGAGACACCAGATATGATTGGCAATGTGCACTGGAACAGTTCTGCAGAGCACACGCTGAAGGAAGGACTGACAGAGCCGCTTGAAGGACACTGACTGGCTGCTATTAGCTTACACTAGAAACCTTTTTTCTTTGTAAAAGCACGCTATAGAGACACCAGATATGATTGGCAATGTGCACTTGAACAGTTCTGCAGAGCACACACTGTAGGCCTGACACACCCTCTTGAAGACAAGTAACTGCTATTCAATCTATAACAGTGAAAAAAAAAATTTGTTTTTAAAAGCACGCTATAGAGACACCAGATATGATTGGCAATGTGCACTGGAACAGTTCTGGAGAGCACACGCTGAAGGAAGGACTGACAGAGCCGCTTGAAGGACACTGACTGGCTGCTATTAGCTTACACTAGAAACCTTTTTTCTTTGTAAATGCACGCTATAGAGACACCAGATATGATTGGCAACTGTCAAAGCACGCTGGCACAGGTCTGCAGAGCACACGCTGAAGGAAGGACTGACAGAGCCGCTTGAAGGACACTGACTGGCTGCTGTTAGCTTACACTAGAAACCTTTTTTCTTTGTAAAAGCACGCTATAGAGACACCAGATATGATTGGCAATGTGCACTTGAACAGTTCTGCAGAGCACACACTGTAGGCCTGACACACCCGCTTGAAGACAAGTAACTGCTATTCAATCTATAACAGTGAAAAAAAAAATAGTTTTTAAAAGCACGCTATAGAGACACCAGATATGATTGGCAATGTGCACTGGAACAGTTCTGGAGAGCACACGCTGAAGGAAGGACTGACAGAGCCGCTTGAAGGACACTGACTGGCCGCTATTAGCTTACACTAGAAACCTTTTTTCTTTGTAAATGCACGCTATAGAGACACCAGATATGATTGGCAACTGTCAAAGCACGCTGGCACAGGTCTGCAGAGCACACGCTGAAGGAAGGACTGACAGAGCCGCTTGAAGGACACTGACTGGCTGCTGTTAGCTTACACTAGAAACCTTTTTTCTTTGTAAAAGCACGCTATAGAGACACCAGATATGATTGGCAATGTGCACTTGAACAGTTCTGCAGAGCACACACTGTAGGCCTGACACACCCGCTTGAAGACAAGTAACTGCTATTCAATCTATAACAGTGAAAAAAAATAAATTTGTTTTTAAAAGCACGCTTTAGAGACACCAGATATGATTGGCAATGTGCACTGGAACAGTTCTGCAGAGCACACGCTGAAGGAAGGACTGACAGAGCCGCTTGAAGGACACTGACTGGCTGCTATTAGCTTACACTAGAAACCTTTTTTCTTTGTAAAAACACGCTATAGAGGGGGGGCGGGGCCTGTCAGCCAACATGGCCGGAAGTGTTCTGTAGGAGCTCCGGCACAAAGACACATACAAAAGCATTTTGCAAACATGCTACCAAGCCACGAAACCCAAAAAGCGACACAGCGCTACACACAGAGCAGAATGAGGCAAATCCCAAGCCGGGGCGCCACCGGGAACTCTGAACCGGCCGTGCGGCCTAAACAGGAGCGGAGCCTGGGGCCTGGGAGAGACGGCCGATTTCCCGGCGCAGGGCCCGCTCACAAGCGTGGAACACTCAAGACCCTGCAACCCCCCCTCTGGACCGGCGGGGGATATCCCGGTCCACGCTGGGGGCGACCACCCCAGCAACGCTGCCTGACCAAGCAGGAAAATCCACAACCACACGAGGCCGGCAAGGCCCCGACAAAATGGCGACGCAAACGAGGCCTGCGGCAAACCACACACTGCACAAGCCGCCCAAGCACACAATAGAGTTCGTTGACAAACTCTGTGCTCACCTCTGGACACAGCTCCGCCACCGGGAACAGTCATTCCGGCTGGCCAGGAGAGAAGCGGTGGCCTGGTTACGCCCGGCTATCAGGAGACGGATGGGCAAACTCTCCCCTCGCTCTTGCAAACGGGGATCCCGAGTACCATACGAGAGACCGAAATGGCGGGAAGCGACACAGTATCCCTCGGGAGCCGACACGCGCACCAGCACACACCGGGGTGAGACTAGAGAGCACGCCCGACCTGCTCACAACCCGACAGCCACAGACACCGGAGCCCAGCGGGGAGCAACTTTACACCCACAGTCGCACCCGGTCTGCGGCACTACTCACCGGAACGCGGCACGGAGCCCCGTGGATGACCGAAACAAATGGAGAGCCCCTACACGGCACAACGAAGATGGACTCTCACTGGGACACCAGGCCTGCCTGCGTCCACAGCCCACCTGCCCAGTATACCTGCAGGAACTGGCTTCACCTGGAAGCTTAAGGCCCAGCCGGGGTATAGGTTAACTGACTGCTGGACTGTGCTGGCATGCCAGACTTGCTGCCGTAAAAGTTCACTCCTCCATTGCTAGTGATACATGGCAGTGTTACCCATGCCTATTAGCCACCATTTGATGTTTAGACGTTTAAATGTTTTAGCCAGCTTATGCTTTGTCTCTCCTCTCACCACTTACGCTCACATTTCTCTCGCACTAAATTAGCTGTGCTTTGGGTCTCCCATGCATAACTATAACTTATAAGTGAAATCCCAGCACCAAGACTAGGCACGCATACCTAAATTGTGCTTTTTCAAATCAGACCTGTTGTATATACTATATAGACCTCTCACACATGCACAATCAGGACTAACAACGCTGTTGCAGTTAGCGCAGTTTAACATGTTTAAGTCCTCTCACCCTAAAGACCCATAGCGGTACTAACAGAAGTTGATGCAAATGATTATAACAGTTTTAAAAATATCTCATGCTTTGACACTTCTCCAGCTCTAGCCTGTTATTATTATAAAATGTGCCGTCAAGCTGCAATGCCATGTCAAACCCACTGTTGCTAATCATCTTGTCAATGCTGTTGTGGCATTGCAAGAAAAATGTTCATTGTTTTTTCCATGCACAAGAAAAATAAAGAATTATAAAAAAAAAAAAAGCACGCTATAGAGACACCAGATATGATTGGCAACTGTCAAAGCACGCTGGCACAGGTCTGCAGAGCACACGCTGAAGGAAGGCCTGACAGAGCCGCTTGAAGGACACTGACTGGCTACTATTAGCTTACACTGGAAACTTTTTTTCTTGTAAAAGCACGCTATATTGACACCAGATATGAGTGGCAACTGTCAAAGTACACTGGCACAGGTCTGCAGAGCACACGCTGAAGTAGGCCTGACACCCAGACGCTTGCAGACAACTAACTGCTCTTCTATTACAGTGAAAAAAACTTATTTCTTTTAAATGTAAAGCTTAACCTATTGTTAAAAAAGATATGAGTGGTGGCACTGACTGTGCAAATGGGCAAGGCATCCAACCTGACACAGAAGCTGGCAGGCAGGCAACTGCTCTTCTATTACAGTGAAAAAAAATTATTTCTTTTAAATGTAAAGCTTAACCTATTTTTAAAACAGATATGAGTGGTGGCACTGACTGTGCAAATGGGCAAGGCATCCAACCTGACACAGAAGCTGGCAGGCAGGCAACTGCTCTTCTATTACAGTGAAAAAAAAATATTTATTTTAAATGTAAAGCTTAACCTATTGTTAAAACAGATATGAGTGGTGGCACTGACTGTGCAAATGGGCAAGGCATCCAACCTGACACAGAAGCTGGCAGGCAGGCAACTGCTCTTCTGTTACAGTGAAAAAAAATTATTTATTTTAAATGTAAAGCTTAACCTATTGTTAAAACAGATATGAGTGGTGGCACTGACTGTGCAAATGGGCAAGGCATCCAACCTGACACAGAAGCTGGCAGGCAGGCAACTGCTCTTCTATTACAGTGAAAAAAAATTATTTATTTTAAATGTAAAGCTTAACCTATTGTTAAAACAGATATGAGTGGTGGCACTGACTGTGCAAATGGGCAAGGCATCCAACCTGACACAGAAGCTGGCAGGCAGGCAACTGCTCTTCTATTACAGTGAAAACAAATTATTTATTTTAAATGTAAAGCTTAACCTATTGTTAAAACAGATATGAGTGGTGGCACTGACTGTGCAAATGGGCAAGGCATCCAACCTGACACAGAAGCTGGCAGGCAGGCAACTGCTCTTCTATTACAGTGAAAAAAAATTATTTCTTTTAAATGTAAAGCTTAACCTATTGTTAAAACAGATATGAGTGGTGGCACTGGACAAGTAGGCACAGTATCCAATGTGAACCTCACACAGAAGCTGGCAGGCAGGCACCTGCAATTACATTACAGGAAAAAAAAAAAAAGCAGCCTGATGTTATAGCCCTAAAAAGGGCTTTTTGGGGTGCTGTCCTTACAGCAGAGATCAGATGAGTCCTTCAGGATTGTAGTGGACACTGAATACCCTAGCCTAGCTATCAATTTCCCTATCTAATCAGCAGCAGCTAAACTTTCCCTCCTCTCACTAAGCATGCAGCTTCAGAATGAATCGAAAATGGATGCTGGGAGGGAGGTTGGAGGGTGTGGAAGGGAGGGAGTGCTGCTGATTGGCTGGAATGTGTCTGCTGACCGAGAGGCACAGGGTCAAAGTTTGCCCAATGATGACCAATAGGGGGCGGATCGAACTGCGCATGTGTCCGCCCGCCGCGGCGAACGCGAACACGCTAAGTTCGCCGGGAACTGTTCGCCGGCGGACAGTTCGGTGCATCACTACATGGATCATAGAATGGACCAAATGACTATGGCCTTACAGTCACTATTATCTCGGCCGAATCTGCAGCCTGAGGAGACTCGTACTTCCTTTATTGCTCCTGTAAACACAGGACTAGAGGTAGCTACGGAAGGGGCCTCCTCCCGGCTTACTTCACCACTACGCTATGGAGGTTCACCAGATACTTGTCAAGGTTTTCTGAACTACAACCCCGAACTACAACCCCGGGCCTATCCTACTGATAGAGCCAAGGTCGGATTTATCATAACCTTGCTGATAGACAAGGCACTTAGATGGGCTAATCCGTTATGGGAAAATGATAACCCGCTAGTGTTTAATTATAACGCTTTTGTGGAAGCATTTAGGAGAACATTCGATCCTCCAGGAAGAAAGGCCAATGCCGCTAAGGCATTACTACATCTCAGACAAGGAAATAGTACTCTGGTGAATTATGCATTAGAATTCAGATCTCTGGCTTCTGAGGTAAAATGGAACGTACAAGCCTTCACAGATGTTTTTCTAAATGGCTTATCTGAGGAAATGTTAGATGAGGTAGCCACTAGAGAACTTCCTGAAGATTTGGAAGATCTGATTTTGTTTATTTCTCGCATAGACGAACGTATGAGACAAAGACAAAACACTAGAGATAGAATCCGTAGACCGTCTATCAGATTGGCTCCCTCATTCCAGAATCCCGATTCTATGGCTCTAGCACTACCTGAGCCAATGCAATTAGGGACTACTCGTCTAACTGAGCAGGAGAGACAATACAGGAGAAGGGAGGGTCTTTGTTTATATTGTGGACAAAGGGGTCACCTACGCCTTACCTGCCCCACTAGGCCGGGAAATGCTCGCACCTAAGTACCTCCAGAGGACAGGCCTTGGGTGATTCAATCTCATCCTCTATAAATAAAAAGACCATAGGCTTCTTATTCCTATCTCTTTGATCTGGGAGAAAAGTTCTGTTAATACCTTTGCTCTTATAGATTCTGGAGCAGCAGAAAGCTTCATGGATCTAACTTTTGCTAAGAAACAACTCCTTCCTTTTCAACTAAGAGAGACACCCTTGGCCGTTGAGGCCATAGATGGTAGACCACTATCAGAGCCCGTTATTTCTCATGAGACCATACCAATCAAAGCTACTATTGGAAATTATTTCTCTATCGTTAATTTCTTCTCCTTCATTTCCTGTAGTTCTGGGGTATCCATGGTTAAGAAAACATAATCCTGTCATAGACTGGGAATTAGGAGAGATGGTGTCATGGGGTTTGGGTTGTACTGGCAGATGCTTGCAAAGGATCACACCAGCTCCCTTAGAAAACATACCTACCCACTCTTCCCAGGTTTCTGACTTACAGATACCTCCACAATACCAAGATCTTTAGACAGTCTTTGATAAAGGGAGAGTCTACACCTTACCTCCCCATAGGTCATTTGACTGTATTATCAAGCTTCTACCTGGCACGATGCCTCCCAGGGGTACTATGTACCTGTTATCAACTAAGGAGAATCTAGTACTAGAAGCATATATAAAGGAAAATTTGGAAGGTCTACATCTCCAGCGGGGGCTGGATATTTCTTTGTCACTAAGAAGGATGGCACTCTGAGGCCATGCATAGATTACCGGGGTTTGAATAAAATAAGCATTAAAAATGTGTATCCTATTCCTCTGATCACCGAGTTGTTCGATAGACTCAAGGGTTCCAGAATTTTTACCAAGTTGGACTTACGAGGAGCTTATAACTTAGTTAGAATCTGACAGGGTGATGAGTGGAAAACCACATTCAATACCCATTACGGTCACTATAAATATACAGTAATGGTATTCGGGCTATGTAATGCCCCAGCTGTCTTTCAGGAGCTAATCAATGAAGTGTTGAGAGAATTTCAAGAGGAATGCGTAATAGTATACCTGGACGATATACTAATACATTCCAGAGACAAGGAAATTCCCCACAGACAAGTAAGAAGTGTGTTGCGTAAGCTTTTACAACACGGCTTGTACTGCAAATTGGAGAAATGTAGTTTTGACCAATCCCAGATAGATTTCCTGGGTTATGTCATTTCCGATGAGGGTTTCAAGATGGACCCTATTAAACTTCAGTCTATCTTAGACTGGCCTTTACCCACTGGACTCAAGGCCATACAGAGGTTTATCGGATTCTCCAATTATTATAGGCGCTTCATTAACGGATTCTCATCTATAATAGCACCCATTACTAACATGACAAAGAAGGGTGCTAATACCAAAGTTTGGACTATGGAGGCTTTGGCTGCCTTCAAGACTCTCAAGGAGACTTTTGCCTCTGCCCTGATTTTGGTCCACCCTGACACTTCTTTACCTTTCTTACTGGAAGTTGATGCTTCTGAGACTGGTATAGGGGCTGTACTATCACAAAGACAAGGGTTGGATAAACCTCTGCATTAGTGATGTCCCGAACTGTTCGCTGGCGAATAGTTCCTGGCGAACATCGCTTTTTTTTTCTGTGTAATGTAATTGCAGTTGCCTGCCTGCCTGCCAGCCTGTCTGTCAGGCTCACAGCATATACTGTGCCCACTTGCCCAGTGCCACCACTCACTCACTGGTGTCACAATAGCTTGCATTTAAAAAAACAAAAAACTTTTTTGACTGTAATATAATAGCAGTCAGTTTCCTTCACGAGTGTGCATTTCAGGGCCTGCCAGGGCACAGTGTCACACCAGTGCAACTCATATCTGGTGTAACAGTAGTGTACATTTAAAAAAGAATAAAAATGTTTTGACTGTAATAGATTGAATAGCAGTAGTGATGTACCGAACTGTCCGCCGGCGAACAGTTCCCGGCGAACTTAGCGTGTTCGCGTTCGCCGCGGCGGGCGGACACATGCGCAGTTCGATCCGCCCCCTATTCGTCATCATTGGGCAAACTTTGACCCTGTGCCTCTCGGACAGCAGACACATTCCAGCCAATCAGCAGCACTTTCTCCCTTCCACACCCTCCAACCTCCCTCCCAGCATCCATTTTCGATTCATTCTGAAGCTGCATGCTTAGTGAGAGGAGGGAAAGTTTAGCTGCTGCTGATTAGATAGGGAAATTGATAGCTAGGCTAGGGTATTCAGTGTCCACTACAATCCTGAAGGACTCATCTGATCTCTGCTGTAAGGACAGCACCCCAAAAAGCCCTTTTTAGGGCTATAACATCAGGCTGCTTTTTTTTTTTTTCCTGTGTAATGTAATTGCAGGTGCCTGCCTGCCAGCTTCTGTGTGAGGTTCACATTGGATACTGTGCCTACTTGCCCAGTGCCACCACTCATATCTGTTTTTACAATACTTTAAGCTTTACATTTAAAAGAAATACTTTTCTTTCACTGTAATATAAGAGCAGTTGCCTGCCTGCCAGCTTCTGTGTCAGGTTGGATGCCTTGCCCATTTGCACAGTCAGTGCCACCACTCATATCTGTTTTAACAATAGGTTAAGCTTTACATTTAAAATAAATAATTTTTTTTCACTGTAATAGAAGAGCAGTTGCCTGCCTGCCAGCTTCTGTGTCAGGTTGGATGCCTTGCCCATTTGCACAGTCAGTGCCACCACTCATATCTGTTTTAACAATAGGTTAAGCTTTACATTTAAAATAAATTTTTTTTTTCACTGTAATAGAAGAGCAGTTGCCTGCCTGCCAGCTTCTGTGTCAGGTTGGATGCCTTGCCCATTTGCACAGTCAGTGCCACCACTCATATCTGTTTTAACAATAGGTTAAGCTTTACATTTAAAAGAAATAATTTGTTTTCACTGTAATAGAAGAGCAGTTGCCTGCCTGCCAGCTTCTGTGTCAGGTTGGATGCCTTGCCCATTTGCACAGTCAGTGCCACCACTCATATTTTTTTTTTTTTTTTTAAATTTATATTTTATTGTCTTTGAAAACATGAGGGGGTACAGAAGTAAAAAGGGAATGTTATTGGGGGACACATTGTTTCAAAATTATATTCGATCTCCACATCCATTTAATATTTACAACAGCTGAGGTCATACAGGGTGAAGTATTACAGCATACATCATATATAGCATATATTGAGTCGATTCGCGACCATAGGTTGGTTTAGTGTTCTTTTGTGGAGAGGTTATTGCCATCCTTTCGTAGACTTTGTATTGGGTGAGTTTAATTTGGAGTTGGGCTAGGGATGGGCATATCTGCGATTTCCAATGCAGCGCTAGTAGGTTTCTTGCTGCCAAGATAGTGAGTGCTGTAATTTGTTTCTGTGCTAGAGTGAGGTGCGGTGGGAGCAGGAGAAGGAGACATAAAGACCTCGATAGTCGGAATGTAGGGATGTGGAGTTGGTCTAGTGTCTGGGAAACGGCAGTCCAGAGCGGTCGGATGCCGACGCACGACCACCACAGATGCTCTAGCGTGCCTACAGACGCCCCACACCTCCAGCAGGTGTCGGGCGTGTTGGGGTATATGCGGTGCAGTTTCTGCGGGGTCATGTACCAGCGGTAGAGGAGTTTTTATGGGCCTCAATGTGCGTATAGCACTTTGTCCACTTGGAGAGATTATTGAGTGCGCTTAGCCAGTCGCTTTCTGTCAGCACCGTCCCGCAGTCTGTCTCCCAATGGTGTTTGTGGGGATGCGCTGTGGTGGTTGAGAGTTCCTGCCATGCTTTGAAGCAAATAGCAAGTGATTTGGGTTTTGTGGGTGCTGTCCAGCATCTGTTTAGGAGTAGGTGAGAGGTAAGTCTGTCTGCGTCAGGTGTTGGAGGTGGTGTAGGTGCATGTACCTGCAACGCACTTTTTATTTGTAGGTAAGAAAAAGTAGCCCTACTGGGAAGTGTCCATTGCTCCTGTAGAATCGGGAACGGTATCACTCCCTTGGTATCTAGGAGTTGTGAGATTTTTGTCACTCCCGCCATAGTCCAGTCTCTGAGGGGGATGTCGGGTATTATTATCTTTAACACAGAGAGTGGAGATTTAATGTGTAATGTATCTTTGTGTCCTAAAGTGTCCATAAAAGTGTCCCATATGGAAATGGTAAGCTGTGTGGTCGGGAAAAGGTCAGTGCGTTTGGTCCTAAACTTCCTTGGTGTCCATAAGTAGTCGGTGAGAGATGTGGTTGGGAATTGCGTTCTCTCCATGTCCACCCATTGAAGAGTGCCCGGGGGGGCATGTAGGAGTATACTTGTGGATAGAATCGCTGCCCTGTGATATTGCTGCAGATTAGGGAGGCCCACTCCTCCGAGTCGTGGGGCGGTCTGGAGGAGTGCCAGGGATACTCGGGGTCTCTTCCCCTGCCAGATGTAGGTGCCACATAATTTTTGTAAGGCTTTACAGAATTGGGGAGTGATCCCTAAAGGTATCATCCTGAAGATATAGAGTATCCGTGGGAGGATCATCATTTTGTAAGAGTTTATCCTGCCTAACCATGAGAGTTTGGTGTGCTTCCATTTATTCATTTCTACTTTGCATAGCGTTAGCAGGGGCTTGTAATTTAGTTGGGAGATGGCAGAGATCGTGGGTGCTATTTTTATTCCTAGATACGTTATAGAATGTTGTTTCCAGTCGAACTGGTAGGAGGTCTGTAATGTGTCTAACAGGGGCTTTGGCATGTTTATTAGTAGGGCTTGAGTTTTGTCTTGGTTTAGACGGTAATAAGAGACATCGCCAAATTCCTTTAGTAGATTTAGCAGGGGCGCGAGAGATCGTTTGGGGTCCGATAGGGCTATAAAGATATCATCAGCAAACAGCGCTAGGCTGTATATTTTGTTGTGGATATTGACTCCTGGTATCTCGGGGTGTGTTCTGATCTTTTGGGCCAGGGGTTCTAAGGCGAGTATGTATAAGAGGGGCGAAAGGGGGCATCCCTGACGGGTGCCATTGGTGATGGAGAAAGTAGTTGAGAGGAACCCTCCATGTGACACCTTTGCTGCCGGGTGGTTGTACAGAGCCATTATGCTATTTATAATGGGTATTGGGAAATTGAATCGCTCCAAGACTTTAGCCAAGTAAGCCCAGTGTAAGCGATCAAAGGCCTTCTCCGCGTCTAGGGCGAGGAGGAGGCCAGTTGATCTTTTGGACTCCAGTGTGGAGATCATATTTAAGATTTTCCTGGTGTTGTCCGAGCCCTGGCGTCCCCTGACGAACCCAGATTGGTCGTTGTGAACTATCTTATGAAGGAGGGGTGCTATCCGATTACTGAGTAGCTTCGCATAGAGCTTGGCGTCTCCATTCAGAAGGGATATAGGCCGAAATTTTTTACAATACGTGGGGGGTTTACCAGGTTTGGGAAGGGTAGAGATATGAGCTAACAGCATTTCCTTCGGGAGTGCGCCTGTTTCAGCGCATTTATTAACTAATTGAAGGAACAGTGGTGCTATAGTAGGCAAGAAAGTTTTGTAATATTCGTTGGATAAACCATCAGGACCTGGCGACTTGTGCGCTGGGAGTTGGGAGATTGCGTTTGTTAGTTCATCTAGAGAGAAGGGTTTTGTCAGGGGCGCCAGGTCTTCTTCTGTCAGTTGGGGTAGGTCTAAGTCTTTTAGAAATTCGTCTATTTTGTCTGGGGTTGGTTCAGTCACCTTGGGATCTTGTTTGAGATTATATAGTTCGCCGTAGTAATGGGCGAATTGGTCCACAATGTCTTGGGGGTTCGTCACCTTTTTACCTTTAGAAACATTAAGGAAGGTGATCCTGGAGGCGACATTTCTTTTTTTTAGTTGTGATGCTAAAATTGCACCTGCTTTATTACCGTTCATGAAAAAGTTGTGTTTAACCCCTTAAGGACACATGACATGTCTGACACGTCATAATTCCCTTTTATTCCAGAAGTTTGGTCCTTAAGGGGTTAAGTTTCCTAAGTTGGTATGTGGTTTTGGCTAGCTCGATGTTGTGTAGTTTGCTTTGGAGAGCTAGAAGTTTTGATTTTGTGTTTGGGTGTGGGTCTCGTTTGTTGGCGTGAGTCAGGGTGCGTATTTCGTCTAATAGGTTGGTATATTCAGCTATTCTTCGTTTTTTAGCATAGCTCGCATGTTTTATGAAACTGCCCCTTATAACCGCTTTGTGGGCTAACCAAATCTGTTCAATAGTGGAATCAGCGGTCATGTTTTCCTTAATATAGTTTTGGAGATCTTCCGTTATCTGGGATGTTATGGACGGGTCTGTTAGAAGGGACTCGTTAAGTCTCCAGGAGCCGGATCCCTTATTAGGAAACGCTTCTTTAACGCTGAGCGTGATGGGAGCGTGGTCCGACCACGTCATTACCCCAATCGTTGCTCCTTTTATCTGGGTCATTGATGTGGCAGGTATAAGGAATCGATCTATCCTAGAATAACTGTTGTGGGCCGCTGTGTAGCATGTGTGGTCTATGTCAGTTGGGTGTAAGATGCGCCATGGGTCTACCATATGAGCTGATTGTAGCGTGGAGCATATTTTTGTGGTTAGTGTGTTTTTGTGTCTGAGTGTGCTACTCTTGAGTTGGGCGGTAGAAGAAGAGTCCAGTTTACTGTCTAGTAGACAATTCATGTCGCCTCCAATGATCACATCCCCATGCTTGTACATATCAGTTAAGGCTAAAATCATCTGTAAAAACTAATTTTGATTGTCATTAGGGCTGTACATATTGATTAAAGTATACGGTGCATTATTCAACATACATTGTAAAATCAAATATCAACCTTTTTTATCGCTAATTTTCCTGATTAAGGAGAATGCCACATCTTTGCTAATCAATGTGGATACCCCTCTTTTCTTAGCCGAATAACATGTGTGGAAATCATGGGGATACCATCTAGAGTTAGATTTGGGCCGAACCTTCCACTGAAAGTGGGTCTCTTGAAAAAATGCAATCTGGGCCCCGCATTTCTTCGCTTCTTGGAGGGCTAGTCTCCGCTTATTAGGGGAGTTAAGCCCCTTAACATTTAGGGACATGAGCTTAATCCCCATCTGGCCGTCTTGGGGGGTGCTGTATCAAGGGTTTGTTCATCGACATTGTGAGCCTAGGTGGCCTGAGAATCATGAAATTTGGTATAACTATTACTCTGAACTTGCACAGTACTCTCTGAGGGAGGGTAGTGTGGAGGGGAGGGGGAAAACAGGGGGGCAAACTATATACAATATTCCGTAAGTCACCATTTGGTGGCATATGCTGCCTAAAGCAACGGAGAAAGTGGGCTACAAGAGCCGTGGGGGTGTATCACACGAAGTGTGGTACTTGGATCTCTGTATAGAGGAGATCAGTAATAACGTGGGTCGAGCGTAGTGCATCGCTCGCCCGGTGCGGCTAGGCCGTGGCCTACTGTTAAACCCTTAGTAGGTATCGGGGGTAAACTGCAATGGTAACATAAGCATAAACACGTGGAACCTGTATGTTAAGTCCATAGGAGGAAGCGAAGCGACGGCGGGTCTGGGCCTTCAGGTCGGTGATTGGTCCCGGTCCGCGTGTGCTTGGGAGGCCCTGTGGATTCGCGACCAGTCTTTGGAAATCGTTTTTGGTGCTTGGGCCGTTGCTTGCTTTTTCCGCGGGCTGGTAGTCAGTAGGGGTACATTCCATTCTTGAAGCGCCTTTTGGCCCTCCTCTGGGGTCGTGATGGATCTGTCCACACCGTTTCTTTTAATTAGCAATTTTGTGGGGAAGCCCCACTTGTAGAAGATATTTGCGTTTCTCAGCGCCTCTGTAATTGGTGCAAAGGTGCGGCACTTGAGCATGGTTGCTGAGGAGAGATCCGTGAAGAGCCTGATGTCTTTATGTCGTTCTGGCCAGTTGTCTCTGTTTCTTGACGTCTGCATGATTCTGTCTTTGACAGTAAAATGATGCACTCTAGTGATCGTGTCTCTCGCTGTGTCGGGCGGAAGGTGTTTGGGCTTGGGTAGCCTGTGGGTCCTGTCCAGGATTAGATCAAATTCGGACAGGGAAGGGATCAGGGCTTTAAATAAATCCTTGACATACCTAGGTAGATCTTGCTGTGAAATGGTCTCTGGTATGCCCCTTATACGGATATTGTTCCGCCTGCTCCTGTCTTCCTGGTCAGCCACTTTTTCTTCTAGAGATTTTAGTTTGCGCTCCAGGTCTGTATAGGCCTCCGCTATAGAATTATGTGCTTCCACCAGCTCTTCAGTCTTGTCCTCTAGGCGGGTAGTGCGCTCCCCCATGCTGTGTATGTCTGCCCTGATATCCGCTGTCATTTGTTGAATATCAGCTTTAAAGGAGGTTTTGAGTTCTTGCATTATGAGCCTGATAGAGGTGTTTGTCGCTGGGCTGCTGAGCTCCGACATACAGTCTCCTGTGTCAGTGCCATGTGCAGGCGAGTGCTGTCCGTCGGCGCCATCTTGGATTTTTGGCTCCGCGGTTTGCGGTCGTTCTAAGTGCGGATTGAGGGTCTTTTGCTTGAATTTTTTAGATGCCATCAGTAGCTGTGGCGTTTACCTGCCGGGATGTCGGTTTTACCGCTCGTTTCGAGGGTTATTTTCGCTGTGGAGGTCGGTTTGATGCCGCTAACCGGGAGAGCGCTGCCTCTGCATGTCTGCTCACATGCGTGGTCAGGACACGCCCCCCCACTCATATTTGTTTTAACAATAGGTTAAGCTTTACATTTAAAATAAATATTTTTTTTTCACTTTAATAGAAGAGCAGTTGCCTGCCTGCCAGCTTCTGTGTCAGGTTGGATGCCTTGCCCATTTGCACAGTCAGTGCCACCACTCGTATCTGTTTTTACAATAGGTTAAGCTTTAGATTTAAAATAAATATTTTTTTTTCACTGTAATAGAAGAGCAGTTAGTTGTCTGCAAGCGTCTGGGTGTCAGGCCTACTTCAGCTGTCAGGCCTACTTTTCACTGTTATAGATTGAATAGCAGTTACTTGTCTTCAAGCGGGTGTGTCAGGCCTACAGTGTGTGCTCTGCAGAACTGTTCAAGTGCACATTGCCAATCATATCTGGTGTCTCTATAGCGTGCTTTTACAAAGAAAAAAGGTTTCTAGTGTAAGCTAATAGCAGCCAGTCAGTGTCCTTCAAGCGGCTCTGTCAGGCCTTCCTTCAGCGTGTGCCCTGCACAACCCTGCCAGCGTACTTTGACAGTTGCCACTCATATCTGGTGTCTCTATAGCATGCTTTTAAAACCAAAATTTTTTTTTTCACTGTTATAGATTGAATAGCAGTTACTTGTCTTCAAGCGGGTGTGTCAGGACTACAGTGTGTGCTCTGCAGAACTGTTCAAGTGCACATTGCCAATCATATCTGGTGTCTCTATAGCGTGCTTTTACAAAGAAAATTTGTTTTTCACTGTTATAGATTGAATAGCAGTTACTTGTCTTCAAGCGGGTGTGTCAGGCCTACAGTGTGTGCTCTGCAGAACTGTTACAGTTCACATTGTCAATCATATCTGGTCTCACAGTAGCTTGCACGCATAGTACCACTAATCCCCCAAAAAATGACAGGCAGAGGCAGGCCACCCCGCAGGGGCCATCGTGGTCGTGGTGCTGTGATTCCCTTTTGCCCTAGAATAATGCCCAGTTTTCAGAAGCCACGTACCCTGAACTTGAAAAGTTCTGAGGACATAGTTGACTGGCTAACACAGGACACCCAATCTTGTACAGCCTCCGCTTGGAACCTTGACGCACCATCCTCCTCCAGCTTAGCTTCAGGCACCTCTCAAGATACCACTCACCCGCCTGCCGCCACCACCAAAACTAGCACCACAGCCTTTTTACTTGGTATGTCAGAGGAGTTATTCACACACCTGTTTGAAGAAATGAGTGATGCGCAACCATTATTGCTAGAGGATGTAGATAACAGGGATATGTCTCAGGCAGGCAGCATTAAACACATGGAGGTACGGTGTGATGATGATGATGTTGTACCCGCTGCTGCTTCCTTTTCTGAGTTGTCAGATACAAGCGAAGCGGTTGATGATGACGATGCGTCCATGGATGTCACGTGGGTGCCCGCTCGGCAAGAAGAAGAACAGGGCGAAAGTTCAGATGGGGAGACAGAGAGGAGGAGGAGACGAGTTGGAAGCAGGGGGGGGTCGTCGCAAGGAGCTAGTGGCACAGTCAGACAGCATGCATTGGCACCCGGGGTCAGCCCGACAGCACGCCAATCAACGCATGCTGTGTCCACCACCAGAATGCCGTCATTGCAGAGCTCAGCAGTGTGGCATTTTTTTGTGTGTCTGCCTCGGACAACAGCGATGCCATTTGCAACCTGTGCCAAAGGAAACTGAGTCGTGGGAGGTCCAACACCCACCTAGGTACAACTGCTTTGCGTAGGCACATGATCTCACATCACAAACGCCTATGGGATCAACACATGAGTACAAGCAGCACGCCTACTCTAAGTCGCCATCCTCCTCCTGGTCTAGCATCTTCAGCCACATCAACCACTGCTGTCCTTCTTGCACCCTCTCAACCATCCGCCACTCCGTCTCCCGCCTTGAGCAGTTCCCGCTCATCTGCCCACAGTCATGTGTCTGTCAAGGACATGTTTGAGCGTAAGAAGCCAATGTCACCAAGTCACCCCCTTGCCCAGCGTCTGACAGCTGGCTTGTCCGAACTATTAGCCCGCCAGCTTTTACCATACAATCTGGTTGAGTCTGAGGCGTTCAAAAAATTTGTAGCTATTGGGACACTGCAGTGGAAGGTACCCGGCCGGAATTTCTTTTCACAAAAGGCAATCCCCAACTTGTACTCGATTGTGCAAAAGGAAGTCATGGCATGTCTGGCACACAGTGTTGGGGCAAGGGTCCATCTGACCACTGATACCTGGTCTGCAAAGCATGGTCAAGGCAGGTATATCACCTACACTGCGCATTTGGTAAACCTGCTGACGGCTGACAAGCAAGGAATGCGTGGCATTGCAGAGGAGTTGGTGACACCGCCACGAATTGCAGGCAGTCCTGCTGCCACCTCCTCTACTCCTCCTACTCAATCCTCTTCCATAACCTCCTCGGCTGAGTCCTCTTGTGCTGCTGCGTCTTGCTCCACATCAACGGCACCCCCCCAGTTCCCCAGGTACTATTCCACATCCCGGATACGGCAGTGTCACGCCGTCTTGGGTTTGACTTGCTTGAAAGCAGAGAGTCACACCGGACAAGCACTCCTGTCCGCCCTGAACGCACAGGTGGAAAAGTGGCTGACTCCACAGCAACTGGATATCGGCAAAGTGGTGTGTGACAACGGAAAAAAATTGATAGCGGCATTGAAGTTGGGCAAGTTGACACATGTGCCGTGCATGGCACATGTGTGTAATCTGATCGTACAACGCTTTGTGCATAAGTACACAGGCTTACAGGACGTCCTGAAGCAGGCCAGGAAGGTGTGTTCCAACACGGCCATGGCTCACTTTGCCGATATCCAGCGGCGAAACAACATGCCAGTGAGGCGCTTGATTTGCGACAGCCCTACACGTTGGAATTCAACACTCCTAATGTTCAACAAGAAAAAGCTGTTAATGAATATTTGTATGACCGGGGTGCTAGGACAGCCTCTGGGGAGCTGGGAATTTTTTTGCCACGTTACTGAACGCTCATGCGCAATGCCTGTAGGCTCATGCGTCCTTTTGAGGAGGTGACAAACCTAGTCAGTCGCAACGAAGGCACCATCAGCGACATCATACCATTTGTTTTCTTCCTGGAGCGTGCCCTGCGAAGAGTGCTGGATCAGGCTGTAGATGAGCGTGAAGAGGAAGAGGAAGAGTTGTGGTCACCATCACCACCAGAAACAGCCTTATCAGCATCGCTTGCTGGACCTGCGGCAACGCTGGAAGAGGATTGTGAGGAAGAGGAGTCAGAGGAGGATTGTAGCTTTGAGGAGGAGGAGGAGGAGCAAGACCAAACACAACAGGCATCCCAGGGTGCTCGTTGTCACCTATCTGGTACCCGTGGTGTTGTACGTGGCTGGGGGGAAGAACATACCTTCAATGACATCAGTGAGGAGGAGGAACGGGAAATGAGTAGCTCGGCATCCAACCTTGTGCAAATGGGGTCTTTCATGCTGTCCTGCCTGTTGAGGGACCCTCGTATAAAAAGGCTGAATGAGAACGACCTGTACTGGGTGTCCACACTACTATACCCCCGGTATAAGCAGAAAGTGGCGGAAATGTTACCGAATTACAACAAGTCGGAAAGGATGCAGCATTTGCAAAATAAATTAAAAAGTATGCTTTACACAGCGTATAAGGGTGATGTCACAGCACAACGGGAATCTAACAGGGGGAGAGGTGGAAGTCATCCTCCTCCTCCCACGACCACGCCGGCAAGGACAGGACGCTTTAAAGACGTGTTGTTGATGGAGGACATGCGGACCTTTTTAAGTCCTATGCATCGCCACAGCCCTTCGGGATCCACCCTCAGAGAGCGACTCGACCGACAGGTAGCAGACTACCTCGCCTTAACTGCAGATATCGACACTCTGAGGAGCGATGAACCCCTTGATTACTGGGTGTGCAGGCTTGACCTGTGGCCTGAGCTATCCCAATTTGCGATAGAACTTCTGGCCTGCCCCGCTTCAAGTGTCCTGTCAGAAAGGACCTTCAGTGCAGCAGGAGGTATTGTCACTGAGAAGAGAAGTCGCCTAGGTCAAAAAAGTCTAGATTACCTCACCTTTATTAAGATGAATGAGGGATGGATCCCGAAGGGACTGACACTGGGCGATACATTCGATTAAAAAAGGCCTGATGAGATGAGCTGCCTTGGGCTAAAAATGGTCCACACGCTGCTGTATTTTAGCTCTGAATGACGTTTGACTTGCGTGACTTATCCGCCACCAACTAGGGTTCAAGCCGCCATGTTTTAGGGCACTTTCTGCCTGTGAAACAAACATCAATTTTTCTGGCCGCTGCTACAGCAGCGGCTGCAACAATACCAAATTTTTCAGGCATGTGTACATGCCTAATTTTTAGGCCCACTGGTGCAGCACTGTGGCTTCAAAAACCAAACCCCAAAAAAATCCTCCAAGATGGCACCAATATACCAGTGGTCTAAGCATCTTCCCACCTTGGCCTAAAAAGGGGAGGTGATTCAACAATTAAAAATCTCTGCCATTTACACGTCCACTGATAGGAGACGCGGAAGGTATTAAACAGATATGAACAATACTAAACTCACTACTCCTATCTGGTGGCACATTAGCTTGCCCGCGCAGTGCCCCAAATTTCAAGTAAGAGGACCGACCAAGCATCTTCTTCCATCTCCCTGTTACATAAATCAATGCCATATCCATAGAAATTGTAGAGAATATCCAGGATAGTTTTACAGGGCCAAATCATGTCGCCTGTTTAAAGAGGTGACCTTGCTCGGGTCCCAGGTGTGCGGTTCCTAAAATGGCTGCCATATACATGTCCTCTGATAGGAGACGCGGAAGGTATTAAACTGATATGAACAATACTAAACTCTCCACTCCTATCTGGTGGCACATTAGCTTGCCCGCGCAGTGCCCCAAATTTCAAGTAAGAGGACCGACCAAGCATCTTCTTCCATCTCCCTGTTACATAAATCAATGCCATATCCATAGAAATTGTAGAGAATATCCAGGATAGTTTTACAGGGCCAAATCATGTCGCCTGTTGAAAGAGGTGACCTTGCTCGGGTCCCAGGTGTGCGGTTCCTAAAATGGCTGCCATATACATGTCCTCTGATAGGAGACGCGGAAGGTATTAAACTGATATGAACAATACTAAACTCACCACTCCTATCTGGTGGCACATTAGCTTGCCCGCGCAGTGCCCCAAATTTCAAGTAAGAGGACTGTGGCGAAACCAACCTCGCCACTGGGCCCTGGAGAAGCCTGTTTGCTAGCCTCCTACCTACTGACTATGGCCCCTGGGTTATTTGGGGCATATTGTACTGTATATTGCTGCTACTGGCCCTTTTAACAGCATCTATGGACATATTGGGACTTTTGGGACTACTGCCCCTTTAAGACTGTGCTACATATTCTAGTGTACTGCCTGTAATATTATATGTGTATTTGTGTGTTAAGCTTAACCTGGGATATGTATGCAGCATTCATCTGATTGTTCGGTAGAATCACTCCATTTATTATATTGAGTGAAACTACCGAACAACCAGACCACCCAGGAATAAGTGTGCCTCCAATTACAGTTTGCAACAATGTTGCAAACGGGTAATTGGCAATCAGTGTAATGTATGCTTTGTCCTCTGGGTGGCCGCCATTCGGGAAACAAACACGTGGCGGCGGCCATCTTAAACTACCGAACAGCGGTGTTTTGCCGTCGAGTGTCTGGAACTAAAATCGGACACTTGACTAGGCAAACACCGCTGAGACCTCCATACTTCCAGAAATTCGTATGGAAACTACCGAATGACCCGCCGTTCGGTAGAAAGAACCCCATAAACAAGGGAATTCATTCAAACCCTCTCCAGGCTCTATAACACAGGCAATTCGCCTGTTTTCATTCCCTTGTTTGTGACCGACCGCAGGGCCAAAATGCATGGAACTGTTTTCGGATACTTTACCCATGTGGTCGGTCAAATCTTTGGAACCCCATATCTCACGAACCATTCATCCGAATTACTTGAATTTTGGATATGTTGTCCCCCTGAATAAGGGCTATCCAGCGATGCTGGATTTAAAGGTGTACCCCCGGGTTTTGGGGTACATCCAGAACTTGGCTGAAAAAGTGTACCGGATAATTGAGTTTAATGTTATCTGAGGGGAGGGGATGTGTGGGCTGAACCATGTATGTGATTGGTTATTTTATGCCTCCCCCTGGGTGTGGCCTGTATGTGGATTAGTGTAATAAAAGCCAGGCTGGATGAGCCAGTCCAGAGTTCCTGTTTTACCCTCAAAGTGATGTGTCGTCTCATTATTGGGGGAAGGATTTAATGTATGCTGTTCCAGTTGACTGCTAGGAGTACAAGCCTATTCGTATGGTTCCTATTCAATGGTCTACAGCATTCATACGCTTGGGAGAATTTAAAGGTTTCTCGGATTCGGTGATTATGGTGTCTGCCAGAGTGCTTGGAGTCCTCAGGAAGCACTAGGAGCATCCATTAACGGAGGTACCAAGTCGGGGTGCCAGGTGATCCGTTACATTGGTGGCAGCGGCGGGATGGCGTCCTAGTGCGAGGTAAAGCAGCTCGGAGACACAGTACGTTTGGATTTACAAATTGAGGGCAACGCTAGCAGTCGTGCAGCGCCCCTGGGAGCAGACTAGTATGGAAGGTTCTGGCTCTGGAGATGATTGGCTGGCCGAGGTGAGGCAGCGAGTGGCCGAGTATGGGGATGATATACCCATGGAGACACGCCGGGTGATCTGGAACCAGGTCATGGCCGAGCGAAACACAAGGCTGGACCGAGAATTCCGGTTGGCGAAAGAGAGGAAGTATGCCCAGCAGCAGGAGCGTTACAGCAACCGAGTAGAGGCTGCATCCGAGGAGGTTAGCCGTCTTTCCCTGAGGCGGCGGGAGGAACCCGAAGTGGGGGTCCTCATAGACTGGTCCTGTGAGGAACCACAACAGGCAGGTAGAGATGGGACCAAGGTCTCTCCACCGGGCCCACCGGGATGCTGGGCAGCCGGCCCAGATCCCCAGCAGCAGCCAGAGTTGCCAGGTGGGGAAGCAGGTGGCCCTTACTCACAAATGTTGAGGGGCCTCACGGATTGGTCCTGGGAAGACCCACAGATGGCAGGTGGAGATGGGACTGCGGTCTCTCTACCGGCCCTACAGGGATGCTGGGCAGTCGGCCCAGATCCCCAGCGGCAGTGTGCGTTACAGGGAGCTGAAGGTGCCGTTCTTGCTCCCCAGCGGCAGTCTACGGTGCAGGGAGAGGAGCCTGTTATCCCCTCTCCCCAGCGGTTGAAGGTGTGTAAGGGAGAGGAGTTTGTTATTCCCTCTCCCCAGCGGCAGCACAGCTCACCAAGGGGAGACAGTAAGCCCCTCACCAGCGCAGATGGGACCGTGGTCTCTGCGCCCTGCCTACAGGGAGTACAGAGGGTCAGCCCTGCTCCCCAGCGGCTGAAAGTGTGTAAGGGAGAGGAGTTTGTTACCCCCTCTCCCCAGCGGCAGCTTAGCACACCAAGGGGAGACAGTAAGCCCCACACCAGCGCAGATGGGACCGTGGTCTCTGCGCCCAAGTTACAGGGAGCTGAAGGGGCCGTCCTCCCTCCCCAGCGGCAGTGTGATTTGTTGGGAATTGGGAGCCCAGTCTCCATTCCCCAGCGGCAGAGTATCCAGCAGGGAATGGAGAGCCCAGCCCCCTTTTCCCCACAGCAGGACTCTGTGCTGGGAGAAGAGACAGTCGGTCTCCCTCCGCAGAGACGGGAAGTATGTATGGGAGAGGAGATTGTTACCACCTCTCCCCAGCGGCGGATCATTAATGTACAGGGAATAGAGAGCCCAGTCTCCATTCCCCAGCGGCAGAGTGTTCTAATGGGAGAGGAGCTGGTTACCACCTCTCCCCAGCGGCAGCTTAATGTACCAGGGGGAGACTGTAAGCCCCACACCTGTGCAGATGGGACAGTGGTCTCTGCACTTCCAGCACAGGGGGTAGGGACGGTCGGTCCTGCCCCCCCACGACAGGGCTGTTTAGCCAAAGGGGAGACAGTCAGTCTCCAGCAGCAGAGCTGTGTAACTAAAGGGGAGACAGTCGGTCTCCAGCAGCAGAGCTGTGTAACTCAAGGGGAGACAGTCGGTCTCCAGCAGCAGAGCTGTGTAACTCAAGGGGAGACAGTCGGTCTCCAGCAGCAGAGCTGTGTAACTCAAGGGGAGACAGTCGGTCTCCAGGAGCAGAGCGGTGTATTTAAAGGGGAGACAGTCGGTCTCCAACAACTAAGCTTCAACCCGACTACTCCCGGGGTAGTGCTGGCACCAGGGCAGAGTACCGCTGGTCTCTGCCCACTCAGCAACCCACCAAAACAGCCTACCAGTCCCCCACACAGCCGGGGTGAGGCACCTGGACCTGGACAAGTTTTTCCATTACTCAGGTGTAGTAACCATTCATTGTGGGTGGACTGTACTGCTGTTTCTGTTTTGTGGGTGGGCTGCTGGACTAACAAGGGCACTGACCGGCAAGAGGTCAGGTACCCTGTTAGTATGTTTGGAAAAGGGGAGAAATGTGGCGAAACCAACCTCGCCACTGGGCCCTGGAGAAGCCTGTTTGCTAGCCTCCTACCTACTGACTATGGCCCCTGGGTTATTTGGGGCATATTGTACTGTATATTGCTGCTACTGGCCCTTTTAACAGCATCTATGGACATATTGGGACTTTTGGGACTACTGTCCCTTTAAGACTGTGCTACATATTCTAGTGTACTGCCTGTAATATTATATGTGTATTTGTGTGTTAAGCTTAACCTGGGATATGTATGCAGCATTCATCTGATTGTTCGGTAGAATCACTCCATTTATTATATTGAGTGAAACTACCGAACAACCAGACCACCCAGGAATAAGTGTGCCTCCAATTACAGTTTGCAACAATGTTGCAAACGGGTAATTGGCAATCAGTGTAATGTATGCTTTGTCCTCTGGGTGGCCGCCATTCGGGAAACAAACACGTGGCGGCGGCCATCTTAAACTACCGAACAGCTGTGTTTTGCCGTCGAGTGTCTGGAACTAAAATCGGACACTTGACTAGGCAAACACCGCTGAGACCTCCATACTTCCAGAAATTCGTATGGAAACTACCGAATGACCCGCCGTTCGGTAGAAAGAACCCCATAAACAAGGGAATTCATTCAAACCCTCTCCAGGCTCTATAACACAGGCAATTCGCCTGTTTTCATTCCCTTGTTTGTGACCGACCGCAGGGCCAAAATGCATGGAACTGTTTTCGGATACTTTACCCATGCGGTCGGTCAAATCTTTGGAACCCCATATCTCACGAACCATTCATCCGAATTACTTGAATTTTGGATATGTTGTCCCCCTGAATAAGGGCTATCCAGCGATGCTGGATTTAAAGGTGTACCCCCGGGTTTTGGGGTACATCCAGAACTTGGCTGAAAAAGTGTACCGGATAATTGAGTTTAATGTTATCTGAGGGGAGGGGATGTGTGGGCTGAACCATGTATGTGATTGGTTATTTTATGCCTCCCCCTGGGTGTGGCCTGTATGTGGATTAGTGTAATAAAAGCCAGGCTGGATGAGCCAGTCCAGAGTTCCTGTTTTACCCTCAAAGTGATGTGTCGTCTCATTATTGGGGGAAGGATTTAATGTATGCTGTTCCAGTTGACTGCTAGGAGTACAAGCCTATTCGTATGGTTCCTATTCAATGGTCTACAGCATTCATACGCTTGGGAGAATTTAAAGGTTTCTCGGATTCGGTGATTATGGTGTCTGCCAGAGTGCTTGGAGTCCTCAGGAAGCACTAGGAGCATCCATTAACGGAGGTACCAAGTCGGGGTGCCAGGTGATCCGTTACAAGGACCGACCAAGCATCTTCTTCCATCTCCCTGTTACATAAATCAATGCCATATCCATAGAAATTGTAGAGAATATCCAGAATAGTTTTACAGGGCCAAATCATGTCGCCTGTTGAAAGAGGTGACCTTGCTCGGTCCCAGGTGTGCGGTTCCTAAAATGGCTGCCATATACACGTCCACTGATAGGAGACGTGGAAGGTATTAAACTGATATGAACATTTACTAAACTCACCACTCCGAGTGCTGTTATTTATTTAATTTTTTTGTGGTGAGGCTTTACAGGACAGAGTGCTTCTCCACGGGACATGTTAACTCACGGGCAGCTGGCTCATCAAGGAACCAGAGCAGCTTGAACGAGGTGACCTTGCTCAGGTCCCAGGTGTGCGGTTCCTAAAATGGCTGCCATATACACGTCCACTGATAGGAGACGCGGAAGGTATTAAACTGATATGAACAATACTCCACTCCTATCAGTAGGTCCGTCCCATTGTGATTTATGCCCCCCACCCACCGCGCAGGGATGGGGGCCGGGGGGGAGGAAAGTAGGCCCCCCATTGTGATTTATGGCCCCCACCCACCGCGCAGGGGTGGGGGCCGAGGGGGGGAGGACAGTAGGTCCCCCATTGTGATTTATGGCCCCCACCCACCGCGCAGGGGTTGGGGAGGACAGTAGCTCCCCCCAGTGTGTATCATGGGCTTTGAGGACAGGTGTCAATCCATACCTGCCAAGTGACCCTATGTAGGGGTAACAGTCCCTATTCTGCTCTGTGTCAGTGTGTATCATGGTCTCTGTGGACGGGGAACAGTCTCTATTCTGCTCTGTGTCAGTGTGTATCATGGTCTCTGTGGACGGTGAACAGTCTCTATTCTGCTCTGTGTCAGTGTGTATCATGGTTTCTGTGGACAGGGAACAGTCTCTATTCTGCTCTGTTTCAGTGTGTATCAGGGGCTTTGAGGACAGGTGTCAATCCATACCTGCCAAGTGACCCTATGTAGGGGGGACAGTCTCTATTCTGCTCTGTGTCAGTGTGTATCATGGTCTCTGTGGACGGTGAACAGTCTCTATTCTGCTCTGTGTCAGTGTGTATCATGGTCTCTGTGGACAGGGAACAGTCTCTATTCTGCTCTGTGTCAGTGTGTATCAGGGGTTTTGAGGACAGGTGCCAATCCATACCTGCCAAGTGACCCTATGTAGGGGGGACAGTCTCTATTCTGCTCTGTGTCAGTGTGTATCATGGTCTCTGTGGACAGGGAACAGTCTCTATTCTGCTCTGTGTCAGTGTGTATCAGGGGTTTTGAGGACAGGTGTCAATCCATATCTGCCAAGTGACCCTATGTAGGGGGAACAGTCCCTATTCTGCTCTGTGTCAGTGTGTATCAGGGGTTTTGAGGACAGGTGTCAATCCATATCTGCCAAGTGACCCTATGTAGGAGGAACAGTCCCTATTCTGCTCTGTGTCAGTGTGTATCAGGGGTTTTGAGGACAGGTGTCAATCCATATCTGCCAAGTGACCCTATGTAGGGGGAACAGTCCCTATTCTGCTCTGTGCCAGTGTGTATCAGGGGTTTTGAGGACAGGTGTCAATCCATATCTGCCAAGTGACCCTATGTAGGGGGAACAGTCTCTATTCTGCTCTGTGTCAGTGTGTATCAGGGATCATTAGGATAGGTGTCAATCCATATCTGCCAAGTGACCCTATGTAGGGGGAACAGTCCCTATTCTGCTCTGTGTCAGTGTGTATCAGGGATTTGACTATCTTTATTCAGATTCAAAAATTACAATTCCAGGAAAAATTTAACAAACATTTACAAGAACATGTTATGCACATCATAGAAACAACGTAAACCTCTTTAAAGCCACAAACTTAAGACAAAAAATACGTACACACAATGTGTAAGGGTTTGAAAGAATATTCTGAATCCTTACATGTTTACTTTATCGTTTGTTTGATTTTTGTGAACCATATATAAACTACAAGCAGCGTGAAAACTATAAAAACTCAAGTGGCCATGCTGATCAAATTAAATAGTATGCTTTACACAGCGTATAAGGGTGATGTCACAGCACAACGGGAATGTAACAGGGGAAGAGGTGAAAGTCATCCTCCCCCTCCCACGACCCCGCCATATCTGCCAAGTGACCCTATGTAGGGGTAACAGTCTCTATTCTGCTCTGTGTCAGTGTGTATCATGGTCTCTGAGGACGGGGAACAGTCTCTATTCTGCTCTGTGTCAGTGTGTATCAGGGGCTTTGAGGACAGGTGTCAATGTTAGGTGATTTCTGCCCTTTATGGATTAAAAGCAGACTCTGCATCAACTGTGCAATTTTCCATGGGAGTTTTGCCATGGATCCCCCTCCGGCATGCCACAGTCCAGGTGTTAGTCCCCTTGAAACAACTTTTCCATCACTTTTGTGGCCAGAAAGAGTCCCTGTTGGTTTTAAAATTCGCCTGCCCATTGAAGTCAATGGCGGTTCGCGCGGTTCGCCGGTTCGCGAACATTTGCGGAAGTTCGCGTTCGCCGTTCGCGAACCGAAAATTTCGGGTTCGCGACAACACTAAATAGCAGTTAGTTGTCTGCCAGCGTGTGTGTCAGGCTCACAGCGTATACTGTGCCCACTTGCCCAGTGCCACCACTCATATCTGGTGTCACAATAGCTTGCATTTAAAAAAAATAAACTTTTTTGACTGTAATATAGTAGCAGTCAGTTTCCTTAACGAGCGTTTCATGGCCTGCCCAGTGCCACCACTCACTCATATCTGGTGTCCCAATAGCTTGCTTTTAAAAAAAACTAAACTTTTTGGACTTTAATATAATAGCAGTCAGTTTCCTTCATGAGTGTGCGTTTCAGGGCCTGCCAGGGCACAGTGTCACACCAGTGCAACTCATATCTGGTGTAACAGTAGTGTACATTTAAAATAAAAAATAAAAACATTGACTGTAATAGATTGAATAGCAGTTAGTTGTCTGCCAGCGTGTGTATCAGGCTCACAGCGTATACTGTGCCCACTTGCCCAGTGCCCCCACTCATATCTGGTGTCACAATAGCTTGCATTTAAAAAAAATAAACTTTTTTGACTGTAATATAATAGCAGTCAGTTTCCTTCACTAGTGTGTGTTTCAGGGCCTGCCCAGTGCCACCACTCACTCATATCTGGTGTCACAATAGCTTGCATTTAAAAAAACTAAACTTTTTGAACTGTAATATAATAGCAGTCAGTTTCCTTCACAAGTGTGCGCTTCAGGGCCTGCCAGGGCACAGTGTCTGACCAGTGCAACTCATATCTGGTGTAACAGTAGTGTACATTTAAAAAAAAAAAAAAAAATTTGACTGTAATAGATTGAATAGCAGTTAGTTGTCTGGCAGCGTGTGTGTCAGGCTCAACGCGTATACTGTGCCCACTTGCCCAGTGCCACCACTCACTCGCTGGTGTCCCAATAGCTTGCATTTAAAAAAAACTAAACTTTTTTGACTGTAATATAATAGCAGTCAGTTTCCTTCACGATTGTGCGTTTCAGGGCCTGCCAGGGCACAGTGTCACACCAGTGCAACTCATATCTGGTGTAACAGTAGTGTACATTTAAAAAAAAAAAAAATACAATTTTGACTGTGATAGATTGAATAGCAGTTAGTTGTCTGGCAGCGTGTGTGTCAGGCTCACAGCGTATACTGTGCCCACTTGCCCAGTGCCACCACTCATATCTTGTGTCACAATAGCTTGCATTTAAAAAAAAAAAGAAACTTTTTTGACTGTAATATAATAGCAGTCAGTTTCCTTCACTAGTGTGCGTTTCAGGGCCTGCCCAGTGCCACCACTCACTCGCTGGTGTCACAATAGCTTGCATTAAAAAAAACAAAAACTTTTTGGACTGTAATATAATAGCAGTCAGTTTCCTTCATGAGTGTGCGTTTCAGGGCCTGCCAGGGCACAGTGTCACACCAGTGCAACTCATATCTGGTGTAACAGTAGTGTACATTTAAAAAAAAAATACAATTTTGACTGTAATAGATTGAATAGCAGTTAGTTGTCTGCCAGGGTGTGTGTCAGGCTCACAGCGTGTACTGTGCCCACTTGCCCAGTGCCACCACTCATATCTGCTGTCACAAACTTTTTGGACTGTAATATTATAGTGTGGTGGAATCTCAGTAAAAATAAATTTACTAGGACAAGATTGCCATGTGGCATATGTGTAAATGTTGGTGTATCAGTTAGTCAGTTACACGTAGCTAAGATACAATCAAAACTGTATTGAGCAAGTGCAGGAATGCAGAAACTGAAAACACTTCCCCTCCTCCATTGTTCTGGGTGAGCCATGTGGTCTAACAGGTAAGGGAAGTTAGGCTTTGTTCAGCTGATTGGGTAAAGAGTATATGTGGGTAGAGTTAACTATAGGATGAGCTATATGTCTATATTATGCATTTACACAGTCAGTTCTGGGCTCAGATCTTGTTGTATTTTGGTGACATTAGTCCCTCTGAGCCCCGGTCGGTGAATCGAATAAAGAATCTCTTCCTTCCTGAAGAAACCTGTGTCCACTTCTCTGTGCTTGGCTTCCGTCAGTTTCTCCGGTATCATTTGGTGCATTGGCCGGGAAGCTCATCGTTCAACGGTAGCTGAGAAGCAGAGGCGTGAGACGGTCTATCTTTGCCCACGCTCCCTACGGCTGCACCCCTGAACTTCTGCGTGGACCTCCTTTCGTCTGGGCGCCACTGGTCTGTTGTCCAGGAGATCATCGGCCTCTACGTAGTAAGTGCTGGGGTGCCCCCGTCGATGAGTGTGAACCCAGGTTCAGGAACGAGGAGGTAAGACGACTACTGTTTTAGACGGTGGACCCACTAGGGGTATTGGATACCGATTGTGCGGTAGGCCCATAAGGGGTTATTTGTGTATGGAATCTGCCCCCTCCAGTGGAGGGAAGGAGCGAAGGCGCACCGCTCAATTAAACGCCCTTTAGTAAGCCCGTTTAATTTTGGTTTGGAGTCAGGGTTCTGGTGTAAATAGCCCTAGCTGGACACCGGTGTCTTGTCTAGACTAGCGTTCTAGGGTGTATATTACATCCGCTAGGTCGGAGGGACCGGGAGACTAAGCGGCGTCTGTGTAAATTCGGTCCGCTAGATCTCAACCTATCTTGGCTAAGTGGGAAGGTGTGTAAATTTGGAACCCACTAGATTTTTGATAGAGTATATAGACTAAGAGGGTTCTGTGTAAATTCCGCCCTCTAGTTCGCTATATGTGGTGTTTGGGCAGCGTGGCTAACCAAAACGGATGTAAATTGTTTTAGGTAGTCTATCAAGGTACTGGCCAATAGATTAGTTGGGAATTGTAAATGTGTTAAAGATTGTTGTAGTAGAGTGTATATCTTGCCAGATAGCGTGAGCTCTGCCGTCTAGCGAGAGTGTGAATAGTGTGTAACTGTATTATAGCGCACGGTACCATAACCATGTATAATAACTACTGATATTGTAAACAACTACTAATAACTGTTGTCTATGTTGTATGTTTAACACCATAACCACTACTAATTGAACTGTGACTTTAAATTGTACTCTAACCAATGCTAACCGTACTATAACTACTGTTTGTAAAGACGATGTTACTGGGGTATGTTATAGACGGGTAATTCAGATATAGGGAATTATAGCGTCGGTGACTGTATAGTTTCGCCAAAGGGCACAGTATTAGTTATTTACTGACTGGTGTAACAGCTGTGTGTGTACGGGAATTACCTGTATGTTTTGTTGTATGAGTTTGACCTAGTAACTGTGCCACATGGTGCTGTTGCCAGGGAAACGAGTGTGACTGTTGGAGGTGTGTTTGTTGTGTTTCTTTGAATTAGACGCTCCGTTGCTAAGTATGGATGTGCCAGAATTCAAAGATTGTTGATCCCTTAGAATGTATGGTAGATAACTTTAAAAAGGTATATAATGCGTGTGATTTTGGGGTTAAATTGGCTACCTTATGTAGTAGAGAATGGCCTCTGTGGTAATCTGTCTTGATTTAAATCTAGTGCAGCGTGTACATGTGGCTGTATCTATTATGTTTGAATTCTATGACCAGTTTCCATATTTTGACTGTTTAAAACAGTTTGTGTTACTAGATGGTTACCAAAAACTGGTTTGTCCATCCCCAATGGAATCTGACCCATCTGACCATCCCTCAACTAAATTCATTAGCAAGAACTGGTGCAGCTGGTATGTCCACCTGTGCTCTCTGTGCCTACCTACCCCCCCAACTGGTTCTTGTACCCTGAGGCCATTTTTGGTGGAAGGGTATTTTAGTGTTTTTTTATTATTGTTCAGTTTTATTATTAGCAGTCAAAATTGTGAGGAGAATTCGTAATAACAGTAACTCTGATCCACTGAATCAGATAATTCTCAGCAATTACACAATACCATAACCACTGACAATACCATAATCACTGACAACACCATAACCACTGATAATACCATAACCACTGATAATACCATAACCACTGACAATACCATAATCACTGAAAACACCATAACCACTGATAACACCATAACCACTGAAAACACCATAACCACTGATAATACCATAACCACCGAAAACACCATAACCACTGACAATACCATAATCACTGAAAACACCATAACCACTGATAACACCATAACCACTGACATAACACTATAATTACTGAGCCTCGTGTGCCTTTAGTAACAGTAAATTAGTTTTGAAATACAACTGGATGAAATGGTCAATGGTATAGGACGCTGGAATACACTTTTACCATTTTTGGTTACTGGTCAGGCTCCTCCTAGCCCTGTCCGAAACATTTTGTTAACCAAGTTACTGACCAGTAAAATTAATTTATCCATTTCCACCTACCTCACCACTCCCCGACCGGAACCTATGACTAAACAACCCTATCTAAGTCCCACCCTAACCTGACAAATGACCGGTGCCCTCCAACTTTGACATTTACAAATGCCACTGCAGCTTACCCCTGGTCCCCCACACATTGATATTAATGGTCAATTACAGTTGGCAGACCCTGTATTTGTTTATGTCCCGTTCACCATGACTGATCTGTTTAATTGGAAGACCCATAATTCCTTTACGAAAGCAGACGAGTCACCTAGTGCTTTCTATGAGAGATTGCTGGAGTCATATAGATTATATACTCCTTTTAATCCAGAGGCCCCTGAGAACTCTCGAATGAACAACTCAGCATTTGTCAGCCAGACCCAAGGTGATATCAAAAGAAAATTGCTAAAGTTAAAGGGATTTGTAGGAATGTCCATATCACAGTTAATGGAAATTGCAAGTCAGGTGTATATGAACAGGGAGATTGAAACAAAGCAGGAGGAAGAACGTAAAATGAGGATGAAGGCAGATATGCTAGCTGTAGCTATCATAAGTGTAGAGAGACAGGGAAGGGAGGTGAATAGAGGAGTTGAGAATAGGCTGAGTAAGGGAGGAAGTAGGAATCACTGTGCGTATTGTAGAGAGGAAGGATATTGGAAAAGTGACTGCCCACAGAGGGAATATAAAGCAAGTTATAGATAAGACAAGAGAGAAGGTTACGAGATGGTTACAGAGGTGGCTATAGAGAAAGTCTTGGAGGGAATGACAGTAGTAACAGAGGAGGTGTTCAGGGAAGTAGATACTATTCCCCTACCCAGAGATTAAGGGATAGAGAAGATAGAGATTTTGCCGGTCTGGCTGACACTGTCATGGAAGACTATTGATACCGACTGGGCTCCATCCCCCTTTAGCCGAGTGCAGCCTATGGTCGATGTATCAATAGAGGGAAAGAGGAGCTCTTTCATGATTGACACTGGTGCTGAGTACTCTGTGGTAACTAACCTAGTTGCTCCTCCTTCAGGAAGACTATAACTATGATAGGAGATACTGGGAAAAGCGCTGCTAGACCAATTCTCAGGAGTCATACTTGTATTCTAGGAGGCCATTTTGTTAAGCACCAGTTCCTATATATGCTGGAGTGTCCAGTTCAGCTTCTAGGACGAGATCTATTATCAAAGCTTCAAGCTCAGATAACTTTTAAACCCAACGGATCAACGTCTCTGAAGTTTAATAGATCACCAGGCATAATATCAGTATCGGTGCAAAGGGAAGAAGGATGGCACTTCTACTCTATAATAAAAAAAAAAAAAAAAACAGCGGCAGATTCCTGACAAGCTACCATAGATCCAGAGAATCCTTGCAAGATCCGGTTAAAGTGCATGACTCAGTCGGAGTAACGAGGAGATATTGGGATTACAAGTGTGTTTAAAGAGATCAGTAAGTGAGTGTTTTGTCGGCCATAATAAAGCCAGACCACTCACCCATGTGACATAGCCAGGGTGTCTCGAAGGGACCTCTGTGAAGGGAAGAGAGGACCTGCAGAACTCCATTCCTTGCAGCCCTTACACCCTGGAAGCTGAGGTGTCATCGCATGGACGAAGACTGAGGATGAAGACGTCGAAAGAAGTGCTCTTGATAATGTGTATTTTTATGTTTTTTATTATTCAGGAAGGTAGAGGTACCGACACACCTAGCTGTGAGGTTTGCATTAAGACTATAACAGGTAATCATATTTCCCAGACCCTAATTTGGCATTCACAATATGAATTTAAAGGATATGTATCAAGGTGTAGATACTTAGGTATAGAGTATAGTGTATGCCATTTAGGAGTAGGCGAACCTAAGTGCTTCAATCCAGAGTACCAACCCCGTACAATTTGGTTGACCCTCCGGAATGGAGATCCACAGGGGACCCTAATAAATAAAACAGTATTAGAAACCGTACATTCTTCGAGTGTTCTGCTATTTGATGCATGTAAAGCGATATCAAGTGGTAGAAAGCCGTGGAATGTATGCGGGGATCTTAAATGGGAGAGAACGTATGGGTCTAACGATAAGTATATTTGCCCCAGTAGTAAGTACAAATATATGGATCAAAAGTGCCCAAATAAAGATATAATTATTGTCCATATTGGTCCTGTGTAGGGTGGGCAACCTGGGGACAGACAGTAGATAAGGATATGATCGTCACTAAGTTGCCTACCAAGCCATATTGTAAGTCTAGGGAGTGTAACCCAGTCCATATACTTATCAATGACCCAGAACGATTCATAGATAGGTTTGGGAACTTATTTGGGTTCCAGATATATGGAACAGGTTTGGATCCTGGGACAATATTATTTATATGAATAGAGACCGATACTGTGGCAACCCAGACTCATCAGGTTTTTCATTCCTTCTATGAGGAGATGAGTGTGGAAAATAAGATCCCCCATAATGCTAAGAACTTGTTTATTGATTTAGCCGAGAGTATTGCTGGTAGTCTTAATGTAACCAACTGCTATGTGTGTGGAGGTACTAACATGGGAGACCAATGGCCATGGGAAGCAAAGGAGGTAATGTATTCTGGTTCTGAGAAAGTTGAACAGTTAATATCTTCTCAAGCCGATTATCAAATGAGTGTTAGAGGTAAATCTGAGTGGCGATTAAAGACCTCCATTATAGGTTATGTTTGCATAGCAAGAAAAGGAATAATGTTTAACACATCTGTAGGAGAACTAACTTGTCTAGGGCAAAAAGCTTATGATGATACTACAAAGAATACAACCTGGTGGTCGGCTTCAAATGTCTCAGAACCACCTAACCCGTGTGCAAGTTATACCAATTTAAAGGATGTGTGGTTTGACCTATTTGCTACATCTAGTTGGAAAGCCCCAGCAAATTTGTACTTGATCTGTGGTAAGAAAGCCTATTCAGAGTTACCACAGGACTGGGAAGGGGCATGTGTACTAGGTATGCTCAAACCATCCTTCTTCTTGTTGCCAATTGAAACAGGAGAGACCTTGAGAGTTAAAGTTTATGATGTGAATCATAAAAAGAAGCTAGCATCCTTGAATGTAGGTAGCTGGGCAGATAATGAGTGGCACTGGCTACCTTAGCGCGCTTCATTGCCAATAGGAGGGATGTAATATGTGAGGAAACTGGTTAACAGCCAAACTGTATGCCCATGAAGTGTTATTGTATTCTAATACAGGGATTCAAGCCTCATTCTACCATTAGGCAATTATGGATTCCTCTGTAAAGCACATAGCCTTCTTACCAGGTAAACCAGTTGGGCTGTTGATAAAGTCCTCCATTCACTTCCAGTGCAAATAGAAGGAGGTTTATGTGGAAAGTTCAATCTCAGCAACTGTTGTCTGCACATAGATGATGAAGGGCAGGCAGTGGCTGATCTCACAAGCCACATGGCTAAACTGACGCATGTACCGACTTAAGCCTGGAACGGGTACAATTCTAGTAGTTGGTTTGGAAGTAGGTACGAACAGCTTGGAGGGATCAAGACATTGGTAGGAGGAGTCATGTTGATTATAGTGTGTCTCTTTCTACCATGTTTGGTTCCATTGGTAATTAGGTCCATACAGAGTGTCATAGAGAGCACGACAGAAAGGTAAACAGCTGTGCATGTAATGGCTGTTTGCAAGTATGAACCCTTAGCCCAGAGAGAATATATTCAGAATGAGGAGTGCTGAAGGAATTTGTAATGATGCTAAGATGCTTACGAGGTCTGTTCTGATTCATGGCAACCTGAGGTGTAAGCAAACTATGGTTAAGTGATGCATCTGGAATTGTGAAATATCAGAAGCATCAAAGGGGGGAATGTGGTGGAATCTCAGTAAAAATAAATTTACTAGGACAAGATTGCCATGTGGCATATGTGTAAATGTTGGTGTATCAGTTAGTCAGTTACACGTAGCTAAGATACAATCAACACTGTATTGAGCAAGTGCAGGAATGCAGAAACTGAAAACACTTCCCCTCCTCCATTGTTCTGGTTGAGCCATGTAGTCTAACAGGTAAGGGAAGTTAGGCTTTGTTCAGCTGATTGGGTAAAGAGTATATGTGGGTAGAGTTAACTATAGGAGGAGCTATATGTCTATATTATGCATTTACACAGTCAGTTCTGGGCTCAGATCTTGTTGTATTTTGGTGACATTAGTCCCTCTGAGCCCCGGTCGGTGAATCGAATAAAGAATCTCTTCCTTCCTGAAGAAACCTGTGTCCACTTCTCTGTGCTTGGCTTCCGTCAGTTTCTCCGGTATCAATAGCAGTCAGTTTCCTTCACTAGTGTGCGTTTCAGAGCCTGCCAGGGCACAGTGTCACACCAGTGCAACTCATATCCGGTGTAACAGAAGTGTACATTAAAAAAAAAAATGCAATTTTGACAGTAATAGATTGAATAGCAGTTAGTTGTCTGCCAGCGTGTGTGTCAGGCTCACAGCGAATACTGTGCCCACTTGCCCAGTGCCACCACTCACTCACTGGTGTTACAATAGCTTGCATTTAAAAAAAGCTAAACTTTTTTGACTGTAATATAATAGCAGTCAGTTTCCTTCACGTGTGTGAGTTTCAGGGCCTGCCAGGGCACAGTGTCACACCAGTGCAACTCATATCTGGTGTAACAGTAGTGTACATTAAAAAAAAAAAAAAAAATTACAGTATACAGCGTATACTGTGCCCACTTGCCCCGTGCCACCACTCACTCACTGGTGTCACAATAGCTTGCATTTAACAAAAAAAAACACTTTTTGGACTGTAATATAATAGCAATCAGTTTCCTTAACGAGTGTGCGTTTCAGGGCCTGCCCAGTGCCACCACTCACTCATATCTGGTGTCCCAATAGCTTGCATTTAAAAAAAAACTAAACTTTTTTGACTGTAATATAATAGCAGTCAGTTTCCTTCACTAGTGTGCGTATCAGGGCCTGCCCAGTGCCACCACTCACTCACTGGTGTCACATTAGCTTGCATTTAACAAAAAAAAAACTTTTTGGACTGTAATATAATAGCAGTCAGTTTCCTTAACGAGTGTGAGTTTCAGGGCCTGCCCAGTGCCACCACTCACTCATATCTGGTGTCCCAATAGCTTGCATTTAAAAAAAACTAAACTTTTTTGACTGTAATATAATAGCAGTCAGTTTCCTTCATGATTGTGCGTTTCAGGGCCTGCCAGGGCACTGTGTCACACCAGTGCAACTCATATCTGGTGTAACAGTAGTATACATTTAAAAAAAAGTAATTTTTTTTGACTGTAATAGATTGAATAGCAGTTAGTTGTCTGCCAGCGTGTGTGTCAGGCTCACAGCGTATACTGTGCCCACTTGCCCAGTGCCATCACTCATATCTGGTGTCACAATAGCTTGCATTTAACAAAAAAAAAACCTTTTTGGACTGTAATATAATAGCAGTCAGTTTCCTTCACGAATGTGCGTTTCAGGGCCTGCCCAGTGCCACCACTCACTCATATCTGGTGTCCCAATAGCTTGCATTTAAAAAAAAACTAAACTTTTTGGACTGTAATATAATAGCAGTCAGTTTCCTTCACGAGTGTGCGTTTCAAGGCCTGCCAGGGCACAGTGTCACACCAGTGCCACTCATATCTGTTGTCACAGTAGCTTGCACGCATAGTACCACTAATCCAAAAAAAAATGACAGGCAGAGGCAGGACAACCCGCAGGGGCCGTCGTGGTCGTTGTGCTGTGATTTCCTTTGGCCCTAGAATAATGCTTGAAAAGTTCTGAGGACATAGTTGACTGGCTAACACAGGACACCCAATCTTCTACAGCTTCCGCTCGGAACCTCGACGCACCATCCTCCTCCAGCTTAGCTTCGGGCACCTCTCAAGTTACCACTCGTCCGCCTGCCACCACCTCCAACACTAGAACCACAGCCGCTTCACTTGGTATGTCAGAGGAGTTATTTACACATCAGTTGGAAGAAATGAGTGGTGCGCAACCATTATTGCCAGAGGATGTAGATAATAGGGATATGTCTCAGTCAGGCAGCATTACACACGTACGGTGTGATGATGATGATGTTGTACCCGCTGCTGCTTCCTTTGCTGAGTTGTCAGATACAAGTGAAGTGATTGATGATGACGATGCGTCCGTGGATGTCACGTGGGTGCCTGCTAGAAGAGAAGAAGAACAGGGGGAAAGTTTAGATGGGGAGACAGTGAGGAGGAGGAGGAGACGAGTTGGAAGCAGGGGGAGGTCGTCGCAAGGAGCTAGTGGCACAGTCAGACAGCATGCATCGGCACCCGGTGTCAGCCAGACAGCACGCCAATCAACGCATGTTGTTGCCAGCACCAAAATGCCATCATTGCAGAGCTCAGCAGTGTGGCATTTTTTGTGTGTGTCTGCCTCTGACAACAGCGATGCCATTTGCAACCTGTGCCAAAAGAAACTGAGTCGTGGGAAGTCCAACACCCACCTAGGTACAACTGCTTTGCGAAGGCACATGATCGCACATCACAAACGCCTACGGGATCAACACATGAGTACAAGCAGCACACAAACTCTAAGCCGCCATCCTCCTCCTGGTCCAGCATCTTCAGCCACGTCAACCACTGCTGTCCTCCTTGCCCCCTCTCAACCATCCGCCCCTCCGTCTCTCGCCTTGAGCAGTTCCTGCTCATCTGCCCACAGTCAGGTGTCTGTCAAGGACATGTTTGAGCATAAGAAGCCAATGTCACAAAGTCACCCCCTTTCCCGGCGTCTGACAGCTGGCTTGACTGAACTCTTAGCACGCCAGCTTTTACCATACAAGCTGATGGAGTCTGAGGCGTTCAAAATATTTGTAGCTATTGGGACACCGCAGTGGAAGGTACCCGGCCGAAATTTTTTTGCACAAAAGGCAATACCCAACCTGTACTCGATTGTGCAAAAGGAAGTAATGGCATGTCTGGCACACAGTGTTGGGGCAAGGGTCCATCTGACCACTGATACCTGGTCTGCAAAGTATATCACCTACACTGCGCATTTGGTAAACCTGCTGACGGCTGCCAAGCATGGAATGCGTGGCTCTGCAGAGGAGTTGGTGACACTGCCACGACTTGCAGGCAGGCCTGCTGAAACCTCCTCTACTCCTCCTACTCCATCCTCTTCCATAACCTCCTCGGCTGAGTCCTCTTCTGCTGCTCCGTCTTGCTCCACATCAACGGCACCCCCCCAGCTCCCCAGGTACTGTTCCACATCCCGGATACGGCAGTGTCACGCCGTCTTGGGGTTGACTTGCCTGAAAGCAGAGAGTCACACCGGACCAGCACTCCTGTCTGCCCTGAACGCACAGGTGGATCAGTGGCTGACTCCGCACCAACTGGAGATCGGCAAAGTGGTTTGTGACAACGGAAGAAATTTGTTGGCGGCATTGCATTTGGGCAAGTTGACACATGTGCCGTGCATGGCACATGTGTGTAATCTGATCGTACAACGCTTTGTGCATAAGTACCCAGGCTTACAGGACATCCTTAAGCAGGCCAGGAAGGTGTGTGGCCATTTCAGGCGTTCCTACACAGCCATGGCGCACTTTTCCGATATCCAGCGGCGAAACAACATGCCAGTGAGGCGCTTGATTTGCGACAGACCGATACGTTGGAATTCAACACTCCTAATGTTCGACCGCCTGCTCCAACATGAAAAAGCCGTTAACGAGTATTTGTATGACCGGGGTGCTAGGACAGCCTCTGCGGAGCTGGGAATTTTTTTGCCACGTTACTGGACGCTCATGCGCAATGCCTGTAGGCTCATGCGTCCTTTTGAGGAGGTGACAAACCTAGTCAGTCGCACCGAAGGCACCATCAGCGACATCATACCATTTGTTTTCTTCCTGGAGCTTGCCCTGTGAAGAGTGCTGGATCAGGCCGTAGATGAGCGTGAAGAGGAAGAGTTGTGGTCACCATCAGAAACAGCCTTATCAGCATCGCTTGCTGGACCTGCAGCAACGCTCGAAGAGGATTGTGAGGAAGACGAGTCAGAGGAGGAATGTGGCTTTGAGGAGGAGGAGGAAGACCAACCACAATAGGCATCCCAGGGTGCTCGTTGTCACCTATCTGGTACCCGTGGTGTTGTACGTGGCTGGGGGGAAAAACATACCTTCAGCGAGATCACTGAGGACGATGAACAGGACATGAGTAGCTCGGCATCCAACCTTGTGCTGTCGTGCCTGTTGAGGGTCCCTCATATAAAAAGTCTGAAGGAGAACGACCTGTACTGGGTGTCCACGCTACTAGACCCCCGGTATAAGCAGAAAGTGCCTGAAATGTTACCGAATTACGGCAAGTCGGAAAGGATGCAGCAGTTCCAAAATCAATTAAAAAGTATGCTTTACACAGCGTATAAGGGTGATGTCACAGCACAACGGGAATCTAACAGGGGAAGAGGTGAAAGTAATCCTCCTCCTCCCACGACCACCCCGGCAAGGACAGGACGCTTTACAGACGTGTTGTTGATGGAGGACATGCAGAGCTTTTTAAGTCCTACGCATTGCCACAGCCCTTTGGGGTCCACCCTCAGAGAACGACTCGACCGACAGGTAGCAGACTACCTCGCCTTAACTGCAGATATCGACACTCTGAGGAGCGATGAACCCCTTGACTACTGGGTGTGCAGGCTTGACCTGTGGCCTGAGCTATCCCAATTTGCGATAGAACTTCTGGCCTGCCCCGCTTCAAGTGTCCTGTCAGAAAGGACCTTCAGTTCAGCAGGAGGTATTGTCACTGAGAAGAGAAGTCGCCTAGGTCAAAAAAGTCTAGCTTACCTCACCTTTATTAAGATGAATGAGGGATGGATCCCGAAGGGACTGACAGTGGGCGATACATTCGACTTAAAAACGCCTGATGAGGGGGACTACTTAACACACCACTCCTATCTGGTGGCACATTAGATTGCACGCGTAGTGCCCCAAATTTGAAGTAGGAGGACCGACCAAGCATCTTTTTCCATCTCCCGCTTTTTAAAATCGATGCCTTATATACACGTCCTCTGATAGGGGACGTAACAGGGATTAAACTGATAGGAATAGTACTACTTAACACACTACTCCTATCTGGTGGCACATTAGACTGCACGCGCAGTGCCCCAAATTTGAAGTAGGAGGACCGAACAAGCATCTTTTTCCATCTCCCGCTTCCTAAAATCGATGCCTTTTATACACGTCCCCTGATAGGGGACATAACAGGGATTAAACTGATAGGAATAGTACTACTTATCACACCACTCCTATCTGGTGGCACATTAGACTGCACGCGCAGTGCCCCAAATTTGAAGTAGGAGGACCGAACAAGCATCTTTTTCCATCTCCCGCTTCCTAAAATCGATGCCTTTTATACACGTCCCCTGATAGGGGACGTAACAGGGATTAAACTGATAGGAATAGTACTACTTAACACACCACTCCTATCTGGTGGCAAATTAGATTGCACGCGCAGTGCCCCAAATTTGAAGTAGGAGGACCGACCAAGCATCTTTTTCCATCTCCCGCTTCCTAAAATCGATGCCTTATATACACGTCCCCTGATAGGGGACATAACAGGGATTAAACTGATAAGAATAGTACTACTTAACACACTATTCCTATCTGGTGGCACATTAGATTGCACGCGCAGTTCCGCAAATTTGAAGTAGGAGGACCGACCAAGCATCTTTTTCCATCTCCCGCTTCCTGGGTGGAGGAAGAGAGACCTTCAATGACATCAGTGAGGACAAGGAACATGGCTAGCTTGGTATCCAACCTTGTGCAAATGGGGAGTTTGCGGTTGTGCAAATGGACTGTTTGTGGTTGTTCGCGGTGCGTTAAACGGGGAGTTTGGTCTGTCACTGTGAAGCGGGCGTAACCCTTACACTACCTGATCGATACAACATCATACCTGATGTTTTAAAGCACGTTATTCCAAACAATTTAGGAATGTTAGGTGATTTATGCCCTTTATGGATTAAAACCAGACTCTGCATCCACTATGTAATTTTCCATGGGAGTTTTGCCATGGATCCCCTTTCGGCATGCCACAGTCCAGGTGTTAGTCCCCTTGAAACAACTTTTCCATCACTATTGTGGCCAGAAAGAGTCCCTGTGGGTTTTAAAATTCTCCTGCCCATTGAAGTCTCTGGCGGTTTGCCCGGTTCGCCCGTTCGCGAACATTTGCGGAATTTCGCGTTCGCCGTTCGCGAACTGAAAATGTTATGTTTGCGACATCACTACTCTGCATCCGTGCGGTTTCTTCTCTAAAAAATTGTCTGACACGGAGAGAAGGTATGACATTGGAGACAGAAAACTGTTGGCTGTGATATTGGCTTTAAAGGAATGGAGGCATCTATTAGAGGGGCCTTTACAACCAGTTACTATTTTGACTGACCATAAGAATTTATCTTTCATTGGAGAGGTCAAAAGATTGTCCGCCAGACAAGCTCGTTGGTCCCTGTTTCTTGCCCATTTTAATTACATACTTACCTACAGACCGGGCTCCAAGAATACTAAGGCAGACGCTCTGTCACGCCAACATGTACCTGCCACTTTCGCGGAGGTTCCTATGTCTTCTATAATCCCCAAACAGTATATTGTAGCCAATACCAGTCTGAAAGTTCACTCTCCTTTACTGCTTGATATTGAAAAGGTTCAAGGCATGGCGCCTGTACTTACTCCTGAGGGAAAGTATTTCGTACCTCCCAATCTTCAGGATGAATTGCTTTCATGCTTCCATGGTGGTGAAGGGGGGCTGGGGATTTGATGATGGGGGACAGAGAACTTGATGAAGGGGATGGCAGTGGTTTGAAGAAGAAGGCAGGGAATTGATGAAGGGGTGACCATGGGTTTGATGAAAGGGGGAATGGGTTTGGTGAAGGAGGGCATTGTTTTGTAGAAAGGGTGGAGGCGTCAGATTGTGATTGTACCACCTCCAAAGAGACGGCAAGAGGGGGGGCATCACAAGATTGGCTCACACAAGGTGCCAGAACACCTAAGACCTGCCCTGGGTGACACCACCGACACCAGCCAGGCAGGATTTTTACTTAGTAACCTCTCGGGTTGCTATAGCGGGTCATAGAACTATTCTTCAACAGAGCTATTCTTAAATAGACCATTAATCCCAAAGTATCTAATGTTTCAGATAGGAAGGCCTAATTAACCCTATCAAAAGCCTTCTCGGCATCAAGTGCCAAGAAGGCTGTTGGTATGGGTTTTTGTTGGATCTCTGAAATCAAATGTATTAATTTCCAGGTGTTATCTTTCCCTGATCTACCCGTGATAAAGCCAGCCTGGTCTGGATGTACATTACATTACTGTTTTAACTATATCTGGTCCATTTTTAAGCTCATCTTTTATTAGTAAACAAAATGGTACACACCAAGGTTGCCCTTTATCCCCTCTGCTTTACACTCTATCTATTGAACCTTTAGCAGTGATGATAAGATCAGCAGAGGAGATAAATGGCATCAAAGTGAATAAGCAAAAGTTGAAAGTAACACTCTATGCAAGCAATATTCTACTTACACTGACCAGAGATCTCTATTCTTGTAGCTATTTCAGGTATCAATGAATTTGTATATTACTAGAATTATAAGTTGAATTTATCTAAGACCCAAATTGTGAGCAGAGGATTTTCCCCATGCTGTGTAATTTGACTCATAACTTTCTGATTGGTTACTTGCAATCCACCAATCAGAGTGCTTTTATGAGTCAAATTACACGGTGTGGGAAAATTCCAAAGAACTTTCCCACGCTGTGTAAAATGACACAAAGCACTCTGATTGGCTGGATTTCAAGCTAACCAATCAGAGTGCTGTGACAGGTAAATGTAGAGACTTACATGTCTGTCCCTTCATTTACCTGTCAGAGCACTCTGTTTGGATTGCTTAAACCAGCCAACCAGAGTGCTCTGAACCTAATTGCAGGGCAGGGAAAGGCTTTATAAGCCTTCCCCCACCCTGCAGAGCTCAGCCGGCGCGGAGCCCGGCATGGGTGAAGATGGATTCTTTTTTTTTTGCACTCATTTTTTTTTTTTTTTTAAAGTGCGACGGTTATTATGGATTTTTATTTGGCCTTTTTTGGGGCTAAAGATTTTAGAAAAAAGAAGACATCAAATGGTAATTTTTTTTAATTGGTCCCCCCTCACTATTTTTAAGGAGGAGGGGTAGGTAGGAGTTAATTTTGTTGGGAGGGGGTGACTAGGGGATGGGGGGTGGACAATAGGTCCCCCCCTTATTCTTCTTTAGGGCCCCCACCGGACCAAGCAGCGCACTCTACCCAAGCACGAGAAGCCAAAAATCTATATGCGGCACCACCAGAGACATAAAGCACAATGGAAGAGCACGATTAGACAAGCTCACCTGGCAGCTCCGGTGTCCAGAGGAATGCAACACCTCGCTCCACTCTAGCTTCAGACACTGGATGAAGGCCAGTCTCTGCTATCAACATATGGGCACAGAGACCCGCACTGCCTTGCCGCATTGCAGAAATGTGGGGAACCCCTGTCAGGCATCGGCTGAATAAGTTACCTGAGCCTGAGCACATACTCCTGTCATGGACGCATTGCAGAGACCCACATACAGCATAGAGTGCAGACACTGGGTGTAGGTTTCATCATACCTACCACAGAACCGTATTTAAGGTTTTTTTTTTATGTTTATGATTTCTCATTCTGTGATATAACGTACCTGTTATATGCATTTTAGCCTCCTACTCTCCAGTTTGGAATTGCATGCAACTACTCATGGGCACAATGCCCTCATTTTAATTCTATATAACCAGTGCCTTTATCTAATGGTATAGCTTATCTAAAGTTCTAGCCTGTTAACCTACACCAAATCTGCAATGACACGCTTGCTATAGTCTATGTTCAATTGCTGGCCATTCTCAGAATTTCTCTACTCATGAATAACAAAAAAACAAAAAAGTGCAAGTCTACTACCATGACTTATGATGTGCCTTCAACTTATCTTATCGCAATTACTATTAATGTCATGTCTTTATCAACTTGTTTACCCATCTCTGCACTACAAAAATAAAGATTTTTTTTTTTTTTTTTTTTAAAAGAACCACATAACTATCACAATCATAGATAACCAAGGCTTATTCACCTTACACCCTGCTTTCCATTTATGGAGGGATAAAGTCTATGGACCGAGGCTAAAGAGAAAAAAAAAAAGATAAGTATATAAAAAGAACCACATAACCTATAACCTTACATAGTGGCATTTCTCTACCTAGAACCATAACTTATACCCCTTTAGATACCATTTTAGGAAATATTCCTTAATTATTTCCCCATCTATATAAAATATACTATGTTTAACTATGTAGCCCCTAATAAGTGCTTTAAATCTATAGTATTTTAGTGATATAAAAATCTGTATCTAAGTCTTAATAAACTTTATAGCTATAAAATTGTCTTCCTCCAGTGCATCCATACTTTATATCTTTACATTGTACTACATGTTACTATAAATCTTTTGTGAATCTAAAATGCAAAAAACTATTGCAAATCAATAGAGAGTACTTCATACAATATTGCTAACATTCTATTCAAAATGCTATCTGTCATTTACCTAAATTACCCTAGTCTTTAATGACCCCTGGTGAATCAAACCAATTTACCTCTAAGTGTGCATAGAAAAATTGAAAAGTAAATCCCAGTGGATTCGATGGTAGATATTGAGAAAATAAAATGTTTAAATGTAGGTCAAGCTGATCTTGGGAAACTGAATCTGGACTTGCTCTCACTTTTATATTCTTCTATCTCGACCAATCTTCTCGATGTACTATCTTGTTTTCCAGAAAGATGATCTTTTTCTCTAAACTGATGTTTTTTAGGGTTAGATTCTCATTTTCTTCTTGGATTTTTTAAAGGGTCAAAGATAAGTTAGAAGACAAATGAGAAATTTCTAGTCATTTTGAAATATAATTCTTCAAGTGAATCCATGAGTGATTGATGGGTAATAGTCTGATAAGAGGCTGGTAATGGTTCCACCTGAGTTAGATTCATAGTATTTATTATCATAGACTCTCTCCTATCATCATTGAGAGATCTCCTCATTGAGGGTTATGTATCTACTTGCACTTTAGGAGATAAAATGTATTGAGGACTTTACTTATATCTGTCTATATATTTACAGAAGGGCAAGCTGTTAAGTATCTCAGAGTTCTTATATTTGTTTTTGTTCCAATGCATTAACCTGGGCTCTCCCTTACTTAAAAGGGTAGGATGTGGACCCCATGCTCACTATGCCTAGTGGGGTACTAGCTACACTTCACTGACAAGGCCCAAAGAAGGACAAAACGATCCTCCAAGGTTTCTGTATCTCTCATGCAGAGAGGAGTTTACTGTAAAAAAAGCTATATTTATATGTTAAATATTTAATAACATTTTAATATGTAAATATAGATTTTTTACTGCCCCTCCCCTTTTTTCCTCTATTGGTCACTTCTCACTTGATCTGTGAATACATCCAATATTTAGTGGCTGTCCCCTAATCATCAATTATCTTTTTTTTTCCTATTAATTATCTCTTTTTCTGCACCTATTAGTGTACCTCAATATATATACATGTAACAGATCTCCCTGTACTCCGGCTGGGTACCTCTGCCCAGTACCGCTTCCTAGCTGGAACAGGGGACAAACTGCAGCACTTCTGCCAACAGTCGCCGTGGCATGACTGGGGGCCCTGGAACCGCTCCTTACTGGAGCTGAATGGGGAATTAGCTCTAGTCCTTACAAGAACTTTCCCCATTAAATGCCCTGCAAGCTGGAACAGCAGACACAGGAGTAAATCTTTTTTCCCAATAACAGGACAACACAGTTTTGGAGTCTAAGCTGGAAAAGATTTTTAATGGAGGCACACTGGCCTTTTATGCAAGTTTCCTAACAAGGGTGACACCCAGGTGAACCTTGTTGGACACAGGGACACAAAGTGAATAAACCAATAAAAACAGTCATACAGTGAGACGTTCCCATTCACAAACAATAAAATCCCTCTTCTGTACTTGGGAGATAATTAAATCAGGAACTGTACTAATCTAACCCAATTGTCTCCAAGCACAGAAAACATACAATTTTATGAAACCCAAAAAAGTACCTTAAAAACACATACAACCCCATAAAAGTTACATCCCCTCTGAAAATCACTCAGATCGGTTCAGGGGTACAGGAATTTCCTGGAAGTCATAGTTTTGACCGACCGTGCACATGGTCCTATGCCCAAAACAGTTCCAGGCAAATCATTGCTAAAAGTCGGTCAAGTTTGGTAGTCTTTTACAGGTTTCCCTGCAGGGCCCATAATCTATGGGCAGGAGGCTGGCAAGCAGGCTTCTCCAGGAGCTCATGACAAACTCTGGTAAAAAGGGGAGTTTGACACAATACCAATTCTTACTAGTCTGATGAATTTTCCCTGATTTTTTAAGATTAGAAAAATTTGGGTTAGTCACTGTGTGGGGAGGACATCCACCTGGGTCATAGAGAGCAGCACAGAGGAGAGACAGGGAGAGGACATGCAGCTCTGCACAGAGGCATCCAGGCAGCTGCTGGTAAGTGTGAGTCAGTGTGGTTCAATCTGTCTGTGTGTGTGTGTGTTGGGGGATGGGTGGGTCAGTCTGCGTGTGGGGGGTCAGTCTGTGTGTGTGTGTGAGGGGGGGGGTTCAGTCTGTGTGGGGAGGTTCAGTCTGTTTGTTGGATCAGTCTGTGTATGGGGTGGGGGTTCAGTCTGTATGTGTGTGAGTGTGTGTGTGTGTGTGTGCTTGTGTGTGTGTAGGTCAATTTGTGTGTATGGGTCAGTCTGTATGGGAGGGTCAGTCTGTGTGTGTATGGTTGTGGGGGGGTCAGTCTGTGTGTATGGGTTAGTCTATGTGGGGTGGGTCAGCCAGTCTTATAGCTTGACTGGTGTGCAGATTTATGTTTAACATTGTATTACCTATATATATGATTTTCCTCTCCTGTCACTCCTTTCACACGTCTCCCCTTTGCCAGTCCTTCCTGTATCCTATAGGAGTCAATTCAAGGTACTAATGCACTACCATAAAGCACTGACCAATTCTAGCCCCTCCTATATTTCTTCACTGATCCACAGGTATGCCCCTTCTTGGTCTCTCCTCTCTGCCCATGATCTTCTTCTGTCTGCTGCTAGCACCTGTACAGCCAACTAACAATTGCAGGACTTCTTGCGGGTTGCTCCTTTCCGTTGAGATAGCCTGCCTAAGACCATCAAGCTCTCCTCTAGTCTTCAATCATTTAAAAAGTGCCTCAAAACCCATCTCTTTAAGAAAGCTTGTGACCTCCCAGTGTAACCTCTACCTCACATACCTGTCCCTTGCTCTCTCCTAAAGGGCAGCACTCTATTCTCTCCTCTAGCTCTGCTTCACTCAACCTTGCTTGATTGCTACCTCCTGCTCTGTTGGGTTTTACGCCCCACCTCCTATAGACTGTAAGCTCATTTGAGCAGGGCCCTCTTCAACCTATTGTTTCTGTAAGTTTTGTAATTGTCTCATTTATTAATAATAATAATCATATATATATATATATATATATATATATAACTACAGCTCCTTGATAAGCACACAATGCAACCCAAAAAACACATACACTCACAATGCACACACACATTTTCTCACCCACTCACAAATAGCTATTTTTATTTTTATTTAAATCCACCCAACCTTTGGGAGAGCTGAGTGGATCTTTCCCTGACATCCAGTCTCCTCTTTAGTCTTCCTGCAGTTTCTCTCTGCTCCTCTGCGCGCTTCTGTAGTGATGCTACCTGCAGCCGACAGCTTTAATGTTTCCTGCGCGGCTTAGCAAAGGGCTGACAAATGCCAGGGCGAAATGTCTAGTCGCCATGGCTGACCTGGCGCCAGTGATGTATTTAGTATCTGTGCTGCCCTAGGCATGACGGAACTCGGGCACCTCCTAATTTACATTTGCCCCACCCCTTCCTGTCAATGCCACACCTCTTCCAGTTAAAGACTAAAACACACTTTGACTGACACTCTAAAATACACTGACATACACACACTGATTTGACACAAACAATCACTTACTCACTGAAATACACACAATCACTGACATACACACACAATGATGCAGACACACACACTGACGGGCATACACAATCACTCAGACACACACACATTCACTGACAGACACTCACTCACAGACACACACTGACAGACAGACACACACACACACACACACACACACAATCACACAGACACAATCACTGAGAAACAAACACATATTCACTGACAGACATACACACACAATCAGTCAGATACACACTGACAGACATACACACAATCACTCACATACACACTGACAGACATACACACACTGACAGCCAGACATACACACTGACATACACACACTGATATACACACACAGACAGCCAGACACACACAATCACTCAGACACACACAATCACTCAGACACACACTGACAGACATACACACACTGACAGCCAAACACACACAATCACTCTGACATACACTGACAGACATACACACACTGACAGCCAGACACATACAATCACTCAGAGACACACACTGACAGACATATACACACTCACAGCCAGACACACACAATCACTCGGACATACACTGACAGCCAGACACACACAATCACTCAGACATACACTGACAGACATACACACACTGACAGCCAGAAACATACAATCACTCAGACATACACTGACAGACATACACATACACATACCCTTCCCTCCTCTCACCAAACATTAACCAATTACTTTTTATATTTTAGTTTAAATCCACCCAGCCTCCCTACCTTTGGGTGTGATGGGTGGATTTTTTTTACCTGGGGTCCAATGGGGCTTCTGACAGGAAGGGAGGCAGGCGGTTGGGCGGCTAACTAAAAATCCAGGCGTGTGCGCGGCGGAGGCAAATACCTTGTTAGCCTGGCAGCAGCTAATGATCCAAGTGGGCGGCACTGGCGAGGGAGCACTGATTAGTGAGCTGTCTCTGCTCAGCTCCCTCGAGCACTGCAGAGTGATGCCGGGAGCCCGAATATGACGCCAGTGCCACCCGCCTGGATTTTTAGTTAGCCGCCGCCATGCTAACAAGGTATTTGCCTGGGCATTTGGGGGAGGCATTTTTTGCCGCCCCCTGCAAAGTGCAGCCCAAGGCAGATGCCTTGTTTGCCTCGTGACAATTACGTCCCTGCCTGGCGCCTGGAATTTGTCGAGCCCTGTGTATTTATGTGTGTATATATATATATATATATTTACACACACACATATATACACATTTTAGAACTGCCCCCTACTTTTGACCCTGGCTCCTTATGTGCCACCCCTAAGTATGAATCCTGGAGATGCCACTACTCATCATCTCTGTTTTTGCTTCATTGCATTTGCTTAAGATCTGCCTTAAAATGGTAATTCAGATGTGAATCCTGTGCTTAATGTTACGAGAGTGGTATCAGCCACACATCACCCAGGGCCCAAAGAAAGCAGAAACAATTTCCCAGGGTTACTGTATCTCTCATTTGATGGGAACTTGCCAGGATTTGGATCTGGACTGCCCTTATGGGCAGAATACTCTGATGATATAGGTTCTTTCTGTAATGGCAAATGTGATCAAACACCTTTTTTTAAATGGCAGCAGGGGATAACTGGAGAGCAAACTTTTAAGTTTTCTAAGCTATTGCCCTTTTTTTAGAGTTACCATATTTTGTTTCTATCCATACCACATGGGTCTATGTGCTGCATCTAAGATACCATTACCATTATATTCTTCTACAGAGTTGTGCATTAGATATACGCCCTTCCAGAAAACATCAAATGTTCCTCCAATTTGAGATCCCTGAAAAGAAGTGTAAATCCAATTTTCTTCGTAGAAATAATGACTATTGTTAAAATGGTTTTTGGTTTTACGTTTAAATGCATACTGTTATATTTTCTTTGCTGTGCAAATGCAATGGGAAAGGATACAAATGTGACTGTATTCTTTCTGGCCAAAATACTTTATACACAAAGAAGAGTGGATGTTGGAATGGGATGATAGATACAATAACTGGAAAATCACTTGCAAGAAAACCCTGAAGATTTACCAAAGCAATACTTTAAGAATGCTAATGCAATAGAATTCTTAGCAGGGAGGTAAATTTAACTGATATGTAGTGAGAGGAATATCGCCCTAGAGGCAAATGCTTAAGTAACTTGATCCTTGACTTTATTTCATGCTGCTCTCAAAATGTAATGATTCAGGAAACACCTCAAGTGCACTAGCTAATTTTTTAATGCCATAAAGGGGCATTAATGTGGATAATTTCATGACTTTTTATTACGTTTGTATCTAGAGTGCCATTGCATATTCAGAGTTTAAACTACAATAAAACAGATCTAAAGGAAGTCAAGGGTAAATGTACTAGTGCGACTACCTGCAGGTTTTATAGTAATGAAATATTCACACTGCACACACAAAGAAAGTCATTTAAATTCATACTGTGCACTTACATACGTGAACAAAAGCAAAGTGGCTGGTGTTGCATGTTTGGTGCTTGGTTATATATGTGCATATTACTGTACAAAGGATATTTGATAATTTTTTACTACTATATATATATATATATATATATATATATATATATATATATATATATATATATATATATAATTAAAGAAACATCTTTTTTTTTTTTTTTTTTTTTTACTGTAGGGTTCAATATATTAAAGTACAAGTATATTTTTCTGGCAATTGCACCCAAAAACACTAGGAATGAAAACATTTCCATCAGAGTAAAAGTACTCCACAGGAAACCATCAAAATTGGGATGGTATTATTTTGTAAAAAATACATACAAGATGGACTCCTCATGAGAATATAAAAGAGTCTTAGATGGTGAAAATTATATGACTTTTTTATGAAATCTATTTTAGAGATGGCAGAATCACAAGAGGGAGATATATAACAAATAGAGACTGCATTATGTGCCTTGTGTTATAAAGCACATTCCGCATGGTCTATCCCAGTGTTTCCCAACCCAGTCCTGAAGGCACACCTACCAGTCCAGGATTTAAGGATTACCCAGTTTTGTCTAAGGTGTTTTTTCTTTTTTTTCTAAAAACACCTTAGACAAAACTGGGTAATCCTTAAATCCTGGACTGGTAGGTGTGCCTTCAGGACTGGGTTGGGAAACACTGGTCTATCCTTCTCTCTCCCGCAAAATGTCATCATCCAATCAGACTGTCCAAAAACGGTACATCTAGTTCTCTTTATTACGATAACATAATGTATTGTGTATTTTTTTTTATTAAGTAGATACTTTGTTGAATCAGTTCTCTTTTGATTTAACATTGTTGGAAATTTCCCCTACTCAACACCCTTTTACTTTATACAAAGCTTTGAAATTAGGATAATTTTGGTTATAATTTTATTTTCCAGGCCTTCCAATAACCCTTCAATGCCCCCAAAGTATAGTTATTGATTTAAATGCATTCTCTCTATTATACTAATTGTCAAAGAAATATTGCTGGGCAATTTCTGAGAAAAAACAATGCTCACTATAACTGAATAAGGAACCTGTTCTGACCTCACTCTGTAATTATACACATCACCAGGCTACCTCACGGTAATAAGGCTTACCTTCGGATGCAAAATTGATACATTTTGCAATGATCAGTTTTATACATATTAATGTATTTTGCAGTGTAAGACTGGCATCAGCAGCAATGTATTTATTGTAAGGCTAACAAGGCATTTGCCTTGGGCGACACTTTCCAGTGGGTGGCAAGGAACACCACCCACTAAATGCCTTGCTAGCCTTATATCTTGACCTCCCCCCAAGGCAGGCAATGAGCTTTATAGGCAGGCAGCGAGGTAGCGCTGATTTTTGGAGCTCTTCTCCCTACACTCCCTTGTGCACTCTTCTGCGATGCCCAGGAGCCGGAATATGATGTCACTCCAGCCCTGGCATTACAAAACGTTGTGCGATGGAGGGGAGACAAATTACAGCTCCCTCACCGCCTCCATCCCGCACCCAGCAGCCACAGGAGCTCCCTCCACAGAAGCAAAGGAGCCACAGTGGGCCACAGAAGCCCCCAACCCCCCTCAGCAGCACAGGAGTCCCCACTCCACCAGATGCCACCACTCCCAACCAGCAGCACAGGAGCCCCACACTGCGACCAGCAAAGAAGCCAGCAGCAAAGGAGTCCCCAGCCAGCAACAGCCACGCTGGACAACAGGCAAATAATCCAGTTCTCCAGATAAGGAGCCTTGGTGGATTTAAATTAAAATCATAATTAAAAAAAAAGTAATAATTTTTGCGTGTGTGATAAAATGTGTGTGACTGTCAGTGAATGTGTGTGTTTGTGTGTGTGTGTCTGCCAGTGAATGTGTTTGTCTGTCTGTCTTTCAATGTGTGTCAATTCGTTTATGTGTATGTCTTTTAGTGAGTGTATGTGTCTGTCAGTGTGTGTTTCTGTGAGTGTGTGTGTCTGTCAGTGTGTGTGTGTGTGTGTGTTTCTGTCAGTGAGTTTGTGTATCTTTCAGTGAGCATGTGTGTCTGTCTGTCAGTGAATGTGTGTCTGTCAATGTGTGTGTTTGCCTGTCTGTGTGTGTGTGTGTGTGTGTGTGTGTGTCTGTCAGTGTGTGTGTGTTTCTGTCAGTGAGAGTGTGTGTGTGTGTGTGTTTCTGTCAGTGTGTATCAAATCAGTGAGGATCTATGTGTCTGTGAGTGTCTCAGTGTATGAATGTCACTGTATGTGTATCTGAGAGTGTGTGCCTGTCAGGGAGTGGGTGTGTTAGTGTGTTGGTTTAACACTGTGTGTCAATGACTGTGTGTCAGTCAGTGAGTGTATGTCAGTGCGGACGTGTGTCTGTCAGACAACATGTGTGTTTGTCTTAAATAGGAGGAGGGGGGAATTAGATTAGGGGGTTTCCTGAGTTTAATCCTGCCAAGGGCAGCACAAATCCAAAATACACCACTGGGCATCAGTAGAAGTAAATGTGCATTTATTATGAAAAAGAAAGATTTATTGAATATGCCAGTACACCTGTATTAAATAAAATACTTTTTTATGGTTTTCGGTGAACAATTATATTTTACTGCTTTTTTAATTATTTTGGAGTGTGAATCCAGGGCTATCGGTACCCTTTAACTAGATTTGTTTACTTTTATTTATGTACCTTCCTAATAGCCAACTATGGACTCCAGATTTTAAGCACTGGGGTATGGTATAACCTAAAAAAGATAAGAATATTTTATACTATTAGAAATTTAATCTTCTAATACTTTACTTCAGAAAAAATAAATAAACATTGCATCCAGGTAAGCCTTTATTTCTGCATTGTTTATATGACTCATATTTTTTCAAAAGCTGACGGTCCCTTGTCTTTTAATTTATGTTGTGGAATACTGTGGTACCTCAGTTTACGAATGTAATGCGTTCTCCGGGATGTTTCTTATTGCTAAAAATCTGTAAACCGAAACACGGTTTCCAAAAGGACTTCACTGAAAACCAATTAATCCGTTCTGGAGGTCAGAAAAAAAGTCAAAATAAGCTGGCATGGAAACCAACCCACAATGCAGAACACACAGTAAAAGGCATGCAAACGACAAAGCTCAGCTCCCTACCTTTCCACCACTTGAGAAATGCAACAAAAAAGTTCCAAAAAGTCCCAACACCACTGCAAACATGTTCCAGAATGGCTCCAAAACTTGCTGCAAAAGCCGCTCCAACAACTCCACACTCAGCGCCACTCGCTACCCACAGGGGCACAGGGGCGGTGCTATAAACCTTCCAGGTTCCATGCTTCCTGGGGAAACTTGCTTTGTATTGCAAAAAAAATGTGTAAACCGAGGCATTATTTTCAATGGATTTTCATTTGTAAACCGAAAATTTTGTTAACCGAGGCGTTTGTAAACCAAGGTACCACTGTACTTATATACTGGAGTCATTAGTGTGTGTGCATACATGAGTGTACATGCTCGTGGCTTTCCAATGCTTCTCAATAAGCTGTAATACAGCTCATTGAGATGGGGGAGGAAGGCACCTGCTAGCACAGTGAACATGCCAATTCTGTAAGCTCTGTGAAGCTAATGGAAGAGGAATAACCCCCCCCCCCATCCCACCCCCGCACCCTGACAGTCAGGAAGGTGTTTCTTCCCAATATAAATATAAAAGTGCTGATTTCTACACTTTTAAAAAACTGTCAGAAATGTCACAAGTAGAGATGTCCCGAACAGTTCGCCGGGAACTGTTCGCCAGCGAACATAGCTTGTTCGCGGTCGCTGCGGCAGGCGAACATATGCAATGCTCGGTCCGCCCCCTATTCGTCATGGAGGTGGGAGGGTCTGGGAGGGAGGGTCTGCTGCTGATTGGCTGGAATGTGTCTGCTGACTGTGAGGCACAGGGTCAAAGTTTACTCAATGATGAATAGGGGGCGGACCGAACATCGCATATGTTCGCCCGCCGCGGCGACCGCGAACAAGCTATGTTCGCCAGCGAACAGTTCCCAGCGAACTGTTCGGGACATCTCTAGTCACAAGTTCCAGACACATAATGCACTTCAGCAAGGTCAAGTGCTTTATGTGTGTGTAGTGTCTCTTTCAGTACTTTGTGTTGTGTTTCTGACTTCAGAAATTCTGCAATCAAAATTATTTCTCTAAAAGTTGTGAAAGAAAATCTAACAATTATCCAAACATAATGCAAACTAAACTACCTAGGCAACTGAGAGAGAGCAGCAATACACATATGTTTTGGCACAATGTGGGCAAATGGAAGTCACACAATTATTTAGTCGTAAAGAGCATAACGTGGGCAAATGTACCAAAAGATAGATAGATAGACCGACAGACAGAAAGATAGATAGATAGATCGATAGATAGATAGATAGAAAGATAGATAGAAAGATAAATAGATAGATAGATAGATAGATAGATGTACTTTTAAAAATATTCCAATTTAGTCAAATGTACAGTGCAATATACATATTTATTTTGTGACAGTATACCTTTAAAATATATTTCTAAACAGTAACAATAATTCAATCTAATAAATTAAGTATATCACATACAATATTTTACTATACAATGGGCAATACTTTTTAAGTCTCTAACCAGAGCAATATTTCTAAAATTGCAAATGTATAATTTCCAGGAAATATAAGAATTACCTTTTCTAACATCTCACTATCAATAACTCGGCAGCACAATTTATGATTGAGAGTGATTATTTGTCTCTGTGACCAAAGAGAAGCTGAAAAAAATTTGGCATAAATATGGTCCATAAATTAGCCATAAATTGACTACCGAACCATTTGAGAAAATAGATTTCACCTAGATTTACATGCGGTTTGTCGCAGCTCGGAGACAAATTATTATACAATACATTCCTGTAAAACAGTAATGTAAGCATTCTGAATGATTACAATTCAGCATTGTGCCTTACTGTTGAGATTAATGTTGGGAGCATTGTAACTAATGTCAATAATAAAAGTCATCCACCATATTTCACAAAAGCAAAAGCTTTGCGGGGTTATCTGCCCAATTATAAGTTTATAGTCTTTGTACTAGTAAACTTGCATCACAGTTATTGCATTGAACTAGCTAGTATTTCTAGTGGAAATTTAAATAGAGAAACACATTAGAGCTGATGGAATAGGATGTAAATAGTGGCAAAGCCAACCCTACATTCCTTATTTCAAGACCTTATGAAATGCTAAATGAATAAAGCAAATACATGTAACTTTTTATAGGGCCACTAAAGTAACCTAGACCACTTCACTGACATGGTGGATGTTTTCCTGTCATAGACAAGACCAGTGGCATACAAAATGGGGTCGCAGGGGTCGCGGCTCGACCGGGCCCGGCCCACCAGGGGGCCTGGCCGCCCTGCGACCCGGTATGTATGCCACTGTGGCCAGGCTCTTCTCCTGGGGGTCCCAGGAGCCGGCCACCTCAGTGCCCCCCCCGAGGCTGGCCCTGGTGTCACCCGGTGGGCAGGCTGGCGGGTGCGCGAGGGAGCACTCTCCCCCCCCGCCCCCCAGGCCCTTAACTAAGTGACAACCATCGGAGGACAATACCCACTAGACCCAGAGTAGGGCTAGAGCCAGGGTAACAGGGGGACTGTAAGGTGAGTGTTACAAACTGCCTTTTGTAACTGTTTTTTCCTGTGACAAATTTCCCTGCTTCCCTACCAGTCTCCTACCATGTGGCCAGTCTCCTACCATGTGGCTATGACTCTTTGATGTATTTGGCTTTAAAGCCCCTATTCTACCTTCAGACAGACTATTTATGTAGGTTGCTTTATTTCTCTTATGTTTTAGTCACCCTGTACCCATTATAGGTGCAGGGTGTGTGTAATGTAATTGTTTCTAGTGTGTGTGTGTACTGTGAAGTGTATTGTCTGCTCTCCTGTACTGCTGAGGTTTGCAACCAACTTGGTGGATTTGGCTATGGAGCTTGTCTAGTGCCCTCTGTTGGTAGCAACAGCAATATGCATTACCTGAATAGCAAGACTGGTTTGCATATTGCTAATTCTGCAGGCACGTGAGATATTTTCTGTTAATTATTGTTTCCCCCACCCCTTTAAAAATATGCCATGACTGTTTGTAATTTTATTGAGTTTTAACAGCAATGTTAATGTAATGACCATATGGGCTAGTCCCAAGTAAAATAATGTTTCAGTCAGTTCTTCTTGACCCTCAACACGTAGTCTTGTCTCGTGATTGGAGGAGACAGCTATACTCACACTGGGGATTGCTATGCTCTGCATATTCCCTTTAGCCCTAATCACTTAGCTCTATGCTGTTCCTGTTACACACTCCTTGGAGGAGAGATCTTCCCCACACAGTCCTGGATGCTGGAGGTTCATACAGGGTGGAATGAAGAGGTCTTTCCCACACGGTCCTGGAGGACAGAAGCTGATCCAGGGTGGAAGGAAGACGGTGAGACTCCAGTCAAGCTACGGCGGTTGCGGAGTCTGCAGTGGTTGTGGTGTCCGGTGCAGTTGCTCGTGGTCCTCGGCGCAAGCTAGGAAGCGTCCATCAACGGAGGGTACTCGGTCAGAGTATGGGGAGTTCTGTTACAGTGAGAAACAAAGGGAAGGCATCTGGAGGACAGTGGAAGGCAGTCCTACGTTCGTACTCCAGGAGTCAAGAGACCGGGTACAAATGCAGTCTAGAAGGGAGTACTGGGTAAAACATGGAATGGCAGGAGGTCTGAGTACACCTGTAGATTTTACTGGAGTAAAGGCGCGGACCCATTCCAGAGCCCGAACGTTGGACACAAGCTTGCATGACACCAAGCAAAATAAAAGTCACCAGTTTAGCAGACAACTAATAAAAAGCAACAGCTCTGCATTCAGAGGCCAGGATTCCTGATGAGAGGAACTGGAGAATCTCCATCACAGGTTCTGAAATCTAGTTCAGGTTCCGAGTCATGCACCAGTCAATCCAGACGCACCAGGCTGAGCAGTATGCGGCTCTAGTACCAGCTGCCCATGAACCCACCAGAAGGTATCTAGCTGAGACCTGGGACATACTAAGGTTCCCTAAAGTCAGCCATGCCAACAGCGAGAGCCACCCTTCGAGCACTAGATGGTGAGGATGGCCTTCGGTAGCCAGAAGGAGAATTTGGTCCAGCCTGAGCAGTCTAGGAACCTCTCAAACCTGGCAGCTACGAGGCTAGGCTCATGGCTACCCCAGCGAACACTCTCTCTGGCGGGCACCTGAGTGTGGGTGCCCACCGGAGAGAGGGACACGCACCAGCAGGGAGTCCCTGGGGCAGCACAAACATTCCAGGGTGGTCACTACAACAATAAAACAGAAGCCTCAGTACCACAATAAATGATTTCTACAATGATGTGTTTTTCTGTTAATTAACCAATTACCTAGACTAAAAGTCCAGTCAAAACCCAATTTAGACCCCTAGATAGTGTATCATGGACTTTTTTCAGCTTGGTTTGAACTGCATGCAATATGTCTATTACAATTTTACATATTTTCCCCTTAGAGTGCTTTCTTACAGATGAGTGAAGCTTTCATTCTTCATAAATGTTTGAATAGACAAGATCAAGCAGGTGGTAATATAATGCATTATATAATGGAAATAAATAGTTAAAGAAAACATTGGAAGCTAGTTGTATCGAAGGGAGATTGTAGGGCAGTGAGTGGGTTAACCCTAATTTAGAAATGTAAACAACAGCAGAAATATTACTTAAAAATCAAGCAACTATCTTAAAGCTTAATGTTTAAGTCGCATACGGAACGGGAAATTTACTTAAATTTATTTTAAAAGATGTTAAATCCGAGAAGAGCTTTGCACCTTCCTTCGATGCTAACTTTTAATTTAGTAATTTAAAACTATACCATTATTAAAGCAATCAATATAAATTACTCCTGCTCATACGTGACCTTCAGAATGTTATTCCTTCTGTTATTAAATTATGTTATTATATTATTCTGCTATTTATTCTTAATTTGTTAAAAAAAAATGCCTCCTTAAGAAAGTGAACTAACAGACTAAATCTTTAAATAATTTAACACATTGATATAGGGATAATTCCCAATAAAACTATGTTCCCAGAATCAGACATTGATATAATAATCCCAAATATTTCAATACTTTTGGATAAACTTCCATAATTATTTCCTCTCAAAACATTTATAAAAATCACCTTAAACGTTCATCCAAAAATACCAAATCAGGCCTTAATTACTAAAACCATCAGTGCTGGGTTCTTCAACTATTAACAGTTTCGTACTACAAAAGCCTGCCCTCTAGCAATTGCTCATAAATTGACATTCCTAGAGTGATATTGCCTAAAGAAGACACTACCCTCTATGTTATTTGAGTGTATTTTTTATTTAATTCTACCCTGTTTTGGGTAATTTTTCTGAAATATCATCTAGTAAGGTCTACCAGAAAAACGCTTTTACTTTACCAGTACAAATATAAGCATGTTATTTTTACAGAGTATTGTTGCCTCACTTATAAACTTGAACATTTCACCAGAATATTTCTGATCTATATTTAGAAAACACCATTGCCCCATGAACAAGGGGTACACTACATAAATCTTAGTTGGTTCTGCATTATATTGTGGATAACAATATCACAACCCACCCACCACTGTTGTTTTTTGTTTTGTTTTGTTTTGTTTTTTAAGCAATTACAAAAATGATGGCAGTTCCAGAAAGATTATTAATTATTCATGGCATTTGGAACATAACCACATCCCATCAGTGATTGCTCTTATTAGATAGTTTATACAAGTCTGTGGCTGATTAATAAAATCATTATCTATCTCCCAAAAGATAAAGGTGTAAAGTAATCTGTTCTTTGTGCCACGGATTAAAGAGAAAATTAGTTAAATAAAAATCACAGAATTTGCAAAACTATTGGAATAATTAATAAGATTATCATGATATCCAGTAAAAGAATTTAGCACTAAGAATTACAAACAATAGACAGTCTTGTGCGAAACTAATACTAAAAGATTATGATAATCTTGCACAATGGTAGGTTACGTTCTTGGCTATCCGCTCAGAGTCCAGTATAAGGGCACTTTCAGGACAAGTCAATTTGCGATGAGAAACTTGGATCCAGGATTTGACTTTAGCAACTGGAACAAGAAGTGCAGGTAATTAATAGTATTCCGAGGGGGCCCTTTCACCAAGTTTGTAATAAGTGCTTTTCTTGCATAGTCTCTTATCATTATATAACGTCCAGAAGCGATGACATACAACAGGTGGTTCTCTCTAGCTAGCTGTACAGCTCTTGACCTATTTAGAAAAAGCTAAATGCTTTTCGTTAGTGACATGCAACTTGTCTTCTCTTTGTCAGAAAACATATTTGTAGCAATCCCTAGATGTCTAACTACAAACTAGCGCACAAATCCAAGTATCTAAAAACTATCTTAAGGATAGAAAAATACAACTCTACTTATTTACTTTGAAACCCATAGACAGACAATGCTCATTATCACAGAACACACAAACTCATCATAGAAACATAAACATATAATTCCATCCTTACATACACACATAACAAAAAGATGTAGTAGAGACACGGAATGGATATCCAGCAGAGGAAGTAATGCAATAACACAAATTCATGGATATGTAAATAGACCACAACACCTTAACACAGAAATACTTAATAATAATAACTCCAGCTAGATGGTCACATTATCAATAAAAATTTAGATTTCAAAGAATCATTTAAAGCTACACTAGATATCACCATAGAGAGGCTTACTCCAAGTCACAATCATAATAGAATGACTAAAGAAACCTCACACCCTATGTCCCACAGAGGAAAAATTAAACATAACAATAAGTCAGATTTACCTGCACCAGCATAGTTAGTTGCCCTGCTCAGGTTTAGCAACACTGGAGACCAGGCATGAAGGTAACTGATTACAGATGTAGTCTCAAACTAACACATCCAATTACATTTTATACCAAATTATCTATCCAGTATACAAGACTAACTGTAATTAAATTTGTACAGTTACCAAAGATCCCTTTAAACAAAATATTGCATGTTTTATTTTATTATTATTATTATTATTATTATTAGTTTTTTAAACAATCAGTCCACTTCTACCAAGGCAACAAATTCTTAATAGACAACGGCACTCAGCAAAAGAAACAATTTTATCAGCCAGAAATTATTACAAGACATCAAATATCAATTAATTATACTGACTGACCACAAACTCTGCAACTTAAAAACTTAGAAAATAGGAAGTCTGACATTATGTTGTTAAATTTCACCTACCACTGATAAGTATCATTGTATATAAGTGTGTGTATAAGGTGCATTTCTTTGTTGTATTGATTATGTTGTCAAACTCTGTAGCTTAGACTCTGTTTTTTTGTTTTTTTTGTTTTTTATTTAGTAAAAGAAAAACACATTTGACTTGTAAGAACTAATAAACATACCAAGTAATATATTCCATACAATGGAAATCTGCAAAATATGATTTTCTATTTGGTAAAAAAAACAATGCAGATTAACTCAACACTTTTAAAACAGACAAGTCAGAGCATGCCATCACCAACTAATCCAATAAAAAGCATCCAAGTGTAGCTTACCTTATGAGATTGTCTTTACAACTTTGTATATATCCTTTTCTCATTATTCTGAATTAATTTTTTTTTTCTGGATTTCATATCATGAATAAAACATCAACAGGATCTTTAACAAATGTCCTTAGTTTTAAACAAAATAACAAGTTCATTTTTATTTTTTTGTATTTTTTTTAGCTGTGTTCCTATCTTTTGGTAACATTTGCATTTTTCTCTACAGTTTGACAGAGTTCAGCTGTCACACAGGGAGTAAAAAGAAGGCGGGGAGTGGGGGGTGCCTGCTAATCTTACACTCAGATTCATTAACCTGTTACCCTATTGATTGTCTCCTCATCTGATCTAAAAAGACTCCAACTCCCACTACTCTTGAGTGGCGTCAATGACTATAGTATGCAACAGCCCAAACACAGAAAAAATAAACTGAGTAAATACATGCCTTAGAAAAACAACACACTAAGAGCAATACTCCATATTCAGTTTGGGCCCTTTCAATTGATTTGTTGTTGCTTGGTTTAGGCGCGAAGTTTGAATTCGCAGGACTAAACCAAGCAACACCATGGAACTACTTTTGGGGATGTACAGACTTTCGATGTTGATATCTCTGGCTCTGTACATACGATAGCCCCGCTTTTTGGAGGGATCCCAGATGGTACCTGCGGCTATCTAGCCATGCAAGTTTTACCCCTGTAACCCCTTCCTGTCCCGGAGCGCCGAGCCCCAAAGTGTAACCCTTCTGAATATAATATGTACTCATGCGTTTGTTAGTATCTCCCAGAGTGGAAGATGGTTATCTGTTCCCTAGCCCCCTCCTGTATGTGTTTTGCGGGGGTCTGTGCATAAAAAAGCTGTGTGCCCACATAAACATTGTCAAAGATTGTATCCTGGAACTGTGTCCTGTCCGGTTACTAGGGAAATGGGTGTGACCTTTTCTAACCAAAGGGGATAACCAGACAGGTTACCCAGGTCCTACTACACTCATTATCTTTCCTTTATCAATAACATCTCCTAACAGCTTTATTCCATGTTCTTTCCATCTTTTTAAATTCAAATCTTAAATATATATTTATAAGATGTTTATAGGTTTTAGAAAAGTAAAATATTCTTGCTGTCTTACACACTTGTTTTTTTATACATCTGACAGATGAGTATATCTCTTGGATGATTCTATTATCTATGTTTAAGCTTTTGAAGACACTTGGTTCCAACCAATATATCCACATTAAGTTAAGGTTTTTACAAAATGATTTCTCATATTGATACCATAATGATGGGTTTTTACCAACTGTATTCCATGCCCGATAATAGGAAAACATGATAGAGTTAGAAATAAGGAAGATATCCGGGAAAGACATTCCACCTTCATCTAATTTTCTCATCATTCTTTTTACCCCATACATAGTTCCACATCAACTTATGAAATTCTTCTAATATTTTAACTGGAATTCTTATAGGAATATTCCTCATCACATATTCTATTTTAGGCATTATGTAAGCTTTCACAATATTATTTTTCCCTAACCATGAAACCCAAGCTTTACTCTATAAATCCAAAATAATTTTAAGTTAATTTAGGAGATTGTTATAATTTAGGGGTACTATCTTATCCACATCAAAACATAACTTAATGCCCAAGTGATCAATTGTTTTCTTGTTCCAGGTAAAATTGTATGTTGTTTGAAGGTATTCCTTAGTTTCGGCTACAATATTAGAAATAACTTGCGTTTTATTCAGATTTAATTTATAGTTTGAATAAAACCCCAAATCCTTAATGATATCTAAAGTAGCTGGAATTGAACTTCTTACATCGCTAAGAGTGAGTATTATATCATCAGCGTATAATAAAAGTGTACTTTCCCTTTCCATCATGGGAATTCCTAAAAAATTTTTGAATCTCTAATAAGTGCTGCAAGCGGTTCAATAGACAGGATATATAATAATGGGGAAAGTGGATAGCCTTGACGGGTCCCATTTTTTATTTTGAACCAATCTGATGTTGCTCCATATCCTGCGATCTTAGCTGATGGGTAGGTATATAGACTCATAACCAAGTCTTTGAATGGACCAGTTATCCCAAATCTTTCCAAAACTTGTGATAAAAAATTCCAGTTCACCCGGTCAAATGCATCTAAGGTATTAAAAGCAGATGAAATATGGTTGTTATTAATGTTAGAAATCATATTTATCAGAGTCCTGATATTACCGCTTCCATACCTATTAATAATAAATCCCACTTGATCTTGACATATTAAGTCTGGGATCACTTGCTTCAATCCCTCTGCCAACATTTTTGAAAAGATTTTGATATCTGTGTTTATCAAAGAGATTGGATGATAATTAGAAACAAAATTGGAATCTTTCCCAGGTTTTAATATGGGAGAGATTGAAGCTCTCAACATTTCTTATGGGAATGTTTTTTGCTCCTGAACTTCTTTAAATTGATTTTCTAAGGTGGGAGAAATTTGTTCTATAAAGGTTTTGAAAACATAGTTGAATATCCATCTGGGCCAGGTGTTTTTCCCATCTGCAGATTCTGGATTGCTATTTTAATTTCATTAAACGTAACTGGTCCATTTAGAGAGTCTATCATGCCCTGTGATAATCATGGTAATGATATTTTATTTAAGAAACAATTGATCTGTTCCCCTGTTGTCTTGATTTTAGAAAGATTATATAGTGATTCATAATAGTCCGCGAAGGCCTTACCTATTTCTTTAGGGGAAAGGGAAATGTAATTACCTTCTATAATCTTATTTATTCTTTTGGTTTTTTTAATGGTTTTTAATTTACTTGATAATAAATTCCCTGTTTTATTATCTTGATAGTACCAAGATTGCTTTAATTTACTTAATGCATTCTTGGATTTAATCTCAATTTTTTCTTTAATTTCGATCTGAATTTTATATATATCATCTCTAAGCTATAGTGAAATGTTCTTTTTTTTTTGTTTTCACTTTTTTTGTGCCAATAGAATATACAGATCATTTAATTGTTTTCCTTGTTTTTTTTTCTTTCTGCTCCTAGTTTAATAAAAAAAAATAGTGCATATATGATTTGAAAGTACACCATAGTTTTCATTCGAACACTTCTTTATTACTATTTATAATAAAGAATTATTTTGCAATGTTAGTTACATTTTTTATATTCACTTATCTTCATAGACTCTCATTGAGTCTCCATGAAGAGGTTTTAGTAAAAGTGTGCTCTTTTTTCATGGTAACAGAAATAGGTGCATGGTCCCACCATGATTACGTCTATTTTAGACTTTGGATAGTTATTTAGACTTGGAGTATTTATAAAAAATAGATCAATTCTAGAATACGACCCGTGTACCTTTGAAAAATAGGAAAAATCCCTCACTTTTGGATTATGGACCCTCTAGATATCAAATAAATTATATTCCCCTAGCAGATTTTGAAAAACATTAAATTTTTTCTTAACCACCTTGAGTGATCATTCGTTATCTTATTATTACTTCTATCTTTTAGAGCATCAGGAAATATATTCATATTGCCAGCTATAAGTGGCACTCCTTTTTTATTTCTTCCAGTCTATTAACATTTTAGAAAATGTTTTCTAGTAAAAAATATTTACTAGAGTATATATTTAATCTTCAATCTTACAGACCAGAATTAAGTATCTTCCAGATTGATCTTTTTGTTCAAGAATCAATGCATACCTGATCTTGGAAGACATTATAATTGCCACTCCTCTCTTTTTATGATTTAATAAGGAGAAATATCCTTTAATTTCATAATTAGAATATTTCCATTTAATCTCTGAATCATCTTTCCAGTTTCTTGAAGGAAACATATTTCCAGTTTATTCCTTTGTAATGTTTCATACACAGAACTCCTTTTACGTGGGGTATTTAATCCCTGCGCATTGATTGATCCTATTTTAAAAAACAGTATATCTATCTTTTTTTACTTCAACTTCGGACCTCTTGTAAAAAACGCCAACAACCCAATAAAAAGAAAAAAAAAACATAGAAAAGAAAGAAGTAAAAGAAAGAAGTAAAAAAATAATATATATATATACAAAAATAATAACATCCATGATTCCCTTTGTCACCCATCTGCTTATTTGGCCCAGTCATACTAACTTACCCTTTTATACTATCAGACTATTCCCCCTAAATAGATGGGAGGAGTGTCTGAACCCAACATTAAATAGGAACCAGTTGCTGACAGAGTAAACCAACACTGGTAAAGGGGGGAGAGAAAGCCTTTCATCTCATTTCCTTATCATTGATCCTCCTTCTACTAACTCTTTACCCTTTCTACTATTTACACCTTCCTTCTTCAAATAGCTTCTCCTCTTCAGAGGAGAAAAAAAAAATTATCTTTATATTATACGTCTTCATCAATAGACAAGACTTATATTACATTCTATTGTGTTTACCTAAATTACCTTTAAATCTTATCCTCATTTCGTGACTTTACCAAAATTTCTCAGCATTCTGCTATTGATGCATAATAATGCTATATCTTTATATTGTGCTTTATCCAACCTATAAAATACTAAAGGACCAACTATATTAACTTTATAGTATATATACTCATAGATTTCAGTTGGGTGTGAGTCCCAATTCCCTGTTTTCTTTCATCTCTTAATTTTACCAACATTTCTCATCCTACTACTACTAGTACATATTAGTGACATATCTTTGAATTGTGCATTACTCAGTATTAAAGAGTCTATTACAAGTATTATCTATTATCAAAATGAGTATTGTGATGTATTACGAACACTTGTATAGTAGATACCCTGTTCGCCTATTCCTCCCGAACTGCTGAGCCTGAGTGATTATAGCTGCAGTTCGGGTGTAGATACAAATAGTTTTAGGCGAATGGAGCTTCCAAGTAGTTTCTCCCCAGCAAGTAGATAGTTACCCAAACATGAGCCTAGACTTCATGAAGGGTACAACAGGGATTAATTTTAATGGTGCCACATTGGATTTTATGCAAGTCCCCATGCAAGGGGCATTCCCACATGGACCTTGTGGGGGACAGGGACACAAAGGTTACAGCCAATAATATTACAGTGACAAAGATGAACACTCCCAATGCAAACAGACCATCACCTCTCACGCCTGTGAGATAATTGAGTCAGCTAACTTAATAACTCAATTAACTCCTGACAGTAAAAACATATTTTGCCCAAAACTTGGAAAGTACCCTAAAACACATAGTATCCCCACACATCCCCTGCTGGCCCTGGTCTGGGTGACCAACATATCTGAAAATGAATTCTAATTTTATGGACGTCCCATTTGACCGACCGCACACGAAGCTCCTGTCCAGAAACAGTTCCATGAATTTAGGCTGTGCGATCGGTCTATTTCAAAAAGTCATAAAAAATGAATAAATGCACAAACGGAGCCCCCTGGCTCATAGTAGCGATTGTTCCCCTGGTTCGTGGGAACCAAACTACCAAACAGCGCTCTACTGGCTGTTCGGGAAAAGGAAGAAGGCGTTCATATGGTTTGACCGGTGTTTAGGAAGGTGAGTGTCCGATTTAAGTTAATCTCATGACTTTTACCAAAACAAATTCTCATCATTCTACTACTGATACATATTTGTGACCTATCTATAAATCGTGCACTGCTCAATATTAAAGAGTCTCTTTTCAGGACCCACTATAGTGATTAATGTGATATATTCATAAATCTCAATTATATGTGAATACTATTTCTTTGAAAAAAGAAAAGGGCAGCCTGTCTTCATATTTACTTTATCCTCAGTTTTGAAAGATCTTCTTGGGGATCAGTAATATAGATGTTCCTTTTTTATTAATTATAATTTTCGTTGGAAATCCCCATTTATAGTGAATTGCCCTATTTCTTCCGTAGGGTGATGTCTAAGAATGTTTTCCTTTGCAGTCTCGTAGCAGCCGAAAGATCTGGATATACTTGCAGTCCTGCAAATTTCTGTTCCTTTATAGGGTTCCTCCTAATTTTCTGTAGAAGATCTTTAAACTTGCAATTTACAAATTTTATGATGACATCTCTAGGTTGTTGAATTTTGATATGGGGAGGTTTCCATATGCTGATGGATCTATAGATAAAGCAAAAAAAATATTTAAGAATGTTTCCATGTGTTCTTCTTTGATATCTTTTGAAATGACTTTAATGCGGATATTATTTCTCCGCATTCTGTCTTCAATGTTCATTAGATTAACTTCTAATTTGCTATTCGAATCTCTAAGTAAAGTATTCTGTGTTTGAAGAGAATTAATTTATGCGTTTATTTGTGTTATACTTGTTTTTTGATGTTCTATTTTCTCCATCATCGTTGTCATGTCTTTTTTAAGATCCATTACACTCTCATTTAAGTTCTGCTTTATTTTGCTAAAAAGAAAAATTCTAAGGACATTTCTAATTATAGCTGTTAGGGCTCCCACTGTAGAGGTAGCAGATGTTTGGTCAACAAGAGATGTTTGTAACTGTCTTTGCATTCCTGGGGATCAGGATTTCTTTAATAGTTTAGGCATATCACTACTGCTTTTAGGAGAATAAAATACGTTGAGTTTTATTTTTTTCTGTTTTATCTCCAATAGTTCCTTTGTCTTTTTTTGGTGCCATATTTGTTTTTTTCTCTCTCTCCTTATTAAAGCCTCCTTAGGTTTAATTAGTGTACTTTCTATTTTCCTTTTTTTTTTTATTCTCTTTTTTTTTCCCCTTCCCCTTTTCTTCCTTACTCTTCCTTTTTTTTCCTTCTCTCCTTCTCTTTCCTCTTCTTCCTTCCTTCTTCCTTTTCCTTGCCTGGAACAAGTTTCATCTTCTATTGTTGATTATCAGTAGTGTATTTATTTTGCTTTAAGTCTTAGAACACTTGTCATTAAATACAAAGAGGCAAAATCAGATTATATACCACCCCCTTTTTAAAATCTTTATAGTAAATATTGGTAGTTTCGTATGCGTGCAGAAATGTTGGCTTACTCTTTCCTTCAGCTCTGGGAGCTTTATAGGGGATACAAAGGGAATTCAACTAGTGTTCTGTTGCTTTAAATATGTATATTTATTTTTTCCTTTTTATTTCCTCTTCTTTTCCCTTTCCTTCCCCTTCTCCTTTTCTCTCGGGACAAGTATGTTAGCTTACTGTGTCCCTTTTAGTTTACTGCATAATTCACTGCACACGCTCCCATATATATTGTCAATAACCAACAATAATTAGTATTCCAAAGACTATACTTATCATTTCGTTGTTTTGGTCTTATAACTCATTCAGGGCAGAATTATTTATTGGCTGCTGGCTATTTTTTCTGCCCAGATTTTAACTCCGAATTTCTGAATGTACCTCTCCTTCCTTGAAGCATTGAACTTTACTAGACTTCATCTCAGGGGGTCATTCGATTGTACTGTCTTTCCTTGCTGCTACATGATCCTTAGCTTTAGGCATTAGGCGTATAGCTTTCTTTCATGGCGTCTCTACACTCCTTCCCCGTGTTGGTGGTTTCGTGGGTGCAATGTCACATGTGCTTACGTCATTACTGTCTGAGACACGGCTAGCCATGACAAGATATCTGCTGCTGTGTATTAAGTAAAGAAAGAGAAATGCACAATATGAGCCTCCGTGTCTTGAGATAAAATCTGGAATACTCCGGAATTGTTCTATGGAGACAGGGTAGAGAAACTCTCAGAATTGAGACAGAAGAAGGATGTTGTTTGTGAAAAGATTAATCATATATATATATATATATATATATATATATATATATATATATATTTTGCTACACCTGATTTGTGAGATGTCTTTGTTTTTCCTAATTGCAGTCACTAAAGAGTCAATATATGAAGCAAATAGAAAAGGAAAATGGGGGGCAGCCCTGCCTTGTTCCATTTAGAATCTGCAATTTTGTAGACAAAACTCCCATTGTATAGACTTTAGCACATAGTCGATCATAAAGTACTTTAATTGCAGTGATAAATCTTTGTGGTAAGCTAAACTGATGAAGGACTGCCCAGACTTAAGACCAGTCTACTCTATTGAAAGTGTTTCACTTTTCTAGGCTTAATAACATTGAGGAGTATCCTCTTGCAGTTGTCAGGACAATAAAACTGAGAACTCTCTCTTTATCGCGTCTTGCACTTATTGATTCAGGATGAATCCAACTTTTCCTGGATAAAAAAATTGATTGAAGCAATAAGCTCAAAATTCATGCTAATATTTTTAAATCAATAATAAGTCAAGAAACTAGTCTGTAATTGGAACATGCAGACACATCTTTACCTTCTTCTGGCAATATTATCACATAATTTAGTATTGTATTAAAATGTCTGTATAAATGAGGTACTAAAGCATTATGGAATGTCTTATAAAGTTGGTTGTGTAAATCATCTAGGCCTGGGGAATTACCATTTTTCAAGTTCTTAATCACATACAGGATTTCCTCATCGTTTATTTCTCCCAGTAGTGATTCTGCATGGTCCCTTTCAATGAGGTTCATTGTAATACTGAATGTAACTTATAATTCTCTCTATTGATTTTAAGCCTGACTGAACAACATATGGTTGAGTCCCTGATGTATTCCTAGAATGTTGCCCATAATAGGCTTTCATCAAACCCCTGTTGTGCATACATATCTCTGTATGTTTGTCTGACTGTCTGTTTCTGTATTACTGTGTATTTATGTCTCTGTATGACTGTGTCTGTATGATTTTATGACTATGTATGTATGTTTATGTCTGTATGTTTGTGTCTTTATGTCTTTGTATGCCTTTGACTGTATGTCACTGTATGTCTGCTTCCGTATGTCTCAGTATGACTGTATGCCTGTGTCTGGATGTCTCTGCCTGTATGACTCTGCATGGCTGTTTGACTGTGTCTGTATGTCTCACTAGGACTGCTTCTGAATGTCTCTGTATGACAGTGTCTTTATGTCTCTCTGTGTCTCTGTATGACTGCATGTTTGTGTCTGTATGACAGTGTACCTGTATGTGTAGATTGTATGACTGTGTGCATATATGTCTGTGCCTGTATGACTTTTATTTGTGACTGTGTGCCAGAATAACTATGTATTTGTGCCTGTTTGGTTGTGTGTCTGTCTGGATGTTTGTGCATGCTTGTGCATGTATGTCTTGTATGTCTTTTTGCTTGTTATGCGGCTGTGGCGAGCAAGAAAGGGGTTTGTGGGGAAGTAAGAGACTACAAATCGGCTGGGGGAAGTAAGCGCTACACAGGGGAGATTGTAGGAGACACATAAGGGTGTGTAAGACACATAAAAGGGGGAATACGGTACACTAAAAGGGGCATAAGACACACTAAGGGGCTAAAGGGATTAAAACATTCAAAGAGGGCGTAAGAAACTCAAAAGGGGGTTACAAGACACACAGGTGAAGATGCATTTGGGGGGGGGGGGAGGAGGGGAGGAAACCCTTGCACCTGCCCTGGGTCTAAGTTTGTTTATAATAATAAAATATTTTCTCCAATTAAAAGTAAACATGGACTGCCACTTTCAAGAAGGCCATTTAATTTTTCATAGAATTTTGGATCAAATTCATTTTGGGCATAATCATTTAGGATTCGGTCTCCATGGCTGTCATACTTGTCCCTTACAATCTTATCTTCTACAAAAAACTGCTTGAATGGTGCCCAAGCATAAAATGTTTATTTGTTTGTATTTAAATTAGGGTCCAGTAGTTGGGATATTTTTTTTGTAAAATTAATTTCTTGCAGAAATATCACATCAGCATTCATTTTTGAGTAATAATCTACTACGTGGTCTGATTTTCTTTTTCCATCCAAGCCTTGTATATTGTGTGTGGCTAGTGTTATATTTTCCATGAAGATAATGAGTGAACAGTCTTTCTAAAACTATGAAATAGTGATTGGGAAGAGGGAATGGCAAGTTGGTGTAGTGTGAGAAAAATTCAACAAATAGGCAAGTAGGTTAAGTAAATAGTTAAATAATGAGGAAGGGAATATTATATAAATAATGAGGATAGTAAGAAATACGATAAAGAATATAAAATAGCTCACAAGTGAGGATTGTATGTCATAGTCTTGAGCTGTAAATGCACGTTGTATGAGTTTGATATTTTAAGTGAAACATTAATCAAGGGTTTGGTGTTCAGGAAAATAGTTGATCAAAATGTTCAGATTAAAAAGTAAGTTTGTTTTTTCTTTTTGTGTTTGTCAAGAGTGCACTGCCCAGCCAGCAAGCATTTTAAGCGCTTGAGTATTAATAATAAAATAAATTGTGGAAAGGGAAAAATGTATAAATAAATAAGCATATTAAAATTAATTAATTAACCTAACAAAAAGAATGCAATTTTAATGGCAAAGTTGGTATATGCATAAGATCTCATCATAAATTGTTGTTGAGAGACTTTCCCCTTTCGTCTCTCTATACATATCTTCCGTTCAAGAAAAAACATGTGAGATAAAAATTGAGATTGACTGCATTTCTACTATAGTGGGCATAAAATTAAATGAGGAATTAAATGTAAACATATGTGTCATAAATAAGTAATCTAATATGGAGACTAAGTGCAAAGGGATGTGCAAGGTGAAAGGGAGCATGTGCTATTTTAATTTTTTTTTAAATGTAACATGTCAAAGGATTGCAATTAAGGCACAACTTATGGTTTAAAGATTTCATTAAGATGGCACACTATACTCTTAAGCAAATGGCAATAGCCAGATACATATTTTCCTCTCCCAATAACAAGACAATATTCCAATGCTATGGCATGATAAAAACTATTAGAGTGTTCTCTGAACTCTCCATCAACCTGAGTTATGGACCACTTCTGCCAACTGAGAAAGGTATTTTTCTGGGTTTTTCACATTGACTCAACTTTGTGCTTACTCCAGCTCTTATCTTCGAAGGTGGCTTTGAGTCACAAGAAACTCTGTTGGGCCTTGCGACATTTCAGAGGCATTGTGGGTCTTCTTTCGGTGTCTATTCAGGCCAATTTCCAGTAACGATACAAAGGTTGAAAGCTAGGTTCCTACAGCAATCCCTATCATGCAAGCAAGTGGTCCTTCTGACGGACTGCAGGAGTTACAATGGTGGCTTTACACATGCAGGTCTGGAACAGTAAGATCATCTTCAGATAGTGCCCAGACTTTGTTTTGGAGTACAACACCAGTCTCATGGGCTGTGGCGCAGCCAGTGCAGAATCCTACACCAGGGGTGTATGGAATCTATGCTCCACATTAACTGCCTAAAGCTCCTGGTTGGCTAATTTGCCATCTGGATTCTGGTAAGGGACAGTTGGAATGGTTGTATTCTTCTCTAAATGGATAACATCTGAGCAGCTGAAATATCAACAGACTGAGCACAGCCTTGCCTTTTGTCAGACATTATCAAAGATATCTAGTTTTGTCTTTCCTGCAACATCCCTCTATACTTTATGTGTGGAATAGCTACAATGAGAAACAAACCTTACTGAAGATTGGTTCTTGAGACATTAAAGGGATTCCAACATTTGGAAACTCAATGCTTAGATGTGTGCCCACCTCTGTGATCTCTGGTGGCTTTTCTCAATAGGCCTATTCACTTCTTGCAACAGGTGCTACTTTAACAATTGGATTCCAGATGCAGACTGCAAGGCAGTGGATGTGTTTCTTCAAACATGGCCTCATCAAGGGGCCATGGCCTCCTTGTCAAGATTATAAGCACACTAAAGCTAGCAAAATTTAGAGTAAGCAGAGTAAATCCAGCCTATAATGTATTAGGATCCTAGGACTAGTTATTGTTTAGTTTGAAAAGTGACTACAAAATGTGAACATCTATTATTGTGAAATCAAAAAGCAACATAAAGCATAGAAGACTTCATTAAACATTAAAGAGTAGCGCCCTATATCTTCTTCTAAGCAATAAATAGTTTATAACCAAAAAAATCTAAATAATGAATTCTACTTACGTGCTTGTACCTGTAAGAGTATTACATATTTCTTAAAAGTTTTACATTGTGTTATTCTTCTTACACCAGCAATGAATCCTTGAAATAGAGCTGATTAAGAAAGTAAGAGTAGCCCAAACATGTAGATGTGTTTTATCAGGTATTTGTGAAAGTCTTATTCATAGATGTCTAAGAATATGTTAAAACATTTAAACATGTTAAAAACGGTTTATGATATCTGGATTCTAAAATAGTATGTTTTCATTAGTAAAACCAGAGGGTAAATTAATTTATTATGGAACAATTTCAACTTTGTTAGGATCCTGAGAAAATGCTCTTAAAGGATAACTATTGTCAGGGTGGCGGTCCGATGCCCGGGACCCAGACATTGTCCGGGCGGCGGTGCAGGACCGGGACCCAGTATGCCTGATGTTCAGAGTAGGAGTAACAGCGTGGAGGTGGATTAGCAGGGTCTGGTGCAGGGTAACCGTACGCCCCCTGGTGTTGAGCACCAGCGTTTGTGCAGCCACATACCAAGACCCTGAATCAGCTTAAGCGGATACCAGGAACTAGGAACATGGAAATTAAGCAGAGCTCCCAGGAGCTTAAATGGGAGGCTCTGCAGCAAGATTGTATCCAGTACTAGAAACAAGGCAAGACTAGAGATAGACACCAAACATGAAAACAAGATAGAACTAATAGAACCCAGAACCAGAGAAGGATAGTAAGCTAAACCCAGAACATATACACAAGACATGAGGAAAACATGAACATAACATGGGCATGACTGGACAGGACTGTACATGGGCTGTGTATACAAACTAAAACAAGACAAGATAACATAGGTAAAACAAGAGGAGCAATAAGCAAGTACTACATATGAAAATCATGGGGATTTAGTCACACTATATGATCATACATTGCATAAGCCTGCCAACAACGCCAATGTACCCCATATCTGGCAGGTCCTACACTGCCTAATGTATGCTAAAATAACCACAGATTCAGAACACATATATAGCACCTACCTGCAAGAAAGGACTGAAGCAGTGAGCAGATGCCTGCAGGAACACTGAAAAATAATGAAAGATGGAAACATATGGGTGTGGCAAATAAAACAAACATTTAGCTCCGTAAGCGGACAGCCTATGACAAGACTTAAGCGAATCTCCCCCTCCCCCACCGACCCTGCTTACCGGACAACGGCCCTCAATGCGAGGGAAGCGAACCACCAGACAGCCAGGGACCGGACATAAAGCATGCGAAAGGTCATGAGTATCTACAAGCCACACTATTATAACATCCCCGACCCCCGACGCACTTACCCTAGGCAACGCGTGGCACTCCATATCCTTTGGCGGGGTATACCCAGCTTCCCACCTAAACACCCCTTGACATTAATACAGACTTGCTCCGCACAGACTAAGGGGCTTAACCTAACTAGACTAAAAAAAATTAAAATTGGGTTGACGTAGCACCTGTGTAACTTGACATGCCGTAATGTTCCTTACATATGTATCTTGTTACATCCTATTATTTTATACACATGCTGTATCTTGAGTTCTTTGCTGAAAACCCACAAAAATAAAGAATTTAAAAAAAAAAAAAAAAAACATTTAAAGGAAACCTGGAGACTGGGAAATCCAGGGCCGAACTATAGGAATGAACCCAGAAATCCCAGCATAAAGAAAACCAGACAAAGAATAGAAAACCAAAAACCAAGAAAAACTAAACAAGAATTGTAACAAGAGTACTGGCTACCAGAAGCCAAGTCCAGACATCAGAACAGAACAGAGCAGGACGTGACAACTATAACCTCAAAACTATTTTTAAATAATAACCCATAATTACATTAAAGTTGGAAAGGAAATGAAGCATATGTAAAAAAATAAATAAATAGAAAATCTCATCCCTACCTTTAGTATGAGACACATGCACTTTGGGTCGGACAGTGTTTGAAAACTCACATAGATTAGAGGTAGAGAGAGACACACATTCTTGACAAGTGGTCCCCTTCCAATCAATCTCAAAAATAAGAATAAAGATCTTGGTGAAGAAGTGGAGCTGGCAATGTTTCAACCAAATCACATGTTCTTTGTTGTGGCCTATGTTACCACAATCAAAGAAAAGGACAGGAGAATTCCTGTGTATCTCAAGGTAGAATAGAAGAAATCGGTTAATGCCCAATGTATAGAAAGATTATTGATTTGGATAACTAGTGACTGAACAAATAAAACAACTTTTAATACTAATCATAATAAAAAGGTGAGAAAGGTCCCTTCTGATGAGCCGAAAGATGAAACGTGCGTAATGGGCTCAAACAGCTCTACTTACCTACATGTCGACTGACACACAAGACCTATGCTTAGGATGCTAAATCCGTGACAACACGTTGCTTGTACTGATTAAGCGAAATTGTAATTTCAACAATGATGTCACTATAAATACTGAGATCCTTTGGACGTTTGCTTATTACTAATAGCACAGGGAGAGCATAAGGGTTGCCCTTGAATGCACAACAGGGTTATTATGTTATTAGGTGTATCGTACCAATACTACTCTGCTCTTTACCACTGTTGTTTATTGTAGTAAGGCATCATATGATACATAATACTATTAGAGATTACCAAGATTAGCAACTGTATCGCCCTTGTACACAGTAATATCCCTCTGATTTCAGCTACAGCCTGAGCGCTGCTTGCGAGAGCTTTGAGTTTTTTGATCATAACACCAATGGTCAATTAGTTTTTTAGAGGCTACTTACCTCTATAACTGTATATTCCAATGGGGTGTTAAGTTGTCTACTTTATACAAACGTTGTATTACCTTATTATTTATTTAATATTTTTTGTATATTAATATCCTGATTCAATATACTCTGGCACCACTTAGTAGACCTACACTTTATATCGTTTGTTTGTTTATTTATTTTATCTTATTTTTTTCTGTGTGTTCTCCTAATTTCTTCCCTTGAATTAGGTTAGAAGTTTCACCTTCCTATCATTAGTATTAAAAGTTGTTTTATTTTTTCAGTCACTAGTTATTTAAATCAATAATCTGTCCACTTTGACCATGGTATATACATTGTGCATTCACCGATTTCTACTATTCTACCTTGAGATACACATGAATCCTCTTGTCCTTTTCTTTGTTTGTCACGTATAATAGGGTTACCCCCACTTAGGAGGATTTCTTTTTATTAGCTCCCTCTCTTTATTTTAATTTTTCTTTTGTGATTTGCTGATATGTTACCACAATTAATGATTTAATAACTGTAAACATACATTTAATGAGGAGACTCATCTGTAAGGATCTACTTTTGTAGGCTTCAGGCAGAAGCCAGGTAGGTACCTCACAAGGACAGCTGCATTTCAAGGACAGATCCTTGGACAGATCAAGGACTGTAGATAAACAGAAGAAACATGTTTTTTTATTTGCCTGTAAATATGTATATAGTGATGAAAATAGTGAAGATGACAATATATTTCTAATTCGATGGTCATTGAAAATGATGCTGGTAGCTCATCTAAACACAGCCTTGTAATAGAGCAGTTGAAGATTGGTGTCTAAATTTTCTCTAGTAAAATATATATTAGACTACAAGAAACACTGTTAGAATTTAATGTAAGGAAAACGTCCCAGTCTCAAAGGTCAGTATACTAGTAATATGCTAAATCGCAGTGCATGTCATAACTATCCACACACGTATCTTTGTCAGGTCACCGGTTCTAAAAAATGTTGTTAGTGTTGCAACGTAGTCTCAGCAATAAGGCCACATCCTATGCATTTATTTAACATGAAGTTGCAGAGCTATATATATTGTTTATAGTGTGCACCCAGGAACAGCAAGTCATACCCTAGCAGTAGAAAAAGAAACCCAAACTTATTAAAATATGATGTCATAACATGATGTCTTAACTCAAATCTACAGAAAAAAATGTTTTACATTTTACATAGATAACAGAGCAGGTGTTAGAGATGAGTGTTTGGGGAGACGGTGTCTTGGAATACAACGTCATTATCACAAGTGTCTTTGTCCTCGTGATTTTAGCAAGAGTTTAGGCTTATTATGGTGATGGGAAGCATTATCAGATAGTAGTTATGACATGCTTAGAGTTGCCTTTTTGCCTTTTATTTTACTTATAAATATTGTGTCCTTGTACAATCAATTTGCTCTACCTTATATTCCCTATGCCCCTTTTAGTAAACATCTAATTTATATATTGAACTTAACATTGGACTGCAGGACGTTGCCAAATGACACATTTATAGAAATTTACAACAGATAAGAACAGAAGACATTAATGATGCAATTCTAATACATCAATTAAATTGTCATTTAAAGCCAAGCTCAGTTGCATATCTTAATTCGGTGATCCGTTAAATGTATAATTCTGAAAGTTTAACTTGAAAAAAAGCCAATCAAAAATATATCTTGCCTAGCTCATTAACACACTTATTCTTTATTCTCTGGAGTCATTCTAGAAGTTATTCTCATTAGATGTGTGGGTAAAACAAAGTACAAGGATGAATGATTAACATATTTCTTATATGTTTCAATTAGAAATAAACTAATTGCAAAACAAAATAAAGCAGACTGGTTGTCACTCACATTCAAGGCAATTCCTAGAAGCATACTGTATAGGTACAAGACTAAATTATCTTTTCTGTGTAGGAAACTAAATTACAATTATGCCCCTTCCCTCCCTCATTTAAATCAAAATCAAATTTGATGCAATGATGGCACTATGATGGCATTATTTTTTTTAAAGTCTCACAGAGGTTTTCACTAAACATGGAATTTGTGAAGAATTGGAAGGGAACTGCAAATTTAGCTGTTCCCGTTCATTCTTTTGCCTAAAAGTAGCAATTTTCCAAAAGGTCAAGCTTTACTGAATCTAAAGAAAAAAAGAGGGTTGCACTCAATCATAAAAATCACAGGGTGCTAACTGAGTATGGGTCAGCACACCCCATAGAACATGTATCAAGGAAAAAATCTCAGGCACTCACTGTGATAAGTTAAGCAGCTTTAATTGATACCACAACGTTTCAACCTGTACCCAGGTCTTTATCAAGCTTGATAAACACCTGGGCACAGGTCGAAACGTTGTGGTGTCCATTAAAGCTGCTTAAATTATCACAGTGAGTGCCTGAGATTTTTTCCTTGATACAAGCTTTACTGAATAACCTTGTTTGAGACAAATGATAACATGCAAAAAAGCAAACTACTAAATAAATTCCAGGACATACTTGAAAACGAGAGAAATCTCAATGTATCCTTTTTGGTAAAATATTGTATAAATAAATATAAATAAAATAAATATAGTGTGAAAGAGTGAGAGCTTGGTAGAATGTCAAAAACATAACCTTAACTCTAATCCTCCACCATAACATATTCCCACCTGATCGAAGTCTCACTCTATCACAATATATGTAATCTATTTTTCATTTTTTTATTGCACTTTCTTGGTAGGATACTATTATTAACAAGAAAACTAAGGTAATACTCATACTTATTCGTGCAATCAAGATTTCAATAAATGCAATATTCAAAACTTTAATTAATAAGATCTATAATGAGGTCTGCAGGCTTAATGTTTCTCACTGGAGCCGTAAAGTATGTTGGAATTTTTCTGAATTAATGTTCTTCCTTAAAAGTGTTTCATTACTGAATAATTGTAATATGATTGTATAAGTAGCAGAATTAAACAGCATCTCAAGTCACTAGCGAAAAATAAACTTGGTGCAATTGGGCAAGTTGTCTGGGCAAGCCTGACCAGTGTGGGCTGAGCTGAGACCTTTTTAACATAATTTATCCACAAACTTAATCTTAATTTTATGTCTTTAAAATGGTCATTGATTTCCGACTTTTGTACATTTTTCTTGTAAATGCCTCTTTCCTCAATTCATTATTTGTTTTCTTTTTACAAAATGCAAAAATGTCTTGTTCGTAACTTGGGAGGGAATGTAACAGGTTTTTTGTTTTCCACTTTTTTTAATGCCTGGTCTAAGCCTCAAGCCCTGGACATAGCTCAGAAACAGAAATGTTTTTCTTTCCAGATAGACAGTTACCATTTCTGTTTAATTCTAAATGTATTTTAGTATTCACTTGTGTATTTACATAATTCGGTTCTGAATTTTGGCTATTCCGTTTTAACACAGACAGGAATTCAGAATATATGCAGTCTAATTCGCAGTCTGCCTTGCAAAATCCAGACAAGGCTATAAAAATTAATCTGTTACCATATGGGTTTATGTGGACTTCAGAAAAAACACAACATCCAGTGTGTAACGGACCGTTTCAGCATATGAGGGGTTAAAATCCGCTTAGGCGATAATCCCCTTTTCTCAGAAAGGCACAGCTACTGCAGAACATCAAAACTCACGGATTGGATATAGGTGAATGCATCAAACTCCCGAACTGCATACCAGGGAATAAGATAGCACTCCAAGCTGGAACCTCACGAATAGCTGCTAGCAGATGAATAGGAAAAGCAGACATCAGCTTACACTCCTAGCAGTCAATCTCCAACAGCATACAGTGAATCCCCCCAAGAACGAGACAAGGCTCCGTGTTGAAGGTCAAGCAGTGGTCTGGTTGTTCGGTAGTTTCACTCAATATACTGAATGGAGTGATTCTACCGAACAATCAGGTGAATGCTGCATACATATAACCCAGGTTAACTGAACACATAAATGCATACATGATATTAAAGGACTAAAGGCAGGATTACTGTAATATGCTCTACAGTCTTAAAGGTACAGTATCCCACAAGTCCCAATAGGTCCACGGATGGCCCTTAAAGGCCCAGTAGCAGTAATATAAACTATTACATGCCCAAATATAGTTTTTACAGTGCAATATGTCCAGGGGCCATAGTCGCAGGGCAGGAGGCTAGCAACCAGGCTTCTCCAGTTCTCAGTGGCGAGGTTGGTTTCGTCACATCTCTCCCCCTTTCCAAAAAGACTAACAGGGTACCTGACCTCCTGCTGGTCAGTGCCCTTGTTAGTCCAGCAGCCCACCCACAAAGCAGAAAAAACAGTACAGCCCACCCACAATAAATGGTTACTACACCTGGGTAGAGGAGAATCTTGTCCATGTCCAGGTGCCTCACCACGGCTGTGTGGGGGACCGGTAGGCTGCCTTGGTGGGTTGCTGAGTGGGCAGAGACCAGCGGTACTCTGTCCTGGTGCCAGCACTACCACCGGAGTAGTCTGGTTGGAGCCGGGTTGCTGGAGACGGACTGTCTCCCCCTTGGTTGCATAGCTCTGCTGCGGAATGGGGAGACCGGTTTTCTCCCCCTTGGATACACAGTTCTGTCGTGGGGGGGTAGGACCGACCATCCCTACCCCCTGTGTGGTAAGTGCAGAGACCACGGTCCCATCTGCACCGGTGGGGGGCTTACAGTCTCCCCCTGGTACATTAAACTGCCGCTGGGGAGAGGGGGTAACAGGCTCCTCTCCCACTAGAACACTCTGCCGCTGGGGAAAGGAGACTGGGCTCTCTATTCCCTGCACATTACGGATCCGCTGCTGGGGAGAGGTGGTAGCAAGCTCCTCTCCCATACATACTACCATCATCTGTGGAGGGAGACCGACTGTCTCTTCTCCCAATACAGTGTCCTGCTGCTGGGGAAAGGAGACTGGGCTCTCTATTCCCTGCTGGACACTCTGCCGCTGGGGAAAGGAGACTGTGCTCTCTATTCCCAAAAAATCACGCTGCTGCTGGGGGGTAGGACCAACTACCTCTGCCCCCTGTAACTCAGCCTGCCACTGGGGAGGGAGGACGCTGCTCTCCTCTCCCTGCACTTCACACTGCCTTCCCGGCATATCACTCTGCTGCTGGGGGGTAGGACCAACTACCTCTGCCCCCTGTAACTCAGCCTGCCGCTGGGGAATGGAGACTGGGCTCCCAATTCCCTGCAGGACCGGTGGAGAGACCCCGGTCCCATCTCTACCGGCCACCTGGGGTTCTTCCCAGTAAATCTCTACAATATCTTCCCAGCGGAAGGGGTCTGGATCTGGGTCTGTCACCTTACTCTCCTGCTGAGCCTTCCCAATGAAGTGGAAGAGATCTTGGTAGTTTTGCTCCAGTTCCCACTCCAGGGTTGCTAGGTGAGCCAGGTCTTGCTCTACCTCATGGGGGTCATCCCACTCATGCCTAGCCTCCCTCTCATAGAAAATGTCCTGCAGTCTGGTTTGCGCAGGGCTCCCAAAGCCAGGCTCTGCAAAGGACTCCCATAACAAGCCAGGACAATCAAATTCTTCTCCCTCTGGCTTGTCATGTTCGGCTGTCCAGGGTATATACTGTGCCATATACCACCAGAGCGCCTGGTAGGCATCCTCCAGCCATAGCTCCTGCCATACCCGGTGCTCTAGTTCCTTCACCCATCCCTTCAGGGTCTGCCATCGCTGCTCTTCACTGGGGAGACTCTTGCCCCGCTGGTACTGTACGTTATCCAGGGCCTGGTACCAGATGCCTTTCCTTAATGCATCCCGGTCATCCATGTCACCCTCATTGTACTCCACTGCTGGTTCCATCCTGGTGCTGTCAGGGTCGCTGTACTCAGACATGCGTTGCCCTCAAATTGTAAAAATCCAAAGCAATGGTGTTCTGTAGTTGTCCTTCTGGCTGTAGGAACGATCCCGCCGCTTGCCACCAATTGTAACGGACCGTTTCAGCATATGAGGGGTTAAAATCCGTTTAGGCGATAATCCCCTTTTCTCAGAAAGGCACAGCTACTGCAGAACATCAAAACTCACGGATTGGATATAGGTGAATGCATCAAACTCCCGAACTGCATACCAGGGAATAAGATAGCACTCCAAGCTGGAACCTCACGAATAGCTGCTAGCAGATGAATAGGAAAAGCAGACATCAGCTTACACTCCTAGCAGTCAATCTCCAACAGCATACAGTGAATCCCCCCAAGAACGAGACAAGGCTCCGTGTTGAAGGTCAAGCAGTGGTCTGGTTGTTCGGTAGTTTCACTCAATATACTGAATGGAGTGATTCTACCGAACAATCAGGTGAATGCTGCATACATATAACCCAGGTTAACTGAACACATAAATGCATACATGATATTAAAGGACTAAAGGCAGGATTACTGTAATATGCTCTACAGTCTTAAAGGTACAGTATCCCACAAGTCCCAATAGGTCCACGGATGGCCCTTAAAGGCCCAGTAGCAGTAATATAAACTATTACATGCCCAAATATAGTTTTTACAGTGCAATAAGTCCAGGGGCTATAGTCGCAGGGCAGGAGGCTAGCAACCAGGCTTCTCCAGTTCTCAGTGGCGAGGTTGGTTTCGTCACACAGTGTAAGAAATGAAAATCCTACACTGGAGTTGGTAAGGTTGCAGGGTATTAGGGCATAACCCAGAGGATATAACATAAAAAAGGAAGAGATTGAAATGGGAATACAAAGAGATCCTCCCAAATATCAGTCCTTATACCCTAAAAGAAAGCTGTTCAAAAGGCAGCAAATTGCCAGTATAGAACATAGATGAAATATATGAAAAATAATAAATTTTATTAACCCCTCTTAAGGAGCAAAAATAATAAACAAATAAGAATGGTAAAAGTGTATATACAGTGAAAGAATATAAAAATATATATATATACAGGAATCATCTATTGTGTGCTATGTGTACAGCACACCAATAGTGATGTCGCGAACATAAAATTTTCGGAAACGTTCGCGAACCGGCGAACCGGGCGAACCGCCATAGACTTCAATGGGCAGACGAATTTTAAAACCCACAGGGACTCTTTCTGGCCACAATAGTGATGGAAATGTTGTTTCAAGGGGACTAACACCTGGACTGTAGCATGCCGGAGGGGGATCAATGGCAAAACTCCCATGGAAAATGACACAGTTGATGCAGAGTCTGTTTTTAATCCATAAATCACCTAACATTCCTAAATAACAATGGATATGGATTGACACCTGACATATGACATATTGACACCTTGACATATGGATTGACACCTGTCCTCAGAGACCCTGATACACACTGACCCAGAGCAGAATAGGGACTGTTCCCCCTACATAGGGTCACTTGGCAGATATGGATTGACACCTGTCCTCAGGGACCCTGATACACACTGACACAGAGCAGAATAGGGACTGTTCCTCCTACATAGGATCACTTGGCAGATATGGATTGACACCTGTCCTCAGGGACCCTGATACACACTGACACAGAGCAGAATAGGGACTGTCCCCCTTACATAGGGTCACTTGGCAGATATGGATTGACACCTATCCCCAGGGACCCTGATACACACTGACACAGAGCAGAATAGGGACTGTCCCCCCTACATATGGTCACTTGGCAGATATGGATTGACACCTGTCCTCAGGGACCCTGGTACACACTGACACAGAGCAGAATAGGGACTGTTCCCCCTACATAGGGTCACTTGGCAGATTTGGATTGACACCTGTCCTCAGAGACCCTGATACACACTGACACAGAGCAGAATAGGGACTGTTCCCCCTACATAGGGTCACTTGGCAGATATGGATTGACACCTGTCCTCAGGGACCCTGATACACACTGACACAGAGCAGAATAGGGACTGTTCCTCCTACATAGGGTCACTTGGCAGATATGGATTGACACCTGTCCTCAGGGACCCTGATACACACTGACACAGAGCAGAATAGGGACTGTTCCCCCTACATAGGGTCACTTGGCAGATATGGATTGACACCTGACACACACTGACACAGAGCAGAATAGGGACTGTTCCCCCTACATAGGGTCACTTGGCAGATATGGATTGACACCTGTCCTCAGGGACCCTGATACACACTGACACAGAGCAGAATAGGGACTTTTCCCCCTACATAGGGTCACTTGGCAGATATGGATTGAAACCTGTCCTCAGGGACCCTGATACACACTGACACAGAGCAAAATAGGGACTGTTCCTCCTACATAGGGTCACTTGGCAGATATGGATTGACACCTATCCTAAGGATCCCTGATACACACTGACACAGAGCAGAATAGGGACTGTTCCCCCTACATAGGGTCACTTGGCAGATATGGATTGACACCTGTCCTCAGGGACCCATATACACACTGACACAGAGCAGAATAGGAACTGTTCCCCCTACAACCAAAAAATGCACGCTATTGTGACACCAGATATGAGTGGCAATATGCACTTGCAGAGGTTGGAAGAGTACACGCTGTAGGCCTGACACCCGCTTGCAGACAAGTAACTGCTATTCAATCTATAACAGTGAAAAAAGTTTTTTGGTTTTAAATGCACGCTATTGTGACACCAGACATGAGTGGCAAATTACACTTGCTGAGGTTGGCAGAGCACACGATGTAGGCCTGACACACCCGCTTGAAGACAACTAACTGCTATTCAATCTATAACAGTGAAAAAAGTTCTTTGGTTTTAAATGCACGCTATTGTGACACCAGATATGAGTGTCAATGTGCAATTGCAGAGGTTGGAAGAGTACACGCTGTAGGCCTGACACACCCGCTTGAAGACAACTAACTGCTATTCAATCTATAACAGTGAAAAAAGTGTTTTGGTTTTAAATGCACGCTATTGGGACACCAAATATGAGTGGCACTGTGCACTGGCAGAGGTTGGCAGAGTACACGCTGTTGGCCTGACACACAGACGCTTGCAGACAACTAACTGCTATTCAATCTATTACAGTGAAAAAAAAGTTTTGGGGTTTTTAAATGCATGCTATTGTGCCACCAGATATGAGTGGCACTGTGCACTGGCAGAGTACACGCTGTTGGCCTGACACACAGACGCTTGCAGACAACTAACTGCTATTCAATCTATAACAGTGAAAATAATTTTTTTGTTTTTAAATGCACGCTATTGTGACACCAGATATGAGTGGCACTGTGTGCTGGCAGAGGTTGACAGAGTACACGCTGTAGGCCTGACACACAGACGCTTGCAGACAACTAACTGCTATTCAATCTATTACTGTGAAAAAAAATGTTTTGTTTTTAAATGCTTTTTAAAAGCTATTGTGACACCAGATATGAGTGGTGGCACTGGGCAAGTGGGCACAGTATCCACTGTGAGCCTGACACAGAAGCTGGCAGGCAGGCAGGCAACTGCAATTAGATTACACACAAAAAAAAAGCAGACTGATGTTCTAGCCCTAAAAAGGGCTTTTTGGGGTGCTGTCCTTACAGCAGAGATCAGATGAGTCCTTCAGGACTGTAGTGGACACTGAATACACTAGCCTAGCTATACATTTCCCTATCAAATGAGCAGCAGCTACACTTTCCCTCCTCTATCTAAGAATGCAGCTTCAGAATGAATCTAGATGCTGTACAGGAGGTGGGAGGGTCTGGAAGGGAGGGTCTGCTGCTGATTGGCTGGAATGTGTCTGCTGACTGTGAGGCACAGGGTCAAAGTTTAGTCAATGATGACAACTAGGGGGCGGATCGAACCGCGCATGTGCTCGCCCACCGTGGCGAACACGAACACGCTATGTTCGCCGGGAACTATTTGGCAGTGAACAGTTCGGCACATCACTACACACCAATAGGCTCCTAAGTTGGCAACTGAGATAACAGTATAAATTGTTGTTAGTAGTACAAATGCAACAATGTCTCAGTAGCCAGTGTAACTGTTGTGTGTATAAACGGAAACCAGAATTAATCACTAGAATAAAGTGACCTCAATAACTTGAGATGAATATAGATATCCCTATGGGATGTATCACTAAGTATCCAGGTAAATAGGGGGGCTAGAGGGGCTAAACCCCTCAAGCAAGGCATCCCTATAGGCCAATACTTAAGGGCCCGTAGAAATTGTAGCACCATCCAGGAATTTCAAATTCAAGCTGATAGCCTGCGACTACAGTTTAGGGATAAAGGCTACCCCAACCGGTGTTTGAAAAAAGCATACAGGAGAGCCTTGGAGTCGGACATAGAGACTCTTTTGAGCAAAAACAAGCCTGTAACATCTACTCTCTCCCGTCCTCGTATGATTGCAACTTATGACGCTGGATGGGATAGAGTAAAATCTGGAATTCAGAAATTCTGGCTTCTAATGGGGGATGTTCATCTCAAAAAGATTTTGGGACAAAGAGTGGAAATAACGGCACGCAGGGGCAAAAACCTAAGAGACCTCTTAGTTCGCAGCCATTTTCAACTATCACGTCCGGAGATGAAGACTTGGCTTAATAGACCTATCACTGGCACTTTTCAATGCGGGAGCTGTGTCGCCTGCAAATATATAAAACGTGACTCCAAAAAAGTGTCTGATAGTGAGAACAAACAGGTCTTTTGCATTACCTCATTCTTCAACTGTAACACCTCAGGGCTAGTGTATCTACTCACCTGCGAATGTGATTGTAAATATGTGGGTAAAACTTTCCGTCTTCTTAAAGAAAGGATAAAAGAACATGTCAGGTCACCTAAACTCACTACAGAAACGCCAATTGCTCGTCACCTGAAGGAACATCACTCAGGCAAGTCACATGGCCTGCGTTTCTGTGGGATAGAATTAGTAAAACGTGACAAGAGGAGAGGTGACTATGACAGGTTCCTGTGACGTGAAAGCTTTTGGATTTATAGGCTTAAGACTCTACAGCCTAAAGGGCTAAATGAAGGATTTTCCTTTGCACCATTTATTTAAATACTGTGGAAGTTTAGTGTTAACTCTTGAACTCTAGTGGGCCCTTCCTAAATAGAGGATATGTGAGAGTATTGTCCAACAATATACTGGAACTATGATTGATCATTAAATTATCTCGTGAATTCATATGATTACCACATTTTAGTCATATAATATAATTCAAAAGTCATCCATTTTAATAATTATTATGTAGTTCTAGTTGATTAATCAATGATTTAATACTCTCTTGAGCATCTATACTCATAGGAATATATAAGAAGCATTAAAACCATTGACTAATTGTCACATTGGCTTATATGCAACTAGACAATTAATCTCCTATTCACTTATGTATTTTCCCTATGATTAGCATCCTCACTGTTGTGTTCCTATTTAATATTCACTCAGTTTTTATTTGAAAATATGTTCAACCTCAGTACATGTATAAATTCCTTTTTTGATCAGCTCAATATTGTTGAAATGTACTATCACTATTTTATAATTATTCCCTGTTTTAGGATTACTCAGCATCCAGCTGTATAACCGGCAAAGTTAGGGTTAACTTCAGTTATTCCCTTATGCCGAATGGATGGTCATGCCACTCAACTCCACATTCCTCCTGCTCCTTTGCTACTTTAGCAACAGTAATATTTAGCAACAGTGTTCAGGATTACATCGATTTATATCAGTAGAAATTAGACTACTATACTCTGAACCACCTAAGGACAGGCTCTGGGGGCTGGTGATATATTGAGCTCCATTTCAACATATCTTATCCTTATATGCATGATTTGATTATAGGCTATAGACTGACAGGCTCTTTGTACTTACATCCTGCAATCTAGAACATTAGGGTTTTTTTGTTGAGTATTTTTGGGATTATACTACTCTATATGCCACTATTCTGACGATTTTGTGTGGTCAGATAGTATTTGCCGTTTACATTTCTTCTATACTCCCTTACCCCCAGTATATATCCTTGGCTTTGGAATCCCCCCCCCCCCCCTTATTTACCTGGATACTTAGTGATACATCCCATAGGGATATCTATATTCATCTCAAGTTATTGAGGTCACTTTATTCTAGTGATTAATTCTGGTTTCCGTTTATACACACAACAGTTACACTGGCTACTGAGACATTGTTGCATATGTACTACTAACAACAATTTATACTGTTATCTCAGTTGCCAACTTAGGAGCCTATTGGTGTGCTGTACACATAGCACACAATAGATGATTCCTGTATATATATTTTTTTATATTCTTTCACTGTATATACACTTTTACCATTATTATTTGTTTATTATTTTTTCTCCTTAAGAGGGGTTAATAACATTTATTATTTTTCATATATTTCATCTATGTTCTATACTGGCAATTTGCTGCCTTAGACTTATGAACAGCTTTCTTTTAGGGTATAGGGACTGACATTTTGGAGGATCTCTTTGTATTCCCATTTCAGTCTCTTCCTTTTTTATCTTATGTGGACTTCAGTCAACAATCTTCATACTCTATAAACTGAAACCACACCATTAGTATTCACAGCTAAATATTCTAGAATTGTCAGTATATGTCTGTATATTAATTAGTACATGCATTAACAAATTCTCAATATGTAAATAATTAATAATGGTTGTAGAGCATAATATTGAGATTTGAAGTAGCATGTATTAAAAAAAAAATAAGGGTATCAGTCACAAAAGAGATCTTTTCGCTCAAAAGAGGACCATTGGTAAAAAGAAATGTATTGAATATAAAGCCCCAAAGCTTAGAAGCACAATTTGACCTCATGTTTTTAAGAGTCGAGGTTTTTTAAATCATTTTAAGTGTATCATTTGTTTGAGATGCTGTGAGATGCATGTATTGTCAATCATAATCAAAAATAAAAACATTTGCAACTGTGATATTTAGTCATCCAAAAGTTTCAGCATTTCTCCAATATGCCAAGTTGGAAATCTTAAAAGCTTATTCATGCCTTATTTTTTTTATTTTAGCTAAACATATACTAAAAGCAGTTTACATGTACAGCAATGATAACTGGTTACTTTTATGGTTACGTCACATTGTGGTTGTTTTCAGAGCTGATGCTCAATTGAATGCCTGAATGTATAATTTGAATGTCTACAATTTTCAGAAAGTTTGAACCTTAATTTTTGATACACTGAATAAAATCAAAATGATCAAAAGATGGGAGATTGAAATGACGTGAAAGATGAAATGTTTCACAATTAGAACACATTTAAATTTACATTACTAAAGAAATGTAGAAATAAAACATTAGCCTCAACCTAAAGAAATAATTACACAGCCTTACAGTAAGTAAATACTGCATATCAATTTAAGCCCCAGGTTTATCTCTACAGGAAATTAATCTCCACTTCATTCTGAAAACATGAAATAGAGAATGGTTAATAGCTAGGCTTTTGAGCACTTCAATAGTTCAATTTTCACCAGTTAATAGCTCTAACAGCTGCATATATGTACAGATGCATCTAGTAAATGCTAGATGTGACTTGTACAATTTTATTTATTTTTGTTACATCCAACTTTATTCAGTAAAGTCCAGGTGCCTGAGGTCACCTTACCAAAAATAAACCAAGTCCAATATCGGGATTTTCCAAATAGACTAGAAAGTCCACGGATTTCAGACTCTCCAAATGCAACTGAACAGTTGAACAGCTAGATCTAGATGCTAAAAAATATTTAGATCAGATTGCTGATATCCATGCTCAAGTTTTAAAACACCAGGCTTATTGTCGGGTGGCAGTGCTAACTCCTAAAAAGAAAAAAACTCACTCCTCTTAAATGATTAAGTAATGTTAAGACTGCATTCCCACCCCTGAACTATTAAATGTGTCACAACCTCATGTCATGGGTAGAGGTAGGGGGGACCAATGGCAGACTCACACAAGATTTTTACAGGACCTATCCCACTACTAGTGTGCATGGAACCTTTAGCAACTAGTCAGCTTGACACAACTGGTTCTTTACTAGGGGATGGGGGTGATTATAAAGGGTCCTCCCTTTCCATAGAGAGAGCTAATTCCCTGCATTTGTCACTGGTTACCGCTGATGGTGGTAGTTCTTCACAGTGTCTACAAGTGTCAGGGGTAGGAAATATTCAGAGACAAAGTAGTCCTTAGTTTGTCTCAGTGTATCTCTTGACTGGGTTGGAATTTCAGTGAGGTGGATGGATTATCTCGGCAAAGGAGAAGTGCTCACTAACACAGATTTAGACATATTTGTGAACAATATTTGAGAGAAATAGGCTTTAGTCTACATAGAAAAAGTATTAGATCTTTGAGTTCAGCTGATGAAAAATGGGGGCAAAAACAAAAGTGTTGCATTTATCATTTTGTTCAGTGTATTTATATATATAATAATATCTGTAGCTTAACACACTCAATTTGTTAGGGTTTCTGACTGCCTCACATTACACAGTATGCAGTGGATTTAACTAGCTGACTAGAAAATTGGAAATATACTAACATGTGAATAAATTGTTTCTCTATTTTACAAATTGTGTTCTGGTCTCCAGTGTATTTCTTTTGTCTATATTATTCTAACATGTGTACAGTGAATAGCTTGTTGAGAGATTTTAGCTGCTCCATTCTTTTAAATACAAAGAAAATACTGTATGCACAAAAGCCCATAAGAACTGAAACTCTGCCAGCTAAAAATATCTACTCAATATTAATGGCATCATCACTATTTCAGCTTTGTCATTTTCCCCGACAGCCGGTACTTTTTTCACAAATGCAGTCTAAAGATTAACATTAATAAAACTGAACAGCAAATAACTAAAATCTAAAAAAAAAAATTAAAGAATTGATTACGGCACACTCACCTAACAGCAAACTGTGACGATTGTCTAGCTCTCCAAATTTGGTCCAAAATATCCAAACTAGGAAAATATTTCCATTGTGGTGGAAATGGAAATTATTATTTTTTTTTTTTAACCACCATGGCTCCTTTAGCCTAGATTTTGTGAGATAGAAGCAAGTATAGAACACGTGGCATGCCAAATATTATTCAAACCTCAAACAGCTAAATGTCAAGTGAACACTGCTACTACGCCTATATTGGCATGTTTTAAAATCACTGTGATAAATTGCTCAGATTTATTTAAATTGCGCAAATTCATACCACAGTTTGACAAACCACAGTTTAACATTGTAAAATATATATTTTGGAATAAAAGTATGAAAATATAAAAAGGAACCAATTTCAACTAGTCTATTTCACTATTTATACTAAAATCATCTTAAAGAAACACTACAAGCACTATAACCACTGCTGAAGTGGTTGTGGTGCCAGTAGAACCCGGATGCCTAACAAATGTATGTAGTCAAACCACTTGCTAGTACCTGGGGTCCACTGTGTGCCAGTTCCTTCCTCTACTCTTCCTGTATGGTGATCCAGAAGCTCATTCTAAGAACTGATCTCCTGAGCCCTGCATGTCTTAAAGGAACACTATAATCACCTAAATTACTTTAACTAAATAAAGCAGTTTTAGTGTATAGATCATTCCCCTACAATTTCACTGCTCAATTCACTGTCATTTAGGAGTTAAATCACTTTGTTTCTGTTTATGCAGCCCTAGCCACACATCCCCTGGCTATGATTGACAGAGCCTGCATTAAAAAAAAACTGGTTTCACTTTCAAACAGATGTAATTTACCTTAAATAATTGTATCTCAATCTCTAAATTGAACTTTAATCACATACTGGAGGCTCTTGCAGGGTTTAGCAAGCTAATAACATAGCAGGGGATAAGAAAATCTTAATTAAACAGAACTTGCAATAAAGAAAGCCTAAATAGGGCTCTCTTTACAGGAAGTGTTTATGGAAGGCTTTGCAAGTCACATGCAGGGAGGTGTAACTATGGTTCATAAACAAAGGGATTTAACTCCTAAATGGCAGAGGATTGAGCAGTGAGGCTGCAAGGGCATGTTCTATACACCAAAACTGCTTCATTAAGCTAAAGTTGTTCAGGTGACTATCGTGTCCCTTTAAAGCATCACCAAACTGATAAAAAAATATGGTATGACTACTTCCATTGGAGGTGTGAGGGGGGGGGGGGGGGCACCAGTTTACTCCTGGAACAATAACTGCTATAGTGAATTGTTGTGGTGATGATGCTCTTTTAATAAATATTTTCTTTCAGTTGGAATTAATTATCATCTTGCTTTAATTGCTCATTGGTTTCAGCATCAGTGCACAATAGGTAGCTCTGGGAATATATGTATATAACATAGAGATGCTCAGCTATTATAATCAAGTGTTGCTGTGCCTTCTTTGAAAACAATATGCAAGCAGTGAAGTTAATGCAATTCAGTAAAGATAATCTAACTTAGCTATTCCATAAATAACAAGTAATATTCTGTTTCATATGAATTACTAAAGACGGATATTGCCTTTAATCTTCTGCTACATTTAAACCGCATACTCATTTATCATAAATCCTGTTGAGAAAAGCAGTAAAATGTTGAAATTATGTTATGTTTTAAGGTAATAACACATTGCCATCTATTGATAATGTAATATTAATTGTCTTAGCAAATGAAACAAGTGTAAAAGTGTACAGAGGTGTGCAATTGTTATCATGTTGTACAATAAAAATCTATATGATCATTCAGTTTTTGCTAACTTCAACTGAATGTTTTGTCTATTAAAACTATTTACATAGGACATGATCTATTATATCATCAAAGGAATGGCCAAGTGAATTTCAAATTGGAGAAACAATCAATAATATGTCCAATGTAAAAGAAAATAGGTGGTTGCTGACCATTCTCATTGTCAAGTAGTCAGTAGTCCAGTTTATCATTGCCTATGAACTTGGCGTGGTCAAGTCCCAATTCAGTTCAGTCAAGTAGAGTAGTAGAGTACAAATTCTGAGCTGTGTCTTCTTTATGTGTCCAGTGTTATTATTTTATTCTTAGATAAGAATGGCAAAAAAAGTTTGGTTTGTCCAAAGCGATTCGTCAGAAAAAAAATTAGTTTGGGTACTATAATATTCGCTGACATGCTGTTTCAACTTGGTTTCATTTCATTCATGGAAACGATTCAGGAAAAAGATTTTAATGAACCAAAAGAGTGGGATAAGCCACCTCTTACTGTGCAGCAATGCATAAATGGCTACAATATAAACTAGCCTAATGGCTACATTATAGATGTTTATCAATGCCAATTTGGAGTTGGCAAAATTATATTATATCTGTATTAAAAAAAAAGAGTGTGGTAACCTAGATATTTAACAATTTTTTTTAAGTTAAAAAAAGTATTTAAAACAAAATTAAATGAAAATGTCAGTGAGCAATTTACAACCCACTCACCCCTCCACCCTTAAGATAAGAAAGCTTTCCCGCATATCCAGTCTGAATTATGAGTGCCTGTCCTACATTTTTTTTTTCAGAAAACCAATGCCCTATAAGCTTATATCATGTATATCTGATATATAGGTAGCAGCCACAGTAACACGATAAGACTCAGCTGGACAAGGAAAAGTAACTACAATTAAATGTTTTTTTAAATGGGGGAGCAGCAGCAGAAGCAGCAGTAATTTAGCTTGATTTTTTTTTATTCACCAACATATTTTAGAATACTTTTACAATTTTTGGAAAACCTTTGAAGGGTGTGATGACTTAGGAAGATTAAATTTGAGGAAGGGTATTTGTGAGGACTTTTGTGATTGATGTGGATTCAGAATGTTCCCTGTAACGGAAAACACTGCTCACTTTGAACAGCAGTTGATGCACATGACAATAGCTGCTGGACACAATTACTTGACTAGGAGTGCACACATATAAGTAAGTACAGAAAACACAGAATTTAATGCTAGGGTGCACATTTGGCCCTGGGAAAATAAATCAAAGTGCATTCCTGTAGGTCTTCGAAACATGTTTTGCCCATTTGTGGGCTTTGAAAAAGCTCACAGATGGACGAAACACATTTCTAAGACTACGGGACTAAAATGTATATTTTATTATATATGTATTATCATTTTTGTTTGTTCAAATTAATGTAACAACATTAGAAAATGATTAGAGTAACCCTTTACCTTTTGTTTATGTAGCTTGCAATTAAATTATATTTTATAAACGCAATTTATTTTTACATGTTCACATTACATACAATTAAAACAAAATTTAATGCAAATCTGTAAATGAAAAGGCACATTACATTGTATGTTCCAGTTATTTACTATATAGAGATGTTTAAATAAAAATAATGTTTTAAAATGGTAGATTTGATATTTTCCAATGTATTTTACCAATGTCAGGTGGCAGCTTTTTACTGCATTTATTACAAACTTTACATACAAAAGAAAACAAAATCTGTGAGTGCAATACGTTTATGTACTTGTCTATAGTATTTTCAGTGTGGAAGGTCACCACCAGGTTCTAACAACATCAATCTCAGCTGTCAGTTTTTCTCACGTGTAAGCTGTGCACCCATGCAATTCCAAGTACATATTTTATGAAAAAGAAAATAGTCTCTTTAAAAAACTAAAGAATTACTACTATTCTTTGTGAGTATTTTCGTATACTTTCATGTCATAAAATTATTCAGGCAATATGGAATTGAAACACATACACAACAGTTATCACAATTGAAAAGCAAATTGTAAAATTCTGACTAAAATATCCTAGCTGTCACTTTTGGCTTACATTTTGATATTTGGTTTCCAGCTCACCGGATTTGGGGTTTCGAGAATAACAAACAAAATGCCATAACAAAATAAACAAGTATGAATATCTTGCATGTGTCATTTTTGTTTTTCCGTTTCTTTGTGTGTTTTTGGTTTCATAGGTATGTGCAGCACATTTTATTATGATGTCCAACTTCACATTTGTTTTTTGCTTTATAAACATTTATAAATGTAGAGTATTTATTAAAAACAAAACCTTCAAAGTGTCATTTCTATTTACATAGTTATATTTTCTTTTTAATTATCAGCAGAATATATATTTTAGGCATACACTTCAAAAATAAAAAAAAAATCCATGTTGTTCTAGGAACAAACATTGTTTAGGAAATTAAATAATATTCTTCCTCTTTGACAACATCATGAGTTATTTCGTATTACCACATAAATGAGAGACAGTGATAGATACAATGGGCCTAACTGGCTGACACTTTGATTTTATAATACATCCTTAAAATAAAGAATTATCTGATTAATAAACATGCATCCAATCACTCAGATGAAATAGTAGATGGAGTTCATATTGACAGTCTCAATAAAGGAAAACAACGACATGTTAGTTAATATCATTTAATTATTAATTTATGAATACAAAAAAAAAAAACCATAATCTGAAATATATTCTGTCGGTCCAACAATGAATAAATGCCACCAAACAGTTTGCCTTTATAAGACATTATTATACAATAATGATGTTCAAAATAGAGTGTCTACAGGCCGCTGGTTCAACATGGAGTGGTGATAGCTTGTTGCAGAAAAGAGTTTGCAATATTTAAAGTAGTGTTGGTTACTCCAAGATTGCCACATATGTATACCCTCCTTGTGTCCTCTGTACAGGACATTTTGTTCTTTTGAGCTACTATAGCTATCTATCTATCAATCGTTGCTGTTGTAAAAAGGACATCCTGGGCTTTACCGTGATATGTTATGTGATAGGCTGGGAGGCTGGGAACTTCCTCTTTCTTTTCATCAACAATGGAAAGAAATTGGAAGACAATTTATTTCTTCAGTTCACAGGAGCATACCGTGATATTGTAAATGAAAACACAATATTGGACAAACTCATTTATGAGTGGGTTGGATTTGTAGGTATTCAGCCCACTTCTATGAATTGGCACTTGGCTTCTCACAGGAGTTGCTTTGTGATTTGCACTTACTAAACACTTCCTGTAAAGAGTCATCTAATGTTTACACTTCCTTTATTGCAAATTCAGTTTAATTTAGAAAATCTTATCTCCTGCTCTTTTATTTGCTTGATGGACTATGCAGGAGCCTCCTGTTTATAATTAAAGTTTACAGAGTAGGAGATAAAAACTTTTAAAGTAAGTTAAATCTGATTAAAAATGAAACCAGACAAGGGGAGGTGTTGTTAGGGCTGAATAAACATAAACAAAAGTGATTTAGCTAAAAAAATAAAATAAATACAGGTAATCGAAAAGGGAAACTTAAGAGGCATGGTCTAGACACAAAAACTGCTACATTAAGCTAAAGTATTTATTTTACTATAGTGCCCCTTTAAATCATAAAACTGGGCAATGTATGTGTACTGACTTTAAATGCTGTGCTATTTCTTTATGAATCCAGTGTATCTATGCTTTATTTGTGAAAATGTTGAGTTATCGTGTATAATACTGATAAAGCTGATTATGTGATAAAATAGAGCATACACCACTTTTTCATTTCTTTATAAGAAGGGTAGAGGAAACAAGTGATGTCGCGAACATAAAATTTTCAGTTCGCAAACGGCGAACGCGAACTTCCGCAAACGTTCACGAACCGGCGAACCGCCATAGACTTCAATGGGCAGGCGAATTTTAAAACCCACAGGGACTCTTTCTGGCCACAATAGTGATGGAAAAGTTGTTTCAAGGGGACTAACACCTGGACTGTGGCATGCCGGAGGGGGATACATGGCAAAACTCCCATGGAAAATTACACAGTTGATGCAGAGTCTGGTTTTAATCCATAAAGGGCATAAATCACCTAACATTCCTAAATCACAATGGATATGGATTGAAACCTGACATATGACATATTGACACCTTGACATACGGATTGATATCTTGACATATGGATTGACACCTGTCCTCAGAGACCCTGATACACACTGACACAGATCAGAATAGGGACTGTTCCCCCTACATAGGGTCACTTGGCAGATATGGATTGACACCTGTCCTCAGAGACCCTCATACACACTGACACAGAGCAGAAGAGGGACTGTTCCCCCTACATAGGGTCACTTGGCAGATATGGATTGACACCTGTCCTCAGAGACCCTGATACACACTGACACAGAGCAGAATAGGGACTGTTCCCCCTACATAGGGTCACTTGGCAGATATGGATTGACACCTGTCCTCAGGGACCCTGATACACACTGACACAGAGCAGAATAGGGACTGCTCCTCCTACATAGGGTCACTTGGCAGATATGGATTGACACCTGTCCTCAGAGACCCTGATACACACTGACACAGAGCAGAATAGGGACTGTTCCCCCTACACAGGGTCACTTGGCAGATATGTAATGACACCTGTCCTCAGAGACCCTTATACACACTGACACAGAGCAGAATAGAAACATAGAAACATAGAAACATAGAATGTGACGGCAGATAAGAACCATTCGGCCCATCTAGTCTGCCCAGTTTTCTAAATACTTTCATTAGTCCCTGGCATTATCTTATAGTTAGGATAGCCTTATGCCGATCCCACGCATGCTTAAACTCCTTTACTGTGTTAACCTCTACCACTTCAGCTGGAAGGCTATTCCATTCATCCACTACCCTCTCAGTAAAGTAATACTTCCTGATATTATTTTTAAACCTTTGTCCCTCTAATTTAAGACTATGTCCTCTTGTTGTGGTAGTTTTTCTTCTTTTAAATATAGTCTCCTCCTTTACTGTGTTGATTCCCTTTATGTATTTAAATGTTTCTATCATATCCCCCCTGTCTCGTCTTTCCTCCAAGCTATACATGTTAAGATCCTTTAACCTTTCCTGGTAAGTTTTATCCTGCAATCCATGAACCAGTTTAGTAGCCCTTCTTTGAACTCTCTCTAAGGTATCAATATCCTTCTGAAGATAGGGTCTCCAGTACTGTGTACAGTACTCCAAGTGAGGTCTCACCAGTGTTCTGTACAATGGCATGAGCACTTCCCTCTTTCTACTGCAATACCTCTCCCTATACAACCAAGCATTCTGCTAGCATTTCCTGCTGCTCTATTACATTGTCTGCCTACCTTTAAGTCCTCAGAAATAATCACCCCTAAATCCCTTTCCTCAGATGTTGAGGTTAGGACTCTATCAAATATTCTGTACTCTGCCCTTGGGTTTTTACGTCCAAGATGCATTATCTTGCACTTATCCACATTAAATGTCAGTTGCCACAACTCTGACCATTTTTCTAGTTTACCTAAATCATTTGCCATTTGGCTTATCCCTCCTGGAACATCAACCCTGTTACATATCTTAGTATCATCCGCAAAAAGACACTCCTTACCATCAAGACCTTCTGCAATATCACTAATAAAAATATTAAAGAGAATGGGTCCAAGTACAGATCCCTGAGGTACCCCACTGGTGACAAGCCCAAGCTTTGAATATACTCCATTGACTACAACCCTCTGTTGCCTGTCACTCAGCCACTGCCTTACCCATTCAACAATATTGGAATCCAAACTCAAAGATTGCAGTTTATTGATAAGCCTTCTATGTGCAACAGTGTCAAAAGCCTTACTGAAATCTAGGTAAGCAATGTCTACTGCACCACCCTGATCTATAATTTTAGTTACCCAATCAAAAAAATCAATAAGATTAGTTTGGCATGATCTCCCTGAAGTAAACCCATGTTGTCTCTGATCTTGAAATCCATGTGTTTTTAGATGTTCAACAATCCTATCCTTTAACATGGTTTCCATCACTTTCCCCACTACTGAAGTAAGGCTTACTGGCCGATAGTTGCCCGACTCCTCCTTATTACCTTTCTTGTGAATGGGCACAACATTTGCTAACTTCCAATCTTCTGGGACTACTCCTGTTAACAATGATTGGTTAAATAAATCTGTTAATGGTTTTGCTAGTACACCACTAAGCTCTTTTAATAGCTTTGGGTGTATTCCATCAGGTCCCATTGACTTATTTGTCTTTACTTTTGACAGTTGAAATAGAACCTCTTCCTCTGTAAACTCACATGTAATAAATGACTCATTTATCCTTTTTTTAACAGAGGTCCCTTTCCTTCATTTTCAGCTGTAAATACAGAACAAAAATATCCATTGAGGCAGTCAGCTAGACCTTTATCCTCATCTACATACCTTCCTTCTTTTGTTTTTAATCTAACTAATCCTTGTTTTACTTTTCTTTTCTCATTTACGTATCTAAAAAAAGTTTTGTCCCCCTTTTTTACTGACTGTGCTATTTTCTCTTCTGTGTGTGATTTGGAAGCTCTTATAACTTGCTTAGCCTCTTTCTGCCTAATCTTATAGGTCATTCTGTCTTCCTCACTCTGGGTTTTTTTATAATTACTAAATGCTTTTTGTTTTTTACTATTTTGGCCACATCTGCGGAGTACCACAGTGGTTTCTTGAATTTTTTGCTTTTACTGACAAGTCTAATGCAATTTTCTGTTGCCTTCAGTAGTGCAGCTTTTAAATAATCCCATTTATTTTGGACTCCATTTAAGTTGCTCCAGTCTGATAATGACTCCTTTACACATATTCTAATTTTAGAAAAGTCTGTTTTTCTAAAGTCTAAAACTTTTGTTTTTGTGTGGTGTGACTCAGTCACTGTTCTTATATTAAACCACACTGACTGATGATCACTGGATCCTAAACTTTCACCTACAGTAATATCTGATACCAAATCTCCATTTGTTAACACTAAATCTAGTATGGCCTCTTTACGAGTTGGCTCCTCAACGACTTGTTTTAGAGACAATCCCAGTAGGGAGTTTAGAATATGTGTGCTTCTGGCACAAGTAGCTATTTTTGCTTTCCAATTCACATCAGGAAGATTAAAGTCACCCATGGTGATAACTTCCCCCTTCATTGTCATTTTAGCTATTTCTTCAACTAATAGATTATCTAACTCTTCAATTTGTCCTGGGGGCCTATAAATCACACCTACACGAACTACTGTGTGATTACCAAATTCTAACGTAACCCAAATGGACTCTATGTTCGTCTCACTAACCTTTATTAGGCTAGATTTTATGCTATCCTTCACATACAGGGCCACCCCTCCCCCTTTCTTGCCTTCCCTGTCTTTTCTATATAAAGAGTACCCTGGTATTGCTATGTCCCAGTCATTTTTTTCATTATACCATGTCTCAGTAACAGCGACTAAATCTACACTATCAGTTGCCATTATTGCCACAAGTTCATGGATCTTATTCCCTAAACTGCAAGCATTTGTAGACATGACTCTAAGCTTATCATTTTTTAACACACTTGCTACAGGCACCATCTGTCCTTGTTTTGGGGGACAATTGGATTGATGTTTTATCACCCTTTTGCCCCCCCCTCCTAGTTTAAATACATCTTAGCAAAACCTCTGAACTGCTCACTGAGAACATTTGTTCCCTTTTGAGAAAGATGCAAACCATCTTTTTTGTACAGTTTATTTCCATTCCAAACAGAGCTACCATGAGCAATAAAGCCAAATCCTTGCTCCCGACACCATTCACCAAGCCACAAGTTAAAGTCCCTAATACGCATCCGCCTGTCATTCTGAGTGTTATGCACAGGCAGAACTTCAGAGAATGACAGTGTGGAAGCAACCTGCCGTATATCATTGGCAAAAACACTAAAAACTTCCTTAACCTCTGAAACCTCATTGCAAGCCAAGTCATTTGTCCCTAAATGGACAAGTACATCCAATTCCCCTCCCTGCTTTGCTTGCTTAACAATATTACAGATACGTCTCCTGTCTCTGTGAGCAGTAGCTCCGGGAAGACACCTCACAAGACCACCATTGTCCATCTCCACACCTCTTATGATGGAATCCCCCAACAACAACTGCTTTCTATTAGGCATCATCATAGTCTTCAAGCCTCTCTGCACAACACCACTGGCCTCATTGCCTCTCTGCACAACACCACTAGCCTCAGTGCCTCTCTGCACAACACCACTAGCCTCAGTGCCTCTCTGCACAACACCACTAGCCTCAGTGCCTCTCTGCACAACACCACTAGCCTCAGTGCCTCTCTGCACAACACCACTAGCCTCAGTGCCTCTCTGCACAACACCACTAGCCTCAGTGCCTCTCTGCACAACACCACTAGCCTCAGTGCCTCTCTGCACAACACCACTAGCCTCAGTGCCTCTCTGCACAACACCACTAGCATCAGTGCCTCTCTGCACAACAACAATAGGGACTGAGACCCTCAGAGACCCTGATACACCCTGATACACACTGACACAGATCAGAATAGGGACTGTTCCCCCTACATAGGGTCACTTGGCAGATATGGATTGACACCTGTCCTCAGAGACCCTCATACACACTGACACAGAGTAGAAGGGGGACTGTTCCCCCTACATATGGTCACTTGGCAGATATGGATTGACACCTGTCCTCAGGGACCCTGATACACACTGACACAGAGCAGAATAGGGACCGTTCCCCCTACATAGGGTCACTTGGCAGATATGGATTGACACCTGTCCTCAGAGACCCAGATACACACTGACACAGAGCAGAATAGGGACTGTTCCCCCTACATAGGGTCACTTGGCAGATATGGAGTGACACCTGTCCTCAGAGACCCTGATACACACTGACACAGAGCAGAATAGGGACTGTTCCCCCTACATAGGGTCACTCGGCAGATATGGATTGTGATGAAGTGCCCTTCACCACTTTGTCCTGGAGAGGCCTGCTTGACTGCCTCCTCCCCTGCGACTATGGCCCTGGAAGATTTTGCCCTTTAAAAACAGTATTCGGCCCTAACAGAGAGCATGTCACTCATTCTGGCCCTTTAAATACAGTGGGGCCATTCGGTACTTGCCCTGTGTGAGCGGTGATACCCCAGATAGCTATGCCATGGAGCCTATTCATATAATGAAAGACTATGGGAAAGACTTTAGCTCCATGGCAATTGAACTGTGTGAATAGGATCTGCGCGCTATTCGGTAGTTTTGTGCGCCCAGATCCCAGCTATCTGGGGATATGTGAAATGTCTGTGTGTTATGTGTAAAAGGGGACTTTATGTATTTTAAAGTGTTTTACTGTCTTTGTTTCCCCATGTGCTCAATGGAGTCTGTCTCTGTACTGGGAGGTAATTGGATTACTTCTCCATTGTGTCTCCAGGAGAGAAGACTCTGTAAAACCGGTCTAAACTGGAAAGCCATGCTGACAAGGGTTTTAAAAGATACTTTACTAACTTTTGAACCCCTGGTCTGATTCATGCCATTTTTTTATATGTTGTTCCCCTGAATGGATTGATTGTGGATATGTATTTTTATGTGAATGTGATGTATGGTTTTAAAGTTACAGAGTATGTGTGGAAAATGTATTTTTACTGTATGTAATAATTATGTTAATTGCTTATCTGAGGGGAGGGGATGTGTGGGTTGTACTGTTACTTGATTGGTTGTTTTATGCCTCCCCCTGGGTGTGTCCTGTATGTGCACAACTGAAATAAAAAGCAGGCTGGGTGTTCCAGACCTCAGACCTCTTCTGACCCTCAATACGTAGCCTCGTCTCGTTATTGGAGGGAACTGCTATATCACACTGGGGATTGCTATGCTCTGCATATTCCCCTGAGCTTAATCACTTAGCTCTTTTAAGAGCCTGTTCCGGATACGCTCTCCTGGAGGAGAGGTCTTCTCCACACGGTCCTGGAGGACAGAATCCGATCCAGGGTGGAAGGAAGACGGCGAGGCTCCAGTTAAGCTACGGCGGTTGTGGAGCCTGCGGTGGTTGTGGTGTCGTCTGCAGTCCTTGGAGTCCTCTGTAAGCGCTAGGAGCATCCATCAACGGAGGGTACTCGGTCGGAGTACACGGAGCTCCGTTACAGTGGTGGCAGCGGTGGGATGGCGTCCTAGTGCGAGGAGAAGCAGCTCAGAGACACTGGTAAAGTTTGGAGTTACAAATTGAGGGCAACGGCTGCACGGAGCTGACATGATTTTGTTTTGGATAATTGTCCTGCTGGAAGATCCATTCACTGCTTTCTGCCAGAGGCAGTCAGGTGTTAATTTAATATCTATTGATATTTGATACAGTCTATGATGACATGTGTCCTATCAAAATGTCCAAGTCCTCTGGCAGAAATACAGCCACAAAACTTTAAAGAGTACCTACTAACCGTCGGCAGTAGGTACTTTTCCATGTAGCTACCTCTCTTTGTGCTCTAAACCCACCTCTGGTGTTTATTGCCAAAAAGCTCTATTTTGGTACCATTTGAAGTTCCAGTAGTGTCTGGCAAACTGAAAATGCTTCAGTTTGCATTTGGGATGAAAGTATCTTGACACCCTTCCAAACAATCTGCGGTGATGCAGGTGATGTTGGATTGTAGTTTGGGAAGCTTTCTGACCCCAACACACAACTAAATTCTGCAATTCTCCAGCTGTGATCTTTGGAGATTTGCTTGTACACTCAAGCCATATTCTTTACAGTGTGTTGAGACAATATAGACACACATCCTCTTCCAGGTTGATTCATAACATTTCCAGTTGACTGTAACCTCTACACATTATTGCATTGATGGTGGAAATGGGTTTTCAAAGCTTTTGCTAATTTTTTTAAAGTCACTTCCTATTGTGGGAAGCTTAACAAACTTTTGTCACATATCACAGCTATATCCGTTGGTCTTACCCATTGTCATGAATGACTAAGGGGATTTGGCCTATGTGTTACCTAATATTAATGCCCTTTGTAAACAGGATGTCATGTTTGAACAATTCCCTGTTCCTAGTCACCCTGGTGTATTAAAAATATAAAATATCAATGAGATTATACTCACAAATTTACACATATATTTAACAAATATGTTTTGAATAAACCTGTGTTGTGTTTTAATTGTTTGATATTTATGAGAGAAGAGTATTTTTGTGTGTTTTTTGAACAAAAAATCAAAATGTTAAACAATAAAGACAATATTTCACAGCCTTTTTTGCTCATATTAACCACGAGTGCCAGTATTAGTGGAAGGCACTGTAGGACAATTGATTACACCTCAACAGAAATATTAACTTTATCCCTGTGGCTTAGCATGGTAATACTGTTAATAAAATTTGACTCTATGGGAGTGCATTGTTTTTTATTTTTGTTACTCTAATGTAACTGGTGATTCTGATTTGACTTAAAGTCAATAAAATGCATTACCATTGGTGTCATCAAAAATATCTATTCCCTTTGTTTCCAAATATAGTACATACTGGTTTATTTAAAGCTAAATTTATAAAAAGTTTTAGCAGCAAAAAACAGATATCTTCAAATATCACTCATGTATTTTTTAACCCCTTAAGGACCGAGGACGGTTCAGGACCGTCATCGGCATTTTTGCATTGCCGACCAGTGACGGTCCTGAACCGTCCTAATGGTCTTAGTTACTTACCCGATCGCCGTCGTTCCCCCGGCGGCGATCGGCGGTGCTCCCGGTGTGGAGAGACTGTCTGCAGCCCAGACAGTCTCCCCATGGTGGATTTGGACCCCTGGGGCCATGTGATCGCTCAACTGAGCGATCACATGGTCACAATAGGTGTCCATGTGTCTGCCTGCAGGGGGACTGTCTGTGCTGACAGGCAGTCTCCCTGCTAGTGTAAAATCAATGTCTATATATCATATATATAATGTCATGCTAAGTGTATTTTTATATTATTATGTACATATATTAATATAAAAATACACTTATAATTAAATTACACACGTATATATATCATATATATAATAACTATATATATTGTATATATATATATTATTATAAAATACAAATAATAAGTAATTTAAATTCAATTAAAAAATGTAAAAATAATAATAAAATTTAAAAAAAAATTATATATCTATATGAAATTTTATTCTAACTGTATTTTGATATTAATATATATATATATATATATATATTTATATCAAAATACACTGAGAATGAAATTGTATATATATAGCTATGTATATATAAATAAATAAAAAGAATACAAAATATATATATGTCCATATACAAAATTACATAAATAATTATATAAATATACATGTAGACTTCAAATATATAAATATGCATATATATTTAAATTCTACGTGTGTATTTATGTAATATTTTTACATAATTAAGTAATTTGATTGATTGCAATTTGAGGGACCTGCCTGCAAACCCAGGCCGAAAGTCCAGAGAATTTAATTTGCTAGCACTGTATTTTACCCTGTAACGTTCTACGACACCCTAAAACCTGTTCATGGGGGGTACTGTTTTACTCGGGAGACTTTGCTGAATACAAATATTAGTGATTCAAAACAGTAAAACATATCACAGCGATGATATTGTCAGTGAAAGTTACTTTGTTTTGCATTTTTCACACACAAACAGCACTTTTACTGATGATATAATTGTTGTGATACATTTTCCAGTTTTGAAACACTAATATTTGTGTTCAGCAAAGTCTCCTGAGTATAACAGTACCCCCCATGTACAGGTTTTATAGTGTTTGTGAAAGTTACAGGGTCAAATATATGGGTCAAATATTTTTTACATTGAAAATGGCCAGGTTGGTTACGTTGCCTTTGAGAGCGTATGGTAGCCCAGGAATGAGAATTACCCCCATGATGGCATACCATTTGCAAAAGAAGACAACCCAAGGTATTGCAAATGGGGTATGTCCAGTCTTTTTTAGTAACCACTTAGTCACAAACACTGGACAAAATTAGCATTCAATTTAGTTTTTTACTTTTTTCACACACAAACAAATATGAATGCTAAATTTGCCCAGTGTTTGCGACTAAGTGGCTACTAAAAAAGTCTGGACATACCCCATATTGAATACCCTGGGTTGTCTACTTTAAAAAAAAATATGTACATGTGGGGTGTTATTCATAGATTTATGACAGATAATAATGTTACAATGTCACTATTGATACATTTTAAAAATGTATGTTTTGAAACCGCAATATCCTACTTGTACTTATAGCCCTATAACATGCAAAAAATAGCATAAAGCATGTAAACACTGGGTATTTTTAAACTCAGGACAACATTTTGAATCTATTTAGCAGTTTTTTTTATTTGCTTTTGTAGATGAGTAAAAGATTTTTCACATAAAAGTCAAAAAACATGTATTTCTTTCAATTTTTCATCATATTTGTTCATTTTTTTAAATTAAATTACATGAGATTATATAAATAATGGTATGTAAAGAAAGACCCTTTTGTCCTGAAAAAAACAATATATAATTTGTATGGGAACAGTAAATGAGAGAGCGGAAAATTACAGCTAAACACAAACACCACAAAAGTGTAAAAAGATGCCTGGTCGCAAATGTACAACATCGCAAAAACAGTCTGGTCCTTAAGGGGTTAAATAAAAATGTGTGGGGTCCTCCAGTTAGTGTCTGGAAGTAAATAGCCAATGTTTACCATTCTAGCATCACCATATACCAGTTAAACCAGGATCTCTCTTCCACTAGGATATTACAATAATGAAAGAAATGTAATACACGCAGGCTCTGGCTTTAAAACATAATAAGCAGAGATAACCCACCAGGGTCATTTAAAAAACAATATCTTTATTAAAGTTCTAAGTAATCAGTATGTTTTCAGTAGACCACCGAGCACAATTTGCATAGCGTCTTTGGGAATGTGCATTCATATACATAACTAACTTTAGCTTTAGCTTTTGAATTATCACTAACCTATCAGCATCTGAAGCTTATATTTATTTTGTTTAGTTGTTCACACTGTATGATCTTTTGCTTTATATAAGAGTGGCCACACGGAGTTTGTAATTTGGAATTACATTTTCGGATGATTGCCACTGGTCAGTTATTGATGCAGGTAGACTTTAATAATGGTTTTGATTGTTTGCAATGTGTGAGTGTAATAATTGAGAATAACTTTCTCTCAGCATTGTGCCATTATATACGTAATCTTCCTATTTATTTTGTATTGTGAGTTTGAGATAGGTAGAAAATTTAGTTCACTTTAATGTTAATTGTGAGTTGTAATTGTATTGATTGACCCAGTGAATTATGGTTTTTCTGTGCTAAAATAAGCAGAATAATACAGTGATGTTAAACCATGTCCTCCTGAAAGCGATATGTAGTAGTCTAAGAATTTGCTGCAGTTTCCATAATTTCCAATTTATGTTACAGTAGATTACTACTGATAATTGTTTCTCCAATACCCATTTTTGTAAGTATTTTATTATATCTTTTCATGTGACAACACTGAAGAAATGACTCTCTGTATCAATGTACAGTAGTAAGTGTACAGCCTGTATAACAGTGTAAATTTGCTGTAAATTTACACTGTTATACAGGCTGTACACTTACTACTTTACATTGTATCAGAGTGTCATTTCTTCAGTGTTGTCACATGAAAAGATATAATAAAATATTTACAAAAATGTGAGGCGTGTACATGGCGTATATGCATATATATATATATATACATATATAATGTTTTTGCTTGTTATTTTTTTTTTAGATTTATATAACGTCTATTTTTTTTCACTTTTGTCTTTCCCTGTTGTTGGGGTGCTCAAAATAGCTTGCCTATTAGACTATTTTTTGTATCCATTCATGGAAGAGTTAAGAATACGATATTTGTATTTGTATTAGATCTCTGTTTTGATACTTATTATCCAAATCAGCTCCTATCACTAGAAATGCTGGGAAAGTGAATTGGGCATGCCTGACAGATATACACATGCACAGTTGGAAGATCTTTTCAGCTTGCAGCATATTGACAGGGGATACCTATACAATTTTTTACATACAAATTGGTGCATCACTGCCCCTAGCACCCTTATGGACGAACCTTCACTGCCATTAATAACATTGAAAGTGGATTCTTTATACTGAAGTCAATGGTAATATGCCTTCAGAAAATTGTTGCTCAGTTACTCTATTCCAGAGTTTCTATAAAGCTGTTTCATTACTATTATTTAACTATTATTGTGATAATGCCCATACTCTACTTTCTGGCACTGGAACTTGCAAATGTTTTCAGCTTCAGCATTGCTCACCCATAAAGTCAAAATACTTTGATTCCAATATCTTCTAAGTTCTAACCAGTGAATTTAGTCCATATATCTTTACCATACTTTGTCAGTGTGCTCAACTCAGTCATAAATTTGTCCTTCAAGAACTTGTAGCAATGCTACTTCAAACGGACACCATAGTCACCAGAAAAACTACAGCTAAATGTAGTTGTTCTGGTGATTATAGTATCTCCCTGCCGGCGTTTTAATGTAAACACTGCCTTTTCAGAGAAAAAGCAGTGTTTACATTACAGCCATGGAAAACCTCTAATAGCCACTCCTCAGACGGCCTCTGGAGGTGCTTCCCGGGGTAGTGCTGCACAGGAAACAAAGCACCTTTCTAACTCAAGGTAAGAGCGGCCACTCACCTAAATGGTGGTTTTAGAAGTATAGTATCAGGAATACGTGTTTGTGTTCCAGACACTATAATGTCCCTTTGCGATGGGTTAGCTATTTTGTATATTGTTTAGATGATTTGTGGAATATGAGGTTATGACACTTTTGATTTCTTGTGAGTCACATACAATCATGAGACTATAATGGCTAGTGGTCTACCCCCTTACACCATTTGGATGCACATTGCGCTTTGATATATTCCGTGTGAAAATTACTGACAGTAAGTTTGAAATGTTTCCAGTCTTTGTTTTATTTCTGTTTTCTAGTGAAGGAGATTTCCTTGAGTATGTTCTCTCCTCATTCTAATTGTGCTAATTTGTAGGTTATACCACCCATCTTTTAGCCTCACATGGCTGAGGGCTAGTTTGTTTTGTCTCTAGGCTAGACAACCCAAGTGCTAAGACAAACTTAAAGGGACACTATAGTCACCTGAACAACTTTAGCTTAATGAAGCAGTTTTGGTGTATAGAACATGCCCCTGCAGCCTCACTGCTCAATCCTCTGCCATTTAGGAGTTAAATCCCTTTGTTTATGAACCCTAGTCACACCTCCCTGCATGTGACTTGCACAGCCTTCCATAAATACTTCCTGTAAAGAGAGCCCTATTTAGGCTTTCTTTATTGCAAGTTCAGTTTAATTAAGATTTTCTTATCCCCTGCTATGTTAATAGCTTGCTAGACCCTGCAAGAGCCTCCTGTATGTGATTAAAGTTCCATTTAGAGATTAAGATACAATTATTTAAGGTAAATTACATCTGTTTGAAAGTGAAACCAGTTTTTTTTTTTCATGCGGGCTCTGTCAATCATAGCCAGGGGAGGTGTGGCTAGGGCTGCATAAACAGAAACAAAGTGATTTAACTCCTAAATGACAGTGAATTGAGCAGTGAAATTGCAGGGGAATGATCTGTACACTAAAACTGCTTTATTTAGCTAATGTAATTTAGGTGACTATAGTGTTCCTTTACAAATATATGCAATTGTAGGAGAAGTAGAGGCTTCTATAATTTAGTATTATTCCAGTTTTCAGAACTTGTAAAACATCGTCATTAGAAAATACATAAAACTAGAACGTGGCGAGACAGGTCTTTGCATTTCTGCAACTGAAAACTTTAGATTTTTTCCTCTCCGCCTCTCTTACAAAGAACAATTGAAGCCAGGTATAATAAATACTTTGTGTTGTGTTAGCACGTCATTAATTTACTAGTTCTTTTACTGGTCGATAGGTTGACATCCTATGAATAATAATTGTTTGAATCTAGGCAAAATACTGCATTATAGAGAGTAAATTCCTCAATAAATCATTCAGCACAAGCTACACACTGCTTTACTGTAAGCAGGGGGACCTGAACTGCTTATCCATATTTCATAGACTACTGTTCAGTTCATTAAATATGTAAGCATTCTAATTTATTTTAGAAAGAAATGAAACGATAGTTGTTCTACAACCAAAATACAGCAGTGTTATTATATCTAAAATAGTAATGAAGTAGATTTTGACTTATATGGAAGTATGCCTGGTACAGATTGTTTCTTAGAAGCTAATATTCACAAAAGTATCTTTCAGCATATAAATAATAGTTATAGATTACACACTGGATAGTACAGTAAACATGTTATATTATACTGGTGGTTGTTTTACCTGTCATCTCATGTGGACAACACCTTCTGCAATTCCCTAGAAATAGCCAAACACACTTCAATTTGTTAGTAAGGTTTTTTTTGTTGTTGTGGTTTTTTTTGTTGTTGTGGTTTTTTTTGTTGTTGTTTTTTTTTTTTTTTTTTTTTAGGTTTTCTGTTTTTGTTAGATGGTTTAGTTGCCACTACATGTGACAAGTCATGCTGCCTTAACCCCATCAGAATAGTAGTTAACATGCTCATGGTTTTCTATATACACTAATCGGCCACAACATTAACCCCTTCCCGCCGTTACGACGTGCTATGCCGTCACGGTTTAAATGGGCTTTAAAGCCGTTGTGACAGCATAGCACGCCGTAACGTCTTTAAGCCCTGGAGCGCCCGGTATACTTACCTTCCCAGCGCTCCGCTTCAGGAGGACTGCCTCACAGCCCAGGCAGCCCCCCCATGGCAAATCAGGCCCCCGGGGGCCATGTGATCGCTCTCAAAGAGCGATCACATGGCCCCCTATAGCCAGACAGTCCCCCTGCTGGTGGGAAGTATAAAAAAAAATAATTAGACATGTTTTAAAATAAATCAAATGTATTTATATATATATATATATATATATATATATATATATAATATATGTATATATATTATATATATAATATATATGTATATTATATATATTTAACGTCATACATAGTGTATTTTAATACTAATATAAGTACATATATTAGTATTAAAATACACTTAGAATGACGTTACATATATATAATATACATATATTATATATATACTAGATATATACACATATATTATATATATATATAAATATGTATAATTACAATAATAAATAAATAAAATAATAAAATTAATAAATAAAATATTGAAACAAAATTTAATATAAATTTTATATACATATGTAATTTCATTCTAACTGTATTTTGTTATTAATATATATATATTGGTAACAAAATACACTTAGAATGACATTCTATCTATATCTATCTATATATAAAATGCAAATAACCGCAAATATATATATATATATATATATATATATATATATATATATATATATATATACTCATAAATGAAAAAAAATCAAAATGCACTCACAGGTCTTCGAATTAGTGGACAAATTGGTGCTTTATTTGGTCATCAAAAAAGTGTACAAAAATCAATCGACGTTTCGACCCTGCCAGGTCTTTTTCAAGATCATAGAGTACATGACAGTACTGTGTTTATATATCAAATACAAATCTAAAAGAAAGTGCACTTACCCAATGGTGAAGTGAGGAGGAGTGAGTCTGTCCGTTACAACCCGGAAGTGATTGGAAGCCGTATAGGACGTCACGTGATCGGGGCGTCGGACGGAGGCAAAGTGGTTGCCGAGGCAACAATATACACAGAACATGATTACATGCCGGGCACAAGTGAAGCATTAGGGAGGACTAAGTGAAAACTGCCGAAGGGTCTACTTAACCCTGATGCCAGAAAAGAGCACTGGTAGACAATAACCAGTGCTGTGCAATACTGGGCGTGGTGTAAAAAGACACACAAGTGATAAAGTGTAGCCACCAAGTGAATGCAAAGCAGTGAAAAAATATATATACATGACATCCTAAATAAAATGAAATAAAATAAAATCAAGAGCAGAGAACAACATATATTCATACATTGCTGTATATGTAAGATTTGTGCAAGGGTACTGGATCTTGCATGTTCTATGCACTAAAGCATATTATAAGATGTACTAATAAAATGTTAGTACTAATGAGTATGTACTGGACTGCACAGATGACACTGACTTGTTCAACTGTATACATGTACTATCTGAATATATTTCCTTTCTAGAGGACTAGGATGATCAGAAGGACGACCTACTAGATATCTAACTACCCACAAATAGAATAATCTGAAATTCCATGTAGACAGAATACATGTCTAAAAAAGAGATAAATAAAAAAGAAGTAAATAAAATAGATGACTGGAAACCACAAGTAGGAAAATTTAGCATAGTACCTGATATAGACACACGATGAACTGAAAAGTGACAGATCCAATTCTCAATCTGACCTACAGGATAATCACATAATGCTTATAGCATGTGATTGCTGTATACAGAAGGAAAAACTTGTAGTATATAAAAAACAGCAGTAAAACATGGGTCTAATGTTTATGAAAGCTAAACTCCAGCCACAAACTAGAAAGACACCTGTCTCTAAATATTATCCTCAAAAGGATTGATTCCTCAAAAAATCATAATTATAGCATGCTTATAGCACGTGATTGCTGTATACAGAAGGAAAAACTTGTAGTATATAAAAAAACAACAGTAAAACATGGGTCTAATGTTTATGAAAGCTAGACTCCAGCCACAAACTAGAAAGACACCTGTCTCTAAATATTATCCTCAAAAGGATTGATTCCTCAAAAAATCGTGATTATAGCATGTGTTTACTGTATACATATTAAAATGCCACAAGTAAATGAAAACACAGGGACTAACCATACGCAACACTCCTGATTCTCTGAACCATGATAAGAGGCCTTTAGGAAAAACATTTGTTAATATACTACACATGCTATAAGCATATCATTACTACCTACATCAGTTCAGGAATGTAACAGTAATATCCGCCTGAGCTTAAACAAAAAGAAACTGTGTTACAGGCTTCCGCCAGTAATTGTAACGTATGTTTGCTTTATACATATCAAAATGCCAAAAGTAAATGAAAACACAGGGATTAACCACACGCGACACTCCTGATTATCTAAACCATAATCAGTGGCCTTTAGGAAAAACATTTGTTAGTATACTAAACAAGCTGGAAGCATATTATTGCTACCTACATCAGTTCTGGAATGTAACGGTAAAATCTGCCTGAGCTAAGCAAAAGGAAACTGTGTTACATGCTTCCGCCAATCATTGACATAAAGCCACTGGTAAAAAGAAATAAAAATAAAAAATAAAACCCATGAAAAAAATAATAAATGAAAAATATGAAAAATATATTAAAGAAAAAATGAAAATGAAGGAATCTTAATACTGCAAGGCTCACAGGAACATTGAATATACATTGTTTTCATTTAATCCCTTGGGTGTAACTGTGTCCAAGTAGTGGATCCAATAGGATTCTCTCTGTAGAAGGATTTTAGAACGGTCACCACCACGGACAAGAGGAGGTACATGATCAATTCCGATAAATTTAAGTGTGGGAAGATGGTGCTGCATAGCCAAAAAATGTTTAGCCACAGGTTTTTCTGTGGTCTGGTCCCTATATGCCGTCATTATCCCGGATCGATGACCCCGCATCCTATCACGTAATGTGAGGTCTGTCTTCCCGACATACGATAGTCCACATGGACAGGTCACCATGTAGATGACATGGTCTGTCGTGCAAGTGATGTAATGCTTGATCGGTATCCGTTTGCCCGTGTGTGGGTGGGCAAATGAAGTGCTGGTCAGCATATGGCTGCATGTTACACAACCAGTGCACTTAAAACAGCCCTTCCTTCTAGATAAATACATATAATTACATAAAATATTACATTAGTATACACATAGAATTTAAATACCTATAAATGCATATGTATTAAAATTCTACGTGTATATTTAAGTAATCTTTTAACATAATTAGGTGATTTGATTAATTAAAATTTGATTGACATGCCTGACAACACAGGGAGAAAGTGCAGAGAATTTAATTCGCAAGCACTATATTTGACCCTGTAACTCTCCAAGACAACATAAAACCTGTACATGGGGGGTACTGTTTTACTCGGGAGACTTCGCTGAACTCAAATATTAGTGTTTCAAATTGGTAAATTGTATTACAACGATGATATTTTAAGTAAAAGTGAAGTTTTTTGCATTTTTTACAAACGAACAGCACTTTTATGGACTATATTATTGTTGTAATATGTTTTACTGTTTTAAAACACTAATATTTGTGTTTAGGGAAGTCTCCCGAGAATAACAGTACCCCCCATGTACAGGTTTCATGGTGTTTTGGAAAGTTAGAGAGTCACATATAAGGCTTGCATTTAATTTTTTTTACATTGAAATTTGCCAGATTGGTTATGTTGCCTTTGAGAGCGTATGGTAGCCCAGGAATGAGAATTACCCCCACGATGGCATACCATTTGCAAAAGTAGACAACCCAAGGTATTGCAAGTGGGGTATGTCCAGTCTTTCTTAGTAGACACTTAGTCACACACACTGGCCAAATATTAGTTTTTTGCTTTTTTAACACAAAAACAAATATGAACGCTAACTTTGGCCAGTGTTTGTGACTAAGTGGCTACTAAAAAAGACTAAACATACCCCACTTTCAATACCTTTGGTTGTCTACTTTTTAAAATGGTATGCCATTATGGGGGTAATTCTCATTGCTGGGCTACCACACCGTCTCAAAGGTAACATTACCAATCTGGCAAATTTCTAATTGAAAATGGAACGTTCTATATTTGACCCTGTAACTTTCCAAAACACCATAAAACCTGTTAATGGGGGATACTGTTGTACTCGTGAGACATCGCTGATTACAAATATGTGCATTTTTGTGCAGTAAAACCTAACAGTATTATGACATTCACAGCTAAAATGTCAGACGGAAATACAAATTTAAAAAAAAAATTATTTTCTCACATTTTTTTTTAATTTTATTCATAATGAATTATGTTCCATATATGAATAGTTAATGGTAAATTAAAGCCCTGTTTCTCCTGAACAAAATGATATATAATAAGTGTGGGTGTATATAATTTGAAAGAGGGGAACTACGGTAGAACAGACATGTAGCGCAAATTCCAGTTTTTGTTTACGTTTTGTTTTGATCAGAACGTGCACTATTGACTCCGTCCTCAAGGGGTTAAAACCTCTGGCAGGTGAGGTGAATAACATTGAATATATCATTACAATGACACCTGTCAAGGGGTGTGGTATATTAGACAGCTATTGAACAGTCAGATCTTTCTGTGTTGGAAGCAGAAAAAATGGGCAAGTGAAAAGAACTGAGTGACTTTGACAAGAGCCAAATAGTGATAGCTAGACTACTGGGTCAAGTATTTCCAAAATATCAAGTCTTGTGGGGTGTTCCCAGTATGCAGGGTGTTTGCAATGGTTAGTACCAGTCAAAAATGGTGAAAGGAAGGACAGCCGGCTAACCGGTGTCAGATTTCCGCATTGTCTCATCATGTAGAAAGATAACGCTAGCCCATCTGATCCAATCACACAGAAGAGCTACTGTAGCTTGAATTGCTGATAAACATAATGCTGGCCATAATAGAAAGGCGTCAGGACACACAGTGCATCAAAGTTTGCTGTGTAGCCACAGACCAGTCAGAGTGCCAATACTGATGCATGTCCATCCCTGAAAGCACCTTCATGGGGACATGAGCATCAAAACTGGACCACAGAGCAATGGAAGAAGGTCTGGTCTCATGAATCAAGTTTTCTTTTAGATCAGTTGGATGGCCATGTGGGTATGTGTCATTTACATTTAGATGGCAGCAAAATGCATTATGTGAAGAAGACAAGCTGGCAGAGGCAGTGTTATGCTCAGGACAATTTTCTGCTGGGGAATCTTAGGTCCTGGCATTTATGTGGATGTTACTTCGACATGTATTACCAACCAGAGATTGTTGCAGACCACTTACACCCTTCATGGCAATGGTGTTCCCTGATGGCAATGCTCTGTTTCAGTAGGATAATGAACCCTGAAACACTACAAATTTGTTCAGGAAACGTTTGAGGAACATAACAAAGAGTTTGAGGTGTTGCCTTGGCCTCCACATCCCCCATTTCTTAATTGAGCATCTGTGGGATGTGCTGGAATAACAAATCCAATTCATGGAGGCCTCACATCACAATTTGAAGGATTTGCAGATACCATAAAACATGTTCAGAGGTCTTGTGGAGTCCATGCATCAAAGCTCTTTTGGCAGCATGAGGGAGACCTACACGATATTAGGCAGGTGGTTTTAATCTGATCAGTCTAGTAGAAAGACATGGTTAGGATACTAATTAACAGTGTCAGGTTATGTTCATTCCTTCAATGGGGTACTATTTCATGCACTTCCTTTTAGTCACCTCTCATGCCTTTTCCATCCTTTTCTTTCCTTCCTTGACTGTTGAATCACAATTACATTATATTCTGCTTTGCTGTACAACAGGTAGACAGAAGACAAACAATTCCAACAAAACACATTTGATATATGGGAACAGTAGGGGAAAAAGGCACTCCCTAATACAAGCTTACAAATTACATGCACAAACAAGCTTCAGTCATTTCCTTCTCTCATTGTTCTTGCAATTTAGTTACATAGAATATGACGTAGAATGTGACGGCAGATAAGAACCATTCGGCCCATCTAGTCTGCCCAAAAACCTCGCTGTTCATGTCTTTTCCTACCCTTACTGTTCATGCTTGTCTATGCTTCATGATTCATGACATTTACTTGCATCACTATTCATGTTTGAGCTTTCCTTTACTGTTCAGTCCTTGCCCTATATATCAGAGAAGCTGCCACGAAAATTATGGTAACTACGAGCTCAGAAAATGGCCTGTACATTGCATAATCTTTATTTATTGAAAGGTTCTCGTGAAGAAAGCCATTTCTGAAAAAAAACACACATCAAATTTCACTTCTATTTGCCTAGGGCACTATGAGAAAGGTCTCTGATCTGCTACTGCAGTGTCCTACCAAGAAGTTCATTTTTAATGCACAGGTCTAAAAATAAATTATGCTTACTTGTCCTTGAGATTCTCATTTTCCCTGAATATATATGTGTTTATATTTTCCAAGATCTGCTTCAAAAGATGCATCCTGGGTTTCGCATATATAAAATGTTAATTATATTGCAAACTTTTTTTTTATTTTTTGCTTTTCTTTCTATTTTAAACTCACTAAACTGAGGAATGGATTATATTGCAAGAAACAAGCATGGTATATACTAAAGGCATGGCACACACACAAATGAGGAGTTTGAAATTTACAAAGATATTTAAAATCACCATACACATTAAAAAACAATACACAGGAGCCAAAACAAAATTAATAAACCAGTAAAAACAATAACCAAAAACAAACAGGAGTGAATTTATTAAAAGCGTAAAAAAAATTATACAATACAGAATAATTAATGTTTTAAAACCCTGTTTAAAATATTGAAAAAATTATAAAAGGGCAAAACAATATGAATAAAAATAATAGAAAATCTAAATTAAAATACATGAAACTAATATAAAATCCATAAATGTAAGGTCAATGATTGGCTATGGGCTGGTGTCATGTCAAGCAACTCAGCTCATGTTGGCCTCTCATTGGCTGAACTGAGTTTGTACAATATATCTAATAAGAAAGTTGCTTTATGGAAAGAAAGAGCGTGGCTAAGGGGCAGAGGTGCATTGCAGAAACTACCTGGAGAGTGACCTTTTAACCCCTTAAGGAACAAACTTCTGTAATAAAAGGGAATCATGACATGTCACACATGGCATGTGTCCTTAACCCCTTAAGGACACATGACATGTGTGACATGTCATTATTCCATTTTATTCCAGAAGTTTGGTCCTTAAGGGGTTAAGGGGATAAACAGATTTCAAAGTGGATAAAAAAAATCTGCATGAATAGGAGAATACCGATGCTATATAAAGTACCTGGAATGTTCATGTAATGGAGATGCTGTTTTAATGATATATGTGTGTCCAAAATGCAGACAAGGGAAATCGCACACACAAAAAAAGCACAATTTTAAATCTTACAAGGGTCAAGTAGAAAAACACATATAACTAATAATCATAAATAATCAATATATACTACACTACTACATGTATACTGCGCTATATAATACTATATTTGAAAATACATATATTAAGCTATTATAAATGATATTATTTCTCCTTTCAAAAGGACAATTCCATGAATTTTTGTTTTATCCTCTTGTTTTTGTTCTAAGGCCTTGGGTTTTTTTCTTTTTTTCAGCTATTATCAATTGCGCCAGGCAAGCAATTTGTGGATTTATTAATCATACTATTGTATTATTAGAGCACCCTGAAGTGGTCATTGTGGGTAATTTCAAATACATATTTATTTACCAGTGACATCATTGCATTTATTATTCATTTATAAAATATTTTACCAGGAAAGATACATTGAGATTTCTCTCGTTTTCAAGTATGAACTGGATGTCCATTGTTTGGACACATGGTAATTAGAATTCACCCAAATCCACCCATTTATCCTATAATACAAGATTTAACCCAGAAGAAAGGAAAAGAGAATAAGAATCTAAATAACTAGATTATATACACAAAACTTTTATTAAAAATTATTTTCATAATCTCACCAAAAGTAATATAATAGACACTTTCATTGTCATTTAACTAACACTTCTATACTCTTTTTTTTCTATTAGTTATTCCTTGTCATTTCTGAGACTTCTTGTTGATAGTGCCAAGCAACAAGATTTCATACCTTGTAGCATGCACTACTAATTGTCATAGTATGCAAAAACCTGTCTCTATGAAGAAGTTTGCCCCCATTGCCATAGGATTTGTATAGTGAAGCATTTATTATTCCTGATTTGATTTTAATGTGATCTAGGCTGATCAGGGAAGAGTTGCAGTTGATAGTGGGTGTTACTCTGGTGGGTCATTACTCCCATAATCTTGTCTCCACAAGCTAGCCCGGGAGATTAGATACATTTCTTTCTAGGAGACTAGACTCATACAGCAATATTTTGTTTAATCTGGGATCCTGCCTGGTTGTCCAATGGTTGCAGTAACATCAATAAAATGCAATTTCAGAAGCAAATCCTATATAGACAATGAACATTATCATCTAAAAATATACATTTGTTTAATAGTACACATTCTGAGTTCAATAATTCTTAATTTATTCTTTTTTTTTATTTAAGAGCTGCAGCAATGCATATACCCATATACTTAAAGTATTCAAGTCTCTATAATTTTTAGCTACCTGATGAGCACTGTTCAGTTAATTATTGTTTTTTAATTATTTGTTTTTGTTGGCTTGTTTATTAGTTTTTTTTTTGCAGAACTTGCATAACCCATTACTAATCATTATTCATGTGTTTAGTTACTTACGCTATATTAATTGGCATTCAATTTTGCAATCTAGATTCTGTCATTAGAAATGCACATGATTTATTTAATTCTGAAAATAGTGAGGTTAATGGTTTGATCTTTCTTCATATATAGTGTTACCTTGTTCTAAACAAATATTGTGTTGTTTTATCAGACATAGATTTTGATTATGTGTTATTGTGCACAAGGCTATACTTATTTATCAATACTTGACTGAACTTTATTGATACAAGGCTATTTGAAATCATCTTAGGAAAATGTGTATTAAGTCACACCACTGGACATTTATTACTAATGGTGCTGCTACAAAAAAAAAAAAAACATTTTGCACAAACTGGACATAAGCAGAACAGAAAATACAAATAATATTCAGTTTCAAATCTTAGTTGTCTTTAATTTAATCTCCTGTCTCAAACAAACAATATGGGATTCAGTCGCACAGTGCCTTCACACAGTACAAGATCTTGCAGGAATGGGAGAAGCAAAGATTCCCTTTTCATGACAAAAAGCAAAGGGTTACAAGTACAACTCATATTTTTCTTTTTTTTACACAATTGCTAGTGTAATCAAAAGAATTAAGGAAGTCAGTGTCACAAGGCAATTTATATAAAATATATACTATGCTAGGAGCATTGGTGGTTTTTTAAGTAGACTGTCCCTTTTTAAATAACAGTGAATAGGTTTTAATTCTTAGCATTAAAACAGAAAAAGCTTTAGAATTTAGAATCAGTATGTCAACAGCAGTTGCTTGGGCACCTGGGAAGTAGACATGAATAGTTAATGTCACTGTGATATATCCATCAATCTGTGCTCACAACACTAGAGCAAATGTCATATGAGTTTCACCTCCATGAAATCCACAGACCATCACAGAAACAAATTCCACACAGACCAAGAGAACAAAAAATGCCATCAAACAGTAAATCATAAAAAACAAGCATACACAATGCTAATCAGGGGCTACTTCACTTCTATTGGACTATTTAAAATGTATATATTGTTGTCAAACTTGTGTATGGAAACAGTGAAGTGACAAATGCACATTTTTGCACCCAAAACTGGTAGCACAATGTCTGGTTGTTTGGCCAGTAATTGTTTGCTTGTTTTATTTGGATTGTCTCTGAGCCAGTCTGCACCCTGTTTCTCATTGTGTCAATCTGGTGCTGAGTGCCTGCTCCTGTGCTGCTAGTATTAGTGCCTTGGTGCGTCTATTAATACTACATTTTCCAACCACTGCTAAAACTACCCTTAGTTGTTCATCTTTGAATGCCATTTTTTTTACTTACTTATGGATTCTCTGTGTTTCATCCCAGTCTGTGGCCTTGACACTCATAAGGTTTCCACGTGTTGGATTTGCTGTACTTAAAGTTCAGAATATGTTCTTTTTTCCTTTTTTTTTTTTTTTATATATGAAACATTAATTTGCCACTGTTAAAAAGTGTGATTAGATAAAGCATAAAAACCTGAACAGATAATTAGAAGGATATATCTTTTAAGATAGTCCATCACATACAATGAAGAAAACAAATGCTTATTTTTGAGATGATGTTGGCCTTTTATATCTGCACATATATATTTAATGAAATCATCATATTGATCAAAAGCTTTCCTCAGCTGAAAAACATCTAAAGAATTCATGTATTTTGCATTTCTCTGTGACAGCACTTACATAATAAAGATATTCGCAAATTATAATTTAATATGCAGTTTCTGCAAAGAAATGGCTCTTGACAAACCAAATGCTTTTTAGGATGTCTTTTTAATTTAGTATACTGCTCTGTACTTCTAGCTGGAATACTTTCTAATAACTATAAGAGTATTATAAAACTTTTATATAAAACCCCTGGAGCCAAATGAAACTATGTAATTAACAAAGGAAATGAAGAAAGAAGAAACTGGAGAATAATGTAATTTTTGGTAAATCAAGAAACAGTTAGTAGATTTCACAACAATTTAAAGGGAGACTCAAGGCACCAAACCACTACAGCTTTTAGTAGATATCACTGAAGACTGAGCAGTGTAAACAGAGTATTTTTGCTGCCTAATGCTGCCTAATGCGACATCTATATGACTGTCGCTCCGACAGATACATGTGAGGCTTTCTGGATGCTTAGCAAAGATTGTACAGTGTTGGTGTTTGAAGGGGTGCTTATGTATAGTTTTAGTGTTTTAATATAGGGGTGTGTTTGTAGGTAATGTTTGCGATTGATTCGAGGGGTGTGTTTGAATGTAATGTTCACTTTTAAATGTGGATGTACATTTGTGTGAGGTATTTGTGTTTGAGTGAAGGGGTGTGTTAGTATATCCTTTTGTAGTTTGAATGCAGGGGTGTGTTTGTATGTAATATATTGTATGTATTGTGAGATTGCCGAGTGTGTTTGTATGTTGTGCTGGTTTATGACTGCTTGGATGTATGCACATACACTACCACATACATACATACTTACACAGATATACATATACACAAATTCCTATAGACACCGACACATACACACACATAGATATACACCGACACATACACACACACATACACCGACATATACACACACACATGCTCTTTGTGATCCTTTCCCCTCATGCTGTGGCTGCCTCCTCTCCCTCCCGCGCTGTCTCCCTGCATGACGCTGGGAGGAAGTGACAGGTTGTCACTTCCTCCCAGCCAGCCAACATTACAGGGCCCCTGTTCAGCAGCAATGTGTAATCATAGCACCAGAGAAACATTCTGTGACACCCCTATGTACCTGTCGCGGCACCCCAGGGCACCGCGACACACAGTTTGGGAACCGCTGGGCTAAACTCATCAGTATTGATGATCTCAGCCAGAGGAAAAGTGGGGGTCATGACAAAAAACAGTTTTGTGGGAATAAAAATTGTGTGATAGTAACAACCCTTGGATGTTGGGCTAAGGTAACATCCCCAGGACGTACTTGGAAACCAGAGCAATCTGAATGTACCTTTCCTGGTTAAATACTTTGTTATTATTATTATTATTATTATTATTGTAATACATGTTTTAGAAATGACAGAGCAAAGAGAGGAGGAGGCATTGTTATTTATGTTGACAATTCCATAAAGTTTACCCCTTTACAAAAACTTAGTCCTCCTGCCACCTTTGATTTCCTCTCTGGCACAATTGAGATCCCGTGCAGTAAGTCAATCATTGTTGCAGGAATCTACCGCCCACCTAGCTCCCCTGTGCATACTCTTTCTGGCATAGCCCATCTCCTTAGTGAAACCATTGCTCAAAACCCTAAAAGTGAACTGTTGGTCTTTGGAGATTTTAATATTGATTGGCCTAAAAATAATAGTTCTTGCACGCTGTTTAAGACTTTGCAGCTAACGCAATTAATCTCCTCCCCAACTCGCATAAACATTAAAAGCCTTAACCATACCCTGCTAGATTGGATTCTCTCCACTTCTCCTGATAGAATCCAGGAGGCCGGTGTTCTCCCAAACACTTTCAGTGATCACTGTTTAGTGTACTGTGTGCACAAAATAAAGGCTATTAAATCCTCTCCCAAGGTTAAAATAACTAGGTCCTTCAAAAAAATTGAATCTTGAATCCTTTCTAAAGGACATCAAGAACCTCCCATGGCACAGATTAAACATTATCCCAGATCTAGACTGTGCTGTTGAATTCTTTCAGTCTGAACTCCTACAAATTTGGAATCTGCATGCCCTGCTGCGTAAGGTGAGGGTAAAAGGAGCACATATGAACTGGATCACAGCTGACCTCATCCAAATGTACCAGTTTCGGGATTCTTTGTGGTCAAAGTTTAAGCGTACTGGCTCTATGAATGATCATTGTGCGTATAGACAATGGCGAAATATATGCACAAAACAAACAAAATTGTCCAAGGCCCAATATTTCTATGAAAATCTGAACAATAACTTCTCAAACCCTAGAAACTTTTGGAAAGTCATAAATAAACTACAAACTCCCCAATCCACTCCCAACCCTCCACTGTCAAAGTGGATAACCAAACCCTGCAACTTCCCTTAGATGTAGCAAATGCCTTTAACAATTATTTTGTCAGATGTTCTACTGCCCTGATTGCCAAGCTAATAAATGGCACACATCCTGAAACTACAAATGTGGATCAGGTCTCACTAAATTTGCAAAGGCCCAATATAGACAAGTTCATTTTTAGACCTGTACCTGTTAGTGTCATTGAAAAACATCTTAATAATCTAAAAATGAAAAACCAGTCCGGACCTGACCAAATCCCAGCAATGCTGTTTGTGGCGAAACCAACCTTGCCACTGGGCCCTGGAGAAGCCTGTTTGCTAGCCTCCTACCTACTGACTATGGCCCCTGGGTTATTTGGGGCATATTGTATTTTATTGTGCGACTGCTGGCCCTTTAAGCACAGTGAATGGTATTTTATTGTACTGCTGCTGGCCCTTTAAGAACTGTCTGGGGACATATTGAGACTTTGGGTAACAATACCCTTTAAGACTATGGCCCCTGAAAACTTATGGACTTTTATTCGGTGTGTATGGCCCTTTAAGAACCGTCTGGGGACATCTTGTGACTTTGCTGAACAATGCCCCTTTAAGACTATGTCCCCAGACCTGTAAAATAACTTGTTCCTGGCTCTCTCCCACTTGGTTCAGTAAATAGGGCTTACTGAACCAAGTACCACACAGGCGGACCACCCAGAAGTTAAAGTGTGCAGGCAATTTACCTCCCAGGCTGTGAGGTTACTGCAGGTTAATTGCACGTGGCAGCGGCCATCTTTGTTCAGTCGAATGCGGTCAGCGGTGTATGCTAAAGATTCTGTGGAACTGAAATCGGCTACACATTTTACCGAACACCGCTGACCCTTACCTTCTTCCATACTGAACTTGCAGCTCCAGAGACTAAGTCCCGTTCGAAATGGGACTTAGTCGTTTTTCGGCATGAAATTGACCGACCGCACAGCCCAAATCTATGGAACTGTTTTGGGCAGGAAAACGTGCTTGCGGTCGGTCATAAAGGGACCTCCAGCTAACTTTTGATCCACTGGAGGGATTTGTCTGATTTTTGGAAGGGTTTATGTTTTAAAGTTATAGCACATGTATAAAAACTGTATGTTCCCTGGCTGTAATAATTATGTTAACTGGTTATCTGAGGGGAGGGAACCTGGGGGTTGTAACCATTATGCTATTGGTTGTTTTGTCCCTCCCTGTGGGCGGTCCTGTATTCTCAACACTTGTAATAAAAGCCAGGCTGGATGTGCCAGTCGAGAGTTCCTGTTTTACCCTCAAAGTGAAGTGTCGTCTCATTATTGGGGGAAGGATTGATTGCATGCTGTTCCAGTTGACTGCTAGGAGTGTAAGCCTATTCGTATGGTTCCTATTCAACGGTCTACAGCATTCATATGCTTGAGAAGATTCATATGCTGAATCGGTTCGGTGATTGTGGTGTCTGCCAGAGTGCTTGGAGTCCTCAGGAAGCGCTAGGAGCATCCATTAACGGAGGTACCCAGTCGGGGTGCCAGGCGATCCGTTACACTGTTGAAGCTCAGTGCGCCGGCAATTGCTAAACTCGTCGCAACTCTAATTAATGAATCCTTGGTGTCTGGATACATACCCAAACTTTGGAAGACTGCGAGAGTAGTCCCTATCCATAAAAGTGGTGACACTACTTAAGTTTCTAACCATCGCCCTATATCATTGCTCCCGGTATTGTCAAAAATCTTAGAAAAATGTGTCCATACGCAACTATGTGAGTATTACCAACAATCAAACTATCTGACCCCTGATCAATCAGGCTTTCGCCAGAATCACTCCACTACAACTGCCCTCTTAAAAGTTTGCAATGACATCCAAACTGGCATGGAACAAGGAGACCTAACAAGAGCTATTTTCCTTGATTTTGCTAAGGCCTTTGACACAGTAGACCACGACATTCTACTGCACAAACTCAAAAACGCAGGTATTGGTGATCATTCGCTAAACTGGTTTCGATCGTATGTATCGGATCGCTCGCAATATGTGTCCATTTCGGACAGCGACTCCCTCACTCTCCCAGTCAAGTGTGGTGTTCCCCAAGGTTCCATTCTCCGCCCCCTACTATTTTATTTATAAATGATCTGCCTAATGTCTGCAAATCCTCAAATGTACACATGTACGCAGATGACACGGTAATCTATGCGAGCAATTCCGATCTACCGCAGCTCGAGGCTGTGCTCCAAGACCAGTTTACAGAGGTAGAAAAGTGGATCGCAAAAAACAAACTGTTCCTGAACACTGACAAAACTGTCACAATGATCTTTGGAACAGTACCTAAATTACACAAATTACACAATTCCCACCTATCCATCAAAACAATTTCAAATGGCACTCTGACCGCAGTCCATTCTTTCAAATACTTGGGTATGATGTTAGACCCCAATCTATCTTTTGGCCTGCACATAGAAAAGCTTGCATCTAAACTTTATCCAAAACTAGGTGCCCTGTACAGAAACAAATCCAGCCTAAGCCCTTCAGTAAAGGAAAAGATTGTACAGCAAATGCTGATGCCAATCATTGATTATGGGGATGTAGTATATGCATCTGCATCGCAATCCCACATTAATAAACTCAACACATTGTATAACTCGTTCTGCCGATTTGTGCTACAATGTAATTACAGGACCCACCATTGTGACATGCTAAAAGAACTAAACTGGCTGTCGCTGGAATCCAGACGCACCCTTCATCTTTCCAGCCTTGTGTTTAAGAGCTTTTCTGTGAAACTCCCACCCTACCTGAACGCAATGCTTTCCCCGGCTGTTCCCACTTCCTATAACCTCCGATCCAGTACCAACACTTTACTTAGTCTACCTCAATACAAAAAGAAAGCAGCCCGATCCTCCTTCTCCTACACAGCACTGCATTTGTGGAACGACCTCCCGCACAAATTAAAATCTTCCCTAAGCTTAAAGTCCTTTACGAGATCCCTCTCTACATACCTCAAAACAGAATGCACCTGTCATGGTTGATTCTATATTTCCTACCTGTTCTATGTTAAATTTTTTATATATTGTATATTAATATTGTTTTTGTATTTTATTGTACACTAACTGTAACAATGCAATGATTTGTGGACCCAGGACATACTTGAAAACGAGAGAAATCTCAATGTATCTAAATATTTTATAAATAAATAACTATTATTATGTATTACATATGAAGGGCTGAATCTAACTAGCTAGTATTATACTCTAACCTAAATAATACATGTATTCCTAATGCTAGAGTTTTCCTTTAAGCTTGAAAAAAAAAAAGATTATATCAATTAATGCATTTAAAATATTGTATATTACAAATATCAGACAATGTGGTTAGAATGGAATTTAATTTGAAGAAATAAATTACCTCTAAGCAAAATATTGAATTAAACAAAGAAGTGCATTACCGTTATGGTGCAAATTACATATTTTTACTTCACAAATAATGCAACTAGCAAACATTACACATTTTTAGGCTATTTAAAAACAAATTTTGATTACATTATATACATGTGTTTAAATAAGTTTTAGTTTAACAATATTAATTAAGGGATATATAACATTTCCCAATTAAGGCCAAAAGTCAAGCTGAAAAAATTCTCCATCTCAGATACTTTTCCAGTTTGGCTAGCTTACCTTAAGTTTGGCAATTCCAAGCATGCTTTACTTTAATGAATAACTTGTGCATTGAACTTGAATAGGGGAAATGTGAAAAAATTGTTTAGAGTTTAGAAAGTTTAATGAAAAAAACATGTCAAGCTTTGCAAAATAGCTAAGATTATTTGGAGATTATATTTGCATTTTAGCTGTTTGGCCTAAAATATCAATGCTCAATGAAGTTAAAAACAAAGCTCATGCAGAGTCAAAGTGGTTGGCGGCCCTCGATGCACCAGAGGCAACATGCCTTGCCATAAAGGTTGCGTGTCATACTGGCACCCAAGCTTATATTACACGTCACGGCCATATTACTTACCTGCCATGTCTGTCAGAGTTATGTGAGCCTCTAAGAAGGAATAGAAATTAACAAGTATGACGATGCAATGACCCCGTTTATGGCTGATACATATTATAAATGGTAAACAAGCTGACATAATTGACTTGTGCAGATGAATTTGCAGTTGTGACTCAGTAATGACAAAGATCAAATCCATATATTAATGTGGTAGATCTAGGAATTGAATGGGACATTTTAGCTATGAAGAACGGTTAACAAATATAAATCTCCCTAGTTTAGAAAAATGGTGCTTCAAAGGACTTCCTAGTTTGTTGCAAAATTGGAAGCAATTCAAACTGGGTTTGAGTTTGCCTTCTATTGGATCAACAGCAAAATCAGATATGAGAAAGACTGAACTTGATGGACACATTAAGGTCTCTATTGGATCAACAGCAAAACAGATGTGAGAATGATAGACACATCAAGGTCTCTTTACAGCTATGTAACTATGCAATTACTTTGTCCATATTGGATAATGCTAACATATATTTGAGAATACATGGACCTTATAAAACCTAATAAAATCCTGCTTTATAGAAATAAAAATCATCAATTGTTTAGCAGAAGCTTTTAATTAGTGATGTACCGAACTGTCCGCCGGCGAACAGTTCCCGGCGAACTTAGCGTGTTCGCGTTCGCCGCGGCGGGCGGACACATGCGCAGTTTGATCCGCCCCCTATTCGTCATCATTGGGCAAACTTTGACCCTGTGCCTCTCGGTCAGCAGACACATTACAGCCAATCAGCAGCACTCCCTCCCTTCCACACCCTCCAACCTCCCTCCCAGCATCCATTTTCGATTCATTCTGAAGCTGCATGCTTAGTGAGAGGAGGGAAAGTTTAGCTGCTGCTGATTAGATAGGGAAATTGATAGCTAGGCTAGGGTATTCAGTGTCCACTACAATCCTGAAGGACTCATCTGATCTCTGCTGTAAGGACAGCACCCCAAAAAGCCCTTTTTAGGGCTAGAACATCAGGCTGCTTTTTTTTTTCTGTGTAATGTAATTGCAGGTGCCTGCCTGCCAGCTTCTGTGTGAGGTTCACATTGGATACTGTGCCCACTTGGCAAGTGCCACCACTCATATCTGTTTTTACAATAGCTTAAGCTTTAGATTTAAAAGAAATAATTTTTTTTCACTGTAATAGAAGAGCAGTTGCCTGCCTGCCAGCTTCTGTGCGAGGTTCACATTAGATACTGTTCCCACTTGCCCAGTGCCACCACTCACATCTGTTTTTACAATAGCTTAAGCTTTAGATTTAAAATAAATATTTTTTTTCACTGTAATAGAAGAGCAGTTAGTTGTCTGCAAGCGTGTGCTCTGCAGACCTGTGCCAGCGTGCTTTGACAGTTGCCAATCATATCTGGTGTCTCTTTAGCGTGCTTTTACAAAGAAAAAAGGTTTCCAGTGTAAGCTAATAGCAGCCAGTCAGTGTCCTTCAAGCGGCTCTGTCAGGCCTACAGTGTGTGCTCTCCAGAACTGTTCAAGTGCACATTGCCAATCATATCTGGTGTCTCTATAGCGTGCTTTTAAAACCAAAATTTTGTTTTTCACTGTTATAGATTGAATAGCAGTTACTTGTCTTCAAGCGGGTGTGTCAGGCCTACAGTGTGTGCTCTGCAGAACTGTTACAGTTCACATTGCCACTAATCCCCCCAAAAATGACATGCAGAGGCAGGCCACCCCGCAGGGGCCGTCGTGGTCGTGGTGCTGTGATTCCCTTTTGCCCTAGAATAATGCCCAGTTTTCAGAAGCCATGTACCCTGAACTTGAAAAGTTCTGAGGACATAGTTGACTGGCTAACACAGGACACCCAATCTTGTACAGCCTCCGCTCGGAACCTTGACGCACCATCCTCCTCCAGCTTAGCTTCAGGCATCTCTCAAGATACCACTCACCCGCCTGCCGCCACCACCAAAACTAGCACCACAGCCGCTTTACTTGGTATGTCAGAGGAGTTATTCACACACCCGTTTGAAGAAATGAGTGATGCGCAACCATTATTGCTAGAGGATGTAGATAACAGGGATATGTCTCAGGCAGGCAGCATTAAACACATGGAGGTACGGTGTGATGATGATGATGTTGTACCCGCTGCTGCTTCCTTTTCTGAGTTGTCAGATACAAGCGAAGCGGTTGATGATGACGATGCGTCCATGGATGTCACGTGGGTGCCCGCTCGGCAAGAAGAAGAACAGGGCGAAAGTTCAGATGGGGAGACAGAGAGGAGGAGGAGGAGACGAGTTGTAAGCAGGGGGGGTCGTCGCAAGGAGCTAGTGGCACAGTCAGACAGCATGCATCGGCACCCGGGGTCAGCCCGACAGCACGCCAATCAACGCATGCTGTGTCCACCACCAGAATGCCGTCATTGCAGAGCTCAGCAGTGTGGCATTTTTTTTGTGTGTCTGCCTCTGACAACAGCGATGCCATTTGCATCCTGTGCCAAAGGAAACTGAGTCGTGGGAGGTCCAACACCCACCTAGGTACAACTGCTTTGCGTAGGCACATGATCTCACATCACAAACGCCTATGGGATCAACACATGAGTACAAGCAGCACGCCTACTCTAAGCCGCCATCCTCCTCCTGGTCCAGCATCTTCAGCCACGTCAACCACTGCTGTCCTCCTTGCCCCCTCTCAACCATCCGCCACTCTCCCGCCTTGAGCAGTTCCCGCTCATCTGCCCACAGTCATGTGTCTGTCAAGGACATGTTTGAGCGTAAGAAGCCAATGTCACCAAGTCACCCCCTTGCCCAGCGTCTGACAGCTGGCTTGTCCGAACTATTAGCCCGCCAGCTTTTACCATACAATCTGGTTGAGTCTGAGGCGTTCAAAAAATTTGTAGCTATTGGGACACCGCAGTGGAAGGTACCCGGACGGAATTTCTTTTCACAAAAGGCAATCCCCAACCTGTACTCGATTGTGCAAAAGGAAGTCATGGCATGTCTGGCACACAGTGTTGGGGCAAGGGTCCATCTGACCACTGATACCTGGTCTGCAAAGCATGGTCAAGGCAGGTATATCACCTACACTGCGCATTGGGTAAACCTGCTGACGGCTGACAAGCAAGGAATGCGTGGCATTGCAGAGGAGTTGGTGACACCGCCACGACTTGCAGGCAGTCCTGCTGCCACCTCCTCTACTCCTCCTACTCCATCCTCTTCCATAACCTCCTCGGCTGAGTCCTCTTGTGCTGCTGCGTCTTGCTCAACATCAACGGCACCCCCCCAGCTCCCCAGGTACTATTCCACATCCCGGTTACGGCAGTGTCACGCCGTCTTGGGTTTGACTTGCTTGAAAGCAGAGAGTCACACCGGACAAGCACTTCTGTCCGCCCTGAACGCACAGGTGGAAAAGTGGCTGACTCCGCAGCAACTGGATATCGCCAAAGTGGTGTGTGACAACGGAAAAAATTTGATAGCGGCATTGAAGTTGGGCAAGTTGACACATGTGCCGTGCATGGCACATGTGTGTAATCTGATCGTACAACGCTTTGTGCATAAGTACACAGGCTTACAGGATGTCCTGAAGCAGGCCAGGAAGGTGTGTGGCTATTTCAGGCGTTCCTACACGGCCATGGCTCACTTTGCCGATATCCAGCGGCGAAACAACATGCCAGTGAGGCGCTTGATTTGCGACATCCCTACATGTTGGAATTCAACACTCCTAATGTTCGACCGCCTGCTCCAACAAGAAAAAGCTGTTAATGAATATTTGTATGACCGGGGTGCTAGGACAGCCTCTGGGGAGCTGGGAATTTTTTTGCAACGTTACTGGACGCTCATGCGCAATGCCTGTAGGCTCATGCGTCCTTTTGAGGAGGTGACAAATCTAGTCAGTCGCAACGAAGGCACCATCAGCGACATCATACCATTTGTTTTCTTCCTGGAGCTTGCCCTGCGAAGAGTGCTGGATCAGGCCGTAGATGAGCGTGAAGAGGAAGAGGAAGAGGTGTGGTCACCATCACCACCAGAAACAGCCTTATCAGCATCGCTTGCTGGACCTGCGGCAACGCTGGAAGAGGATTGTGAGGAAGAGGAGTCAGAGGAGGAATGTAGCTTTGAGGAGGAGGAGGAGGAGGAGGAGCAAGACCAAACACAACAGGCATCCGAGGGTGCTCATTGTCACCTATCTGGTACCCGTGGTGTTGTACGTGGCTGGGGGGAAGATCATACCTTCAATGACATCAGTGAGGAGGAGGAACGGGAAATGAGTAGCTCGGCATCCAACCTTGTGCAAATGGGGTCTTTCATGCTGTCGTGCCTGTTGAGGGACCCTCGTATAAAAAGGCTGAAGGAGAACGACCTGTACTGGGTGTCCACGCTACTAGACCCCCGGTATAAGCAGAAAGTGGCGGAAATGTTACCGAATTACAACAAGTCGGAAAGGATGCAGCATTTGCAAAATAAATTAAAAAGTATGCTTTACACAGCGTATAAGGGTGATGTCACAGCACAACGGGAATCTAACAGGGGGAGAGGTGGAAGTCATCCTCCTCCTCCCACGACCACGCCGGCAAGGACAGGACGCTTTAAAGACGTGTTGTTGATGGAGGACATGCGGACCTTTTTAAGTCCTACGCATCGCCACAGCCCTTCGGGATCCAACCTCAGAGAGCAACTCGACCGACAGGTAGCAGACTACCTCGCCTTAACTGCAGATATCGACACTATGAGGAGCGATGAACCCCTTGACTACTGGGTGTGCAGGCTTGACCTGTGGCCTGAGCTATCCCAATTTGCGATAGAACTTCTGGCCTGCCCCACTTCAAGTGTCCTGTCAGAAAGGACCTTCAGTGCAGCAGGAGGTATTGTCACTGAGAAGAGAAGTCGCCTAGGTCAAAAAAGTCTAGATTACCTCACCTTTATTAAGATGAATGAGGGATGGATCCCGAAGGGACTGACACTGGTCGATACATTCGATTAAAAAAGGCCTGATGAGATGAGCTGCCTTGGGATAAAAATGGTCCACACGCTGCTGTATTTTTTTTGTTTTTTTTTTATTCTTTATTTTTGCGGTGCTTTGCATGACAGTAAAACAGTACATTGCAAGTCAGAATTTCCAGTATATAGCATCAACATATTTATCTTGCATCTTGTGAGACTGCACCAATTATATAATTTTATAAAATACAAGCAATAACTTGGATCCGGGTCATTAACCGCTTAACCTGTGTTATTTGTGTGTTTGAGTCGTATATTCGGTGTTGGTATCCGCGTTCCGTGTGTGAAGTAGTTATGGAGTATGTGGTGCCTCCATGGTTATGACACTTGGGTGTGCCTGTATGTGTCGGTATGGTGTCCCGTGGGCATATTGATGGGTGTGTACTAGTGAGTAACTTCTGAAGCGTGTGGGCTGTCCAGTGCTGCCTCCTGCCGTGAGTGTGGTCTCTGCCTCACGTGATCAAAAGATCAAAACTCCTAACCTAGGGAGTCGCGGGGGGGGGGGGGGTGGTCGTGGTAAGAGTGTAGCAGTCACTCCATTAAGCGTTTGTGGTATGTCCCCGTCTTAGGTGTACCAGTCGTGCGAGAGTGGGTCCCGTTGAGCCTGTGGTGTCAGTCAAGTACGGTCCATGTCAGGGTTAGGCCTGTCGATTGTTGTACGTGTGTCAGTCTTCTAGTAGGGATCGCAACAACATAAACAATAAACCGTTTAAACGTCCTTTTGTAACTCAGGTATGGTGTGAAGTTAGATAGGTTTCTCCTGACCTATGCTTTTGTATGCAATTCTTGACTCGTTTTAGACTCCACAAACCCTCAAGCTTGAAGCTGTACACCCACTAAGAGTGCAGGACAAACCCTAATCTTTGCAGAATAATGTACGTTGCCATATGGACACTTTGACGGTAGGTAATGGGTCGTATACAACCTGAACCTTTACTATGCTGCCCTCTTAAAGACCGGCTACTGTTCAGTATTCTAGATTAGTCATCTATATAAGGTCAGCATTTAATGGGCTTTAGCAATATATACATTTTGTCAGACCATTTAATCTTGTTTTTGTAGCTTGAAAGTAGTGAGGTGTGTTTATTAAATTTTAGTGCCCCTATTCAGCCTTAGGAGGGTAATGTCCCCTAGTCATGGGACACTGAGCTTGGCTTTAACCTCTATCAGATGTTTGGAGACCTTACAAACTGACAGCCACCGGCTCAAAAACAGGGTTCAGGAGAAAGAACAAGGTAATAAACAATTGTGATTTTCGCATTGAGTGTACGAACTGTAGGAATTATGGTAACGTTTCCAAAACGGCACTTGGTTACCAAAATTGGGCTCACAAAAAAAAAAATATATACATTTATTGTTGCCCCCAAGAACAATGGGGTACTATAAGAAATGTTAAACGTTCAATGAAAATAACTTTGCAGTCTTTAGACCTGAGGTAAAGGTGAGCACTGGGAAGGTGTCCCTACTGTGCCTCATTGTCAGCCAGTCCCTTGAGGCTGTCTTGGGTCCGAGGACCGAGGGCTTCTGTTCCGCGGTACAAACGTTGCGGTGCGCTCTGGGTCCCAATTGGTAGTAGAGGGTCTTGAGGGTGAGTTGGCGGTCGGTGGGTCCAGTCCCAAGGGCTGTATTATTGTGGGTGCCTCTTCCATGGAGGCAAGTGTGAGTTGGGATCCGTTCTGTGGTATCACCAGGGATCCGTGTGCCCCCCATCGATAGGTGATGTCTGCTGCCCTCAGTCTGTTGGTGAGGGAGCTGAAGGTTTTGCGCCACATGAGGGTAGACTTTGTAAGATCCTGGAAAAAGTTTAGGCTAGCGCCCTCAAATATCAGGGGTGTTTTACCTTTTAATGCAGACATGACCTGAATCTTGTCGTGTACATTTGGGCACCTGAGTATCACATCTCTGGGTGTGTTTGAGCGTACCTTTGAGGACGTAGGCAGGCGGTAGATCTCCTCAGTGACCATCTTCTTGACCGTGGTGTGAGGCAGAATAGTGGCCAGAAGGCGCCTTGTGTAGTGCGGTAGTTCATCTGGCAAGATGGCTGCCGGGATGCCTCTAATTTTTATATTAGTGCGCCGATGGCGTTCCTCCATGGTTGTCTGCTGTGCCATTATGGCTCTTTGTTGCGCCTGAAGGTGGTGCATTGATTCTTGCAGCTCAGCTAGGTGAGTTTGCATGTCTGTAATGTGTTTTTCATTAGTGTGTACCCTGTTTATAGTGGCAGTGATGTCCTTTTTGATGGGGGCCAGTTCTGCCGCAAGGATTTTATGGAAGTCCGATAATAGGATTTTTAAATCATGCCTGGATGTTGGGGTCATGTCTGCTGGAGGGTCTAGTTGGTGTTGTGGCCCTATGTGGGCTTCTGAGGTTGTTTCTGCCTCCGGTTGATCCGTGTGTTGGTAGTGGGGCGCCGTACGCAGCGTGTCCGCGGGAGTAGTTGTAGCCGGAGCAGGCCTTTGAAGCATGGTCCCTATGTCCCGGTTTTGTTCTATGGCTTGTGGGCGCTGTGAGCGGCGGCCCATGGCAAGTGTGTGTGCCGGATGGTCTGACCTTTGGAGGGAGGCTTCGTCCCGCGCTTGTCGCGCTCCGTAGCCGCCAAGTAGTTTCTCCAGGTCTGGGATTGTGAGCGTGGGGTAGGCCCCAACCTTCCGTCTCCGCTTCTGCTGGGTGGAAGCCGCAAAGAAGGGCATCGATCGGCTCGGGAGTAGGTAGGGAGTCCAGCTGGGGGCTGGATGAGGTTGGATCGGCTGAGGGTGTTGGGATTTTTAATAGATTGTGCCCGTTTACTGGGGAGCTTGTCGAGATGGCGTCCGTTTAGCTCGCTGGTTAAGCTCCGCCCCCCACACTGCTGTATTTTAGCTCTGAATGACGTTTGACTTGCGTGACTTATCCGCCACCAACTAAAGTTCAAGCCGCCATGTTTTAGGGCACTTTCTGCCTGTGAAACAAACATCAATTTTTCTGGCCGCTGCTACAGCAGCGGCTGCAACAATACCAAATTTTTCAGGCATGTGTACATGCCTAATTTTTAGGCCCACTGGTGCAGCACTGTGGCTTCAAAAACCAAACCAAAAAAAAAATCCTCCAAGATGGCACCAATATACCAGTGGTCTAAGCATCTTCCCACCTTGGCCTAAAAAGGGGAGGTGATTCAACAATTAAAAATCGCTGCCATTTACACGTCCACTGATAGGAGACGCGGAAGGTATTAAACTGATATGAACAATACTAAACTCACCACTCCTATCTGGTGGCACATTAGCTTGCCCGCGCAGTGCACCAAATTTCAAGTAAGAGGACCGACCAAGCATCTTCTTCCATCTCCCTGTTACAGAAATCACTGCCATATCCATAGAAATTGTACATAATATCCAGGAGAATTTTACAGGGCCAAATCATGTCGCCTGTTGAAAGAGGTGACCTTGCTCGGGTCCCAGGTGTGCGGTTCCTAAAATGGCTGTCATATACATGTCCACTGATAGGAGACGCGGAAGGTATTAAACTGATATGAACAATACTAAACTCACCAATCCTATCTGGTGGCACATTAGCTTGCCCTCGCAGTGCCCCAAATTTCAAGTAAGAGGACCGACCAAGCATCTTCTTCCATCTCCCTGTTACATAAATCAATGCCATATCCATAGAAATTGTAGAGAATATCCAGGATAGTTTTACAGGGCCAAATCATGCCGCCTGTTGAAAGAGGTGACCTTGCTCGGGTCCCAGGTGTGCGGTTCCTAAAATGGCTGCCATATACATGTCCACTGATAGGAGACGCGGAAGGTATTAAACTGATATGAACATTTACTAAACTCACCACTCCGAGTGCTGTTATTTATTAAATTTTTTTGTGGTGAGGCTTTACAGGACAGAGTGCTTCTCCACGGGACATGTTAACTCACGGGCAGCTGGCTCATCAAGGAACCAGAGCAGCTTGAACGAGGTGACCTTGCTCAGGTCCCAGGTGTGCGGTTCCTAAAATGGCTGCCATATACACGTCCACTGATAGGAGACGCGGAAGGTATTAAACTGATATGAACAATACTCCACTCCTATCAGTAGGCCCGTCCCATTGTGATTTATGCCCCCCACCCACCGCGCAGGGAAGGGGGCCGGGGTGGAGGAAAGTAGGCCCCCCCATTGTGAATTATGGCCCCCACCCACCGCGCAGGGGTGGGGGCCGAGGGGGGGAGGACAGTAGGTACCCCCATTGTGAATTATGGCCCCCACCCACCGCGCAGGGGTTGGGGAGGACAGTAGCTCCCCCCCAGTGTGTATCATGGGCTTTGAGGACAGGTGTCAATCCATACCTGCCAAGTGACCCTATGTAGGGGAACAGTCTCTATTCTGCTCTGTGTCAGTGTGTATCATGGTCTCTGTGGACGGGGAACAGTCTCTATTCTGCTCTGTGTCAGTGTGTATCATGGTCTCTGTGGACAGGGAACAGTCTCTATTCTGCTCTGTGTCAGTGTGTATCATGGGCTTTGAGGACAGGTGTCAATCCATACCTGCCAAGTGACCCTATGTAGGGGGAACAGTCTCTATTCTGCTCTGTGTCAGTGTGTATCATGGTCTCTGAGGACGGGGAACAGTCTCTATTCTGCTCTGTGTCAGTGTGTATCAGGGGCTTTGAGGGCAGGTGTCAATCCATATCTGCCAAGTGACCCTATGTAGGGGGAACAGTCTCTATTCTGCTCTGTGTCAGTGTGTATCAGGGATCATTAGGATAGGTGTCAATCCATATCTGCCAAGTGACCCTATGTAGGGGGAACAGTCCCTATTCTGCTCTGTGTCAGTGTGTATCAGGGATTTGACTATCTTTATTCAGATTCAAAAATTACAATTCCAGGAAAAATTTAACAAACATTTACAAGAACATGTTATGCACATCATAGAAACAACGTGAACCTCTTTAAAGCCACAATCTTAAGACAAAAAATATGTACACACAATGTGTAAGGGTTTGAAAGAATATTCTGAATCCTTACATGTTTACTTTATCGTTTGTTTGATTTTTGTGAACCATATATAAACTACAAGCAGCGTGAAAACTATAAAAACTCAAGTGGCCATGCTGATCAAATTAAAAAGTATGCTTTACACAGCGTATAAGGGTGATGTCACAGCACAACGGGAATCTAACAGGGGAAGAGGTGAAAGTCATCCTCCCCCTCCCACGACCCCGCCATATCTGCCAGGTGACCCTATGTAGGGGGAACAGTCTCTATTCTGCTCTGTGTCAGTGTGTATCAGGGGTTTTGAGGACAGGTGTCAATCCATATCTGCCAAGTGACCCTATGTAGGGGGAACAGTCCCTATTCTGCTCTGTGTCAGTGTGTATCAGGGATCATTAGGACAGGTGTCAATCCATATCTGCCAAGTGACCCTATGTAGGGGGAACAGTCCCTATTCTGCTCTGTGTGAGGAGGAGGAACGGGAAATGAGTAGCTCGGCATCCAACCTTGTGCAAATGGGGTCTTTCATGCTGCCGTGCCTGTTGAGGGACCCTCGTATAAAAAGGCTGAAGGAGAACGACCTGTGCTGGGTGTCCACGCTACTAGACCCCCAGTCTCTATTCTGCTCTGTGTCAGTGTGTATCATGGTCTCTGAGGACGGGGAACAGTCTCTATTCTGCTCTGTGTCAGTGTGTATCATGGGCTTTGAGGACAGGTGTCAATCCATATCTGCCAAGTGACCCTATGTAGGAGGAACAGTCCCTATTCTGCTCTGTGTCAGTGTGTATCAGGGGTTTTGAGGACAGGTGTCAATCCATATCTGCCAAGTGACCCTATGTAGGGGGAACAGTCCCTATTCTGCTCTGTGTCAGTGTGTATCAGGGATCATTAGGATAGGTGTCAATCCATATCTGCCAAGTGACCCTATGTAGGGGGAACAGTCCCTATTCTGCTCTGTGTCAGTGTGTATCAGGGGCTTTGAGGACAGGTGTCAATCCATATCTGCCAAGTGACCCTATGTAGGGGGAACAGTCCCTATTCTGCTCTGTGTCAGTGTGTATCATGGGCTTTGAGGACAGGTGTCAATCCATATCTGCCAAGTGACCCTATGTAGGGGGAACAGTCCCTATTCTGCTCTGTGTGAGCAGGAGGAACGGGAAATGAGTAGCTCGGCATCCAACCTTGTGCAAATGGGGTCTTTCATGCTGTCGTGCCTGTTGAGGGACCCTCGTATAAAAAGGCTGAAGGAGAACGACCTGTGCTGGGTGTCCACGCTACTAGACCCCCGGTCTCTATTCTGCTCTGTGTCAGTGTGTATCATGGTCTCTGAGGGCGGGGAACAGTCTCTATTCTGCTCTGTGTCAGTGTGTATCATGGGCTTTGAGGACAGGTGTCAATCCATATCTGCCAAGTGACCCTATGTAGGAGGAACAGTCCCTATTCTGCTCTGTGTCAGTGTGTATCAGGGGTTTTGAGGACAGGTGTCAATCCATATCTGCCAAGTGACCCTATGTAGGGGGAACAGTCCCTATTCTGCTCTGTGTCAGTGTGTATCAGGGATCATTAGGATAGGTGTCAATCCATATCTGCCAAGTGACCCTATGTAGGGGGAACAGTCCCTATTCTGCTCTGTGTCAGTGTGTATCAGGGGCTTTGAGGACAGGTGTCAATCCATATCTGCCAAGTGACCATATGTAGGGGGAACAGTCCCTATTCTGCTCTGTGTCAGTGTGTATCATGGGCTTTGAGGACAGGTGTCAATCCATATCTGCCAAGTGACCCTATGTAGGGGGAACAGTCCCTATTCTGCTCTGTGTGAGAAAGAGCAACGGGAAATGAGTAGCTCGGCATCCAACCTTGTGCAAATGGGGTCTTTCATGCTGTCGTGCCTGTTGAGGGACCCTCGTATAAAAAGGCTGAAGGAGAACGACCTGTGCTGGGTGTCCACGCTACTAGACCCCCGGTCTCTATTCTGCTCTGTGTCAGTGTGTATCATGGTCTCTGAGGGCGGGGAACAGTCTCTATTCTGCTCTGTGTCAGTGTATCAGGGGCTTTGAGGACAGGTGTCAATGTTAGGTGATTTCTGCCCTTTATGGATTAAAAGCAGACTCTGCATCAACTGTGTAATTTTCAATGGGAGTTTTGCCATGGATCCCCCTCCGGCATGCCACAGTCCAGGTGTTAGTCCCCTTGAAACAACTTTTCCATCACTTTTGTGGCCAGAAAGAGTCCCTGTTGGTTTTAAAATTCGCCTGCCCATTGAAGTCAATGGCGGTTCGCGCGGTTCGCCGGTTCGCGAACATTTGCGGAAGTTCGCGTTCGCCATTCGCGAACCGAAAATTTCGGGTTCGCGACAACACTACTTTTAATATTTATTCCATTATACAATTTTATTTTACTATAAAGTTAACATTTCATTTCTTTCTTTCTGTCCAATATCTCTAAATGAAATAATAGTATCTCTGGGACACAAGTGACAGAGATACTCAGTCTGGTGAAAAGAACAAAAAATAGACTTTAACAATCAGCAATATATATATTGAAAGCCCTGAGCGACACAAATAACTCATGTAACCAAACACCGAAGGAAGTGTAACAAAATGTTGATATTATACCTCACATCATTAGCCTGATTGCAGTGCACCTATTTATTAAGCGTGCACCCTCAGACATTATATAGACATTATACATCAGACTTCCCCAAACTCCGGCCCTCCAGATGTTGCTGAACCACAACTCCCATGATTCTCAGCCTATTTTATTCATAGAATCATGGGAGTTGTATTTCAGCAACATCTGGAGGGCCGTAGTTTAGGGAAGCCTGTTATACATGATAGAATGATATTATACATTATACATGATAGAATGTCCCTCTGCATACCAGATATCAGCATCTGTCTCCTCACCAGGGGATGTTGTGTAATGAAGTATAAGCTATTGACTTCAGGCACCACACAGTTTCTTCAATGCTCTGGTGGTTTCATTTTTCTGGTGATAGTTACAAAAATAAATTATTGTTGAAAATGTAAATATATAGCAGAAGTCCTGATAACAGGGGGCATTTTACAACAACTCTGTGGTAAGCAATACAATACGAATTATTAACTAAGAAGTTTAATTCAACTTTTCAACCTCTAAGAATCCTCGATCGATCTTTAGTTGGCTACATGAATACAACCTTTCTTCCTTAAGGACATTGGCTCTTCTTATAATAGCTTGTTTAGACTTCAGTTTAATACTTTCAAGCTTTAATATTTTTTAAGCTTTTCAATTTATTTAACATTTTTAGATAAACTTTTTAATGATTTAATATTTTGAAAACTTTAATATTTTGAAAACTTATATTTATATATATATATTATTATATTTTTTATATTTAAATATTTTGACTTTTTTTTAAAAAAGTGTATCTAAAAATATTTGATAAACATATCAAACAATACGAAATATAGGCCTTAATACCTCTAGCTTTCTCTGTGCTCCTTACTGTCATTCTTAATTTACTCCAAGCAATTTCTAACTTTGTATATAGGAAATCGGTCTAGATGAAAATGCTTGTTCTTGGTTAGAACATTGGCTTAAAAACAGAGTACAAAGAGTTTTCATTAATGATAAATTTTCAAGCTGGACAGAGTGGTGTCCCTCAGGGGTCTGCTCTGGGACTCCTTCTATTTAACATATTTATAAATGATCTTGAAGAAAGCATTGAAAGTCATGTTTTAGTGTTTGCAGATGACACAAAACTCTGTAAAATAATACAATGTGAGCAAGATATTACTTTGCTGCAGAGGGATTTAGATAGACTGGGGGACTGGGCACTCAAATGGCAGATGAAATTTAATGTTGAAAAATGCAAAGTTATGCACTTTGGCGTAAAGAATATTCAAGCAACGTATACCCTTAATGGAAGCGAATTAGGGATAACAACACACTAAAAGGACTTGGGAATTGTTATAGACAACAAACTATGCAACAATGTACAGTGTCAATCAGCAGTGGCCAAGGCCAGTAAGGTATTATCATGCATGAAAAAGGGCATTCATTCTCAGAAAGAGAATATCATTTTGCCTCTTTATAAATCACTGGTAAGGCCACATATTGAATATGCTGTGCAATTTTGTGCACCTGTTCTAAAGAAGGATATTATGGCACTAGAAAAAGTGCAGAGGCGGGCTACAAAATTAATAAAAGGAATGGAACATATCAGCTACGAAGAAAGGTTAACAAATTTAAACCTATTTAGTTTAGAAAAACGTCGCCTGAGAGGGGATAGGATAACATTATACAAATATATTCTGGGCCAATACAAACCATTGTGTTGAAATCTATTCACAAACTGGACTTTACATAGGACACGAGGTCATGCGTTTAGACTGGAAGAAAGAAGATTTTGTCTAAGGCAAAGGAAAGGTTTTTCTACTGTAAGAACAATAAGGATGTGGAATTCTCTGCCTGAAGAAGTGGTTTTATCAGAGTCCATACAGATGTTCAAACAGCTACTAGATGCATACTTGCAAAAACAGAATATTAATGTAGGCTAATAACTGCTTGATGCAAGGATAAATCTGATTGCCATTCTGGGATCAAGAAGGATTTTTTTCCTAGCTTGTTGCAAAATTGTGCTTCAAACTGGGTTTTTTGCCTTCTTTTGGATCAACAGCAAAAAACAAATGTGAGGAAGGCTGAACTTGATGGACGCAAGTCTCTTTTCAGCTATGTAACTATGTAACTTCCTCTTTGAGTTTGACCTTTCTATAGCTATCAGTTTAAATAGAAACTGTCTCTTATCTGAAATTTACACCACTGAATACTACATTGAAAATGAAATATAGCTTGTGTTGAAGGGAATCTGTCACTTACTGGGATTTTTATTAGTTTGTTTATTTATTCCTTTATTTAACAAATATGAATTTCTGAGGCGTAAAAAATAAAATTTAATGTAGAGGCAAATATGATTTCGTTCAGTATGTCTACTAATTCTCAGTGTTATCATGTAATATATGAGTAATTACAGGTTTTAAAGGGACACTATAGTCACCAGAACAACTACAGCTTTTCAGAGAAAGGACAGTGTTTACATTGCCTCTAGGGACACCTCCAAATGGCCACTGGAGGGGCTTCCTGGCTCAGGGCTGCACAGTAGGCAGCCCTGACGTTCAGCATCCCCACGCTCTGCATGTGGACGCTCAATTTTCCTCATAGAGATGCATTGATTCAATATGAGGAGGTGCTGATTGGACAAAATTGTGTTTGGCCCCGCCCCCTTGATGATTTTAGCCAATCCAATGCTTTCACCAAGAGGGTGGGGCCAGCACCGGCAGACCAGTGGAGAGCTGAAAATAAGGTGAGTTTTAACCCATTCTGAGGGGGCTAACGGAGGGGAGGCAAGTCACCTAAATGGTGGGTTTTCACGATACATGTCAGAAATACATGTTTGTGTTCCTGACCCTATAGTGATCCTTTACATTTTAAAAGAAAAGTTTATAAAATTGGACACTACCAGACCTTACAGTCAATTCTTAGCTGATGTCATAAAACTCAATGACAATATTTGTGTGGCAGATCAGATTCATTTTACCCTCCATCTCCGCAACTATAACACATGCACTGTAGTTGCTGTGATGCTTCTGTCATGTGTCATTTGTGAATATTACAGAGCTCAGGAAAATTTTCCCAAGCAGGGCTAGTCACCTTGCAGGAGTGCAGGAGATATTGAAGTGGGTCTTACATTAGTCAGAAGGTAAGTTTGCAATAAATGTTATGTCTCAAATACTATCTTGGAAAATGTATCCACGTGCAACTACACAAACTGTCTGACTCTACTTTAATTTGGTTTCCTTTCAAACCACTCAATGATATCTAAATGTTTGCACCAAGAATGAAGCATGAAGCATCAAACATTCTGGAGCTATAAGCAAGGCAATTTACATTTTTCACCATAACATTGTATTAACTAAACTAAACATTCCAGACATAGAGGGATACTTCCTAAATGGGAGTAGTTCTTTTAAAACATATATTATTATTTTATTATTTATATAGCACCAGCAAATTCCATAGCGCTGTACAATGGGTGCACTAACAGACATGTAATTGTAACCAGACAAATGGACGCACAGGAACAGAGGGTTTGAGGACCCTGCTCAATGAACATACATACATGCTTCAGGGAGTGGGATATAGTGACACAAAGGGTATAAGTAGGGGGAATGAAATAGGATGCTAAAACAGTATTCACTGAGAACTTAGGTTATTTTTGACAGTTGCAGCAGAGGAGTCATGGTGGGTGGGGGGGGGGTGAATGAAAACCCACTAACAATTTAAATGATATGCTTTCCTGAAGAAGTGTGTTTTCAAGGATTTTTTGAAGGAGTGAGACTGGGTGAAAGTCTAGCGGAGAAGGGAAGGGAGTTCCACAGAAAAGGTGCAGCCCTGGAGAAGTCTTGGAGGCGAGCATGTGGGAATACGGACAGAGGATAGACGTAGGTCTTCGGCAGAGCGCAGGGGCCTCGATGGGATATACTTGTGTATAAGGGAGGATAGGTAGGTTGGAGCAGCATTATGTAGGGACTTGTCAGCAATCTTAAATTGAGCCCTATATCTAACTGGAAGCTAATGTAGGGACTGACAGAGGAATGAGGCACGGGAGGTACGGGCGGACAGAACAATTAGCCTCTCGCATTCATTATAGATTGCAGCGGTGCAGTATGGGAACACGTAAGACCACTGAGAAGGGGGTTGCAGTAGTAAAGGCGAGAAAGAACAATGGCATGGACCAGCACCTTAGCTGCATCTGGTGTTAAGTAGGGGAGGATGCAAGCTATGTTTTTGAGATGGAAGCAGTGGGATTTGGCGATCAACTGGACATGAGATTTGAAGGAGAGGTCGAAGTCAAAGAGAACACTTAGGCAGTGAGCTGCACTGTGTAGGCAGTGAGTTGCAAAGTTTGAGGCGGACTGGGTGGTAGGAGAGGGGGAGCAACAAGGCAAAGGAGAGCATTAAAAGTGTGAAATAGGCATTTTTGGTTGGTGGGACAGTGTGCTTAAGATGGTGTTGAAGTAATTTACTTTTGCAGAGGAAAGAGTCAGAGTGTATCTCACCTAATTTTAGTCATTGACTTTGATGATATAATATAGGTACCAGCACAACAAATTCATCTCAATAATCACAATACTTTAAATAATTAATTGTCGATTTATCTTGCAATGTGTTTACACAAGCATCACAACGATATATTAAAAGAGCTATAAATGGCTAACACATGTATCCAGATGTACCCTTCACTTTGCCTTCCTCCTGCATGTAGCTCATTAAGTAAACAATTGCACTGGCTAGGTAACTTGCTTAGTCCTGCCTTACACAGCCCTACCACCTTAGGTCAACTTCCAGCACCTTGCGTTGCATTCCCCGTTATAACAAGGAAGCAGGTCATGCAACCTTCTCAGAGCACTGCAAGTGTCGAAATCCCTCCCAGAAAACATCAAGTCCTCCAAAAGTCTGCAATCTCTGAAAAGGCCTCAGCCCTGAAAAAACTGCAAATATTAAATAAGTATGTTCTTAAATGTATATATTTGTATCTACATACTAACTCTCGTGCGCCATAAAACCAACAAAGACCCGCAGTATCGTTCTTATAATTTATATATTGATTGCTTATGGATAGAAGGGGATGCAGCTAGATTAAACCTATCATGACAGATGCAATATCTTTAGGCACAGGTACTTAAAGAAGGACAGCAGCAACACACATTTTTTTTAATTGAAGCACTTATTAATTTGGAGATTATCACATACAAATGTGTAAGCAGGTAATTACAGCAATACATAACAAGGCATTACCATAGCAATAGCTCAAGGAAAATCCTATCTGCCCACTAATGTAATTAACTGATAATAGCAAAGACTAATTTCAAGCAGGTAATGCTTATTAGCTGCTTTACACCAGATGACAGAACTTGATAACTGTTCTAAAACATGTATTCTACAAGTCAAGATATAAGTAAATATTCTCATTGCGTGAAAAATAATCTATTTTACGCAGTCTCACATAATAATTCTAGTCTAATTATTATGTGAGACTGCATAAAATAGATTATTTTTCACGTAAGGAGAATATTTACTTATATCTTGACTTGTATCTTGACAGATTTGACATAAATAAACTTCAGGAAATTGTACAAATAAACAGCTTTCTCCAGTAAGGTTGGATGTTATAATGAAAGGCAATAATTGTACATACAAAAGAAATTGCGATGTTTTCTACAGAGGTCCAAAATATTTCTGGGAATCGAACGCCCTGTTAGAGTTAAGTTTCCTCTTAGTCTATTCAAAACTTGAACTTTTATCCAGTTTTTTTTCTTTTTGAAACACTTCCTCTAAGCAAATATTCCATAAACCCCAATGTATTCCTTAAAACCCTTCGCCTAGTTATTGTAAATCTTGCTATTATAGATGTTTGCAGATGACTACATTTTCAAGATATTCACTCATGGTATTCATTTGTGGTAAATTAAACGTGAATTAAATGCTATTTAATTAAAAGTCTAAAGAAAATTCAGATAGACAGGTAATGATGACCTCACTCTGTTTCTGCTGGGTGTCCTCTTCTAATGCAGGCTTGGCTTCCAGGTCAGTCAGTGTAGTTAGTGGCTGAACTGTGTGCGTACACTGATAAGGACATATTTTTAAGGAAAGAGGGGGCTTGGCTATATGATGTAGTATTCTGCAAATATTTTTTGTGCAAAAACTTCCTGAGGTCTCCTTGTTTTTATTCAGCTATTCACTAAACTGATCATTGAGTGAAACTGGTCAGGGAATTTAAACTTATATTACTAATAGCCAAATTGATAAAATTCTCCCTTGCTCAGTTACTAAAGGGGATATCTGCAAAAGAACAAAATATAAGTGGAGCTCTGAAGTACCTGTACAAACGAATACGTACTATATGTTGGTAGAATTGTTATTACAATAATCTGTAAATGATAGACAACCAAATCATGCAGATATTTGTTGCAAAATATGAATAATAAAACAATGTAAATTGGCAACTCACAAATATAGAGCCAAGAGGTCACCTGGCTCTAGTGGTAAACGCCTTGGGATCTTTTGAGGGGGATCCACTACCCTTTCTTTGTCTCCTCCTGGTCTCATCCACTCCCAATAATGGAATTGAAGTATGGATAGGGAAGCTCCAAAAGTAGTTGAGGCGGAATTTATTGAGTAAAGTATAAAAATTCAATATAAAATAACATAAAAGATTTCAATGAATCAAAGTAACATAAAATGTGTCATAAAATGAGTCCAAAACGCGTTTCGCCAATGATTGGCTTCCTCAGTTGGTGTATATGTCCTGCTGTATCCTTGGCCTCTGTTCCCTTTATTTCTCTGTTGATAGTCAGATAAAACAGAGGCATTACCAACAGAGAGACTATCAAGAGAGAAATAAAGGGAACAGAGGCCAACAATACCAAAGATACAACAATCAAAATGACGACCATCATACCTATAGGAAAATGGAAGGAAGAAATTAGTATACATTCCATTGAGAACTCAAAAGGCAAGAAAGAAAAGTTGGAGATCAGAATGAAGCCACTACTCTCCATATACCTAATACTTCTAGACGAGATATAAGGAAGGAGGATAACATTAGAAGTTATAGTAGAGTAGTCGCTAGTCCCTCAAGGACCCATCAGAATAGAAATCCTCCACGTAACATCCAGAAGTCCCCCATGAGGAGACATAAACCGTCCGACGACAGAGACCGGAATGTTACCACTTATAACCGCTTCCAGATACTAGAACAAAACACCTCCCCCAGGTCTTCTCCTTTTCACAAGAGCCCAGCCCAACCCAGATTCAAACAAATACAAGAATCACGGGAGTGGGATTCACCGGGCAAAAGGAGAAGATCATGGGAGGAGGGAGAAATAGAAGACGAGGAAAAAAACTACAACAGAGAGAAAAGAGGACCGATGTAGATCATAAGGGGATTTTCAATCTCTCAGATAAAGAATTGAGTAAAAATGAACTTGACATTTTAAAAAGAGAATTGAAGTTTGCTCCAACAGCAGACTTCAAACCCTTTGAATTTTTTATAGATCTTAATCGTTTTACCAGACAGCTATGTCTGAAAAAGTTTTTTATAATAAAAAAACTCTGTAGAACTAAATACCACCTCTCCGTACATACATAGCAATCTTAAAGAAAAATCTAAATTCTTTCCGAAAAATATGATCTCAAGTGAGATCCAAACGTTTGAAACTATGGTGAATAAAGAGGTTAGCAAAATAAAACCTACAAATAAGTACCAAAAAAATCTCTCACAAATTGAAACAAAAGCTTTAAAAAACATGCAAAAAAATGACTTTATCATTAAACCTGCCGATAAAGGAGGGGGAGTGGTGGTTTTATCTAAGGAGAATTATGTAGGTGAAGCTGAAAGACTTTTATTAGACACAAAAACATATACAAAATTAACATCTAATCCTAGTCGGGAAATTGCAATTACATTTGAGGGATATATCAATGAGGGATCAGACAATAATATTCTATCAGACATAGAAGCTAAATACTTGAATATTCAGAACCCCCAAATCCCAGTCTTCTATTGTTTACCAAAAATGCACAAGCACTTAACTAACCCACCAGGAAGACCTATATTTTCTGGAGTGAACAGTATCTCATCAAGGGTATCAGAATACATTGACATTCTTCTCCAATAGTAGTGAAAAATATAACATACTTGAAGGATACAATACATATTTTACAGATCTTAGGAAATATCAAATGGGAAGAAAATTATATATTGGTCACTTGTGATGTCAGTTCCCTTTATAGTATCATTCCACATAATAAAGGAATTGAGGCGGTGCAATATTTTTTAGAAAAATCTAATTTTAAACAGGAACAGATAGATTTTATTAAAGAAGGTATATTCCTCATTTTAACTAACATTTTTTTCTGGTTCAAATACAGTTTTTATCTACAAATCAATGGGACGGCGATGGGGACCAAGTTCGCACCCAGTTATGCTAATTTATTCATGGCATACTGGGAAGAGATGTTTATTTTACATAGTCACTTTGTTGCGAACTTGGTCACCTATCGCCGTTACATTGACAATATATTTTTTATTTGGAAAGGAGACGGAACAAGTCTTAAGGACTTTTTAAGTTTTCTTAATTGTAACGATTGGGGGATTAACCTCACCTCCACTCAAAGCAAAACAGGCATCAATTTTAGATTTAAACATTTTTATAGAAGATGGGAAGATCCACACTAGACATTATTTTAAAGAGGTAGATTGTAACGGGTATATAGATTTAACAAGTTGTCACTATACCTCGTGGCTCACAAACGCACCCAAGAGCCAATTTATGAGGCTGAAAAGAAACTGTACACGGGAAAAAGATTTTTTAAAACAAACACAAGTGATTAAAGACCAATTTTTTGAAAAAGGATATAAGGAGAAGGACCTTCAAGCATGTATAGAAGAAATAAAAGGACTTTAAAGAAGCGATTTACTTACCTATAAAAAAAAAGAAAACAAAGGATATAGAAAATAATAAGTTTAATATCCCTTTTATTTGTAATTTCTCTGCTAAGAATAAAAAAGTACGGTATGCCATCAATAAATATTGGCACCTGTTACAAGATGACCCAATCCTTAAAGAAGTTCTACCATCAAGACCTCAAATAGTACATAGGGGGTGTAAAAATATAAAAAAAATTTAGTAAATAGTAGTCTGAAAAAAACGTCTAATAGTAATGAAAATCTTTTGATAAGAAGTAAAGGCTTCTACGGGTGTGGAACATGTTTGGCATGTAGGGAAACAAATAGCAAGAAAAGAAATATTAAAAACACCAAGGAAATTACCAATAAAGACTTCGCTATAAGAGACCAACTGACATGCTTTTCTAAAAACATCATCTACCTCCTTATATGCACATGTAACAAGATGTATATAGGGAGGACAATCAGATGTCTGCATGTCAGAATTTCTGAGCATGTAAGAAATATTAAAAAGGGAGTAGAAACACATAGTGTTCCTCAGCACTTCAAACAGTATCATAACCAAAATCCACAGGGTCTCACATTTTGTGCACTTAAACTAGTTAAGAAAATATGGAGAGGTGGAGATTTCATAAAACAAATTGGGATTGAGGAAATGACATTAATTAATATTTTGAACACTCTAGTTCCTCATGGATTAAATGTAGATTTTGAGTTATGTCATTTTTATAGAAATTTTATATACAGGTTTTATATAAGAAATATATATATCTTTTTTTTTTTTTTTAGATTTCTATAAAGTATCTTACTAATAATTTTATTTGCTTCACACCACCCTCTCCACCTCTTTATACTATTTTTCACCATTTTCTTACAATATATTAGAGTGAAACCACATGTGAATGGGTTAAGTTTCACTTTATGCTGCTATTTTGCACCTTTAGGTTCTCCTAAACAATAGGTAAATTTTACAATATAATGTTTATTATGTAGTACAAAGCAAGTTATCATATATTTAGTATTGTGCCTAATTATGTCTCTATTTATTGTTCCTTTCTTTGTCCTTTAATGTGAGGACTGTTTTACTACTAATGTCAGAGACTCAATTGACGATAGAACTAACTAGAATGAAGTGGAACGCATACATTGCGTTCCACGAAGAGAAAGGAAGCAGGAAGTAAGAAGCCGAGTCACGTGACCGACGCACGTACGTGCATTCCAACCAGTTACATGTGCGTTCCACGGAATGAACTTCCACCTCACAGATGCCGCCAATTTACAAATCAAGGCCATATAAAAGAGGAGAAGGATACAGCAGGACATATACACCAACTGAGGAAGCCAATCATTGGCGAAACGCGTTTTGTACTCATGTTATGACATATTTTATGTTACTTTGATTCATTTAAATCTTTTATGTTATTTTATATTGAATTTTTATACTTTACTCAATAAATTCCATCTCAACTACTTTTGGAGCTTCCCTATACATACTTCAATTCTATTATTGGGAGTGGAGACCAGGAGGAGACAAAAAAAGGGTAGTGGATCCCCCTCAAAAGATCCCAAGGCATTTACCACAAGAGCCAAGTGACCTCTTGGCTCTATATGTGTGGGTTGCCAATTTACATTGTTTTATTATTCATATTTTGCAACAAATATCTGCACTATGATTTGGTTGTCTATCATTTACAGATTATTGTAATAGCAATTCTATCAACATATACTACGTATTCGTTTGTACAGGTACTTCAGAGCTCCACTTATATTTTGTTCTTTTGCATGTGTTATATTGTGAAGGTTAAGGGAATCCTCCACTTAAGTGTAGAGCCTGATCTCACCTTACTGCATTAGTGTGCACTTTTCTTTTTTTATATACACTAAAGGGGATATCAACTATACCTCACTGACTAGGACCAATGAAGGTCAAAACTATATTCTCGGATTGCTGTATCTATTAAACAGAGGGAACTTGTCAGCATTTTAGTTTTGGACTGCCCTTGTGGGTGGGTTTAGTTTGATACATGGTTGGCTAAGGGTCTCTCTGTAATAAAATTACATTATAATATCAGATAGATAGATAGATAGATAATATATAAAACTAACAGGGCTGCACTTACGAGAGAACATTATCATGGTGCTGCTAGGACCCTGTAAAAATAGCTGTCAATATGTCCTTAGAAACTGCACAAACAGAACAGGCCTCCACATACTCTTTGATATCTTTTCTGAGTGAATCCCACCAAAATGAGGGGATGATTGGGAAAGAACAGTGTATTCAATGATACACTCAGGACGTCTCTTGTTCTAGGTCTGATTGAATGTCAAATTGCCTAGATAAGGCGTTGGCTTTAGAGTTTTTGGGACCAGGTCTTTACGTGATAATAAAGTTAAAGTGGGACAAGAACAAAGACCACCTAGCCTGTCTAGAAGACAATCGTTTGGCATCACCAATATATGCTAGATTCTTGTGATCGGTTATGATCAGAAGGGGGTCCTTGGAACCCTCCAAAAGATATGACCATTCCTTGAGCGCTAGTATTATGGCTAACAATTCTCTGTTACCAATATCATAGTTACGCTCAGCTGGAGATAACTTTCTGGAGAAGTAACCACAAGGATGCAGAGGGGTATCCTGACTCTCCCTCTGGGAAAGAACAGCCCCAACCCCTGTCGCAGAGGCATCAACCTCAAGTATGAAAGATTTGCTAGTGCCACTATGTCAGCAGATGCGAAAATATTTTTAAGAAGCTCAAAAGCCTCTTTAGCTTCTTTAGATCAAGTATCAAAATTAGCCCTCTTACGTGTCATATTGGTGATGGGGGCTATTACCGAAGAGAAACCTTTGATGAATCTCCTATAATAATTGGCAAACCCAATAAACCTTTGAATGGCTTTTAACCCATTAGGTAAAGGCCAGTGTAGAACAGCTTATAGTTTGCAAGGGTCCATCTGAAAACCAGAGGCCAAAATATTATATCCCAAAAACTGTACCTCCGTTTGGTCAAATATGCACTTTTCGAGTTTGCAATAAAGCCCATTTTCAAGCAAAGTTTGCAGTACTTGTTTAACATGTTTATGATGGGTCTGGAGGTCAGGGAATAAATAAGGACATCATCCAAGTATACTAGTACAAAATAATAAATGTAGTCTCTGAGCACATCTTTGATAAACTCCTGAAATATGGCCGGAGCATTGCATAAGCCGAAGGGCATAACAAGGTACTCATACTGTCCACTTCTAGTGTTAAATGCCATTCTCCATTTGTGACCCTCCTTAATTCTTACCAAATTGTAAGCATTCCTAAGGTCAAGCTTAGTAAATATCTTAGCACCCTGGAGTCTGTCAAACAACTCGGATATAAGGGGAATGGGATAGGCATTTGTTATGGTGATCTTGTTTAATGCCCTATAATCAATGCATGGGCGTAATTCTCCATAATTTTGGGATACAAAAAGGAACCCTGCTCCAGCAGGTGAGGATGACTTATGTATGTGGCTTTTAATTAAAGAATCATGTATGTACTCTTCCATGATTTTACTCTCCTGCGGGTTAGGGCATATGCTGTCCCCTTAGGAGGCATAGTGCCGGGTAGCAGATCTATGGAGCAATCATAAGATCTGTGAGGAAGATAGGGAGATAGTAGGTGCCTTATATACTATAGGTGGAGGTACACTAGGCAAAGGTGAAATATTTAGAGGAACCTCAGCCTGTAAATGATTAAGAAGCGTACTGAAAGCCTGGGCAAATTGATCTATATGGTGATCATTTTCCTCTCGCCTGTTATGTGCTGACACTATTCTACAGGATCTATGGCCATGTCATAATGTAAGGATTATTAATTGATCCAGGACGCAGAAATAGTATCACATCTAGGCTTAAGGATAATGTCTAACCGGACCTTAGAATGGCCGGACTTAACGTACCCAAGAATAGTCAAAATACTTGCCGAGGTCAGAGATACAGAATGAGACACAACGATGAGAGAAAGCCAAAAGTCAAGGATACCAGAAATCAGGGAAGTCAAAAGGAAGCCAAAGTAAAAAAACAGAAATAGTACGATCAGGAACACACTCTCGGATAACCAGCAAAGGGAAACCACGACAGGGCAATGAGTGGAAAGAAAAATGAGTTTAAATAACCCTCCTGCAAATCCGATTGGCTGTACTTGACCTTTGATCCCAAAATGTGTGTGTGCGTCTTTTGCTTGACGTCACATGCACGTTGACGTCGTCATTACCATGGGCGGACATGGGGCTATAATGATTCATCTTGGCCATCATGATTTTTGCTTAGATATGCTATTATAAAAATGTTAATAGCACACAGGTAGACTCAATTCAACTTATTATGTGACTTCAGAAAAAGTTAATTGCATCAAACATTATATAGAGGTTCCATAGTAAGGGTAATTAGTAGAACCACTGGCATACGTTTTTTTTGTTTTTTTTGTAATTATGTGTCTTCAGTTTCTTAGATGTATTTATAAATTAAAATGGTAAATATCTCAATCAAATATAATATAATATATATATATATATATATTTTTTTTTTTTGTATATATATATATATATATATATATATATATATATATATACATGTCATTTCTACCTATAACTTTGCACATTTATGTGTCTTTCTTTAAGCAATATATTGTGTTCTTATTTATTGTTTATAGAATAGTTCTATGAATTTAGGAGATTTTCAATGTGATAGAACAATATTTTTTATTTTTTTTACCAGCCTTCTATTAGCAAACATCTCGTGTTGATGGTACAAAATGCAGATGAGCTTGTAAAAATAAATTTCTTCTCTAAAATTGTTCAGATAGAAATTAATTGTGTTTTATTTTAATTAATCCAGTTGATTAAAAAAAACTCCCTTAGTTTAAATTAAAGCATTCTGATATAAACTTAAATCATATGAACTGTATAAAAACAACTTAATAAAGGTTTATTGGAAAAAAATAAATAGCCATTTTTATTTGCATTCAGTCATTGTTTGCACAAAATTACTGAACAGCATTAAGTGCAAACAATTCACATTTGCAGTTTATATTGATTGCCTTTTCTGCTGAAATGACTGTACTTGTTAATGAAAACCTATTTGTTTTCAGGTTTATTTTTTGGCACAGTGCAGCTGCACACCTGCACATTATTCTAAAAGGAATTATATAAAATTCAAAGGCTGTTTGGAAAATATTAAATTATCTCATAAATTATTTTAATTCAAGATTTACACAATGCATTGGCATGCCATTATTCCTCATACAACCATTCTTATTATTTCTGTTGAGGAGCAAATGAAAGGCACTGATTATCTGTGTGAATTAAAAATATTGACAGACAAACCGACGGATATATGAACATATGGAAGTACAGACATCATGTAACCTTTTTTTGTAATTTTTTTCATGTTTAATAGACTAGTTCTTAATCTCCTTAGGCCAAAACCTCTACTGTTTATGTCTCTAGACATTACGTTTGTCAGTCAGTTACTAGTGGTTAAATAATCTGATTGCTTCAGAAAATGTTAGAGCTAAATACATAAATGTATAATAATGTTACAGTATACATAAATATAGCAGTAAACATCACACATAGTCAGTGAAATTTAGTAAGTAGTTTTATTGCATAGTACAGTCTAAACTCTGCTCTAAACTAAACATTTGAGATTTTATTTATTATTATTATTATGTGCAATTACATGAACAAACAGAGAGTGAAGAATAACAGAAATCATGGACACGATTGGTTTGGGGATAGTACGAAGTTCGGTATAATGTTACATATATTTTTAGCACTGGCACTAAATGTGTAAAGAGGAACTATTACTTCTAAGAATTTTTCATTGTCATATTTTTATTTCCACATTTATTAAATGTTTTTGGGGGTATTGAAAATAATCAGCTTTAAGGGAATGAACCTCATATGCGCCGGTTACCTCTCACAGAAGCAAAACAACTTAATTCCCATGTGTTCTTAAGTAAGGAAACACACTTTAAATGGGGCACCAGACCAAAATTCAATTTGAAACACTTCCCCCATGACTTCCACTCATGCTAAGTAAAGATGTTTCTTTCTCACCTGTCAAGAAAATAGGGGATGAGGAGGGTAGATATGTATTACTGCATTGTTATATAAACAATGAACCTTACACTTTCATCAACATATATGGCCCACACGATAACCAACAATCTTTCTTAGACAAAACCCTGACACCAGCAACTCTCCACAAGTTTGGAGAAGTAACAGCAGGCTGACATGCCAGTAATTTGGACAGGGGCACCTCAGATCAAAAAAGGTACATACCTTTTTCAAGTTGACCACTCTAAGCCAATCAGTGAAGCCCTTACCTGTTGCTGCCCTAGCATTGTGTTCTGAAGATTTTGAGAACGCAAAATGATGGGAGTAGAGCAATCTGGTACTGAAACACAGACTTTGGGGTTAAATCATTAATGAACGATTAAACCCCTAAAGGTAAGCCCGCGCCGTGGACCTTATGGCATCATAAAAACATATTTTCTATTAAATTATTACAACGTCTAGAGTGTTTCTTTAACCCTCTCTATTTTATACATAAAATATTTAACATCAACTATTTAACATACATAGTCAACATTTTATGTCTGGGCTTGACTATACCTGAGCAGATTAATTTAATGACACATATAGAAGGATGCTATTTGAAGTCATATCTTTGTTTTAAAACACACAGTGAGGACATCCTAATAATCTGAGATTTTTTTTGTCAATTTTTGTTTTATTGACTGGCATTAGCAAGACATTGACATGTTAAATAACAGTAAAACATCAATACAGAGTATAATTAACATTTCATTGCATGAATGAGTCTGCACAAAACTTTGTCTTAGAAAACAATATACATTGTACCCACTCACAATAAAATAAAACCATGCAGAATAGATCTTGCAAGAGGTTAGAAAGTGATCTGATATTTCTCCCTAGTACAAAGAAGATATCATAAGAAAGTATATGCATGATCAGAAAATTGCCAAAAGGTTTGTGTGACAAACTACTCAAGAAAATTAAAACAGAATTAAAACAAAGCAAAAAGCAACCCAACTCAAAAATTACAATTTCTGTCAATTCTTGTTTGTATGGGTTTTTTTTGCATTTGCTGTTATATACAGCCCTGCATTTGTTAAATGAGTAGATATTTCTGTTTTGATATATGGTCTTTAAAGAGTGGTTTGTTTTTACACATTGTTACTTGTGATGTCCTGAAGGGTTCGCTGGCGAATAGTTGCCGGCGAACATAGCGTGTTCGCATTCGCCACGGATGGCGAACATATGCGATGTTCGGTTCGCCCCCTATTCGTCATCATTGAGTAAACTTTGACCCTGTACCTCACAGTCAGCAGACACATTCCAGCCAATCAGCAGCAGACCCTCCCTCCCAGACCCTCCCACCTCCTAGACAGCATACAATTTAGATTAATTCTGAAGCTGCATTCGTTTTTTTTGTGTTTATTATACATTATCCTCCATAGCCAGTAGCCTGTGTTTATTATACATTATCCCCCATAGCCAGTAACCTGTGTTTATTATACATTATCCCCCCATAGCCAGTAACCTGTGTTTATTATACATTATCCCCCCATAGCCAGTAACCTGTGTTTATTATACATTATCCCCCATAGCCAGTAACCTGTGTTTATTATACATTATCCCTTCATAGCCAGTAACCTGTGTTTATTATACATTATCCCTCCATAGCCAGTAACCTGTGTTTATTATACATTATCCCCCCACAACCAGTAACCTGTGTTTATTATACATTATCCCCCCACAACCAGTAACCTGTGTTTATTATACATTATCCCCCCATAGCCAGTAACCTGTGTTTATTATACATTATCCTCCCCATAGCCAGTAACATGTGTTTATTATACATTATCCCCCATAGCCAGTAACCTGTGTTTATTATACATTATCCCTCCATAGCCAGTAACCTGTGTTTATTATACATTATCCCTCCATAGCCAGTAACCTGTGCTTATTATACATTATCCCCCCCATAGCCAGTAACCTGTGTTTATTATACATTATCTTCTCATAGCCAGTAACCTGTGTTTATTATACATTATCCCTCCCGCATTTCTGGACTTTTCGGGACTTTTGTTGCAGCCGCTTGGTAGATAACTCCCTAATTCCCACGGTATTAGGGAGTTATCTACCAAAAGGCTGAAAGACCTAAATTGGTCTTTCAGACAAATTTACTAATACTAAGTAAAAATTACTTAGTATTAGTAAATTGTGCCCCTACTAGCAATACCGCGAGTAGGGGCATGTCTATTAAACAGTGAGCAGGCTGTGGCTGCTCACTGTTAAAACATTTTTTTTAAAATTAAAAAGGGTCCCCCCTCCCTGAGCGGGTGGGGGCCCTAAAGTAAAAAAAGGGGGGAGGACCTATTGTCCTCCCCACCGGCCCCCACCCCTGAGCGGCGGGTGGGGGCCCTTAACAAGTATAAGGGGGGGGACACCTAATGTCCTCCCCCCTGGCCCCCACCCCTGAGCGACGGGTGGGGGCTGTAAATACAAATGGGGGGACCTAATGTCCTCCCCCTTGGCCCCGACCCCTGAGCGGTGGGTGGGGGCCTAAACAAGAATAAGGGGGGGGAACCTATTGTCCTCCCCCCTGGCCCCCACCCCTGAGTGGTGGGTGGGGGCACTAAACAAAAATAAGGGGGGGGACCTATTGTCCTTCTCCCTGGCCCCCACCCCTGAGCAGCGGGTGGTGGCCCTAAATACAAATGGGGGGGACTTAATGTCCTCCCCCCTGGCCTCCACCCCTGAGCGGTGGGTGGGGGCCCTAAATACAAATGGGGGGAACTATTGTCCTCCCCCCTGGCCCCCACCCCAGAGGGTTTTAAAATCCGCCTGCCTATTGAAGTCTATGGTGGTTCGCCCGGTTATATGAGTTATGAAGAAAGAAGATCCTTATCAACATCTGTCTTTGTTGTTCATACATATTTACTGTACTCCCAACATCATAGGCAGACACACAGACAAATAGATAGACAGGAAGACAGACTATGTCTGAAATCATAGTTTGACGCAGCTATTACTGGCAATATTTTTAATAGTGTAGATTGCATTTGGCAGCAGTTCTGTAAGCTTCATATGGATTTAATAGTATTTATTTTGTACTGGAGCCAAGAAGTGCTTTAACCACCATCAGTCCAGCAACGATCCAGATATCATGGTGATAATTCTAATTTTAAAAATGCATCATTCATAGATAGAAATATCCAGGGTATATGAAAGATTTTTATCAGCACTTGCTAATACCTGATATGCTGTACGAAAAGTAATGCTATTTGCTTTTCACTGTCCCTCTTCACTGGCCCGATTTGCTGTTCACTGGCCCGATTTTTGCATTTACTCTATGTTTGACCAATTTTTGAATTTACTCTATGTTTTTCCCTATATACATGATGGACGTTTATCACTTTAAGAAGGGATGCCGGCATCGGCCACAGACTGTATATACACTTACTAGACAAGCACTCACTATCAGCTTGAGAAACCCCCGAGAGGCAGGGCAAAACGTGTAGCTGCGCACGCCGAACCCGGAAGTTACTGCAAGTGTCAGCAAAGAGAGACGGAGAGAGACCGGCTTATAGTTACAGCGATAGGACGCTCGGTCTGTAATATTCTGTGACACCCAGGGCTTTCAACTCCTTTGTGTGCAGGGTTTTTACCAGTGATTTTTTTTACACTTGATCTACAGAAAAGATTTATACTCCAAGGTTTGGCTGGCGGTGAGTGCCCCTTTCATCTTCACTAGTTGGATCCCACGATCCCAAGAGTCTGATCCTCCCTGAGCCAGTAAGTCCCGAGTGGTACTATAACCACTCCAGAATTGTGAGTGATGTTCTTTAAAAGTATAGTATTAAGAAGTTGAGCGATATCAAACTATAATGAGCCCCTCCCCCACATGCAACAGAGCTTTTAAAAAGGAAACGAAAATACTTATACTTCTCACTGGATGGTGTTCCAATTTATGCGCAGCATGTAAGAGAAAAATATAAAGAGATCATAGAACAGATCTGTATAGATTAACTGGCACTTCTTACACAGAGCAGATCACTGCTAGATGTACAGAATATAACACAGGAGACATCTCCCAGTGTGGGAAAGACTGGTTGTGGGTAACGGGAACACATACCGTTTACCCACCATTCAATTTAGTAAGCAGTAACCTGTTTTATATTCTGTACATCTAGCAGTGATCTGCTCTGTGTTTGCACATTAAGCAATGACCTGCTTTATGTTAACTAAGCAGTGACATGCTTTATACTTGTGTTTTTTACTATTCATTTTTATAGTTTGTTTTATATCTGATACTGTTTTATACTGGTGATAAACTGGTAATAAATTGTTTTATATCCAGCTGATTTAGTAATTATATGTACATTTAGCACTATTTAAGAAGTGCCAGTTAATCTATACAGATCTGTTCTATGATCTCTTTATATTTTTCTCTTACATGCTGAGCATAAATTGGAACACCATCCAGTGAGAAGTATAAGTATTATTGTTTCCTTTTTGAAAGCTCTGTTGCATGTGGGGGAGGGGCTCATTATAGTTTGATATCGCTCCACTTCTTAATACTATACTTTGAATACTTTATATGTGGTGAAGGAATCACTTTGTAGTGTGGTAGCTAGTATCCATTAAATATTTGAGAATTGATATAGCCTATAAATAGCTCTATTTTTGCCCCTATAGAGTTTCTATATACTAAGCGCTCCAGTATTGTGTATTTTATTTTGTACAGATGCTCTTTAAAAGCTTTTTATTTTCTGTGCCTATTATCAGCTGTATTGTACTAGTTAGTGTCTATTATGTATTTTAGATTGTCTGACCTTACCTATTAAGGAGTGCCATTATACCCTCCTTTTTTATACTCTAATGTCATTGTTATTTGTTATTTTAGGTGTTTTGAGACACCCTGTAGTGTCCTTTGATTAAGCTGTTTATGTCTTTGACTGCACTGACACTTTAAATATTTCTCTGCGCACCCACATCTTTGAATTTTTTGCACTTTGTTTGGAAACCTTTATCAGGTTTCCTTGTGAGTTGCTGGATGTTTATTTTATTTTTCAGCTTAAAGCATTCTTAAAGGGACACTCCAGGCACCCAGGCCACTTCTGCCCATTGGAGTGGTCTGGGTGCCAACTCCCACTACCCTTAACCCTGCAAGTGTAATTATTGCAGTTTTTTTTAAACTGCAATAATTACCTTGCAGGGTTAAGTCCTCCCCTAGTGGCTGTCTATTAGACAGCCACTAGAGGGAACTTCCTGCTCTTTAGCACAGGTTTTCTGTGCTAGAGCGTCGCTGGACGTCCTCACGCTGTGTGAGGACCTCCAGCGTCGCTCTATTCCCCATAGGGAAGCATTGAAATTCATTTTCAATGCTTTCCTATGGGGTGCGCTAATGCGTATGCGCGGCATTGCCTCGCATGCGCATTAGGTCTCCTCGGCCGGCGGGCGGGATCAGTCTCACCCACCGGCCGACGTAAGCAGAAGGAGGAGCGGCGGAGAAGGAGGAAGGAGCGACGTGGGACATGTCGCTGCCTCTGGTAAGTCACTGAAGGGGTTTTCACCCCTTCAGCAACTGGGGATTGGGGGGTGGGAGGGAGAGGGACCCTCCAGTGCCAGGAAAACGGATTGTTTTCCTGGCACTGGAGTTTCCCTTTAAGGTGAAAGCTTCTGTTAACCCTAATTCTGCGCCTTTCTAATTATTGTGTTTTTCATTGTCCCTGTTGACAAATATTAAAGTATATTTTGTAAATAAAAAATACAACACTATGCACTATTTCACAATGCATTTTTTATTTTAACATTGTCTTTTTCTAATAACACAGCTTCTGTTGGTAGAAATTGTATGGTGAAATGTTTCACTTCACCTCCATCTAGTGTCACAAAAGGTGTACTGCAGGCAATAAAGATCTGACGTTAAAACTGAATTCTTAACTTCTTGTACACTTCAAATAGTGCTATATTTTGTTATTGTTTTTTTACGTCAAAACAATATAAATGTTATTTTTATCATTATGATTATTTAATTCTCTAATCTATATTTATGTTCTGGAGACCTTTAGCAATAACAAAGGCTGCAGATAGAAGGTCTGCAGCATTTGCTTACTGTTTTCTTTTTTACATGTTGCCCTAAAGGTAACATACAGAAAAAAAAGAAATGCATTTTTTATTTGGGGCTATATTCATTAAATAGTTTTTTTGTTTGTTTGTTTTTTTAAATATGGTGTTCTTCTTTACATACTTAACTACAAAATTAAATAAGTTGTCAATTGAGAACACTCTAACCCTTTAATCAACACCCATTATCCTAAATGATTTCTGATGCCTCCTGACAAGCATTGCAAAAATGTTTAACCAATTCATGTTTGGATCATTTAAATATATATATAGCAGGAAGCCATCTTGAAAGTAGAACAGAGATAGCACAGCAGCAACAGCTCCTGATCACAGCCAAAAGCAAGTGTATAATATATATTTTGTCTCCTTCAATAGCCCTAGTGAGGACTTATTAATCCCGGGAATTTATTTAAATATAGAATTCATATATATATATAAAGCCAGGCAAGTCCAGGTGTTACAAGGGGAGAGGGACGTTTCTGACACCGTGTGTCACCTGTCACTAATGGTTTTAAAAATCTTTATGTTCTTCCCATCTTTTTTATTGTATGAGCGTATCTGTATTATGCCAAGCTCTCTGTATTGTATGATTATTTCTGTACTGTGTAGGGAGGAGTACAATTCTGGGGGAGGAATCTGAAGCCCAACCATCTTAAAACTTCACTAGCTGCCACTGGTGCCAAGTACTGCAACTAAAATATGACCTTTTGAATTGATGACAGGATAGAAAATGGTCCATCCACAACATCTGCTGTAACGCACATCTGATCAGAACCAGATCAATGCTGGCACGACACATCAGTATGTAGAAACTTACACCAGCATTTACATCATGTATTTGCTTTCCTACAAACAAACTAAAAATCTAGAGAATGTTGCTGTAAGCAACAAAATGTATTACGATCTTAAAACTACTATGGAGTATAAGATAGATGACAAGGTATGTTTATGCAATTTCACCCTAGACATAGAGTTGTAATCAAACTTATCAAACCCCTGTTAAAAATTAGGTTCATTGTCAAAATGTATAGACTTTCATCTGTTTGCAATTAACAAATAAAAAAAAAATAAAAAAAAATTGAAATAGCTCATCACAATGAATGATTCAAGTGTTTTCCCCAAATGCAACTGAAAATGCAGCTTATAATGACTTCTCCAGACACCAGCTTCTGGCAGCGTCCCAGAGGAATCTTAGCCCCATTGCTCATGAGCAAAAGCCTCCAGTTCAGTAATATTCTTGGGTTTGTGTGCTGCAACCACTTTCTTCATTTTTCAGAAATTCCTCTGTAACCAAGCCTTGATAGAATTTGAGGTATGCTTGGGATCATTGTCTTTTGTTGAAAGGCCTAATGATGCCCAAGTTTTAGCTTCTTCACAGACGGCATGGCATTTTCTCCTAGGATATCCTAATACTTCGATAAAACCATCTTGCCTTCTACATTGTGCAGGTTTCCAGTGCCAGAGGAGGCAAAGCATCCCCAGAGCATCACCAAGCCACTATTATGCTTAACTGTAGGCAGTGTTTTTTTCAGCATATGTCTTCCTCCAGACATGTCACAGATACATTGGGCTGAAAAGTTTAAGTTTTCCTTCATCGCTCCACAGAACAGAAAACATCTGTGGCTTAATTATATAATTTTGAGTATATTGGAGCCAACTTCGCTAGTGCGTTTGGGTCAGTAGTGGTGTACATCTTGGAGTTCTGTTTTTTTGCAGTCACTCGGGGTTTTTTACAACCTGCCATCTCGGAAATCTGGTTGCAGCCATTGATAGCTTCCTTTTTCTGCCCTGTCCAGGTAGTGTTACCACTTTTCCTTCAACTTTGAACTTGAGAACAATACTTCCAACAGTGTCTCTAGGAACATTCAGTGCCTTTGCTATGTTTTTGTACACTGTCCCTTGATTATAAAGGGTGATGATATCTTCTTTTAACTTTGTGAACCATTCTTTTGACTTATCCATATTTCTAACATGCAGTCACATGTGACACTCAACAAACCCCTAGCCATTTTAGGTATTTGAAGTGTCCCAGCTTAAGCAAACCCGGTGCAACTAATGAAGGATTCTATTCAGGGGGTTGAATAATTTTGAGACTGGAGAAGTCAATATAAGTTTCAGTTTCAGTTAAATTTGGGAAACAACTTGTGTTGAGCTAATTCAATTGCTTTTGTTTGATTTGCTCATCGCACACAGTTGAAAGTCTGTCCATTTTTTTTAAGAAACCTGATTTTCAGTGGGGGTTGAATAATTTTGATTACAACTGTAGTTGAGGAAAGGAAATTCCTTTAATAATGGAAATGTCCTTATAAACACTATTGGCAAAATCTCACCAGTGGTTTCTAAAATAATTAATAATAAGTGATTGCATTTATGAATTAATGTATTACTCAATTACGTGTTTGTCATCCTATTACTCAAGTAAGAATGCTAGAAGTTGATCCAGAGGAAGAATCCTGATTGGTTTTCATTGGAGAATGTGATTATACTATAATATCTGATTATCTCTCAATATCCAAATATTTGCATCTCAATTGTAGAAATGAGTCTCTACACATTACATCCAATTCCGCAAATTATAGTGGAACAGTTTAAATAAAATAAATATAATATACGTCATCTTAATCAACTGTGCACAGTTTAGTACTGAACACATTTTTTTTTACTTACAGAAAGAAAGATATTGATGTCTACTCCAGTAAATATTGTTAAAGTCCCTAAGGATACCAGAATGGTGATTGGATATACCACCCTTCATCTGATTGGGAACAAAGTGTGCCAAATTGAAATACAAATTGTTAATGTAATTCAGGGACAGAAAATCCTGTATGCATGGTTTGGTTGATCTATGTGAGACCCTGAAAAACAAGAACCTGTTCACCTCATAAGATATGGCAGAGACTAACCACCTAGAGATGGTTTAGGAGATGCTTGCAAACTTTTATGATGCCCTCCAGGGAGGATGAAAAGCTTTAAGAATTGAAAAAAGCAGGCAAAATGATCCTTGGTTTAGATGAAAGGATGACACCACCTTAGACCTGAATTCAGGAACTATTCTCAAAATTACTTTATCTTGTTGGAAATAGATGCAGGTGTCCAGATGATGAGAGAGCTACCAGCTTTGAGACCTTTCTGCACAAGGTCAGGGCAACCAGAAGAGTCGTTTTTGCTATAGGTTCCAAAGGGGAAGCCTGGTGCAGTAGACATTGCTTACCTAGATTTCAGTAAGGCTTTTGACACTGTTGCACATAGAAGGCTTATCAATAAACTGCAATCTTTGAGTTTGGATTCCAATATTGTTGAATGGGTAAGGCAGTGGCTGAGTGACAGGCAACAGAGGGTTGTAGTCAATGGAGTATATTCGAAGCTTGGGCTTGTCACCAGTGGGGTACCTCAGGGATCTGTACTTGGACCCATTCTCTTTAATATTTTTATTAGTGATATTGCAGAAGGTCTTGATGGTAAGGTGTGTCTTTTTGCGGATGATACTAAGATATATAACAGGGTTGATGTTCCAGGAGGGATAAGCCAAATGGCAAATGATTTAGGTAAACTAGAAAAATGGTCAGAGTTGTGGCAACTGACATTTAATGTGGATAAGTGCAAGATAATGCATCTTGGACGTAAAAACCCAAGGGCAGAGTACAGAATATTTGATAGAGTCCTAACCTCAACATCTGAGGAAAGGGATTTAGGGGTGATTATTTCTGAGGACTTAAAGGTAGGCAGACAATGTAATAGAGCAGCAGGAAATGCTAGCAGAATGCTTGGTTGTATAGGGAGAGGTATTAGCAGTAGAAAGAGGGAAGTGCTCATGCCATTGTACAGAACACTGGTGAGACCTCACTTGGAGTACTGTACACAGTACTGTAGACCATATCTTCAGAAGGATATTGATACCTTAGAGAGAGTTCAAAGAAGGGCTACTAAACTGGTTCATGGATTGCAGGATAAAACTTACCAGGAAAGGTTAAAGGATCTTAACATGTATAACTTGGAAGAAAGACGAGACAGGGGGGATATGATAGAAACATTTAAATACATAAAGGGAATCAACACAGTAAAGGAGGAGACTATATTTAAAAGAAGAAAAACTACCACAACCAGAGGACATAGTCTTAAATTAGAGGGACAAAGGTTTAAAAATAATATCAGGAAGTATTACTTTACTGAGAGGGTAGTGGATGCATGGAATAGCCGTCCAGCTGAAGTGGTAGAGGTTAACACAGTAAAGGAGTTTAAGCATGCGTGGGATAGGCATAAGGCTATCCTAACTATAAGATAATGCCAGGGACTAATGAAAGTATTTAGAAAACTGGGCAGACTAGATGGGCCGAATGGTTCTTATCTGCCGTCACATTCTATGTTTCTATGTTTCTAAGCCAGGTCACAAAGAGGAGAGATGGATTTATTAGTAGGTCTTATTTTCATAACTGCTTTCATGCATCAAGCAACTTTAGAGTTGAGGGCCCACTGGACTCCTGACAAAGCTGAAAGAGGTAAAAACATGAACTTTCAAAGGGTTAAGGCTGAGACCCTTGTCCAACCTGCTTTTTAGAAAACCAAGGAGATCTGCAACTATAAATGATGCCAGGGAAATGGTTTTTGCTGTTGCCTAGTCAGCAAAAAAATCCCAGATGCAATAATAGACAGCTGAAGTATTGTTCTTGCTTAAAGCAGAGTAGAGACAGCCATATCTGAGAACCTCTTCTCATTCAACTGCCTTCTCTCAGTCTCTAGGCCATCAGTTGAAGAGTTTGTGTAGCAGGATGGAGCAGCAGATGCATTTGGCTTTCCTTGGAAGAGCTCAACAACAATGGGAATCATGTTCTCGGCTGCCAATTCAAAAGATTGCTATAACCTCCACTTGTTCCTTTTGAATTCTCCTGAGGAAGATAAGTGGAATCAGGGGAAACAAGTATACCTTCCAGAAATTCTAGGAATTGGATAGAGCATTGGATAGAACATCATCCACTGCCTCCTGCTAGGGGATGATGTTCCCTTCTGTTTCGAAGATGAGCCTCTGCCTGACCACCTCTGTTGGAGGATTGACTCCCCTTCCACTGCTGGCTCTGAAAGGTTTGTCTTCCTGTTTTGTATTGCCATGATTATCTGTATTACCTTTTGTCTAAGTTGGAAGAACATATGTTACTCCTATCACTAGGCTTTCCTGCCTTCTGCCACCTTTAAAAATGCACTCATGCAGCTGACGTCCAAACAGCCTATCTCACTGAAAAGTTAGAAAGCAGAGGCTGTTCACTGCCAGGTGCCAGAAGGCCAAATAAGGACTTTCAAGGCTGAGAAGATCCTTGAATAAGTTCCCTGCATAAGCAAACTGGCACCAAAATGGATTTATCTTTCATGTATGGTGCCATCTTTGTAACAGTAAGAACTCCCGGGATGGCCTAGAGACATGTGCTGGACTTAAACAATTACATTTATGGATGCCTCAAAATAACTTTCTGTTTATGCATCTAACCAGAGAACTCCATCCAGAGTTGTGTATGTGCCATTAACCTTCCAGAATCATACAGTAATTTACATGGAGGCCAACTTTGTAGTAATATTCATTTATACATATACCTGCATGATATTGATTTATTTGTTCTGTAAATTACAAGTCCAATTCTCTTTTTTTATATATGTTGACTCAACCACCCAGGATGTGTCGGATGAGAGATACACCCATTGTGTGGGAAGGTATACTCCTACACACATTTGACATATGGTTCATGTACCTCCTTTTATTATTAAATTAGTCATATTAATTTATATTTACCAGTGAGGTTTTTTTTGTTTTATTATTTTACATGCAAAAAGAAATCTCGGAACTGCCTACAAAATTATTTGGGTATGTTTTGATAAATGTGTGAATTCCTATGCTTTTTTTTTTTTAGCATTATTGTGTTGACCCTTTGCCCGTATTTGAATAAGCACATTTGGGTGTAATAAACAAAAGTGCCTCTAAATTATCCTCTGACCTGACCCTATCCTCTTATTTAAAGTTAATATTGATAAACCATCAGATAAACTTGTGTTGAGAATTACAGCACTAGCAGAAACAAATACTATTCCAGTCTTATGATATAGTATATGCATCTGTGTCCCAAATCCATCAGATTGATTTAGAGCCAGTTGTAAACAGCATTAACTGCATTTTCTATACTTGAAAAAAATAGGTATATAGGACTATATATAACTAGTAAAATAAAAATACCTATGCTGCTACCCTGTGCAGAGGAATGAAAAAGTATACTAGAAAAGAAACATTAACAAGATCTATAAAATCAGAATATCAACTAAACAAAAGGTGGTATTCATTGAGGAGGTCACAATAGCAAATCAAGGACCCCTAAATTACCATTCAAAATATTATTATTATTATTATTATTTTATTATTTATATAGCGCCAACAAATTCCGTAGCGCTGTACAATGGGTGGACTAACAGACACATAATTGAGATCAGACCACTGGACGTACAGGAACAGAGGGGGTTGAGGGCCCTGCTCAATGAGCTTACATGCTAGAGGGAGTGGGGTATAGTGACACAAACGGGTTAAAGTAGGGGAATTAAATCGTTTGTTAGAGAAGGGTTTATTGAGTGCTTGGTAGGTAATTTTTGACAGTTGCAGGAAAGGAGTCATGGGGTGGGGGATGAGAAGCCTGCTGACAGTTTAATTGATGCGCTTTAACGAAGAAGTGAGTTTTCAAAGATTTTTTGAAGGAGTGGAGGCTGGGTGAAAGTCTGATTGAGGAGGGAAGTGAGTTCCACAGAATAGGTGCAGCCCTAGAGAAGTCTTGAAGGCGAGCGTCAGAGGTGGGGATCCGGGCAGAGGATAGGCGTAGGTCTTGGGATGAGCGCAGGGGTCTCGACGGGACATACTTGTGTATGAGGGAGGATAGGTATGTTGGAGCAGCATTATGTAGGGATTTGTAAGCAAGTGCCAGAATTTTGAATTGGGCCCTATATCTAACTGGAAGCCAATGCAGGGACTGACAGAGCGTGGAGGCGTGGGAGGTGCGACCGGACAGGAAAATAAGCCTCGCAGCCGCGTTCATTACAGATTGCAGCGGTGCAAGCTGGGAACATGTAAGACCGGTCAGAAGGGGATTGCAGTAGTCGAGGCGAGAGAGAACAACAGCTTAACAACAATATCTTAGCCGCGTCCGGCGTTAGATATGGGCGGATGCGCGCTATGTTCTTGAGTTGGAAGCGACAGGATTTGACTATCGATTGGACATGGGGAGTAAAAGAGAGGTCAGAATCGAAAAGAACCCCTAGGCAGCGAGCCTGCGAGGTAGAGGTGATAGTAGCGCCGTTGACTTGGATGGAGACAACAGGAGTAGCAGCACTTGAGGGAGGAAAAACTAGAAGTTCTGTTTTGGACAGGTTGAGTTTAAGGAAGTGAGCAGCAACCCAGTTGGAAATAGCAGAGAGGCAGTCAGAAACACGAGTCAAGGTGGGCGGAGAGAGATCAGGGGAGGACAGGTAGATTTGATTGTCATCTGCATATAAATGATATTGGAAACCAAAGGAGCTGATGAGTTTACCAAGGGAGGCAGTATAGATAGAGAACAATAGGGGGCCGAGGACAGATCCTTGGGGGACGCCGACAGAGAGGGGTTGGTGAGAAGAGGCAGAACCAGAGAAAGAAACACTGAAAGAGCGCTGGGAGAGGTAGGAGGAGCACCGGGAGAGAGCAGTATCCCGTAGACCAAAGTTACGAAGAATGTGAAGAAGCTGTTGATGATCAACAGTGTCAAATGCGGCAGAAAGATCAAGGAGGATTAGGATAGAGTATTGGCCGTGAGATTTAGCAGCAATTAAGTCGTTGGATACTTTGGTCACAGCAGTTTCGACAGAGTGAACAACGCGGAATCCAGACTGAAGGGGGTCAAGCAGAGAGTTGGATTCGAGAAAGTCTGTCAATCTGGCGTACACAACTCTCTCGAGGATCTTGGAGGCAAATGGGAGTAGCGAGATAGGGCGGTAGTTGGATGGGGAGTTGGGATCAAGGTTGGGCTTTTTCAGAATCGGGGTTACGGTTGCATGTTTGAAGGGTGAGGGAAATGTGCCAGAGGAAAGGGAGAGATTGAAAATGCTAGCGAGAGGAAGAGCAAGAGAGGGAGACAAAGTGCGGATGAGATGCGAGGGAATAGGATCGAGAGAGCAGGTGGTGGGGCGGGAGGACAGGAGCAGTGCAGAAACCTCTTGTGCTGTAGCAGGTGCAAATGTGCATAGGATGGCAGGGGGAGTGGGGTTGGGTGATATAATGATAGGGGAAGGAGAGAGATTAGAGATCTCTTTCCTGATTGTAGAGATCTTCTCAGTGAAATGAGATGCAAAGTTTGTGGCGGACAAGGTGGTGGAAGGAGGGGTAGTCACAAATATAAGGGAATAAAGGATTCCAGCAGTCCAACCACAAATGACAAAAACAAATCCATAAAGGATATACCTAAAGCAATGGAACAAGCAAACTGTAAGGGCACCAACTTTAATGCAGACACTTCAAGATAGATGCAGTCACATCAATTCAACCATATTTCCCATCAGTCACTCATTGTTTTACTATTGATGGATCTATGTCAATTCAGCCATGGTCTGGGCAATTTCAAAGTATAGTAGTAGTACTATAATTGTACTAGAGTCTCATGCTGATTTAAGGTAGGGCATTGACTTGAGTATGCTCGTTTGGTAGTGGCCTTTTGTCCTTTAGTTAGACTATCTGATACGTTTTGATATATCATTCTCAGACTTTCAGCAAGGTATAACAGCTTTTAATATAACTATCTCTTTTTCAACAAGTCCCATGGATAGGTTGACATATTGTTATTTTGTGCCTCGTTTGAAACTCATATTATTGGCTTCAACACAGCCACGATCTTCTATTTCATTAGGTTTGCACCAAACAGCCTGCAAACTGTATATGTCATATGTCTAGACTGTATGATTTTGAGACTAGTTGAATCAGCATAGTCTACAGACGATATACCACTAATATATATATAATTTCCAATTTTTTATTGTTCTGTCTGGTAGAGGGAGTACTCCTTTTAGTTGACTTTCAGGCTTATTCATTTTGGGTTAGGCCCCGTAATTGCCTTTTTCAACCAATCGATTGGCACTAAGAACTGCTGTATTCTTTATTGTTCACTAATTCTGTACATTTTTATAATAAGCACCATTATTTCCCTATTGTGTGGTTTCCTACTGACCCTAATCCAGGATGACCAGTATATATAGCCAAAGGCTGCATGGACGTAGCACACACTTTGTTAGTAAACACACAGAATTGTTAGTAAAGTCCTCATGGACATCACATGTGATTTAAGTTTATGTTCTCAAGATGCATATTTTACATGTAGTGTCAACAACATTTCAATGCAAAATCCATGGTGGTGTGTGCCTGTGTCACAAATCAAATTAATTTTCTAGACACATCTTTTTGTACACTTGCTGGGAATAGCAGGTTATTTGGTAGTCAAGACCAAGGCTATGAATTTCATCCATAAAGCACTTGCTGTCAACAATGATATAAGAAACCGGTACACTGGCAAACAACAATTATATTTTTTCAGTTATAAGCTGTAAGAGATTGTGTTGGGTTTTACTAAACTCTTGCATCCTTTTCCTATGGGAAAATATTTAGTGGCCACCCATGCTTTTTCTGAGAAACCTGTGTCATTTACACGAGAACTCTGTGAAAAGTGCTTCAAAGCAATAGTGGTTGCACTTTTGTGATCGGACCTGTCACAGAAAAACAGCAACTCTAAATGGTATATTATTCAGAGAAAACACACACACATTTAATGTTTGTGCTTCTTTTCACTTTTCACTTCTTTTCACTTTTCAGTGAGGTTTGCTACAGATTCTAAATCATGGTGCTCTTTAGTCACTTTAGTCATCATCCCTTGCTATAACATAAGGAAGCACATTGATCATACTGCAAAGTTCAATAACTGGCATAAAATAAAGCCTCATAAAATCCTGGGGAAAAAAATGTCTCTGTATCTGAAGCATGCCATGTGTTAACAGCTGTTAATTCCCCGATTTCACTATTTATTTTATAAATCTATTAAAAATAAAAGCTTCTGATCACTTTAATTATTGCCAAGCATCCCAATTATCTTTGTAACACATAAAAGAGATTATTTATGAAAGTGGGAATTTCAAATTGAAGACCAGGGAAGCTGAACTGAAAGCACAAGTACTTTAGAGAACTTTTACAGTTTTTATATTTTTGCCTTGAATATGAAATATATTTTCCACGCACCCTAATGAGTTTCCAGAACCAGAAGTCACCACGGGCACAAGATCCTGCTGCAGGGAGCAGGGTGATCAGTGGACTTGGGACTTTGGCCCTTGTGAAGACCTGGGTTCGAAGTAGTAGAGAGTGGACTCACCTTGGAACACATCACACTGGGCGGCATGGAGCCCAACGATCGCTACTGAGTCTTCAGGGGGCAAAGAGAGGAAGCGAGCCAAGTATACAGATGGACTTTCAGACCCACTTTGGCATTGGTTAAACACAAGCGAAATATAACACTTGACATGCTTTGTAAATCAGTGTTTAAATAATGCAGACTTTTTTATTACTTTTTTGTTTCTATTTTTTCTGTTGGTTATTTAATTGTTACTTTATTACCCTTATTACCCAGTGGCACTACAGCCTGTTCCACTAGCTAGTTTTCTCACGTTATCTATCTTAAAGGGACACTCCAGGCACCCAGACCACTTCTGCTCATTGGAGTGATCTGGGTGCCAACTCCCACTACCCTTAACCCTGCAAGTGTAATTATTGCAGTTTTGTATAAACTGCAATAATTACCTTGCAGGGTTAAGTCCTCCCCTAGTGGCTGTCTACTAGACAGCCACTAGAGGGAACTTCCTGGTCCCTAGCACAGATTATCTGTGCTAGAGCGTCGCTGGAGGTCCTCACGCTGTGTGAGGACCTCCAGCGTCGCTCTATTCCCCATAGGGAAGCATTGAAATTCATTTTCAATGCTTTCCTATGGGGTGCGCTAATGCGCATGCGCGGCATTACCGCGCATGCGCATTAGGTCTCCTCGGCCGGTGGGCGGGATCAGTCTCGCCCACCGACCGACAGAGGAAGAAGGTGGAGCGGCGGGGGAGGAGTAGGCAGCGACGTGGGACATGTCGCTGCCTGAGGTAAGTTAATGAAGGGGTTTTCACCCCTTCAGCAACTGGGGATTGGGGGGTGGGAGGGAGAGGGACCCTCCAGTGTCAGGAAAACTGATTGTTTTCCTGGCACTGGCGTTTCCCTTTAAGCATTGTGCCTATTTGGCTTGTTGTGTGGTCAATACCTTCAGCAAGCTAGAATATGTTACTAGCTTTGGGTCCAGTTAGCCATACATGCCCTTACACTCCTAGCCTGATTTATGTTGAGCGCAGCTAGCCTATGATCCATACAATGTAAACTTAGACATGATCGTCCAGCCTGTCTATTGTCTTCTTCCTTTTTTTTTTTACATAAAATAGTGCAACCTCTCTATATCCCATACTGTTGTTTCTCCATGTATGCTTGCTCATGCTGATGTGGCATAGTAGACCTATTTGTAAACTTGTACAATGCAAAATAAAGAATTGTAAAAAAAAAAGAAGAAAATAAATTCACTTTGAATTCTTACTGTAGTGAATAACCCTGAAAGTACTATATTAGAAAAATTATTCTGTGCCATAATGAATATTTCCACTAGAGGGCAACAGTACCCTAGTACTTGAGTACAGTGTGTGATGTGTTTTGCATCTAATTAGTATTTTCCTGCTGGTTCAATATAATACATTGTCTATATTATTTACTTTATTTTATAAGGATGTATTCTTCTCCACCTAATAAGCAGTTAAAATGTGTTATAGTCAAGAGTATACAGTTCACATATTGAGCATTGCGCTTGATGTCCAGCAGAGGGCTACATAAACCTATATTTATTTTATCAGTTATTGTCAGGCAAAGATAATGGGTTTTACTTGTTAATAGCATTAACCTATTGTTAATTATATCTACAAGATGTATAAGAATTACCCTAAATTAGTAGGTAAAGTTAGCATTTTGATGAAATTCTGCTAGGAAAAAATATGATGCTTAGATTTATAAATTTCAGATTAATAAAAATAGATTTAGTTTGAGATATTCTCTCTCCAAACCTACACCAGGACCTATAACCTGGCAGCCAAGGAGAGTGGAATGTGCATGCATGAACAATGACGACTTCACTGTACTAGTCAGTGGGGGTGCTGGATGCTGTTGAGTGAGTATGTGTACCGTGGGCCAGTGCATTCAAAATGACATGCCGAGTAGAGCAACACATCAAATTTTGCATTAAGCTTGAATATTCCTCTGCGTAAACTATGCAAATGATTCAGAAGGCTTTCAGGGACGATGCAGTGAGTGTAGCATAAATAAAATCACCCGGGTGACTCAGCCCCCCTACCAACCAGATTTTATGCCCTGCGGCTTCTGGCTTTTCCCAAAACTAAAATCACCTTTGAAAGGGAAGAGTTTTCAGACCATCAATGGGATTCAGGTAAATACAACAAAGCCGCTGATGGTGATTCCAGGGGCTATGAAGGGGGACTATAGTGGGTGGATAGCATCATTAGTGATAGATGTATTGAGGAATAGGGCTTGTAGTTGGTGTATGTTAACCTGCAGCAATGCTGTGATCAGGGGCGGACTGAGAACCCTCAGGGCCCCCGGGCAAAATAAATCAAGGGCCCCCTTACAGGCCCCACCCATACTCCGCAGCAAGCGCCACCCATGTCCCGCCTCCATGCACCGCCTCCGGTCACACCCTACACAATCTTTAGACACAAGGAACAAAAGTGCAATAATCCCTTCGAGGCCCCAGTAGAGACTACAATTGAGGGCTAATGGGCCATGGAGGGGGTCTTTCTAGCAGAGGCTATCTCAGTGTCCTTTAGAGAGTGTGTTAGAAAGAATCCCCTCCAGGCCCTATTAGAGACTACAATGGAGTCTAATAGGCTTGGAAGGGGGTCTTTCTAACAGAGGCCATCTCAGTGTCCCTGCTGGAAACAGTCGCCTCCAGGCCCCAGTAGAGACTACAATTGAGGGCCAATGGGCCATGGAGGGGGGAGCATTCTAGCAGAGGCTATCTCAGTGTCCTTTAGAGAGTGTGTTAGAAAGAATTTCCTCCAGGTCCCATTAGAGACTACAATGGAGTCTAATGGGGCCTGGAGGGGGGTCTCTCCAACACTCTGGTCCCTATTCACAATATAGCAACACAACATAGCTCGCTGATACCTAGGCCAGGTTGGCTCCTCTTACCTTAATTACTGTTGCTGGGTGGCAGTCTGTGGGCTTGCTGGAAGGCTGTGGGCTTACTGGCTGCGCCTGGCAGGCTGTGGGCTTGCTGGCAGGCTGTGGGCTTGCTGGCAGGCTGTGGGCTTGCTGGCTACTGCCGGCAGGCTGTGGGCTTGCTGGCTGCGGCTGGCAGGCTGTTGGCTTGCTGGCTGCGGCTGGCAGGCTGTGGCTTGCTGGCTGTGGCTTGCTGGCTGGCAGGCTGTGGCTTGCTGGCTGCGGTTGGCAGGCTGTGGGCTTGCTGGCTGTAAGCCTAACTGGTGGCCTGTGGGCTGGCTGGCTGGCTACTGGCCAGCCTGTGGGCTGGCTGGCCGGCCTGTGGGCTGGCTGGCTGACCGGCCTGTGGGCTGGCTGGCTTGCTGGCTACTGGGGCACTTGTAGATTATTTAAAGAAATTATCCATGCACAATAACCACTACTGCTCTGTATAGTCGTTATGGTGCCAGGAGGGCCGGGCCCCCCTTTCAGAGTAAGTAGTCAAACCGTTTAAGAACAGTTTGACAACTTACCTGGGGTCTGCTGGGATATGAGGCTGTAGTAGGGTATAGGAGCAGTGGTGCAATGTGTAAGGGGTGCAGTGTGTGTGAAAGGTTCAGTGTGTGTGAGGGGGTGTAGTGTGTGAATGTGTAGGGTGTGTGGGGCAATGTGTGTATGAGGGGGCTGTGTATGTGTGTGGCAATGTTAGTATGGGGGGCTGTGTGTGTATGGGTGGGCAGTGTATGTGTGTGTGTGTGTGAGGCAATGTGTGTAAATGTGTATGGTGTGTGTGGGTGTATGGGGGCAGTGTGTGAATGTGTATGGTGTGTGGGGGCAGTGTGTTTATGGGGCTAGAGTTCACTCTCACCACTGCGACCACCAGGAATCCCTGGTGGTCACAGTGTTGAGAGTGAACTCTAGCCCATAGCTCCAGGGCTTACTCTCGCAAGAGCCGTAACGTTGCCGTGGTAACCGCGGCAACGATCTGTGCTCGCGCAAGAAGGACCCAGAGGAGCTGAAGGCTGAGCTCCCGGGTCCTCTCTTCCTCCCTCCCCTGCCGGCTGCCCGCACGGTGCCTGCGGACAGGGGAGGGGGCAATTGCCCTCCTCTTACTCCCCCCCTCTTCTTACCCCCCTCCCCCTCTTCTTACCCCTTCTTACTCCCCCCCCTCTTCTTACCCCCCCTCACTCTCTTCTTACCCCCCTTCTTACTCTCCCCCTCTTCTTACTCCCCCTTCTTACTCTCCCCCTATTCTTACTCCCCCCTCCCCCTCTTCTTACTCCCACCTCTTCTTACTCCTCCCTCTTCTTACTCCCCCCTCTTCTTACTCCCCTCCCCCTCTTCTTACCCCCCTCCCCCTCTTCTTACTCCCTCCTACCCCCTCTTCTTACCCCCTCCCCCCTCTTCTAACCCCCCTCTTCTTACTCCCACCACTTCATACCCCCCTCCCCCCTCTTCTTACTCCCCCCTCTTCTTACTCCCCCTCCCCCTCTTCTTACTCCCCCTTCCTCTTTTTACTCCCCCCTCCCCTTCTTTTTACCCATTCTTACTCCCCCCTCTCTTCTTACTCCCCCCTCTCTTCTTACTCCCCCCTCCTCTCTTCTTACTCCCCCCTCCTCTCTTCTTACTCCCCCTCCCTCTCTTCTTACCCCCTCCCTCTCTCTTCTTACCCCCCCTCCCTCTCTCTTCTTACCCCCCCTCCCTCTCTCTTCTTACCCCCTCCCTCTCTCTTCTTACGCCCCTCCCTCTCTTCTTACCCCCCTCCCTCTCTCTTCTTACCCCCCTCCCTCTCTCTTCTTACCCCCCTCCCTCTCTGTTCTTACCCCCCTCCCTCTTTGTTCTTACCCCCCTCCCTCTTTGTTCTTACCCCCCTCCCTCTTTGTTCTTACCGCCCCTCTTTGTTCTTACCCCCCCTCCCTCTTTGTTCTTACCCCCCCTCCCTCCCTCTTTGTTCTTACCACCCCCCTATTCTTACCTCCCCCCTCCCTGTTCTTACCACCCCCCTGTTCTTACCACCCCCCCTCCCTGTTCTTACCCCCTCCCTCTTTGTTCTTACCCCCCCTCCCTCTTTGTTCTTACCCCCTCCCCTGTAGCGTGGCCGAGCTGCTCTCCGGTCCGTGGTGCCCGGCCGGAGTGATAGGAAGGTGCACCCTGAGTGTGCACCTTCCTGTCAGTCCGGCCGGGTACAGGAAACAGAAACTCCTGTTCCGCGCGGAACAGGAGTTTCTGTTTCCTGTACCCGGCCGGACTGACAGGAAGGTGCACACTCAGGGTGCACCTTCCTATCACTCCGGCCGGGCACCGCGGACCGGAGAGCAGCTCGGCCACGCTACAGGGGAGGGGAGGTGAGAAGTTGCCGCCGCCTGAGGCTCTTAAGAGAGCGCTCAGGCGGCTGCAGCATTTAAAGGGGCGGGCGAGTCGGGAGTGGAGAAAACATGATAAACAGGGAAGAGACTGAGATAAGATTCTCTTGAGCTATGCCAGGGAAATAAGGAACCCATTAGACATCTGCTATATATACACCTGCTTTATGAATACCAGGTAGAAGTCATAATTCATTAAATGTGAACTCTTGTAACCAACTATTTTGCCATTTGAGATCACATAACAAATTCTTGTAAAACTCAAGGGACAATATATAATTTGCACAAATTGAAGATGTAAACCAGGGTAGATACAATGGCAACTCAGTTACTCCAGATACGTAATGTGTATTTTATACAAAAAATAGGATAAAAATATTAAATAAACATATGTGATCATACCTCCCATGTGTCCCTATTTAGTAGGGACAGTCCCTGTTTTGGGCCTAAATCCCCTCTTTTCTACCCTAATGTCCCTGTTTTTATTGTTGGCGAGTGTCAATGCATAACATAATAAAGTAATGTGTCTTTAAACTACAATAAATGTGTTTAGAAATCAGTCTTTGTAAATAAGATACATTGTTCTAGTTCTAAATTACATTTTAGATGCACAACTAATTATTAAAAATCACCTAAAATTTCTCAGAGCAGCCCTGCCTTTGGCTACACCCTGAATAACACCCATAAAATGTAAATGTCCATCTTTGTTCATTTAAAATGATAGTAGATGTGTGTGATGATACTGTGTGCGAAGACTGCCAGATTGGTCTGCAGGCAAGAATAACCAAAAAAAAATCCAGATGCTGCAAGATTATAAATTTTAACTGCTCTAGGCACTATAACTATCTTAACCATCTCATGGAAGTGGCTATGGTGCACGGAGTCTCCTGGTACTGCCCCAGTATTCAGTGTTAGTCTGTTCTCAAACAGGGAATGCCGGTCCAAGATGGAAACCCCTCTCTGCTTTTCAGGCTAATGTGGAAAATAATGGATGACAGTGATAGGCTGAGAGTATCAGCACAGCTTGCTCTCAGCCTATCACAACAGCCTATCACTCGTATGAGTTGGTATGGCTAATGCATACATCCAGTGAGGGGGTAGAGACACAGGAATCTGGGGACCCTTCAGTGTACAATGAATCATAGGATATTGCCAGGGGACACCAGGAACCATAACCACTTCAATAATGTCTAGTATGTCTTTTTAGCATATGGATGTTTGATCTTCACCAGGCTGTGCTGTCCTTTTAATGTACTGTCCTTTTATAAAGTACTATGGGCTTGTAAGGAATATTAGAAGTTCTCCCTTAGCCATATAATGTGAGGTAGAAACCAGCCTGAGCTCGAATACAGAATAATGCTCTCAATGCCTCATTAATTCAGATGTTTCCTAAATGAAGCAATGCTCCGTAGTATGAGATCACATCCTGCTCAGCACTCTGTTTCATTAAGATGGGGGTTGGAAGGACAATGAAGTGTCATAGAGTGGCAATGCCGTGTGTGTTATATGTAAAACCATTTGTTGTGCCTAATCATTAAATTCATGAAGCACCAATATCCAAAAAGTAATAATCAATACCTAATAAGGTTTATTGTGATATTGGCGGGCACACAACCCAGTTCGGATAGAGTACATTGAGTTATAGGAAAGAAAATTCACACAGAGACCAAGTTGAATATAAGAATTCACACTACACTTTATTATCCACAAAGGGATCTAAGCAAAGTAAGTTTTACTCTCATTTAAGTAGTTGCATGCATTTACTTCAAACAGCTTAGTATCTAGATATATCAGCTTAAGTATACATCACCATTAGAGAAGCTTGGTTGTCTCCTTGCCACACATGACTGGGGAGAACTCAGGCAGTCACTCGGAGAGACCCTCTCTTCTGGGAACAGCAGAAACCAGTAACACGCGTCCGCATTACAGGTGGGTAGTTCTCCAAGTGAGCGCAAGATTCCCTTAGTCTTATATACCTGTCTTCAAGGACAGACAGTAGTTCCTTATCAGTGCAGCCCAGCAAAAGACCTTGATACAAGCAGCTGGATGTACCTGGCAGTTGGCCAGACTGTTCAGGACCACCAGAACTTATGCCAAGTCTTGTGCGGTTAATTATCGCTTATCTAAGTAATTGTGGCCTTCAAGCCTGCATCTAGTAATATGTGCTATGTGTGCTTATAATGCCAAGTCTTGTGCGGTTAATTATCGCTTATCTAAGTAATTGTGGCCTTCAAGCCTGCATCTAGTAATATGTGCTATGTGTGCTTCTATGCTTACCGGTGCCATCTTAACTATCTATAAATGTCTGAGTTGCTCAATAGTGATCAATCAATCATACTTAATTAATATGAAATGTTATTATCACATTCCATCCCTTGATCACTCAGTGAGCAAAACCTCACACATTTACACATACCATTCAGGTTATCAGCAGGGGGAAAACCCATTTACCCACTGATTCCCATTATGCTCCAGTCACACCTGGAACCGATTCAAACCTAATTAAAACTCTTCTAGCGCTACACTATGACTTATTTTTTAAGCTAGCAAAGCTTTGAATGCAAAAAACTGTAATTTTGTAGCACAGATAAATACAAAGTATAATAAAAACACACCATGCAATACCTTTTATTATTTTCAACCCAAGCCCTCCTATCCAGGAGTATTTTGTAGCATTAGCTAACCAGTGTATAATAGTGTAGGTTCGCTTTGTGCTCTGCTGGTTTGCATAACTTACCCAATATTGGGTAAGTTCTTCTGAAGAAATATTAAAGCTTACAGGTGTATATAGTATGCGGCAGCCAAAGGGCGTTGTAGATTCTAACGTTAACAAACCAAATGATTCATTTGGTAACTTAATATAGGTAATTGACTCAGTTTCATTGTGGCTAAAATAGCCTTCTCCATAGAGGTTCGCTCTCATGTTTGGACAGTTAATGGTCAGGCAGGTTACTCTTATTTCGATCTTTTTCCATCTCATCTCTGTGGAATCACTCTGGTCCCAACCTCCAATCTCATTGTTGGTATCTGAGCCGACCAAAGGCTAATTATCGCTTATCTAAGTAATTGTGGCCTTCAAGCCTGCATCTAGTAATATGTGCTATGTGTGCTTCTATGCTTACCGGTGCCATCTTAACTATCTATAAATGTCTGAGTTGCTCAATAGTGATCAATCAATCATACTTAATTAATATGAAATGTTATTATCACACCATTACCAATAATAGATTGTTTGGCAGAACTGCAATGATAAAAAAAAAAAAAACCCTAACCTTGTGTCATGAAGGAGGTGAAAATCAGGAGTTTCTGTTTCCTGTACCCGGCCGGACTGACAGGAAGGTGCACACTCAGGGTGCACCTTCCTATCACTCCGGCCGGGCACCGCGGACCGGAGAGCAGCTCGGCCACGCTACAGGGGAGGGGAGGTGAGAAGTTGCCGCCGCCTGAGGCTCTTAAGAGAGCGCTCAGGCGGCTGCAGCATTTAAAGGGGCGGGCGGGCCCCCTGATGGCGGGCCCCCCTCCCGGCCGGGCCCTCGGACCATGTCCGAAGTGCCCGACCGGTCAGTCCGCCCCTGGCTGTGATACAGTGCAGATGAGGGATACCTATTTTGGTCTCTTTATTCAAGCCCAGGCCACACACCAGGAGAATGGGGTAGACAGTGAGGCCATGGCCTTCGTAGCCTTGTGCAAATTCCAGCTATGAACACGATTATTTACTACAGTGAGAATTGGTGGAAATTCCAAGTGAATTTCAAATTATGGCCAAACTGGAAATATTATCCAAGTCAGGTATGAGTTCATCATATGTTCATTTTAAAGGCTGCCTATTACAAGTTTGAATCTTGACATTTTGACTAATTCAGAATTATTCACAAAATAGTTAAAGGAGCACTATAGGTCCCCAGACCACTTTAGCTCATTGAAGTGTTCTGGATGCATATTCCCAGGTCCCAATCTACCTTCATGTTTGCATATAGCTGACTTTACATATTTCACAGATATTTATTAAAAAACACATACATAGGTGCTTACTTAAGCTATAGTTAAATATGGAATAAAAAATACAATATATTGAGAGTTGGCAGTTAACAAGTCTTTTTCACTTTAGATAGGGCAGGTATAGTTTTAAGTCAGATGGCAATTCGTTCCCGTCTAGCATGGAAACCATGTGCTACTTGGTGTTTCAGAACTCTTTTTAATCACTATGGGAGATGCTAAAACTTTTAGCATACATTAATTGATTGTCCTTAAAAGTTTAGATTTGGTGCATGGAAACTACAGATAATTGCTAACAATAGCGACAGGCATTTTAGCAATTATCGGCTTGTCTCTAAATGACTACAAGCATGAAAATTTGGCCTTAGTTGACAAAGCTATTTAATCTGTGTGTTTCTTATCTACAGTGTTTAGCTAGTTTTGTCCCCATCCTCTAAGCCAATATTCCATATTTTTTAATTGAATTGATTAATATAGCCAGTTTGAGTCGGGAGTGGAGAAAACATGATAAACCGGGAAGAGACTGAGATAAGATTCTCTTGAGCTATGCCAGGGAAATAAGGAACCCATTAGACATCTGCTATATATACACCTGCTTTATGAATAGCAGGTAGAAGTCATAATTCATTAAATGTGAACTCTTGTAACCAACTATTTTGCCATTTGAGATCACATAACAAATTCTTGTAAAACTCAAGGGACAATATATAATTTGCACAAATTGAAGATGTAAACCAGGGTAGATACAATGGCAACTCAGTTACTCCAGATACGTAATGTGTATTTTATACAAAAAATAGGATAAAAATATTAAATAAACATATGTGATCATACCTCCCATGTGTCCCTATTTAGTAGGGACAGTCCCTGTTTTGGGCCTAAATCCCCTCTTTTCTACCCTAATGTCCCTGTTTTTATTGTTGGCGAGTGTCAATGCATAACATAATAAAGTAATGTGTCTTTAAACTACAATAAATGTGTTTAGAAATCAGTCTTTGTAAATAAGATACATTGTTCTAGTTCTAAATTACATTTTAGATGCACAACTAATTATTAAAAATCACCTAAAATTTCTCAGAGCAGCCCTGCCTTTGGCTACACCCTGAATAACACCCATAAAATGTAAATGTCCATCTTTGTTCATTTAAAATGATAGTAGATGTGTGTGATGATACTGTGTGCGAAGACTGCCAGATTGGTCTGCAGGCAAGAATAACCAAAAAAAAATCCAGATGCTGCAAGATTATAAATTTTAACTGCTCTAGGCACTATAACTATCTTAACCATCTCATGGAAGTGGCTATGGTGCACGGAGTCTCCTGGTACTGCCCCAGTATTCAGTGTTAGTCTGTTCTCAAACAGGGAATGCCGGTCCAGGATGGAAACCCCTCTCTGCTTTTCAGGCTAATGTGGAAAATAATGGATGTCAGTGATAGGCTGAGAGTATCAGCACAGCTTGCTCTCAGCCTATCACAACAGCCTATCACTCGTATGAGTTGGTATGGCTAATGCATACATCCAGTGAGGGGGTAGAGACACAGGAATCTGGGGACCCTTCAGTGTACAATGAATCATAGGATATTGCCAGGGGACACCAGGAACCATAACCACTTCAATAATGTCTAGTATGTCTTTTTAGCATATGGATGTTTGACCTTCACCAGGCTGTGCTGTCCTTTTAATGTACTGTCCTTTTATAAAGTACTATGGGCTTGTAAGGAATATTAGAAGTTCTCCCTTAGCCATATAATGTGAGGTAGAAACCAGCCTGAGCTCGAATACAGAATAATGCTCTCAATGCCTCATTAATTCAGATGTTTCCTAAATGAAGCAATGCTCCGTAGTATGAGATCACATCCTGCTCAGCACTCTGTTTCATTAAGATGGGGGTTGGAAGGACAATGAAGTGTCATAGAGTGGCAATGCCGTGTGTGTTATATGTAAAACCATTACCGATAATAGATTATTTGGCAGAACTGCAATGATAAAAAAAAAACCTAACCTTGTGTCATGAAGGAGGTGAAAATCAGGACTTAATTTTAAGTAAAAAAAAAAAGAGTGAGATACATTTGACACACCTTGCTTACACTTAATTGTGGACAATAACAAAAAAAAACTATAAAAACATAAATATGGAACACATATAAGGAATGGCAGAAATTGAATTTATAGTTAGTCTGCGCACATCTAAATTTGCATATATAATGACATACTTTAGAACTCTACTCAAATAACTGCTAATCAGACAAACAGATAATTAAAATATAATTAAAATATAGAGCAGATAATTAAAATATAAAAGGGTTTTAGAAAACGGTTAATTTACAAAACTATGATAAGAGGTAGTTCTCCTTATCGATTTTGGTTTTATTATCCCTCAGGTCATGCACTGCCTCCTAATATTCTTAATCAGTGAGTGTGGAAATAGCAGCTGTGCCATTTTTGATGAATTGTTCTGTACAAACAGTAATCAGAAAGTTACATTATATTATTAAGACACATTTAGGAAACACAGTGCAACTCTAAAATGTATGATAGATGTGATTTAGCTCAAGATGGCTGTTAAAATGTGCCAAGCTAACAATGTTGCTTAAAATAAAATATTTAAAGCAGTACTATCACTAATGTGATCTTTACTTTTTCACTGACAAATTTGGTTGCATGGCAACATGCTTGCATTCATGGTGAAGCCCAGTGGGAGAGCAGGAAGGTTAATATGCTAACTTATTAATCTGCTCTAAAATGGTGTCTCCTGGTTCCAGATGCTTCTTCTTCAGCTACAGCCAATTGTAGTTTTCCCGAAGGACCACTCTGCTGTTGTACTCCCACACAACATTACAAAATTACATTAGGGCAATCACTAGAATGCATCAACACAGATTTAGCCCTCGGCTTCCCCACATCTGCCTTGTTTAAGTAAGAGATCTGTTCACTATTCCAAAAATGTTACTACATGAGCAAAGCAAAGTTGGTCATACAAATCAAGCAATGTTAGTAATAATTAGTGTCAAGGTGGGGATGGTATCTCGATTTCTATTGGGTTTCAGCTCACTGGCTAAATTCTGGAAAATTTTAAGGATCACTTGCTCAATTCCTCCACTGATGTAACATGAAATCACTAGAGACTTTTGTAAATGTTTAATTGGTTAGCTTGAATTTTGTATTAAATATTTTGTTTCTTATTGCATAAGTCATTTGTAGACATTGATATATAAAATTTGTCTGTTCGGAAAACTGGTGCAAACATGGAAGGAGGCAAAGACACCAATCCATTGTGCTGGTTCTATTGGTTTCCGTAGCATTTTTAGTATTATAGACCCAGGAGAGAAGAGCATGTAAGTGCCTTCTATGAGATGCATATCGGCTGAATTTGTTTGCTGGGTGAAGACCAGCTCCAGAGCAAATATAAATTAACTTTGGGTTATATGGGCCTTTTTTTGCGAAGTAAAATTATATTTTGCTTATATAAACACATGGGATGAGGGGGTTAACTTTGAATTACACAGATGCATAAATGCACCTTGCTGCCCTTCAGATCAATTTTTTTTTTTTTACAAAAATTTTGAATTAGTATGAGTAGATAATGACATATAAGTGTCATGGTAGGTATTATCACACATATTGCTTCAGTGGATGGCCCAATACAGTTTATCAGTATAGTTACTTGATATTCCCTTAAATCCCCAGGGGATATAACTTAAAGGAACACTATACCTTGGTAGACAGCCACTAGAAGCAGTCGTTCAACCGGAAATGTAAAATGTAGTTTGTTTAAAACTGCAAGGTATTACATTAAAGGGTTAAGGGGACAGGGCCAATGATATGAAGTGGTCTTGGTGCTTATAGTGTCCCTTTAAAGTATTCTTACTTTTAAAGGGATATATAGAGGTTTAATGTAACTGAAAAATACAAATTGATGATCTTTCCATGGGATATAAATATAAATGTATGTATAGTAATGATTCAGGTATTTGTGAATACATATAGTAATTGCACATTAAAGCTAAAGGCAAAGTAGTAATCAAATTAAATTGAAGCTATCAGTTAGAAAGGGAAACATAGACAATATGGTATAGCTGTACTGGGAAACAAAATAAAAGTAAAGACGACAAACAGGTTAAAGACGCAGGATTAAAGAAAATGAGACAATTGCAAGACTATGGATGGCTTTACATATAAAATAAATACATTTAAAGAAATAATATTGGTACACTGGAATCCAATGAAGTTTGTCTATTTAGTGGTGGCATGACCATGAGGCTTTTTGCGAATTCAGACAGCAGCATTTTTAAATTATTGAAGGGGATGAAGTAAAGAGAAAAGAAAAAAAAAAGATGAAATTGAGGCTAGTAATGGTAGTTCTACAGAGCAGAAAATAATATAACTGGTCATATTGTATGCATATTAAGAAGCGATGTGACAGGTAGAGATATTAGCCTCTAAATTAGGCAATTTAGAAAAGATGATAGCTATGAGTTCCAAGCATTATTTTACCTGTTTGCACCTTCATAACAAACAGAACTCTTTTCTGTGGACTGTTTATATACAAATGTATAATCATTTAACCCCTTAAGGACTGGACTTTTTTTGTGATGTTGTACATTTGCGACCTGGCTTTTTGACACTTTTGTGGTGTTTGTGTTTAGCTGTAATTTTCCGCTTTTTGACACTTTTGTGGTGTTTGTGTTTAGCTGTAATTTTCCGCTCTCTCATTTACTGTTCCCATACAAATTATATATTGTTTTTTTCAGGACAAAAGGGGCTTTCTTTACATACCATTATTTATATAATCTCATCTAATTTAATTTAAAAAAATGAAAAAATATGATGAAAAATTGAAAAAAATACACGTTTTTTGAATTTTATGTGAAAAATCTTTTACTCATCTACAAAAGCGAATGAAAAAAACTGCTAAATAGATTCAAAATGTTGTCCTGAGTTCAAAAATACCCAGTGTTTACATGCTTTTTGCTTTTTTTTTGCATGTTATAGGGCTATAAGTACAAGTAGGATATTGCGGTTTCAAAACATACATTTTTAAAATGTATCAATAGTGACATTGTAACACTGTTATCTGTCATAAATTGCTAAATAACACCCCACATGTACATATTTTTTTAAAAGTAGACAACCCAGGGTATTCAATATGGGGTATGTCCAGACTTTTTTAGTAGCCACTTAGTCGCAAACACTGGCCAAAGTTAGCGTTCATATTTGTTTGTGTGTGAAAAAAGTAAAAAACTAAATTGAACGCTAATTTTGGCCAGTGTTTGTGACTAAGTGGTTACTAAAAACGACTGGACTTACCCCATTTGCAATACCTTGGGTTGTCTTCTTTTGCAAATGGTATGCCATCATGGGGGTAATTCTCATTCCTGGGCTACCATACGCTCTCAAAGGCAACGTAACCAACCTGGCCATTTTCAATGTAAAAATATTTGACCTATATATTTGACCCTGTAACTTTCAAAAACGCTATAAAACCTGTACATGGGGGGTCCTGTTCTACTCAGGAGACTTTGCTGAACACAAATATTAGTGTTTCAAAACTGGAAAATGTATCACAACAATTATATCATCAGTAAAAGTGCTGTTTGTGTGTGAAAAATGCAAAAAAAGTCACTTTCACTGACAATATCATCGCTGTGATATGTTTTACTGTTTTGAATCACTAATATTTGTGTTCAGCGAAGTCTCCCGAGTAAAACAGTACCCCCCATGTACAGGTTTTAGGGTGTCGTAGAACGTTACAGGGTAAAATACAGTGATAGCAAATTAAATTCTCTGGTCTTTCGGCCTGGGTTGGCAGGCAGGTCCCTTAAATTGCAATCAATAAAATAACTTAATTATGTAAAAATATTACCTAAATATGCACGTAGAATTTAAATATATATGCATATTTATATATTTGAAGTCTACGTGTATATTTATATAATTATTTATGTAATTTTGTATATCGACATATGAATAGTTCGCATTCTTTTTATTTATTTAAATATACATAGATATATATACAATTTCATTCTAAGTGTATTTTGATATAAATATATATATATTAATATCAAAATACAGTTAGAATAAAATTTCGTATAGATATATAATTTTTTTTCAATTTTTTATTATTATTTTTAATTTTTTTAATTTAATTTAAATTATTTATTATTCGTATTTTATAATAATATATATATATATACAATATATATAGTTATTATATATATTATATATATACGTGTGCAAATTAATTATAAGTGTATTTTTATATTAATATATGTACATATTAATATAAAAATACACTTAGCATGACATTATATATATGATATATAGACATATATTATATAGGTATAATATATGTCTATATATCATATATATACACATATATAATAATATTTTTTTTTTTTATTAACTATAACTTTAAATTTTTTTTTGATTTTACAGTTGCAGGGAGACTGCCTGTCAGCACAGACAGTCCCCCTGCAGGCAGAGTCTAGGACACCTATTGTGACCATGTGGTCGCCCTGTTGGGCGATCACATGGCCCCAGGGGTCCTAAACCGCCATGGGGAGACTGTCTGGGCTGCAGGCAGTCTCCCCACAACGGGAGCACCGCCGATCGCCGCCGGGGGAACGACGGCGATCGGGTAAGTACATTTTAAATTTAGGACGGTTCAGGACCGTCGTCGGTCGGCAACGCAAAAATGCCGATGACGGTCCTGAACCGTCCTGCGTCCTCAAGGGGTTAAAAAAGCTATAAATTAATATAATTAACTGGCAATGTGTTTAGTATGTGTGACAGTAAGTTTATTAGCTTATCTTCATCTTAAGGGGACACTCCACTTCCCAAATACAAAAAAGTTCAAATAATTTTTCATTCTGGGTATATCTAAATACAGTTTGTAAAAGAGGCAAATCTCTTGTCTGCAGCCTTTTGCAATACCACCTCTTCCTTCTCAGCCTAGACATTCTCTGGCTGTCTAATCACCAGATTTTACTAATAACATGACGTAAAGTCATGATTTTATTAATGACACGGAGGCGAGAATTATGTTTTTCTCTTTCCTTTATTTTCCTCAGCAGCAAATAAAAAAACATGAGAGAAATCATGCAAAGTAAAACAAAACTGCATAGAAACAACAATAACTCCTAGGTAGCAGTGAATGGATAAGATGAAATATTTGTACTGTATGATTGTAGGATATGTAGATACAGCTCAATTTGTGTATATGATTGTTCGAAACACGGTCTTATTGTCAAAAATGTTTAATATCTTATTGTAAAGCAACTTACTGTACTGTGTTCCAAATCTATCTTTGATAAGTTGTATATGAATGAATTTTTAAATTGAAAATAAAGATTTATATATATAAAAAAAAAGAAACAACAATAACAAATCACAAATGAGTATGGTCCATGAAAAGCTTGACATCCTCATCATCTTTCTTGCGCAAACGTACAACAGTAAAAAACCATTGGAACATAAAATCAACCAACAGGATCTGAAACACAGAAACAATCGACCCAAACTTCTTCAAATTAAGACGTTTCAAACTAAAAAGAAGATATATGTAAATAAATACAGCACAATAATACTGTATCGTAATCTAGGAGTCAAACCATGTAAAGGAATCAAAAACAAACAGCAGAGATAAATCAATATAAAAATATGAGATAAAATCCAGAATAAATAGAATAGAAGAGTGAAATCATCCAACAAACCCCCACTTACCGGCAATGAAGGAGAAAGAAAATCTAAAAGCCCTAAAAAGAGGGAAGGGCGGCCATGACTAATGCCTCGCCTCCGTGTTATTAACAAAATCATGACTTTATGTCATGTTAGTAATAAAATCTTGTAATTCTATTAAAAACACAGAAGCTCCTATTATGTTTGTTTAAAACTGAGCAACAACTTGACCAGCAAAATGAAGGATGTGATGAAAATAGAAATCTCAAAGCATTGACTCTGATGATCAGTCTGCTACCTGTAGGATATCCTCTAAGCGGCAACACACCATGGAAGCCTTGGAAACCATGGACCCCCAAACATGTAAATAAAAATAGTTATATCTCCTGCCAACGCCATCAACCATTTTACTTAACAGTATCACAAATTCCAATCTGGTGCCAAGTTGGACAAGCCTGGAACATGTTCTGTTTTAATGAAGATGTTTTGATGAAGGCAATAATGCCAAAACCTTCAATTTCACTCCACCGAAGTGATTTATTTAATGGACCACTGATACCTTTTCATTTTGAAAAGAATGAAACTTGAGGGGGTAATGTTGTGGATCACAAAGAATCCTGCTAACAGTTGCAGACAATTGATGTGTAGATACAGTTAAGAAGAGAAATATTTTAACGCTGATACAAGTTTTGTTATTTTTGGCTATTTTGACTATTTAAAATATGCATATATATTTAAATCTTAATATTTCTAAAATATTGGTTATTTATATGCTCCCAAAACTCCATAAAGATCCCATTCACCCTCCAGGTATGCCTATTGTGGCAGGGGTAGATTTGCTTATAACCCCTGTCACAATATATAGTTCTAGAACTCCAACTAGTTATTTCCAATCTTGCATATTTGAGGAATACTATGAATTTTCTCCTTTTCGATGGTTTTAAATGGGAGAGAGACTACATACTGATGACTTGTGACATTAGTAGTCTCTATACCATAATAGATCATGAAAAAGGTTGTGAGGCAGTGGAGTTCATTTTAAATCAATTCAAGAGTTTTAACCAGGAACAGATTGATTTTATCATTGAGGGTATCCATTTAATTTTAAATAATAACTTCTTTTAGTTGACTGTGATTTTTATGTGTAGAAAAGAGGTACAACCATGGGGACCAAGTTTGTGCCCAGTTATGCCAATCTTTTTGTCTTTTTGGACAGATTTTTTATTTTTTCTAAGCATGACTTGGTGACAAACTTGGTTCTCTATAGGAGATACAGAGAATGGTGACCATGCCTCTTTAGATTTATTTCTAGATTTTCTTAATTGTATCACTTGGAGGATCAAGCTGACTCAAGGAGTTAGCTCTGAACGGATTAATTTTTTAGACCTAACAATTTTTTTTATAGTGATATTTTAAAGACATGTACATATTTCAAAAATTGGATGTGAACAGCTACATTGATACGAATAGCTGTCACTTCACCCTATAGCTGGCAATATACCAAAGGGTTGATTTATTAGGTTAAAATGTAATTGCACAGATGAAAGTAATTTTTTAGAACAATCATTTATTTAAAAAAAACAGTTGTATGAAAAATTATAAGAATACGAAGTGGATGTGGAAAATCTATTTAAGGAGGTATCAAATTAATCAAGAAATGAATTGTTGACATACAAAAAAAAAAAAAGGAAAAACCATCATGTGAAAAACGTAACTTTTGTATGTGACTACAATTCTCAAGGTAAACTTTTTTTTAAAGATTTAAAAAAACATTGGCACATTTTAAAACAAAACAAATACTTAAATCAATATATACGAGCTAAACCCAACATTGTATATAGGGGACATAAAAAATGTAAGCACATTTTAACAAAAAAGCTGTGTTTTAAAATAGGCTGAAAATAAAGACACATTTGGAATTGAGCTGAAAGTTTTTTTAATTGTGGCCATTGTCGGGCATGTAGAGAGGCAGCTATAAAAAATAAAAAGACTATTAAGTTTGTTTCTAAAATCACTAATAAAACTTTTGAAATTGATTCCTTTATTATATCTATATTTGGGACTTGAAGACTTGCATACAGCATCTATCCTACTGATGTGTAAGACTTTTATGTTTTTGTTTAAATACATTTGTATATTTTATTCTAGTGCTTGCTATTTTCATCTAATTCTGTGAGGATTCAATAACAGAAGCTTCACTCTATAATATCTTGATCCCACATATGCTGATATACATGAGCCAATCATGTACAGACTCATAAAAATGTAAATTAATTTAAGATTTATCTCTTGAATTGTTAAAACAGGCAGTGTGTACAAACAATATTTCCCTATATGAGTATTCTCTCTTACATTGACATCTGGAATAACTCTTATATGGTATATCTTTATTTATTTTCTCACTGATTCACTGTTATGCCATATACTATTGTAGCAAATAATTATCTTACATATTAGTGTCACACACTGTCCAACTTTTTTTGTATTGTTTTGGATATTTCATTTGTGAAATTGTGTGGTTGTTTTCACGGCGACATTTAGCAGCACTGATTTTCTGTGCTTACATAGTGCCTTTATACTATATATTTGTTTTTTCATATTGTTATATTGGCTGTTTACCAAAATAAATTTAAGTTACGCTTATAGTGCAGTCTCTCAGCTTTACTTTGAGGGTATTCACAAATAATTGGGGAAAGGAATTACAGCTCTTTAATATGTAGCCCCCTCTTTTCAAGAGACCAAAAGTAACTGGACAGTTGATTCAAAATCTGGTTCATGGACAGGTGTGGGCTATTCCTGTGCTATTTCTTCATCAATTAAACAGGTAAAAGGTCTGGAGTGGATTCCAGGTGTGGCATTTACATTTGGAAACTGTTGCTGTGGACCCATGGCATTCAGTCAATTAAGTGAAACACTCCATCCTTAGGCTGCAAAAAAGAGAGATAGCTGGAACATTAGGAGTGGCCAAATCGACAGTTTGGCACATTATGAGAAAAATAATAATGCATTGGCTCTGCAACAGTGATGGATGATCATAGGATCCTTTCCATGGTAATGAAAAACCCCTCCACAATGTCATGACTACTATATGACCCAACACGCAAAACTATGATAACACAAACAACGTATACCGGGTCTTAGAATGGCCGGATTTAACGTAAAAGAGAAAGGTCTATAAATAAGGTCAGGGACACAGAATGGGACAATATGAATATACTAGCAAAAGGTCAGGATACCAGACGTAGGGAAAGTCAAAATACAAAAACAAGACAATATTATGAAGAACAAGCTCTCTGACAACCAACAAGTGGAAACAATGACAGGGCACTGAGAAAAGGCATTACAGGGTTTAAATATGCCTCTCAGGGGTGTGAATGGTCACTACGTGGCCTTTGACCCCAAAATGTGCATGTGCATCGACAGCGTAACATCACATACATGCTGGCACCATCTTTAATGTGGGCATTGTGTAATTTATTAGTAAGAAAGCGGTCGCAGCTGCCGGCGTCCCTTAGAATGCCGCACCAGTCGAGACCCGGCTTACAGGAGGATTGAACGGCAATCCAGGTGAGTATATTACTCCTCTCTCAGCACGACCGCCATGTTCATGTGCAGCTGCGGCGATCGGAGACTTATTTATGACTGAAGTATCGGTATAACCACACTGATCAGGCGCAGTCACGCCGATACGAACCCCCAGTGCCGTGACACACAACATCCAGCTAAGAGGTAAGCATATAAATATCCAAGTCTACCATAGAAGATAAGAGAAAATACAGAGGTTTCACTTCACCACAAGGTGTAAAGCATTCATAGGCCTCAAGAATAGAAAGGCCAGTTTAGACTTTCCCAAAACAGTTCTGTAACAGCATTCTTTGGACAGATAAAAGTAAGATCAACCTGTACTAGTGTTTATTGATGATGTGACAGAAGACGGAAGCAGTCAGATACATTCTGAAGTGTAAAGGGATATATTGTCTGCTCGAATTCAACCTAATTCAGAAAAGTTGATTGGGCAGCGCTTCACTTTACAGATGGACAGTGACCCAAAACATACTGTAAAGAAACCTAGGAATTTGTTAAGGCAAAGAAGTGGAATAATCTGCAATGGTCGATTCAATCACCTGATCTCAACCCGATCATGCATGCATTTTACTTGCTCAAGACAAAACTTAAGGCAGAAAGGCCAACTAACAAACAATAACAACAACTGAAGACAGCTGCAGCAAAAGCCTGGCAAAGCATCACAAAGGAGTAAACCCAGCATTTGGTGATCCATGCATTCAAGACTTCAAGCAGTCCATGCCTGCAAAGTATTAAAAATTCACATTGTGTTTATGATTGTGTTAATTTGTCCAATTACATTTGAGCCACTGAAATAAGGGGACTGAGTATGAAAATGGTAGCAATTCGTAAACATTTCATACAATATTTTTGTTCGGTTCCTTGAATTAAAGATGAAAGTCTGCTCTTCAATTGCATATGGGTTGTTTCATTCCAAATCCATTGTGTTGGTATACAAAGTCAAAATTATGCAAATTGTGTCAGTGTCCAAATAGTTCCAGACCTAACTGTAAAATTCTTCTGCTGACCATCTGCCACTGGTGGAGACAGTCCAGCAATGCATGCCACATGTAAGCTTGCATTGGCATCTATAACCAGATCTGTAGATGGATTGTATGTTCTACATGTTCATATGAGTGAGCCTCCACATCAGTTCTCCCTTGGATTAGATTGCATCAAATGGAATAAGAGTTTTGTAGGAGTGACTGGAACGTAGATAAGACGCCTTAAAACAGGGCCGGAGTGGGACAAAAATTTAGCCCGGGCAGTTAAAGGCAGAGCAGCCCACTATGAGGTGTGGGACCAGAGAGCGGTGTGTTATGTCATCACTAAAAAGTATCCCTAAAAACAAAATATGAGTATGTTAGTTGGGGCCTCTCCAGAGATCCAGTGCTCTGGAGTAAATTTCCTGGGGGGGAGGGAGGGGGAGTTCTGCACAACTCAGGCATACAATGTATTTGCTGGTGACTTGTCTCTGGTGTCCTCAATAGTGAGATACCAGAAAACAAAAGTGGGACAGGTCTGTTAAAGTGTGTGTGCATCTGTGAGGATGTTCCTTGTGGTATTGTATGCATTTGGAGGTTGCTTGTTTATAAAAGTCCCAGTTTCTATTGAAATCTCCACCTTTCACAAGATAGATAAAAAAGAGGACACACTTTACACGTAAAGCATTTCGGCAAGCTAAAGAGCATTAAAGGGCCACTATAGTGCCAGGAAAACATACTCGTTTTCCTGGCACTATAGTGCCCTGAGGGTGCCCCCACCCTCTGGGACCCCCTCCCGCCAGGCTCTAGGGGGTGGAAGGGGTTAAACTTACCTCTTTTTCCAGCGCCGGGCGGGGAGCTCTCCTCCTGCTCTCCTCCTCCTCTCTGCCTCCTCGGCTGAATGCGCATACGCGTCAGGAGCCGCGCGCATTCAGCCGGTCTCATAGGAAAGCATTTACAATGCTTTTCTATGGACGCTTGCGTCTTCTTACTGTGATTTTCACAGTGAGAAGCACGCAAGCCCTCTAGCCGCTGTCAATGAGACAGCCACTAGAGGCTGGATTAACCCTAATATAAACATAGTAGTTTCTCTGAACTGAAAAAGGGTTAACCCTAGCTGGACCAGGCACCCAGACCACTTCATTAAGCTGAAGTGGTCTGGGTGCCTATAGTGGTCCTTTAAGTGTCCCTTTAAAGTAGGTCTTACAATAGCTAAATGTTTTGCAACTATATTGCTGTCAAAAAGCTAACAAAATAAATACATGCTATGTTCCATAACCAAAGCCCCATATCATATTAATGATTTCAGGACATTACTTCCAAGTCTCTATTTACAAAAACTCTGTTACTTATTTACTATATTTACTCAGTCCAAAATACTGTTTTCACTCATGGGATTTATATATTTTGCCTATAACAAGGGTGGTTATGCTTAATGTGTACATATTGTAAATATCTGCCATTGTTGGTCCATTCTGTCATTATCTCTGTTACCAAGTTAACTCCATAGTGTATGGGGTCAAGTGTCACAATATATGCCAAGAGTGATAAAGTGGTCATTGTATTCTGCCTAAACTACTGTCCTCTGCAGATATTGCACCATCACTACCATGATTTGTGATGGCATATGTAATTAGAATATTAATTATGAAATACATATTAGAATCTATTTTTAATAATTATAAGCAGAAGGCTACAGCTCAGTTGATTAAAGTTATGTTTGATTATTAACTAACTCTTTAGTGTCATATCACAGTTGTAGTTGTAGACAGAGGGGAATTGACAGAAGACCAAGAGTTAAAGTAATATTAACTCTCGTGGTAGGATGGGGGTAGGTTTTAGAAAGGCTCAAGCCTGCTACTAAGACTACTAAGTAAAGTACAGTTTAAGTCGAGCCTTCAGGCACTCTGTGTCAGTGGAATGCCTAGGGGCCCTTAAACCAATAGCGCCAAAACAACCTCAATCAAATCATGTACCAAGAATTTACCGAGAAATCCTGTCATCAGGATTTACCATATGTTATATATTAATTATGACGATATCTCCCCTATGTCTCTAAATATATGTGTGCATGGGTAGTGTCTTTCATAACCTTTTCTAGAAACCTCAGAAATAGCAATACATGAAAATTAAAACCCACCCCATTTCAGACACAAAAATGTAGCACAAAAAGGATTAAAGGAACACTATAGGCACTATAGTAATTTGATGTCATTTAGAGGTGTAACTAATGCAGTGAAAGCCCTTTAGGTAAACCCATCTATCACAAGAGGGGCCAAAAGGTAGATCCCCATCCGCCGCACAACTCCCATGATCCTATGCCTGCTGGGAGTCTACTATTTGCCCATCCTTGCAGGGCTGTATTTGTGAGCAGTGTTTGTGCATTTCAATGTAAGCATGTTTTTGTTTAGAGTATGTGTATGCATGTAGGAATGTATTTGTATGTATGGTTGTCATTGGATTTCAGTGGTGTACTTGTGTGTAGTGTTTGCGTTTGAAGGCAGGAGTATGTTTGTATGTAATGTTGGCTTTTAAATGCAGGTCTAATTTTGTGTGTAGTGTTGATGTTTGAATGAAGGGGTGTGTGGGGTGGCTTTTAAATGCGGGTATACATTTGTGTGTAGTATTGCTGTTTGAATTAAGGGGTGTGTTTGTATGTAATGTTTGTGTTTGATTGCAGTGAGGTGTTTGCATGTTGTGCTTGTGTTTGATTGCAGGAATCTACCCACATATACACATACACTGCCACATACATACATACTTACAGAGATATACATACACATTAATAAACACAGATACACACATATATAAACACACTGACACACACAGACACATTTGGATCCACAATGACACACACATAGATGCACACTCTGAAATATACACACACACTCAGATACACAAACTGACATATACACATCCTGACACACAGATACACATACTGACACATATGCACACACTAACACCCACATACATACACACATGCACACACACTGACACATGAACATACTCAGATACACACACACTGACACATACACGCACCTTGACACACAGATACACACACTTAAACATAGATACACGTACTCACTGACATATTCACAAATTCATACATACATGTTGGCACACATATACACCTACACTGACACACAGATACATACTGTGACGGAACGCTGGCACTCCGACTGAGTACCTCTGCCAATCGATGCTCCTAGTGCTCGCTGAGGACTCCAAGCACTCCAACCGACACCATCAGCACTGCAGACCCCACTTCCAGCGATAGAGCTGTGCTGGGGTCTCGCCGTCTCCACCCACCCTGGATCCACGACCAGGATCCAGCTCCCAGTGGGTGACCCTCTCCTAAATTCAGAGAGTGTAGCAGGAACAAATCAAGCTATTGCAAGAGCGTACTCTGGGGAGTAAGTGATTATAGCAATCCCCAGAGTGTAGGTATCCCTTCCCCCAAACATGAGCCAAGGCTTCAAGAAAGGTTCAAGATGATCTGATTTTAATGACCACACACTGGCTTTTATGCAAGTCCCCATGCAAGGGGACATCCCACAGGGTGGGACACAGTACAATCAATCCTTTACAGGCAAACCGTAAAACACACCCAGCACAAACATACAATCCCTCCCCTCTGCCTGTGATATAATTACTGAACACAATGGGTTAATGTAATTTATCACAGGCAGGAAAAATACACTTTATGCAACATATTAATAACTTCCAAAATATACATGCCACAAACATAAAAATATGTTCGAACTCAGCACACTTTAATTATAAACATGCCCAAAAATCATACAATTCCCTCCAGTAGTTCAAAGGTTAGATAAAAGTCCTATTTGGGACAAAACAGCTCGATTCAACTGGTTTGGCAGTGTCCCTGGGACAATGCCCTGCTAGAGAACAATGGTATAGGTATTAGAGGGGAGGGGAAGAGACACATGCTCCCATGGAATCAGGCTGGAAATTAGTCCTCTCCAGGCACAAGTGGCGAAGGGCACTTTGTCACACATACATTTAAAGTTGTGCTCAAAAGTTTGCATACCCTGGCAGAAATTGGGAAATTTTGGCATTGGTTTTTAAAACATGACGGATCATGCAAAAATGTTTATGTTATTTTAGGGTAGTGATCATATGAAGCCATTTATTATCACATAGTTGTTTGGCTATTTTTAAATCATTATGATAACAGAAATCACCCAAATGGCCCTGATCAAAAGTTTACATACCCTTGAAGTTGACACTTACAAGTTAAAATGCCAATTAAAGGTTAATTTCCCACACCTGTGGCTTTTTAAATTGCAATTAGTGTATGTGTATAAATAGTCGATTTGTTTGTTAGCTCTCACATGGATGCACTGAGCAGGCTAGATACTGAGCCATGGGAAGCAGAAAAGAACTGTCAAAAGATATGCGTAATAAGGTAATGGAATTTTAAAAAGATGGAAAAGGATATTTAAAGATATTTAAAGTCTTTAAAATGCCAGTCAGTACTGTTCAATCCCTTATTAAGAAGTTGAAGATTCTGGGATCTCTTGATACCAAGCCAAGGTCAGGTAGACCAAGACAGATTTCAGCCACAACTGCCAGAAGAATTGTTCGGGATACAAAGAAAAACCCACAGGTAACCTCAGGAGAGATACAGGCTGCTCTGGAAAAAGAATGAAAAATGAAACAACTGTAAGTCAGCGCTATTAAATCCAAATACAAATAATGAGAATGAAGGCAGCAACCCTAAACAAAGGCTCCCTCAAAAGCCCTTGAAGGTGATTAGAGAAAAACAAAAGACAAAATTACACCAATCACACACCCTAAACTAATTAAAATAATAAACTCTTGTTTTTACCCACAAATTCAATTATAAACATACTTGAATAGTAGATTTTAATATGATATAAGTTTTATGTAGTTTCTTATCTGCAAAGCAATGTTATTTTGTGATTGGCTGACAGAATTTTGGCGCCAATTTTAATTATTGTCACTTGTATATAAACTCCAACAAGCCAGGTTGTATGTTTTTACTCCATTGAAAAAACCTGTAGGCGAAACGCGTTTGGATGTATTTTACTGTTTTTTTTTACTTTAATAAATAGATTTTGGTCATTTTACTTTTACTTGTACCAACATCTTTTATCATCTGACCTTTTTATAACGACTTGGCACTAACTACTTTTATTCTCCATATTCCAAAGAATCGCAGGTGGGGATCATACCACTGGTGCTATTGTCATAGAGAAGTTAGTCTGCTCTACCTTTGTGAGTTTATTTTATATTACACCTTATTACCTATTATTATTTTATTGAGAGCACTATTGTTGCCTTTTATTTGTCTTTTGTGTTCCTGATACTAAGAACAATTAGTACACCACACCAGAACTGGTTTAAGCTCTACTAAATGTGTGTGCAACCCTACTATTTGACTATTTTATTTAAACCTTGTGGAACATACTGCACCATTACTGTTTCCATCTTCCTACTTTTCCCTTATGTGGGTCCCCGATATTTCCATCAACTAAGAACACTCACCATATATCCCATAAGTGCACGTTTAAGCTCTATTGAATATGAGTGAAGCTTTATTACTTTATTATCATATCCACACCCTGGTGAACATTCTGCACCATTATTTTTCTCATCTCTTATAACTCCTTTGTATATATACTGACACCTGGAAAAGTGCAAGGATCACTATCTCCTGGATCCAGAGATCTACATTGGACTTCAGTTCTATATATCTAGACTCTGTTCTCATTGAGACAATACTGAGATAAGACTATCTTTTATCCTTGCATTGTGGCGCAGCTCAACTTTGTCTTTTGTTTTGCTCTGGAAAAAGACAGGGTGGTTCTTTCGAGGAGCACAATACGATGATACTTGAACAAAATTAAGCTGCATGGTCGAGTTGCCAGAAAGAATCCTTTACTGCGCCAATGCGACAAAAAAGCCCAGTTACAATATGCCCGACAACACCTTGACACGCCTCACTTCTGGCACCCTGTAATTTGGATTGACTAGACCAATTTAGAGCTTTATGGTCACAACCATAAGCACTATGTTTGGAGAGGGGTCAACAGGGCCTATAGTGAAAAGAATATCACTATGAAGCATGGTGGTGGCTCACTGATGTTTTGGGGGGGTGAACTCTAAAGGCACGGGGAACCTTGTGAAAATTAATGGCAAAATGAATGTAGCATGCTATTAGAAAATACTGGCAGACAATTTGCATTCTTCTGCATGAAGGCTGTGCATGAGAAGCTCTTGGACTTTCCAGCATGACAATGACCATAAGCACAAGGCCAAATTGATTCTCCAGTGGTTACTGTCAGGATCGGGACAGGGATCCAACACGCAGAGTACAAACAGGTACAGGGTACGTATACCGGACCTTAGAATGGCCGGACTAACGTAAGTAGTAGTAAAGAATGGTCTAGAGACAAGCCGAGGTCGAGGGAACGAGAGAGCAGGTAAACGAGAGACAAGCCGAGTCAAAGGGTAATAGAGGTAAACGAGGTAGAACAGACAAGCCGGGTCAAAACCAAAGAAACTAACAGAATACATGAGCACTGAGTGACTAGACAAGCTAGAACCACGACAGGGCAATGAACAAACGTAGAAAGCCCTCTTTTATACCCTGATTCTAAACAGGTAATCACGCCCCCGACGAATCCTCATTCGTGCTTGGGGCTTGATTGACAGATCGGTTGGGTTGTCGTCATGACGTCGGCTACTGAACGCCGCGTCATAAAAGGAAGTGGATCCCTCGCGGCCGGCGTGTAAACGACCGAGGGAACCGCGAGGAACGAGTGATTCAACCCTTTTGCAAGGAAGAACGTCCAAGTGTCTCACCTCCACAGAGGTAGAGACAGCAGGTACCCTGACAGTACCCCCCCCCCCTCAGAAACGCCCACCGGGCGGAAGGAACCGGGACGAGATGGAAAACGGGAGTGAAAAGCCCTGCGGAGGCGAGGCGCATGCACATCCTCCTGAGGTATCCAAGACCTCTCCTCAGAACCATATCCCTTCCAATCAACCAGATATTGTAACTTCCCCCGGGAGATACGAGAATCGATGATGGAATTGATTTCATACTCCTCTTGTCCCTCAACCTGAACAGAGCGAGGAGAGGATGCCGTGGAGGAAAACTTGTTACATATTAGGGGTTTTAACAAGGAAACATGAAAGGAGTTAGGAATGCGTAAGGCAGATGGAAGAGCCAGACGATACGCAACTGGGTTAATTCGAGTCAGGACCCTGTAAGGTCCAATGTAACGAGGAGCGAATTTCATAGAAGGAACCTTCAAGCGAATGTTTTTGGTACTCAACCATACCCTGTCCCCTGGAACAAAGACTGGAGCCGCCCTTCTATGTTTATCAGCGTGTTTCTTGAACAACATGGAATTATGCAGAAGAATTTGTCGAGTCTGATCCCACAACTTCCTCAGATTGGCAACATGAACATCAACCGACGGTACTCCTTGGGAAGGAGAAACCGAGGGAAGAATGGAGGGATGAAAGCCATAATTCATGAAGAAGGGGCTAGAACGAGTAGAATCACAAACGAGATTGTTGTGTGCGAACTCTGCCCAAGGAATCAGACCAACCCAATCGTCCTGGTGTTCGGAAACGAAACAACGCAAATATTGTTCAATCTTTTGATTAGTGCGTTCAGCAGCTCCGTTAGACTGGGGATGATAGGCAGAAGAGAAATTCAATTTGATACCCATTTGAGAGCAGAATGACTTCCAAAAACGGGAAACAAATTGGGAACCTCTATCAGAAACAATTTCGGAAGGTATTGTCAGGGTCTTACCTGAGTTGGGAGTCTGTAGCGCAGATATGTTGCTCACCCTTGCAGATAGCCACAGGCCGAGGTGGTCAGGTAAGAATTCACCTGGCCTGTGGGTCTGTGCACGGGGGCTGTGCAGGATGCAGTACCAAATACGCAGGACAGGCAAGGACAGAACCAGCAGGATAGTCGAGGGATAGCCGAGGTCAAAAGATGCCAGAGGTGAGGAACAACGAGGAGTAGCCGAAGTCAAGGGATGCCAGAGGTCAGAATAAACGTAGTCACAAGCCGAGGTCAAATATACGAAGCAGATAAACTGGAACACTGGTACGACACAGGAACACTAGATCAAAGACTTGACACTGAGCACAGGGCGAGGCTGGGTTTAAATACCCTGCTGATGATCGATCAGAGTCAGGTGAGACACAGGCAAGTCAAGGTGCAACCCCCGGTGTAGTAGCCATGCCAGGATGAACAAGACCGGAATCAGTAGTCTCTGTGAAAAGCTGCTGTGGCTCAGAGGCAGAAAGCAGGACTAGGAGTGATAAGATCCCCGGTTCAAGTCCCCTGTTGGGAATTCCAGGAGCGACCACGTCTGGCCGTCTGTCTCACAGGTGAGAACCCTGACAGTACCCCCCCTTTAAAAACGACCTCTGGGCGTAAGTAGGTTCTCCATCGAAATAATCCGCCTCTCCAGAGTCACTATCAGAATCCATCGAGTCCCCATAGTGAAAGTCCTTAGTATGGAATCCCTTATTAGCTCGGGATTTCCCAGTACCAGCTTCTGGTACGGCTGACGATCTGTCCAGGTTTTTTAGGTTCCGGGTACAGGTGGCAAGAACTTCCACAACTTCGGCAGGAACAGTGCTCGTAGCTAGCAGTGCTTTTTCGAACACTTCTAGGTCTTTTTTACAGACCGTAGTGCCATTAGAAGCAATGACACAATCCATAGGTAAATCCTTTTCAAGTGGGCAGGAAGTAGTGGTGGTACTACAGGAAGTAAATTTGGTAGTAGATGCAGACGACTCTGGAGCAGGAGGTATAGCATTTTCCATGGAAGCCAAGCCTGGGCAGGAATAACGGCTCCCTTGTAGCTCTTTAGGCTGATATGCGGTGTACACTGGACGAAGGAAATTATTACCCAGTCGGAGAGCTGGAGGTCTAGGAGGGCGAACAGGACAAAGCGTGATGAAGTGTCCTCCTTCTCCACAGTAAAAACACAGACCATGGCTTCTCCTTCGGTCCCTCTCCCTAGGTGTGACTTTGCAGTGGACACGTCCAATTTGCATAGGTTCCTCAGGGTCAAGTGGGACACAGGATACCTCTGGAGTTTTCCTGGGAACTGGATCATAAGAGGGCATCACTGGGGTGTGGTGATAGTACTCGGTTCCTTGGTTACGTAGACTCCGCAATTTTTTAGTAGGTGGAGCTGGCTTGGGCTTAGTGGTCCTGCACTGTGAGTCCATAGCAATAATAAAGGATTCCCAGCTGACAAGGACAGGACTCTTCCTCTGCAACATTTGGTAAGACCAAACTTTGATGCGTCCAGACAACAGGTTGATAGCCGCTCTGACCCTGATGAAATCCGTGGCGTAAGTTCGAGGCTTTAAAGAAAACAATGACTGAAAGGACGTGTAGTTACCATCAAATCTGTCGGGCATGATGACAAAGGGTTCCGGAGCTGGATGTACTGCGCCTTTAAGAGAAAAAAATTCTTGCTGCAACTCCGAAACAGTCTGGGCCAGGCTAGACACTTGCTGGAGTGAGGGTGAGCACATTTCTGCGGACTCCATATTGGTCAAGTCTTTTGTCAGGGTCTTACCTGAGTTGGGAGTCTGTAGCGCAGATATGTTGCTCACCCTTGCAGATAGCCACAGGCCGAGGTGGTCAGGTAAGAATTCACCTGGCCTGTGGGTCTGTGCACGGGGGCTGTGCAGGATGCAGTACCAAATACGCAGGACAGGCAAGGACAGAACCAGCAGGATAGTCGAGGGATAGCCGAGGTCAAAGGATGCCAGAGGTGAGGAACAACGAGGAGTAGCCGAAGTCAAGGGATGCCAGAGGTCAGAATAAACGTAGTCACAAGCCGAGGTCAAATATACGAAGCAGATAAACCGGAACACTGGCACGACACAGGAACACTATATCAAAGACTTGACACTGAGCACAGGGCGAGGCTGGGTTTAAATACCCTGCTGATGATCGATCAGAGTCAGGTGAGACACAGGCAAGTCAAGGTGCAACCCCCGGTGTAGTAGCCATGCCAGGATGAACAAGACCGGAATCAGTAGTCTCTGTGAAAAGCTGCTGTGGCTCAGAGGCAGAAAGCAGGACTAGGAGTGATAAGATCCCCGGTTCAAGTCCCCTGTTGGGAATTCCAGGAGCGACCACGTCTGGCCGTCTGTCTCACAGGTGAGAACCCTGACAGGTATCCCATGTAAACGAAATATCTCTTTAGTGAATATCTCAGCCAATTCAGGGGAAGATGGAAGTTTAGGTAAGGGCACGAAATGAGCCATCTTAGTAAACCTGTCAACCACCGTGAGAATCACAGTCTGTTTTTTAGAAACAGGTAAATCGACAATGAAGTCCATAGCCAAACAGGTCCATGGTTTCTCGGGAATTTCCAAGGGATGCAAAAGCCCACAAGGAAGCGTCTGAGGTCGTTTAGTCTTCATACAGACCTCACATGCTTCGACGAAATCCCTAATATCTTTACGTAAGGTGGGCCACCAGAAATCTTTGGCTATTAAGGAGTATGTCTTACGAATGCCAGGATGCCCAGCCACCTTACTATTGTGAAAGCATTGTAGCAGTTCTAGTTGGAGTTCAGCAGGAACAAAATGCCGTGACTCAGGACTCTGTCTAGGAGCCAGATGTTGTAGCTTCATAATCTCGGCAATCAACGGAGAATGAATCCTGAGGCTAGTGTTGGCGATAATATTGCACTTGGGAACTATAGAAGAGAAAACCGTCTCAGATATAGTAGAAGGTTCATGTTGGCGAGACAAAGCATCGGCCTTAGAGTTCTTAGAACCAGGTCTATAAGTGAGCACGTAATTGAAATGGGTGAGGAACAAGGACCAACAAGCTTGTCTGGCGGATAAGCGCTTGGCCTCCCCAATATAAGACAAGTTCTTGTGATCCGTCAGAATAGTAACAGGATGAAAGGTCCCCTCCAATAAATGTCTCCACTCCTTTAAGCCCATGATAACAGCTAGTAGTTCCCTGTCATCAATATCATATCTGCTTTCAGTCCCAGATAGTTTCTTGGAAAAAAAACCACATGGATGTAATGGTTTATCCACGCCTAACCTTTGAGACAAGATGGCACCTATACCTGTCTCTGAGGCGTCTACCTCGAGTAGGAAAGGTAAAGTTGTATCGGGGTGAACTAAAATTGGTGCAGAAGCAAAAAGTTCCTTAAGTGTCTTGAAGGCAACGAGAGCTTCAGTAGACCAAGTCTTAGTGTCAGCCCCCTGTCTGGTCATATTGGTAATAGGAGCAATAATGGAAGAGTATCCTTTAATGAAACGCCTATAATAATTGGAGAATCCAATAAACCTCTGAATGGCCTTGAGACCCCTAGGTAATGGCCAATCTAAAATAGACTGGAGTTTATCCGGATCCATTTTAAAGCCTTCCCCAGAAATCACGTAACCAAGAAAGTTTATCTGAGATTGATCAAAACTACATTTCTCCAATTTGCAGTACAATCCATGTTGTAGGAGTTTGCGCAATACCCTTCTGACTTGTCTGTGGTGGGTCTCAATTTCTCTAGAGTGTATTAGTATATCATCTAAATATACAATAATACAATCCTGTTGAAATTCCCTAAGAACTTCATTGATCAGATCCTGAAATACTGCCGGTGCATTACAGAGCCCAAAAGGCATTACCGTGTACTCATAGTGCCCATATCGAGTATTGAACGCTGTTTTCCACTCGTCTCCCTGCTGAATTCTCACCAAGTTATACGCCCCTCTGAGATCTAACTTGGTGAAAATCTTGGAACCCTTTAAACGATCAAAGAGCTCAGTAATCAAGGGAATTGGGTATGCATTTCTGATAGTTATTTTATTCAAACCTCGGTAATCAATGCAAGGGCTTAACGTGCCATCCTTCTTATTCACAAAAAAAAAACCGGCCCCGGCAGGCGAGGATGATCTCCTAATGAATCCCTTGTCTAGATTCTCACGGATATATTCCTCTAAGACTAAGTTCTCCTTAGTGGATAAAGGATATACATTGCCCCTCGGAGGCATAGTACCAGATAGGAGATTAATCTTGCAATCAAAGGACCTGTGTGGAGGTAAAGTATCAGCATTCTTCTTGTCAAAGACTGCCTTTAAATCTATGTATCGAGAGGGTATTTGTAAGTCTGTAGACTGGGTGGAGTTAACCGGTGTATTACCTACGCAAAGTGGTGAGACTTTCTGTAAACACCTGTCCTGGCAACCCTGACCCCATGAAGTTATCTCCCCTAGCTCCCAATCAATAATAGGGTTATGTTTCTTTAACCATGGATACCCCAGAACTATAGGAACAGAAGGGGAAGAGATAAGCATAAGGGATATATCCTCCTCGTGTAAGATACCAACCGTCAAAATAACAGGTATAGTCTCATGAGAAATCACAGGTTCAGATAATGGTCTACCATCTATGGCCTCAACGGCCAAGGGAGTATCTCTTAGCTGAGATGGGATAGAGTGTTTAGAAACAAAAACTTGGTCGATAAAGCTCTCAGCAGCTCCGGAGTCTATCAATGCCATAGTCTTTATTACTCCCTTCTCCCATGCTAAAGAAACCGGTAGTAGAAGCCTGTGATCTTTATAATTGTGTATAGAGGACAAAATAGAAACACCCAAGGCCTGTCCTCTAGAGAAACTTAGGTGCGAGCGTTTCCCGGGCGATTAGGACAATTTAGGCGAAGGTGCCCTCTTACTCCACAATACATACACAATCCCTCCTTTCTTCTGTACTGTCTCTCCTCTTCTGAGAGGCGAGTATTGCCTATTTGCATAGGTTCAGAAAAAACTGGAATATTATCACGAGTGTTCTGTCTCTCTCTTAAACGTTCGTCAATACGAGAAATAAAAGAAATTAAATCCTCCAAATTTTCAGGGAGCTCTCTAGTAGCCACCTCGTCTAGGATTACATCAGATAATCCGTTTACAAATACGTCTATATAGGCCTGTTCATTCCACTTAACTTCTGACGCCAAAGACCTGAACTCTAGTGCATAATCCACAAGGGTTTGGTTATCTTGTCTAAGGCGCAATAGCAATCTAGCTGCATTGACCTTTCTACCTGGAGGGTCAAAAGTTCTTCTAAAAGCAGCGACAAAGGCATTATAATTATAGACTAACGGATTATCATTCTCCCACAGAGGATTGGCCCATCTCAGAGCCTTATCAATGAGGAGTGTGATAATGAATCCAACCTTTGCCCTATCTGTAGGGTAAGAGCGAGGTTGTAATTCAAAATGAATACCAATTTGGTTTAAGAAACCACGGCACTTCTCCGGAGAACCACCATAACGTACAGGAGGTGTAATACGGGAAGAAGCACCTACAGTGGCTACTTCTAGACCTGAACTTACAGGAGAGATGGACGTAGCTCGCATCTCCTCCGGTGGATTACTAGATCGAGATAATAAAGCTTGCAGCGCTAGAGCCATCTGGTCCATTCTGTGATCCATGGCATCAAATCTAGAATCGGAAGGACCAACCTGAGTGTTTGTACCTGCAGGATCCATGGCCCTGTCGTAATGTCAGGATCGGGACAGGGATCCAACACGCAGAGTACAAACAGGTACAGGGTACGTATACCGGACCTTAGAATGGCCGGACTAACGTAAGTAGTAGTAAAGAATGGTCTAGAGACAAGCCGAGGTCGAGGGAACGAGAGAGCAGGTAAACGAGAGACAAGCCGAGTCAAAGGGTAATAGAGGTAAACGAGGTAGAACAGACAAGCCGGGTCAAAACCAAAGAAACTAACAGAATACAAGAGCACTGAGTGACTAGACAAGCTAGAACCACGACAGGGCAATGAACAAACGTAGAAAGCCCTCTTTTATACCCTGATTCTAAACAGGTAATCACGCCCCCGACGAATCCTCATTCGTGCTTGGGGCTTGATTGACAGATCGGGTTGGGTTGTCGTCATGACGTCGGCTACTGAACACCGCATCATAAAAGGAAGTGGATCCCTCGCGGCCGGCGTGTAAACGACCGAGGGAACCGCGAGGAACGAGTGATTCAACCCTTTTGCGAGGAAGAACGTCCAAGTGTCTCACCTCCACAGAGGTAGAGACAGCAGGTACCCTGACAGTTACCTCAGAAAGAGGTGAAGGCTCTGGAGTGGACATCACAGTCTTGAAATCTTAATATCAGCGAGCCACTCTGGTAGATCTCAAATGTGTGGTTCATGCAAGATGACCAAAGACTTTGCTTGACCTGGAGGCATTTTGCCAAGACGAAAGGGCAACTATACGACCTACAAGAATGAGAGACCTCATAGACAACTATGATGCTTATTGATGCTAAAGGGGACAATACACAGTATTAAGAATGAAGGGTATACAGACATTTTAAGAGGGGTCATTTTATTTTTTTCTTTGTTGCTATGCTTTTTTTTATGATTGTGCCATTCTGTTATAACCTACAGTTGAATATGAATCCCATAAGAAAGAGATGTGTTTTGCCTGCTCATTCATGTTTTCTTTAAAAAATGGTACAGATATTACCAATTCTCCAAGGGTATGCAAACATTTGAGCACAACTGTATATTTGCAGCCACCCTCCTGTTAACATACCTTTGGTGTGCATTAAGTTGGCTTGCTTGGGTCTTGCTGCTACTGGCATGATGGGAGTGTGGGGTCTAGAGCAGCTCTCCCCTTGCTTCTTTCCATCCATGCTGCCTATACCGCTTATTCCTCCACTCTGCCTTCATATGAAACAGGGATGAAGTGACTGGCACTGACTTACCCACAGGCTGCCGATACTACAGAGGCCCAGTAGTGCTGTCAAAGTGATCCAGCACTTGACTGGGCCCCTGTTCATCAATGCCCATCGTGTGACTGTAAGTGCCATCCAAAGGGCATTCCCTGTGTGCAGGCCCCTGTGCAGCCACACCAGCTGCACGGGTGGTAGTTCTGCCACTGATCTAATTGAATTGAAGAAATAAGCTTCCATGGCTACCATCAGTTCATTCATTGTTAAAGTATTTTCAAGCAAACCAGTCCCTACTGGAGATATGGCAAATGCAAAGATTGCACACTTCCTTATGCTCATACCAAATCACATCAGGAATCAGAGCTCTGATAAGCTGGAAGCAATCAGCTGACACTCTCTGCCAATCATAGACACCTATTGCCGCTCAGATTAATGCTTCCTCATAGCCAAATAAGCACAGTAGGGATGGGTTGCTGGGTACTCTCATTTAGCATTAAAACAATAAAAATCATGAATGGAACAGCATTACCAAGAGACTCCACACACTATAACCACTCCAATGAGATGAGCAGTCACAGTGCATACAGCTATTGTGTCCCTTTAACTTCACATTATGCATTAACTCTCATTGAGTTGTTATTCCTATTTCTTAAATATGGCATGCATGATATTGATTATGAAAAGGATGCTGCCCTACCTAACAGTTTTTGACCAATCTCCCTTTCCCCTATTTTACACTTTTTTGGAGCATTTTGTGCACAAACAATTATATGCCTTCATCCCACTCTGTTCTATAAACTGGCTTCAGCACCACCAACTCAATAGATAGCACCCCATTTACAGTAAAAAGCAAAGAGGACCTGGACGACTTGACACAAGAACTTCAACTACCACCCATCGACATGCACTGGCAGGATCCCATGGCCTTCTTTGCCTTCAACACAGGGACTCAACCCGAAACTCCAAAGTCTCCCAGAATGCGGAGGTCCTGGGCACAGACCACCCGTCCCTTTGGAGCCTCTATTTGAAACATTGCTGATACTGGATGCCAAGCCTAACCACAAGAACTACCCATGTAACTAGTGTCAAGGACACTGATGATACCAGTACTATCCTTTGTTGGACAGGGGGCCCACACACTTCCACTCCAAGTAACTAGTGTTAAGGACATTTATGATACCGGCTGTCATACCTAACTGCAAGTACTACCCTTTGTCCCGGTGGTCAGACGGACCGCACCCACTTCCACTCCACATATTTAGTGTTGATGGCATATTTTATATAACAATATGGAAGGGGCTGAGGGGGGATACAGGGTGAGATTGCTGGGAACTGTATCTTCCAACTCTAAGGTAGCTCACAGTTATATGCTCTCCTGACACCACATGAACATACGGTCCAGGGAGGGGGAGTGTCTGGGATGAACTGTGAGAGGAATGGTGGAGAGGTATACCCCCTCACTATATCTCATCTTACACAGTTTATAAACCTATATCAACCACCCAATATCATAGTTGCACCGTGGGGGGAGGGACGGGAGGGTCGGGGTTGGTGCCCTGACTGGGTCATGCCGCTGGGGCCCTCCAAGCCCTGTAAGGACCTGTTCAGGAACAGATAGGGGGGGCTACAATAGAGGGGTTCATTCGGGGGATGGGCCCTCAGTGGGGATTAGCAGTAACCAGGGGATCCACAGGCATGACAAGCATATAAAGTACATACAATTAAGTACATACATTCTAAAAAAACAAAAAATGAAAGTGTAGGTACACTAAAAACTGGAATGGGGATGTTAATTACTGAAGACCAGGAAAAGGCAGAAATTTAAAATAACTATTTCGCCTCCGTATATACTAAGGAAGAACCCATGGCAATAGATGTGCAAATTATTGCTGCTAAAAACGTGCAGAAAAATTGTAATTGGTTAACTCAAGACAAGGTGCTGCAGTAACTAAACAAAGGTAATATAAACAAAGCTCCAGGGCCTGACGGTATTCATCCACGAGTACTTAAGGAACTAAGTGTAGAAATAAGTGAACCACTGTTTTTAATCTTTCAAGATTCTTCTCTTTCAGGAAGTGTTTCGGAGGATTGGAGGAAGGCAGATGTGGTTCCTATATTCAAAAACGGTTCAAAATCCTTGCCTGGAAATTATAGACCTGTGAGCTTAACGTCTGTGGCTGTAAAAGTATTTGAAAAGTTATTAAGGGATAATATTCAAGAATTCCTTGAGAAGAACATGGTTATCAGCAAAAATCAGCATGGTTTTATGAAGCACAGGTCATGTCAAACTAACTTGATTGCATTCTACGAAGAAGTAAGTAGAAGTATGATCAGGGTGTTGCAGTGGATGTGATCTATTTGGATTTTGCCAAGGCATTTAATACAGTTCCACACAATAGGTTAGTGTTCAAACTCAAAGAAATCTGTCTAGATGAAAATGCTTGTTCTTGGATAGAACATTGGCTTGCAAATAGAGTAAAAAGAGTTGTCATAAATGGTACATTTTCAAGCTGGACAGAGGTGGCAGGTGGTGTCCCTCAGGGTTCTGTTCTGGGACCCCTTCTATTTGACATGTTCATAAAAAAGCATTGAAGGTCATGTTGAGTGTTTGCAGATGACACAAAACTCTGTAAAGTAATACAATGTGAGCAAGATATTACTTTGCTGCAGAGGGATTTAGACAGACCAGGGGACTTGGCACTCAAATGGCAGATGAAATGTAATGGCCGTGCCACCCCCCTCCATCACACTTTATATATCAGTGGGTGGACCATAGGATAATATATCTGGGAACGTGGTTGACGAAAAGAAGTCGCGACCTATTCAAGGATAATTTAGCTCCTTTACTGGCTACATTTAAGCTGGAGATTGCGGAGTGGTCCTACCCACACATATCCTGGCTAGGGAGAGTCCAGGTCATAAAAATGAACTTCCTCCCCCGTCTACTCTACCTGCTGCAGGCCATCCCCATCATGATCCCAAACCCTTCTTCGCCTCTCTCCATACAACAATGGGACATTATGTCTAGAATGGAAAAAGACAGAGGGTTAAGCTTCCCACACTTATGCAGCATCAGGATAGGGGGGCCTAGCAATGCCTGACTTCAACCTTTACTATGTGGCCTGCCACCTCCAAAGGGTAATGGAATGGACTAAGACTAATGTGAACAAGCTATAGAAGGTAGTGAAGGCTACAGAGGCAGGCAGACCAGTTTCTGTCCTGCCTTGGCAACCCGGGGGGGAGGGGGGGAGGAGGAAAGAGGTAGGCATTCCCTATACATACGACACACCCTAAAAGTATGGCAGAGGGTGTCATAATGCTCCCCCTTGCACCCCGTGACACGTAACAAAGACTTCCCACCCGGACTTGACCCAAGTGCATTCCGAGACATATTACATAGACCCACTTCCCAACTTCACCACATCCACAACCAGGACGGCTGTAGAAAGTTAACGGACCTACTGGGGGGAGCCATTCCCATCTTCATACAGAAATTTAAGTACAAACAAGTGACACATTTTTATTAATATCTTCCCTTTGAAAAAACGTACATGCACCCGTACCCTCAACCCCATGGGATATCCTTTATATACTCCATGCTAAAGGGGGAAACCCCGACGGTAAAATCCACATTTATGGAGAAATAGGAAACAGCTCTGGGCAGAACATTTACTGAAAAAAGAACCCCACCCTTCTTCATCCCCATCCCTTGCCCCCTCTTTGTAATTCTCTACTTGTTTTCTCTTCTTACTTGTCCTTCTATTCTCTCTCAGTATCTTCCCTGAGGTGGGACACCTGAAGATTGGACCCCTGAGACAGGACCCTCCATAACAGGGAATATCACAATCCTAAGTGTTACATATTGACATACGATTGGAACCAAAAATCTGGGTCAGGATCCCTACTATCAAGGGCGCACATTACTCGCATCACTCCATAAGATCCAAAGAGCCTGGTCCCTAAGGGACGGGCTCTTTGGACCGATGGCGAGGGCTGCCTCCCCGATTATTTTTTCCCCAGATGACGCACTTGATATACGAGAAACAAAAGGGACACACCAAGTGTTGATTCATCACATGAACAAATGCTACTGTAAGTACACTCTGGGACCTGCATGTCCAACAAAATGACAGTGCCTCCTAAAATCTTGAGACCTGCGAGTCTCCGAATTGTATCTAAAACTTCTTTGGATATCTTCTTGAAATTATGTCTCAATACAAGAAATGACCTGCGAGTCCATGTTTTATTACATATAAAATAAAATGAAAAATGAAAATGTTGCATAATTTTGCATGAATCAAATGCCTAAGTGAAAATTATACATCATATAATATTATAATAATATTTTTAAAAAGTATGTCAAAATAATACATTTATTAATGTAATAACTTTTAATCATTGCTTAGGTTATAAAGTATAGAGTACAGTAGTCCCTGTTTCACTGCCAGTAGTGTTTAATAATTGTAGTTATATGCAAAGATTGCTGTAAAGACTGTAAAACTTGAATTCTCTTTTATAATTTCAGGCAAAGATCAATTGTGCCATGTAGACTTTGGATGTGGGCAAACCAAGCATATTTATAATTTCTCCTCTATAGCAAGGGAAGTGTCTTGGGAGATGTTTGGATTCTTACGTGTCCACACTGACCTGAGGTTTATGGGAAAGCACCAATAGGCCTCGGGAGAGACTCCCGAGGGGTGGATTGAGCCTTTTCTTGGTTTAGGAGGGGTCTGCCTTCTTCAGATACTGGCCTGTGTAAGTTCTTTAGTTTTATATAAATTAAATGTGACAATTGTTTTGCATTAACTGATATTTTATATATTTTTTATGCATTATATTTAGAATGCATTAAAAACTGGGCCCACTACCTAGATGATTGCGTATATTAGCTCGAGCCCAGTAGACTAGTGTCCCATGGTTCCCAAGTTTTTTGAAATGACGTCATTGTCCCCCGCACTCTAGCAGTCAAGTCATCCATTATTCTACATTCTCTAATCCTAGATATCACCCCGGGGAAAGCCACACGATCGCTATAGTACGGCGCGCGCTTAGGGTTATCTTATGCACCAATTTTTGTTCCCTCCTGGTCCAACCATCGAGAGATCTATTTAGCAGGTATACCCAGGGATCTATATGTAGGGGTTTATTGAACGTCTGCCTCAGGAGGTCCTCTACTGAGTTTTGAGCATTCCCACCACATGTGGATATATGTGCCCCGGGAACCACAGCCCCGCCAGCAGTCATCATTATCTAATTTGTGCATGCGATATAGTTTCACAGGCATGGTATACCACCAAAGCATAGTTTTCCATGCTTGCTCTTGGAGAGTGACACAGATCGAGACAGTGGTATTCGCCTCCCATATCTCCCTCCACTCCAGCCTCTCCAAGACTTCACCGAGGTCCGTTTCCCATTGATCCGTCTAATTCAAACTTCCCCATTCTCCAGTTTCTGCGCTCAAGTGAGCGTACAGAAGCGTAATCATTCCCTTGGGGGTGATCCCGTTGGAGCAAAGCCTCTCATAAAAGGTCAACTGTCCCAAAGCAGCTTTTTTAATGTGAGGTTTGCTACCGAAGTCACGAATCTGAACATAGCGGAAAAAGTCGGTAGGGGTTAAATGGGCCCCTTGTTGTAGTTCCGCAAATTGAACTACCGCTCCATTTCGATATAGCTGATGTAGACGTTGCAGCCCTGTTCGTTCGATGTTACGAAAATCTCTGGGAGCCATGCCGGGGAGAAAGTCCCCGTTTCTAAGTATTGGAGTCAGTGGGGAGGGGGACGTTGCCAGTCTGTATTTGAGATGACATACATCCCAAATCCGAATAGAATTGAGTATGGACGGACACGTTCTCCGTATCGCGGGTCTATGCCCCCTGGGAACCCACATCGCGAACTGGGGGGCGTCGACCCCTACCATTATAGATTCTATGTCAGCCCATCTCCTCTCCTCTGGCGGGGAGTGCCACATGGCCACCTGCGTGAGCTGGGCTGCGAGATAATAGAATAAATTCGGGAGGCCCAGACCCCCTCTATCTTTTCGTCTATACAGCACTTGTCGAGAAATTATGTGCCTCTTATTCTGCCAAATTAAGTCCCCCATTGATCGTTGCAAAGGGGCCAATTTAGTTTTTGTGACGCGGACGGGAAGAGCCTGAAATAAAAACAGTATACGTGGCAATATGTTCATCTTGACAGAATGGATGCAGCCTATCCAGGAAATGGGTTTATCAGTCCACTTATCGAGGTCACCCATCAGGGCTCTAACCATCGGAACGTAGTTAACGAGGTATAAGCGATCAGGGTCAGCTGTCAGGTGAATCCCCAGGTACTTCACGGAATGTGTTTCTATCCTGATTTGACATGTTTCCCTTATTCGAACAACCTCTGCGTCCATGAGACTGACCGGGAGAGCACTAGATTTCTGGATATTTGCCTTATAACCTGATAACACACCGTATTCCGCCAAGACCCCCTGTAGCGACAACATGGAGTCCATAGGATTCATAACAGTCAGGAGGACGTCATCCGCATAGGCCGACACTTTATATTCTTCGTCTCCTACCTTAACTCCTCCAATATTGGGATTCCGTCAAATGGCTTGCAGTAGCGGTCCTAAGGCCAACACAAATAGGAGGGGGGAGAGAGGGCATCCCTGCCTGGTTCCATTGTACAGCCAAAACGGGGTCTTTGGGGCACCCGTTATCTGGACCTGTGCTCGCACGTCATGATACATCGCTCTTGTTACCGTCACATATTCGTCCGGGAAGCCCATATTCTTCAATACCGGGAAAAGAAATTGCCATCTCACCCTATCAAAGGCCTTTTCGGCATCTATGGACACTGCCAGAGTGGGGGTCCCTGTGGTCCTTTGTTTCCATATCAAGTCAATATTCCGTCTGGTGTTTTTTGGAACAGTTGCCTACCTTGAATAAAACCGACTTGATCGGCATGTATAAGCGAGGTCAACAGTGGGTTCAACCTGTCCGCTTGAATCTTTGCCAAGATCTTCAAATCATGGTTATGGGCCTATAGTTTTCTGGTAGGAGTGGGTCCTTTCCTGGTTTGGGCAACAATACGATAGTAGCCAAAGACATATCGAGATCCAGCCGTCCTCCTTGACGCAGATGTTCGAAGAGTCGAACCAACTGAGGTACAAGCTCGTCTCTAAAGGTTTTGTAATACGTGGCGTCAAAGCCATCTGGCCCCGGTGCTTTATTACCTTTCAGATGAGAGATAGCCTTGTCAACTTCTTCCTCCGTGATCTCAGCCGCCAACACGCCTGCTGCCTCTCCGCTCAGTTTGGGCATCCCTAGGTTATCCAAATATCGTAAAATCCATTCGTCCTCCCTCTCCTCATGAGGACTACCATCAGGTGTGTGATTGTACAACTTCTTATAAAAGTCTTCAAAGACCTCGGCTATCTCGGCGGGTGTCGATTTCGTTGTGCCATCAGGATGCCTGATAGCTGTAATGTGGGTCCTGTCCTGCCTAGGTCGGAGAGTTCTAGCCAGGAGGGTGTCCATTTTATTGGCACGTCCATAGTACGTCCGCTTGGATCACACCATGGATCTGGCAGTGTCATCCAGTAACAGTGTACGAATGTCTCTCCGTACCGCATCCAGTTGCCTGTATGTTCTCTCGTCCGGCGCTGTCTGATGTTTCTGTCCGAGGGTTCTCAATTGTCCCAGGAAGGTCTCCAGTTTCTGATGTTTCATCTTCTTCCTTCTGGTGGCTAGTTTAATCAGGTTCCCTCTCGTGACGACTTTGTAAGCCGCCCATAGCGTGCCCGCATGGATTTCAGGGGTGGCGTTCAATTCAAAGTATTCAGTGATCCCTTTTCGGATCTGTTCTCTTATCTCTTTGTCCCATAACAAGGACGCGTTCAGCTTCCAAGTCCATGGTGAAGACACGCACAGGTTGCCTAGTGTGATAGATACATCCGCGTGATCGGACCACGAAATGTTACCCACTGTGGACACCGCGATTCTAGACATGCCCGATGCATTAGCTAGAAAAAGGTTGATTCTTGAGTACGTGCCATGGGGAGCTGAGTAGAACGAGTATGCCTTATCCCCTGGGTGGTGAGCCCGCCATATGTCCACCAATCCCGTATCAGCAATGAAATCCTTGAGCAAAGTATCCTGACCGCCCCTGCCCTGGGACCTAGGGATATCAGTGCGTGAGCTCCTGTCAGCAGCCGGGAACGGGGTAGCATTAAAATTGCCTCCCAAGTACACTAGGCCATGGGGGAGTGCCGAGAGTTTGTCTCGGAGCGTGGTCCAGAAACCAGGCTCCGGTAAATTTGGTGCATATATGTTTATCAGGTGGATTACGTGCGAATACAAGGAACCCAAAACGATAACGAAGCGTCCCTCCGGGTCTGCCTCATGTGAACTCACATTTAGCGGACAGCTGTGCCAAATGAGGATCGCCACCTCATTGCGTTTGCGATGGGACCTGGCTTCATATGAACCTGCGAAGGCATGATCCCTCAACCGGAACTGGGCCTGTTTAGGTAAGTGGGTTTCCTGAACAAAAGCTACATCGGATTTCATCCTTTTTAATTCTTTGAACATTAGTCGGCGCTTCAGTGGCGCGTTAAGACCCTTTACATTCAAGGAGGGGCCCCTAATCGCCATCCTGAGGTACTGTAGCTCCTACCATATTTACCCTTTCCGTAATCCTTTCGGTCACTGTCAAGTCTCCAAGCGCATCCCACCGCCGAACCCCCACCCCCTCCAAACCCCCCACAGGAAAAAGATGAAAAAAATAGAGAAATGAAAGACAGCATCAGGACTCAGTCCATCGCTAAGCGTCTCTGGTCTTACCAAATGCCAGAGTGTTTTGGGAACGTGCTCCCACATTCCAGCCACGATCAACGTTGGGAGGAACAATGGGTCATCGAGCTCCCATACCTAGACGCCTCCCTACTGCTACATCAGCCTCAGATTTGCCCACCCTCCTTGTGGTGGATTGAAGGAACCATCTGACCCATCAGTGACCTTGCCCAATTGACACGGAGCAGAGTGCCCCTTCTGGGGAAGGGGGGGGGGGCGAGGGTCGGCCGAGACCTGAATTTTTAAAGGCCTATATCACTGGAACTCGGCTGGTATAAGTGTACTATGTGAATATCGTGTGAGTCCCCACCTCCTCGCGTCCCCCCGATATAATCTAGGTATACAAGGGGAAAATCAAAGAGAAACAACATATCGAAGGGGACGTAAAAGCTAGATAAACCATTATTTACAATAAGGGCCTGGCACGGTACCCCGAGTTGCAGTAGCATAATTCCTAGCGACATCAATACAATAGTGAAGTACAACATATCAGCATATCAGAATTGCCCACAGTACCTTGTGCCCCTCGGTTTCTAGAGATAGGAGGAAGTAAACCTAAACCATTGCACAAACCTGCCCATAAATGGATATAAACATCAGACCCCCATCGGCATGAGATACCCTATGAGATCACGGGATCCCCATAGCAAAGAGGGTATACATACTACACCACTGCGTTGGAATCGTGGACAAAGCTTTATCCAAATGTGCCTGGGCCAATCATGGACACAGTGCGAGCAACTGGTGCACTGAGTCGGGGTACAGATCCCGGGAACACATCCATGCAGCCCAATGGGGTATGTACACCATCGCCCCAGTCCCCAGGGCCCCGGGCCGGGCGTGAGTGGTACCGGATGCGAAAACTATGTACAATGTTTAATTTCTGATTGACTACCCTCCCCATCCAACAGATCGCTCTTTGTGTTTTTGGTGAGTTAAACTATAATACAAAGACGGGCAGGTTAGTTATTCCGCATCTCGCCCCTAAAATAGGGCTTTGACACCCTAGAGCACTACGGAGAGCCTATGTATGTTTTTGTTGTTTTTTGCATTTTATAATATCATTATGTTTCTTTTGTTTTTAATTTTGTAATATATTATTTTTCTGCGGTTGTTTGATTTTCCCCTTTTCCTTTTTTAACCATCCAAAGCTTTAAATCACATATCAATAGTGGGCAGATCGGATAATATTTCTCCTTATCTCCTTTTTTCTTTATTTTTATTTCTTTCTTTTTTTTTTTTTGGGTTGTTGTTTGGGTTTTATGTTATGGTTATCTTACTATTGGGGGGGGGGGGGGGGGTGGGGCACGTAGCGAATCGCTACCACACTTTTTACCAATGCCCTCATAAGAAAAACCATGAGATCCCATATGTCAATTACAGCATGCACGTATCCATGTATCGGGGGCCCGCTCCCCACCCGCCCCACCAGGAAAAAAGGGGGGGGAGGGAAGGTGGGGTGCAGACCCCCTTCCCCATAACCCGCACCCGGCTCCCCACACACAACCACTGGGCAACATCAGCGACAGAGTCCATACATAGCCCGAAGCTGCTACATTCCCACAACAGCATCAGTGGCAGCTCCTGGGAGGTAGGGCCATCCCATGTTAGCGTCTCAAGCCTTAATGTATTGAAAAAGAAATATTGAAGCAATCGTCCCCATCAAGGTCGTCGGCCTCCATACAAAAAGGCAGAACATAAGGGACAGGAAGTCAAATAAAATCAAATAAAATAATATAATATAAGAGGGGTTAAACTGGGGTTCTTTGTTTGTTTTTCTTTTTTTTCCTTTCACTTCTTCTTTTTTTTTTTTTAAACGAAAATCACCGCTCAAATAAGGCCAGGTTCCCCCAATCCCCAGTTCCCCAATCCCCAATTGGTCTTGCCCGCCCCATGTAACAGAACACACAAAAAAATTACCCAGTGCGGGAACACCTTCCTCGCTCCATGATGGCGCACTCCAGCGTGGCGCACTCATGGGCATAAATCGCCAAAACCAGGGCCCCCCCCCCAAACACAAAGGCGGAACCCCCCCCCCCCCATTGAAAAAGGAAAAAAAAAACCTGGAGGGAGGCCAGAGGATACGATACCAACAGGACTTCAACGGCGGCTTTGTGGGCCCACTTCGCGCCATTCTGCTCGCAGGTGTGGAAACTCTCCTGGGTACATCGCTACGGTCGGCAGGTCTGGAGGCGGCTGGATCCCGAGACCCTGGAAGAAGCGCTTCGGGTCCCCACCAGGTATTAGAATATGTGCTCTCCCATATCGGAACACCATAAATTTGAAGGGGAAGCCCCAGGCATATTTAAGGCCTGCTCCCCTCAGCGCCCCTGTAATCGGCCGCCAGTCCCTCCGCCACTGTAATGTCGAAGGGGCCAGGTCTTGATAGAGGGAGATTGCATTTCCATCATGCCGAATCGGTCCCTCCCGACCCCTCTTTATCAGGGCCTCCTTGGTGCGGAAATAGAGGAAGTTAATGACAACGTCCCTCGGGGTATTTGCCTCGGCCCGCTGCGCTCGCATCACCCGATGTGCTCTCTCCATTTGCCATTGCTCCTCCGGGATGTGCGGAAGGAGAGGCCGAAAGATGGAGAGCAAGAGCTCTTGGAGGTCTTCTTCAGGCCCCTCAGGCAATCCCCTCAGGTGGAGGTTGTTCCTCCGAGACCGGTTGGCCAGGTCTTCTAAGGCCAGATCCATGTCCACGATATGGGTCGTCATCCGGTTTACCCTGTCCACCGCCTCATTATGGGCCTGTGTGGTGGTTTCCATGCGGTCCTTGAGCTTAGCCGTGCGCTCGCCCAGGGTGCCAATGTCAGCCTGCAGTACGGCAGGTGATTTCGCTATTTCACTAGCGAGTTACGCCTTAACTTCGGCGAGTTTAGAGAGCACTGCCTCTTGGTCCGTGGAGGAGGCCCCCTTGTCAGCGCTAGGAGAGGCGTGTGGGGATCCTCCGTCGCCATCTTGGCTCCCGACCCTGCCATGCCGCTGTGCCGCGAGGAGATCGAGCACGGAGCCTCCGGACTCCGTGGCCCTCTTGGGCTGTTTTTTAGGGAGTCTCTTCTCCATGGTAAGGGGGTCCAAGGGGTAGAATATTTGACAAAAAAGGCAGTTTTTGTTAGCTTGAAGGTGCCTTTAGGATGGAGCTCTAGTGAGACACGTCTAGTCTCATCGACGGTCAGACCACGCCCTTTGTAAACATTTTGTTTGGATCTTATGCTGAATTACATGTGGAAGGGTTCATTTCACTTTGGAGGTTTACTAACTAGGGCTTTGTTTTTTTTTTGTTTTTTTTTTTTTTTTTTAAAGAGAAAGCAAGCTGTTTAGAAAGTGTTGACATACTTGAAATGCAACCAGCTTTACAGACATGTGTCTGTCCTATATGTTCCCTCTTGGTCAGTACATTTTTTCTTTTCACTTTTATCTCTTTCCATATATTTTTGTGTTTTTTCTTTGTAACTATTTTAATATATTTGAATGGTAATAAAAAAGGTGATAACCTTTATAACCACCATGATGTCACTTCCATTTTGAGTGCAAGGATAATATACGTAAGTGTTGGGGGGATTAAAGGATTTTCTTCTATGATGCACCTTGGAGACAACTATTTGGGACCGTAAGTACTTTGCACATCTGCTTGTATAACTGCATTATTAAATGACACCAGTTCCCAAGAGGATGACAACACACTTCCTTCTAGCGATACGAATTCATACCTGAATAGGTACTGAGAAAGGCTGTAAGCGGTCAGCTGACACTCCTAACCAATCACAGCCACCCATTGCTTCACAGGCTAATGCTTCCTTATTAGCCTGAGTAGCAGAGGGGGATTTGCTGCTGCAAACTCTTGTATATCAATAAAATATTCAAAATGGTTTAACACTGAATGGAAGGATGGTGCCAGGGAAGACACTTCAATGAGATGAAGCACCGTTAAAGGGACACAGTAAATATAGTGTCCCTTTAACGGTGTTGTGTTTCTATAATATACTATATAAAGAATGGGCACTATCTCCTTTCTCTGTTTTGTCATGGCATCCAACCATGCAGTGTATGTAGCAGTAGAACTGAAAGGTGAGTACCATAAAAAATAATCAGTCCATCAATCAGTCAGATTGCAAAAAGAGATGGGGTGGAAGGGTGCTGCAGTGTTTACTTGCGTCATGTAAGGGAAATTCATTAAAGTAAACGACGAGTGGATGTGTTCATGTTGAGGTTAGCTTGAGTTATTTTAAGCCTCATTTGCCCATCCCTATTTTCATTCATAGATTTCCTCTTACAGTATTATTCATATATCTATTCCCTTCCCCCATGACTACCCACCAGCTATCACTCATTCATCGGTGTATCCATTTAACGCTTTCTGACGTCCACTGTCCCAGCTATGACGAACGACTCACCTGCTTTAAAAGGATTTTGTTTTAATAAACTAAGAACGTTCGCCCATGATTCCTTTTTTAAGAACTGCAGAACAATTAACAACTTATAAAGGAATAATAATTATTAAAAAAGATTGGTTTTATAGCCAGGTCTATATGCTGCAAGTAAGGTCTGGAAAGAAGATAAGAACATCTTCCCACTGACTGGAACCGGCAAGATCTGTCTTTCTATCCTGATGTCCCCAGGTAAGAGCATGGCTTTTAACGTCTCATGAACAAGGCGTGACCATGTGGTTGTTATATGAATGGATACTGATGATGTTATACCTAGAGTAACATTATATTCTTTTTATTTTTTTACCTATTTTTTTTTTTTAATCAAAGATGATATTTGATTATTGACCCAGATATGTTGATTTAAAAGACAGCATAATCATATTTTAGTTATATTTTATTATATTAGAATTTATGTGCCTTCCTGATAATTGCTGAATAAAGCATTCTGGAATTAAAAGGCCAAAGACAATTTCAGTTACTGCCCACCCCACTCTTCCCAAGTTACCTCCAGATATCACTGGGTCAGTTCTAGCCAGTTATTTAAACATAGCTTAACACTATAGCAGCCTCTACATCTGTTTCAGAATATCCTTATTTAATAAATCATGCACAAAATGTAAATGTATTACTGTTATAACAGTAATCAGATAATCAATTACACTAAAGGTCATTGGGAAATATTTGCTGTATATGCTTATTTATTGTTCAATTTCCTCCTTTTGACAGAAAGGGAAGCAGAATGCAGTGTGCCTGGGAGTGAAGGCTGTCTACTTGTATGAGTAAGAGGATTGGAGAAGAGCAGGGATATCATCAGGAGCCTTGTGTGCCTGTGTGTGTACAGAACAGATGCAGATTGGGGCAGAGAGTGCCTGTGTGTACAGTGTATGGTTTCTCCTCGATCATTGGAAGGATGCTGAGTTAAAGAATCTGCTGATCTAAGAACAGACCTAGGAACATGTGAGTAGTGCATTTCAATACTCATGTTATATTATACCAATATCTTAGCATCAAAGCATATTAGTGATTTTTTTTTTTTAAATCTCTGCAATTGAATTTTAACATCCAAAGTTTTAACGTATTAATATGTGTTGAATAGCTGCTCATAGCAGTGCATTGGGAAGACTATGCACACAGCTGGTTAGTTGCTGTATATCTGTGAATTTTTAACTCCCTAGTTGTGCAATTACAGCTGGAGCCCCTTCCTTGATAAATTGCTGTGTAATGTTTTACCAATTCCTCCGGCTCTGAAAGGGTTAAAGGTCAGAGAGTCCAGAAGATCTTAAAGCAGGATTATTGAATTGGATGGCTTCTGATAGAAAGTGATCACCCCTTTTTAGCAATGACAAGAGACACCTGATCTATGTCCCCAGAGATCCGTTCAGCTCTTAAAGAGTTCTATGGAAATGGTTTTAAGAAGTGATGAATTCAGTTCCAAGAAGAAGGCTAGGCAGCATGTTCAAGCAAATGACCCTACCTGTGATCAAATAGGAAATATAAATTCGTTGTACTGTGTGATGTGACTGGACCAGTCCCAGTAAGATGCCCTGTTGAAGACACACTTGTACGAGCTTATATTTACAGGTGGACGACTTGTTGATTTTTGAGTCACTGCATGTGGATACAGTTGTGCCTTGGCTTTATTGTCCCAGAGACTGCATGTAAGATTGAACGTTCTAAGGAGTTATTCCGTTATAAAAATGGATACATTAATACATTGCCTATATTATACATCCACAGATCCCCTCATGAAATAATCAGATCCAGCTATCGGAGAAGATGGGTTTCCACGTGGAGGGACTGATAGCTATAATCATATTCTATTTAGCAATTCTTTTCGTGGGTATCTGGGCTGCGTGGAGAACGAAAAACTCGCGTGGTGATGGAGACCCCAGGGAAGGGATTATTGTGGGGGGCAGAGACATAGGGCTGCTTGTGGGTGCGTTTACAATGACAGGTGAGTGTAATCTTGCAGAACCTAGACTGATTCCCTGTACTTTGAATGTAAATAACGAAAAAATAAAAAAAAACTAATGTTCTCCCGGTGTTGTGACAAGTTTACTGCTTCTTTGTGGCCGGTGGGGATTTATGTTGTAATTTTATTTTTTATAGCCTCAGCAAGCCTGTGTGCCTGACAGTGACAATATAATAATGCAAAAAATAAAAAGTCAGAGCAAATGTAATATTTCAGGGCTAGGTAAAAAAAAAAAAAGCATAAGGAAAACGATAAAGATTTGTATTAATGCGATTATGACAAATATTTGCTACTTTCTCAGAAGCCTGTGTTTCTTAAAGGCACATATTGTTTGGCAAATGGTCCCTAAAATGGTGGAAATGTCAGTTTATGTTAGTTAACGATATAAGAAAAGCTGGTTTGTCAGTTTAGTATTTATTACTGTAGATTATTTAGTAACCAGTTTATAAACATTTCTTGTTACTTGAAGCCACATATAGTACATGATTTAAATATTATAGATTTTTTAAACACTTCTTAAATTCTTTAAATATTATTAACTTTTAAATTAATTTCACTTTTTTTAATCTATTGTTGATTTTATTTTTTTATTTTTGAGATGTAAATAAATATTTAGACACCAGGCCATATAAACAAATAATATTTTTGGAGCAAAACATGTGATTAACAGAAAACTCAATTTAATAAAATTTCTCTTTAAATACTTGCTTGCAGCCCATAATTCCCACAATATTTCGCATGGAATATGCTGTGTGTGAGACATATAACAAATATCTAACATTGAGCAGACGTGTATTCACATCTGAATACTGAATATTATCATATAACTCTGTCACGTTGTCTGAAGTCTGTTACTCTGTAGAATCGCACCGGATTTGGAGCTTTCCTTTCAATGGAGTGAAGCTCCCTAGTCATCAATCGTTATCGGTTTTCTACGGAAATGTAAAGAAATGCCAGTTGCATATTTTAGGCCAAAAGACTCCAAATGGGATATGTCTCCACTTCCCAGTTTCTTAAATTACCTCAACATTACATTTCAACATTAAACATACAGATGCACTCTTTAATTGTTTTAAATAAAAGTGCCCCTACTATAGTAACTGAAAATACAGGTTCCCTTTTTAAAGATGTGTTCTAAATGATGATATCTCTATAACTGGTTGCATTCACATTGCTAATATCAGCACCGTGACTGGTGATTAGCTCTGCTATTTGAAATGGGATTTATTGTGATGCCAAGATTTCTCACATGTCATTTCCAATTACAATATTTTTTTTAGCAACATGGGTTGGCGGTGGGTACATTAACGGAACGGCAGAAGCTGTGTTTGTTTCAGACTACGGCCTCGCATGGGCACAGGCACCCATTGGCTACGCCATCAGTCTGGTTGTAGGTAAGCCAAAATCTAATTATCAGTATCAATATTTGTCTCAGTTAATACAAGTCATGGCTATTCTCAAATCAATTACTAGTGAAGGAATACAAATATACTGGAGATGGGAAGGCTAATGTATGGCTAATTTAATAACTGTAAATCTTTAGTCTCAGCTGCTATGAACAGCAGCACTTACTTAAATAAGCCTTTCAAACCTCCTAGGAAGTGTCCTGTTTTATATTAAGCTTAATAGTTCATTAAAATAAATAACATAATGGGAAGGCTTAATAGAACGTAATAGTAATTAAAACATGATTTACGTTAAAACTAAGGAATGCTTAATATGGCTAATGGAAATTAGGCTATTTACCTGCACTAAATTAGTTTATTCAAACATTTGGATATAACATCTTACAGCTCCGGAGTAAAAAACATATAATCTAGATTGAGAAAATATTAATAGAAATATAATGGGTTTATTATTGAAAACCATATTAACTCTCTCCAAGATATTTGCAGAAGAATGACAACCAGAATCAAGGTCACTGGGATGGTCTTGAACGTAATATGTAAATATATAATTTATGTCGGTATGCAAAAAAAGCAAATTTTCAATGAAATAAAAATATATATTTTTGAGTCTTGTGTAAGGTCAGGACAATTTTCAATAAATGACATGTGATGTGTAATGTTTTCCAGTTTTATCCTCTCATCCTAATGTATGGCACCATCCTCTCTATACAAAATATTTCTTCCACAAATGCTATAACCATCTAATGTATGTTATATTTCCCCCAAAGTAATTACCATCCATCATATTGTTGCCCTCCTACTGCAGCATTTCCAATCTTTTCACATCATGTGTTGTCCCATAGCCTTACATGACGTCACATTGTCTTGCATATGCTGCCAAAGGCTCCATATTTATTCATGTTTTCCCATATCATATTACCTCCAACATTGACCCCATAGGTTGCAGCTAGAGACACACACTAAAAGAGAGGCATAGTAACAGTGAAAGATACACAGAAAGGAAAAAAAGTATTTGATCCCCTGCTGATTTTTTACGTTTGCCCACTGACAAAGAAATGATCAGTCTATAATTTTAATGGTAGGCGTATTTAAACAGGGAGAGACAGAATAACTAAAAAAAAATCCAGAAAAACGCATGTCAAAAAAGTTATAAATTGATTTGCATGTCAATGAGTGAAATAAGTATTTGACCCTTTCAACTTAGTACTTGGTGGCTAAATCCTTGTTGACAATCACAGAGGTCAGACCTTTTTTTGTAGTTGTCCACCAGGTTTGCACACATCTCAGGAGGGATCTTTTTGTCCCACTCCTCTTTGCAAATCCTCTTCAAGTCATTAAGGTTTCGAGGCTGAGCTTAATGTGCTTCTTCTTGAGTCACTCGTTTGTTGCCTTCGCTGTGTGTTTTGGGTCATTGTCATGCTGGAATACCCATCCACAACCCATTTGCAATGCCCTGTCTGAGGGAAGGAGGTTCTCACCCAAGATTTGATGGTACATGTCCCTTTGATGCGGTGCAGTTGTCCTGTCCTCTTAACAGAAAAACACCCCACAAAAGCATGTTTCCATCTCCATGTTTGACGGTGGGGATGGTGTTTTTGGGGTCACTGGCAGCATTTCTCCTCCTCCAAACATGGCGAGTTGAGTTGATGCCAAAGAGCTCGATGTTGGTCTCATCTGACCACAACACTTTCACCCAGTTCTCCTCTGAATCATTCAGATGTTCATAGGCAAACTTCAAACGGGCCTGTACATGTGCTTTTTTGAGCAGGGGGACCTTGCGGGCACTGCAAGATTTCAGTCCTTCACAGCGTAGTGTGTTACAAATTGTTTTCTTGGTGACTATGGTCCCAGCTGCCTTGTGATCATTAACAAGATCCTACAGTGTAGTTCTGGGCTGATTCCTCACAGTTCTCATGATCATTGAAACTCCATGAGGTGAGATCTTGCATGGAGCACCAGACCAAGGGAGACGGACATTTATTTTGTGTTTCTTCCATTTGCAAATAATCACACCATCTGTTGTCCCCTGCTCACCAAGCTGCTTGGCAATGATCATGTAGCCCATTCCAGCCTTGTGTAGGTCTACAATCTTGTCCCTGACATCCTTGGACAGCTCTTTGGTCTTGACCATGGTGGAGGGTTTGGAATCTGATTGATTGCTTCTGTGGACAGGTGTCTTTTATACAGGTAACGACCTGAGGTTAGGAGCACTCCCTTTAAGAGAGTGCTCCTAATCTCAGCTCATTACCAGTATAAAAGACACCTGGGAGAAAGAAATCTTGCTGATTGATAGGGGATCAAATACTTATTTCACTCATTGACATTCAAATCAATTTATAACTTTTTTGACATGCGTTTTTCTGGATTTTTTAATTTTTTTTTTTTTTTGTCTCTCACTGTTAATACACCTACTATTAAAATTATAGACTAATCATTTCTTTGTCAGTAGGTAAACGTTTAAAATCAACAAATCAGTCATTGTATGTACATTCACCTATCTCTCTATGTCTGCAAATGCCTGCACGCATATGTTACCAAATTCCCTCACATTTGTTATATTGTTCTAGTATGGTTCCATATTGCCATATTCATTTTGCCAAATGGCCTCATTATGCTTTTATGTAACCCCCACACTGCAATTTAAATGTTTATATATTGCTCTTACATTTACTTTATATATATTATTATGTTTTATTAATGTCTGCAAATCATGCAGTTCTATAGAATATAACAGGATTACAGACAAACTAACGTTTTACATGCATTACATTAAAGTTAACCATAACATGGGCAGGTAATACTACTATATAAGGATAATGGTCTCTGCTCTTACAGGAATACAATGTAAATGTTGTGATATTGCCTCCCACCATATATTCATGCTGCCTACCCAGATTGTCACTCCATATGTTGTCAAACTACCCCCACATTACCCCTCCTTATCTTGTCATATTGCAGTTCACATTGCCACTCCCTGCATTGTTATTTGTAGTACACGTTGCCCGCCCATTTGTTGCTATGTTAATATGTTGCTCCCCCAATGTTGTCATATTACTCCCATTTTACCTCACTCATGTTGCTATAGTATCACCAAGTGATGTCTCATTGCTCCAATATCACAGTGAGAGACACATGAAGAGAGAATCATGTATATGCACAAGGAGACACAGTTAGACACACAGACAAAGACACAGTCACTGGGGAAGATACACATACACTCATACACAGTTAGATATACACACAAAAGGACAAAGAGGTGCAGAACTTTGAGCAGGATCTCTGGGAATTACTCAGGACCTTAACACACAGAGAGACACATTTACTTTCCATCATGTTTGGTCTGTATCTGTGATGACTGAATCTTGCTATGTTATGCCACAACACCTGCTGCTGTATGCAAATTAGGTGCCACATTTATTAAATGGGCCTAGTTTGCAAACAAAATTGGTGGCACTCCATCAACTGGTGTAAAGCACAATGTAGGAAAAAGTGCTGACTATCTCTAAAAAATACATATTTTGCAAACATTCTTCTGCAATAGTGTTGTGGATCAAACCAAGTGTTTGTTTTATCTGAGTATCTGCTCCTTTCCAAATTGCTAAAGTAAATGTGTTCACGCTCTGAAGTAAATCACACTGAGACACAGGTATCAGGTTAATGAAAAACTTCGGAATGTTTACTCAGGGGCGGCAAGCCCCTTATAAAGGCAAAAATACATCATATGCAAAAAATGTAGATAACAGAAAGAATACATCTTTAATTGGTTAGGTATTAAGTGTCTTATCCAATGCACCGATTTTACTCCGGATGTAGGCGCCATCTTGTTACACGAGGTAGTTATCGGTGGGAGGGGTGCTCTGGCAGCCATTTTGAGTAGATATTGATTACAGGTATACACAGTAAATAGACATTTTACTAACGTTAATTTCTATCCATAACAATAGCATCACACATGACATGCACAATGTTGGGCATGAATGTGTATAATTAACCCTCTTAAATGCATGTATATAGGGATCAAGTAGAGATTGTAGCCGTATTAGTCCAGTGATGTAGATGTAAAAAACAGATAAAATGTGTATCTTGTAATACCTTTTTTATTGGACTAACAGGATTTTTTAATGTCTATGTTCTATCAAACCTGTGTCTTATCTGCACTCATGTCGCTTTAACCCCTGTGTCACAACTCAATTTTGAATTCTATGTGTCGTCTTGCTCAGAAATGCTTCAGACTTGAGAAAGGGAGGTTCTCCCGAAAGCTTGTCTTTAAAAAATGCTGTTAGTCCAGTAAAAAAAGGTATTACAAGATACGCATTTTATTTGTTTTTTTTTTGCATGTATATAGTGAAATATGTAACAAAAAGAATAATGCAAGATAATGCAATCAATCGTTGTAGCATTGTCAGGAATTATGTATCATCTAATGTGAGAATTTTATACTTGTTTATGAAAAAGAATATTTCCACCTGCTTTCCTTTTTTAAATTTTTTAAAGAGTGAATACATTACTGTGACTTATATCAGTTAATGCTTTTACTGTAGTTTTATTGTGTTGTATTCTTTTTCCATTATACAATGTACCACAATACCATAGATATTGCAGATCATCTTCGTTGTAAATAATATTGGGTCACCACTTTGTTTAGCTTCATTTGCTCTTGGCAATCCTAAAGGGGCACTCAGCATGGAACAACAACTGAAAAACTCTAATATATTACACGGAAAGCAATTATTTTAACCCATTAGAATAGCAGTAGAAAATAAAGTTTGTGTTTATCCAACTGTTCTCTAACCACTTACTAGCAACATGTTTACATATGGTTTAATTTGCTTATTATTACGACATGAAATATATCTCAATGGAGCATCTTGCATTTTCCTCCACTCCAATGCTGAATGTTGCCTAACTGAGAAACACATTTATTATCTAGAGCACTCATCAGTCCCTTCCATGCAGAAGGATCGTAAATTACATCAAACCTCTCTTGGCTGCACAACAGAGTGGTGCCTGGACAAAAATGTGTGTGGCTCTTGAACAGCCACACTGAGTAGAAGGATGTAGTGAGGGCTCTAGGCAATTAATAGAAATTAATGCAGGATATAAAAGGTTACACCATAGTTTGTAAACCATGCAAGCTATCTTAATGCGCATTAGCTGTCAAGTAATCCATTTTGATTTGTCATATGAAAGGTGCAGAGAAAGGCAGCCTGCATTTTGGATTTGCATTGTACTTTTGGGTGGGATCAGTCTGATATGTAATTTTTGTTTTACTAGACACCAAATCATTTTAAAATGCAGAATTCACATTTTCACATCTCCGGATGCACATTTGTAATGCTTAAAGTAGAACTAGAGGCACTTTATAATAAAATTATTCCTATATTTAAAAAAAAAAATCAAAAAAATCAAAGGTACATTTAAATAAGCCCAGTACACTTTTCTGCTTTATATTTTTAACATCACATCTCTGTGTTTTCTCTTTTACCTATGTAGTCGTGTATTTTTTAAAGTAGACTCTATAATTTCACAATATTTAATATGACTATGAATAACATCCCACAAAAAAAGAAAACAAACATAAATAGCATTACCTGGAACATAAAAAAAGCATTCTTGATAAAGAAACTTTGCTTGTTTTAAGGCATCGGGAACATTCAGAATTGAGCATTACTTTTGTGAGTTCCTCAGTATTAACATAGATACGATTTCTTTGAAGCCTCTCTTACCTTCATAAAATACATGTTCTAAGTAATGAGGCAATCATATTGTACAACGGGTTAGTATTTTCCTAAAGGGTTCACTTTTCCTCCTTTGGTCATAATTGTGGGAGAAAGAAGACCAAAATTAGCAAATATCTTCCTGTTGTCTACCTGTGTCATGTATACTGTGACATTGTTTTTAGGGATATTTTTCCACCTGTCTCTTTCTGGTATGTAGGTGCACCCTCTGCTTTATGGTGCCCTAGGGATCTGTTTTAGATACCTTTTCCCTGTATGCCTTTAAGAGTAGAGGCATTATTACCCACCCCTAGGTATCTGTGGGTAGTACAGGAAATATCTATATACAACCAAGATAAATGGGATTATTCTCTTCCCAGGAGTACTTGTAGGTTAATATATATATATATTTTTATTTTTGCATTATTTGTTAATGTACAGCTATATAGGTTTGTATGGGCACTCTCTGCACCTTGGTGCATCAAGGGTGTCATAGGGACTTCTTTAGGTATGTTGATATTCCCCCGTATACCCTCTATAGTAGTGGGATTATTTCCCTCTCATTGGTATCTGTAGGTAAAAATAGCTTACCTTCGTATTAACTGTAAATTTATATTCCCCATTGTTTTTTCTCTTCTTTAGTTCAGTGAGTGGTCAGGAGGGTAAAACCAGTTGGGGCTTTAGTCATGTTATCTAAAATTTAAGATTCTAAGTCTTCTGCTTTAAGATTTCGCCTCCTTTAAATTAACCCACGGCCACCTCCATTTACCACTCACACTTGTCAGTCGACACTTTACTCACCTATTCTTGTCCATAAGCATATAAATCATATATATGGAACGGGGGGAGGCTGCACTCACCTGAACATGCATAAATGGGGTGCTGCTGGGGGCCAAATTATACAATACACAAGATCCAGCACACTCACCTATCCACTAAACAGTGACTTTAACACCTAATCTAGGCAAAAATAATGGGCGTTTAGTTACATTATATGATCATACATTGCATAAGCCTGCCACAACGTTAATGTACCCCATCTTTGGCAGGTCCTACTCTAACAGCCTAATGTCTGCTCTTATGAGATTAACCCACTTACTTGGGGAAAAAATTCCATCTGGGGCTCTCTGCAGTACAAGGCTAAATAGGGCCCTGGGATGAGGCACCTGTGACAGGGAGGGGTGCAGAATCAAGGAGCTGGCTAGACTCTCAAATATATATATATATATATATATATATATATATATATATATATATATATATATATATATATATATATATATATATATATATATATATATATGAAACAGGGGGGGTTGGCTGCACTCACCTGAACATGCATAAATGGGGTGCTGCTGGGGGCCAAATTATACAATACACAAGATCCAGCGCACTCACCTATCCAACAAACAGCAAATTCAATGCTGACAGATTTTATTCGTTTTTTTTTTGTTTTTTTTTAAACACCTAATCTAGGCAAAAATAATGGGTGTTTAGTTACATTATATGATCATACATTGCATAAGCCTGACTTCATATAATCATATATGTCTGTTTCTTTTATTTTTTAGTTTAATATAACGTTAATAAAGTTTTTTCGATATTTTTGTTTTCTGCAGTTTATTTAGCTGTATAGATTTATCCATCTTAATAGTTTTATTTACACTGTTAGATTTTACTGTGACGTGTATAATTTTTCTATTGAAAATTTTAAAATTAAAATGTACAAGTAAAAATTAAAAAACATTGTTACTTGTTGGAAGGGGTGCCATGACCAACCCACCAATGTGTGTATGTTGTACAATGTCCAAATGCACCTGTTTCAGTAGTAGCCAATACCTAGTAATATTTTTTTTTAATGAAATATATTGTCAGTATAAGCAGGGCTCTAACACTGCTAGTGACACTGCAAGCATGGAGAGTCCATGGCAGGGTTGAATATCTACTAGCAGGTACTGAAGTTTCACACACCTATGGCTAGTGGCAAGTGAAGAGCCCTAAGTATCAGTTTTGTTTGTGCTTGTACCATCAGTATACATTGTTTATTGATCTGTATGTTTTTATTTGGTTTTTTAGCTGAATACAATTTTTCAACTTACTATAAAACAGACATTTTCCTGCTTTCACTGTTTTATTGTTGCAATTTGTTTTCCAGGTGGGTTATTCTTTGCCAAGCCTATGCGATCAAAAGGCTATGTAACCATGTTGGATCCATTCCAGCAGGTATATGGAAAAAGAATGGGAGGATTGCTATTTATACCTGCCCTTATGGGAGAGATGTTTTGGGCAGGTGCAATATTGTCTGCTTTAGGTAAGGTGCATATTATTTATTTTTAATAAAAAAAAAAAAAAAAAAATATATATATATATATATATATATATATATATATTTAAATCAAGTTCCTTTGGCATTAATTAACATATATGTAATTCCCCCATGAAGTCATCTAGACATGGTTAGTTAAAGGGACACTCAGACCGCTAAAGCATGTTAACTTGCTGAAATTGTTGGTGTGAAGAGAGTGTCCTCTTTTTTTCATTTTGCACAAAGTGCAGATTTCAAAGTGACGCTTTTATAAATTAACCTGATTAGACCCATGGCTGTTAATTCCTAGATTTTACTAGTAACATGACGTAAAGTCATGATTTTATTAAAGACACGGAGGCGAGTATTATGCATATCTCTTTCTTTATTTCCTCAGCAGCAAAGATAGAGGAATATAAATATTATCAAAAATGAAAGAAAAAACTGTACAGGCATAACGAGTAGCCAATCACATAACAGAGGAAGTAGCTATATAAGTCCTGTGTCTCCCACAATCCCCCTCTTTCTTGCGCAACCGAAGACCAGGTAAGATAAACGATGTCCCACTTGATCCAAACAGGAAACGGGAAACAAAACGAGAACTTCAAGCTAGAAAAGATAGAAAAATATGGTAATTTCCAAACTCAAACTGTAGACTTACCAAACATAAACGTGAGGGATCTACCTGAAACATGATTCTGAAATAGAATATATACATGATTAGAAATCAATATAAAACTGTCAAATCATCTAAGCATGATAAAAACTACATAGTACAAAAACATGAACTCAATACAGACCCAATTGCCCACGTACTTGTATTGCATCGAAGCATCTCCAATCCCAAATCCACACCGGGAGGGTGGGAGGGAATAATACTCGCCTCCGTGTCTTTAATAAAATCATGACTTTACGTCATGTTACTAGTAAAATCTAGGAATTTTATTAAAGACACGGAGGCTCCTATTATGCAAGTTTAAAGCTGTGCTATCACCTGAGATGCGACGTGTTCAATTGGTCTGAAATAGAAGTCTCTGAAGGTCGACTCTCGGGACCAGTCCGCTGCGCGCATGATGTCCTCCAGGCGGCAACCAACTGTGGATGCCTTCGAAGCCATAGCACCCCTTACAGAATGAGGCGTAAAGACAGATGTGTCTATACCCGCTAGGGATAAAAGCCAACGAATCCAACGCGCCAGCGTCGGAGTCGATACTGGGCGATGAGGAGCCTTAAACGAAATGAATAGGGGATGGCGTTCAGATGAGCGCACCGTACGTGTAGCCTCTAGATAGGCCTTCAAACAATCCACCGGGCAGAGCGCCGGACACAACGGGAATCTAGGATATACGAAGGATTTGGACGCCGACTTAGTTCTCCTAGATATGGTGAAAGTAACGCCATCCGGCGTAAACACAAAGGCACCCCAGTCAAGAGCCCTAACATCGGAGACTCTCTTACAAGAGACCAGGCAAAACAGCATAACCATCTTGGAGGATAGTTGTTTAAGAGTCAAGTCCTGGTTAGGGTACCAATCCGACAGGAATCGCAACACAATGTTGACGTCCCAAAATGTCGAAAACCGCGACCTAGGCGGACGGACGAAACGAATACCCTTGAGAAGACGGCATACAAAAGGATGTTTGCCGATGGGTACACCTTCTAAACCACCATGACCGGCCGATATGGCCGATCGAAAAACGTTGATAGTCCTGTACGCCTTGCCTGAGTCGAACAGGGCTGTAAGAAACCCCAGGATCAAATGGAGAGGGGCAGATATGGGATCCACTGCCCGTTCCATGCACCAATCAGACCAAGACTTCCATGCAGCTCGGTAAGCTGATCGTGTGCCCGGAGCCCAGGCGTTATCGAGGAGCAAGAGAGTCGACTGTGGAACGTCAGGGACAAGCCAGCGTCCCCTGAAAGGAACCATGCTACTAGGGGCAACTGGTGCTGGAGCACCAATTCGTGCGAGTTCCCATCCGGATCCAGAAGGAGGTCCTGGAAGTTCGGCAACAGACGAGGGAAGTCTATGGACAACTCCATCAAACGAGGGAACCACGGACGTGATCTCCACAGAGGGGTGATCAGGGTCAGACAACAGTTGTGACGAACCAGCTTTGAGATCGTACGAGCGATCATGTTGAATGGGGGAAAGGCATACAGGTGGCCTGGAGGCCATTCTTGAAGAAAGGCATCTGTCGCCACTGCCGCCGGGTCCGGTCTCCAACTGTAGAACCTCGGCAACTGAGTGTTCAGTCGAGATGCGAACAGGTCCATCTCGAACCGACCCCACAGCCTGTTTAAGCTTTGGAAGACCGAGGCGTGCAAATGCCAGTCTCCCGAGTCTCTCAAATGTCTGGAGTTCCAATCCGCACCTGAATTGTCCAGACCCGGAATATGTTCCGCCGTCACCGAGACGTTGTTTAGGAGGCAGAATTGCCAAAAGTCCTTCGCCAGCAGAGCCAACATTTTGGACTTGGTTCCGCCCAAGTGATTTATGTATCGGACTGCCGATACGTTGTCCAATTTGAGGAGAACACAACAGTTCGCCTTTCCAGGGGTAAGGCTGCGAATCGCAAAGGCCCCCGCCAGGAGTTCCAGGCAGTTGATGTGTAACGACTTCTCTGCGTCGGACCATCTGCCCCCCGTGGAAATGTCGCCACAACGAGCCCCCCAGCCGTGCAAGCTGGCATCTGATTCTATGACCACGTCCGGAATGGAACCGAAAATTGCTTTTCCGTTCCAGGCTTCCATGTGTGCCAACCACCATACCAGCTCGTCTCTGGACTCCTCGTCCAGACAAAGTCGGGATTCGTACGATCGACCCGAACGTAGGTGTGACCCCTTGAGCCGCTGGAGAGCTCGGTAATGTAAGGGGCCTGGGAATATCGCCTGAATGGAGGAGGCCAGCAGGCCGATTATCCTCGCCAACTGCCGGACTGATAAGTCCGGAGCGCGAAGAGCTCGACGGAGCTCCTTCTGGATGGCTTTTATCTTGGATTCTGGCAAGTACAGGAACTGCCGTACGGAGTCCACCTGGAACCCCAAAAACTCCATAGACTGGGCGGGTGTCAGGACCGACTTGTCCCAGTTTATCAGAGAACCTAGGTTCTGTAAGAGGTTGATCGTCCAATCTAAATGCAACTTCAGGCATTCCAACGACTGGGACATGATTAGGATGTCGTCCAGGTAAATAATTAGTCGAACCCCTCGGGTACGGAGGAACGACACCACCGGCTTCATAACCTTGGTGAAACACCAGGGGGCCGAGGAGAGGCCGAACGGAAGGCATGTAAAACGCCAACGCCGTCCGTGCCAGGTGAAGTGCAAGTAGTCCCTGGATTCTATCGCTATTGGAACCGTGAAATACGCATCCTTCAGGTCCAATTTGGCCATCCAATCCGACTGTCTCAGAAGGTCTCTGAGACAATGGATGCCTTCCATCTGGAAATGTTGGTAGCGTAGGAAGGCGTTGAGAGGGCGAAGGTTTATCACTGGGCGGACACCGCCCCCTTTCTTGGGTACAAGGAAGAGATTGCTCGTAAAGCCTGGAGTGGCGAACGGCAATTCTTCGATGGCGCCCTTTGAGAACATCTCCGCGACTTCCGCGGAGATCATCGCGTCCTGCTCCTGTGGGAGGGACAATTCCCTGGGGGTATACGTTTGGACAGGTAGGGAAACAAAATCTAGTTGGTAACCCTGTACGCATTGCAGAACCCAAGCATCTGAGGTAATAACTGCCCACCTTGGGTAAACTAAGGCTAGCCTCCCCGCCACCCGAACCTGATCGAGAAGGGAAGAAGGGGTACTCACCATAAGGGCGTCTGCCCGACGACCCACCACGGGGGTATCTAGAGCCCCACGATCTCCCTCTAGCCGGGAAGAAAGGAGGCGTTTTCGGGTCCTGGAACCCTCGAGAGGGGAAAAAGGAACCTCTGTTGGCACGGAATGAGCCTCGGAAACCACGGCCGGGAGGACGGTTCCTGCTACGCCCGGCCCCACCGAAAACCTTGGGTGCGAAGACGCGCTTCATATTAGCTTGCGCCTTGTCAATAGCCGTAAAGGTTTTTACATAGGACCCCATGTCCTTCACAAAGGATGTGCCGAACAACATCCCCTCATCGGCTGAGTCAGGTTCAGCTACGGTCATAGCAGCCAGCTTAGGGTCTATCTTCAAAAGAATAGCCTTGCGTCTCTCGGAAGACATAGCTGTGTTGGCATTCCCCACAAGGCAAATAGCTCGCTGGACCCACCCGATGGCCACATCCATATCGAGAACTGAGTCGCCATTACGGGCTGCCTCAAGGAGCTCGTACAGCTTAGACAGGGGGCCCAGCGTATCCAGAATTTTATCCTGGCACCCTTTCAGGGAGTGATCAAGACCCTTTTTGGGCTTCCACCCAGACTTATTAAGAAATTGGGCAATTTGAGGGTCCACGTCAGGGGTCTTACAGGCAGCGCCAGGGAGGGAAGGTCGTGGGCATTCGGCACGCAATTTATTGCGACCTTCCTTTGTCAGAGGCGTGCGAATCCTCTTAGCCACATACTGGGCGATATGGTCCGGAGGGACCCATTCGGCAGACCGCGGGTGACGCAGGTCGTCCGGGTCAAACAGGGGGTTCCCCTGTGGGTCTAAAAGCCCTTTTTCATTATCCCCAGCGGGGTCTGGCACTTTTCTACGGGGAACGGCAGAGGACCCAGAAGGGGTTACACCCGTAAGGGGTTGGTCCTCGCCAGACTCGTCCTCCCCATAGGAGTCATATTCCATAACATCGGAATCATTGTCCACACTCCGGTCGGTATCCGACCCATCATCCAGGGCTCTAGCCCGTTTCCACAATCTAGCCTTTTTAGCCCGGCCAGGGGCTCTTGTGCGCGTGGGATGCGCGCTATCTGCGACCGCCAGAGGCGTGTCAATCATGACAGGCAAAGCCTGCATCGAGGAGTGGGACCCGATATGTCTAGCCTTAGCCTTCGCCTTACGGGCACCCGGCACAGTTAGGGCAGGGGAGGGGGACCCCACACCCAGGGGGTTAGGGGCAGCCATAGAAGGCAAGAGCACAGACTGAAGGGACTGGGCAAAAGAGGATGAGACAGTCCCCATAGCGGAGGCAATAGCCTTTTCAAGGGAGGAAGCCATAGTAGCTTCTAACAGGGCCTGGAGCTCCTGAGAGGCCATAGCGCCCTCAGGATTATCTACTGGAAAATCCCCAGAGGGGACGGTAGGCCCATCCTTGCTATCCTGCATAATGAGGTACGAGAGAAGCAAACTGAATACTAGAAATGGGTTGATTAACCCAGCAGAACAGAGAAAAGCTAAACCTGATCGTTGGTGTAGTAAGGGGACCCGTAGTAAAGGGACCGACCGCACGGCACAGCAGGGTGAAACGAATGATCGCCCAAAATGGCCGCCGCACGTGTCAGGGTGTGTCCGTGGACCGGCTCCAGGCGGGGGAAGGGGCGCGTGCACCTACCCGCGTGGGCAGCCCGCGAGAGGGGAAAACGAGCACACTCAGTCGCGTTCACAGAGAAAAGGGGGGCACGCGGCTGAGGTAGCGCCGAGAAGCGGCAACAGGGGCGGTATGAGGGAAAACAGCCCGCGGCGGCGGGCAAAGCCCCTAGGGGAACCCCCAAATACACCAACGATGTAGGTACTAGATAGTAATCAACAATAAATAAAAACGACAATAATGAAACAAGCATAAGCAAAACATGAATCACAAGAAAACAAAATGCAATGAGTAGGAGAGCTCAAGTAAAATACTTAGCTGTCTGAGGAAGCAGCAAAGAAAGAGGAGGATTGTGGGAGACACAGGACTTATATAGCTACTTCCTCTGTTATGTGATTGGCTACTCGTTATGCCTGTACAGTTTTTTCTTTCATTTTTGATAATATTTATATTCCTCTATCTTTGCTGCTGAGGAAATAAAGAAAGAGATATGCATAATAGGAGCCTCCGTGTCTTTAATAAAATCAGACAACAGTTCCTCTTACTTCCTGGTTTGTTTAGCTCAGTTTAGCTAAATTCAAGAAGCAGCAATTGCTCAGAGCACCTACCTTGCAAAGACATCTTATTGAGCTGCATTTGGAAGTCTGTGATTGGACAGACACACAAATTGTGAGCGCTTGTATAGGCAGCAGACAAGAGAACTGCAAATGTTGCCAGCTGTTTTTAGATATACCCTTAATGAAAAAATGTACAATAAAATACATAAAGGTTTTCATTGTGGTTACATCTACTACACTTCGATTTTTATTTATGTTGTAATTGGGCAGTGGAGTGTCCCTTTAATATCACAAAAGGTACTTTCACTCTTACTGAAAAAGTGTGCCATTTAGTATCAAATTAATCCAAAGATTGTTCCTAACCTAAAGCCATAAAAAATTGTGAAAGGTATATTTACTGTTGAAAGGCATATTTACTGAATCGTGTTATGTTGGCATGATTTCTGCAAAATGAAGACTCCTATAACATGATATCTATATCCACCAGCTTGAAAAAATGTAAATGTTTTAAACTGGACAGCCTCTTCATAAAGAAATTGTTAATGTTAAAACACTTTAAAACACACTATCAGAACTATTTAATGGTCCTGGAATTGATAAGAATTGATTATGGAATTGCAAATTACAAGTCAAGTCAAATTAAGCTGAGGCATAGTTATCTAATCCTCAGTACTAGAGTGTGATAAAATTATGTTAGACCCATGTTATGTTAAACTAAGTGGTTCTGACTGCCCTGTGAAGTGTTTTCTGGAGATGGACTATTTTGGTGATATGATTTGATCTTGGCTAGAATATTGTAACACTTGATTTATGCTGTTCTACATCTGACAAGTAGTTTTTCCACTTTGACCTATGGAAATGTGACTTTGGCGAGTTAATTAGATGACATCATAAGGAAGTCAATGCTTTTTTCATCACCTCCTTAGAAGTAAGCCCATTGATTCTAAAAGCTGGTTTAATGTCCTTCTGTCCTTGTTTTGCTTTTCTATAATTCTCAACTAGGTTCTTCCCTGTAACGTGTGTTGATCTCCTTACAGAACCACACAATTAAAAATCCTGCTGTTACAATTTATTTGTGGATCCACCCATGGCCGCCTTATCGTATCCTCACTTTGAATTTCAGAGGTTTAAACATACAGGAACGCAGATCACATCTACAGCAGGACCTCTGCAAATGTCGCATCTCCATAGCCTTTTTGCAGGAAACCCACTTTAACCCCTTAAGGACACATGACGTGTGTGACATGTCATGATTCCCTTTTATTCCAGAAGTTTGGTCCTTAAGGGGTTAAAGAAGGGGCGGCACCACTGTGGAAAAGTAAACATTACCCCAGTGCAGCTTGCAGCAACCACCCCATAGCACGTAAGGCTGGAATGGCTATACTGTTGGAAGCAAAGATGCAATTCCAAGAGATAGAGAGTGTAATGGATCAGGGCGGCAGATATAGCTTCCTGAAAGGCAATATCCAAGATCGCAGATACACATTCACAACAATATACATACCTGATAATAATCAAACCCAATATGTCCACAAAATACTTTGTAGCTTTCGTCACTCACTGAGGGAACCATGATTCTTGGAGGTGACTTCAATGTCCTCCTAAACCCAATCACCGACTCATCTATGGGTCATAGCAGCATAGCACAAAGTGCCTACAGAAATCCCTACGAAATCTACGACTGGTGGATTGCTGGAGATGCACTCCGTGGATAAAGAATACACTCATTATTCGGCATTCCATCAGCGATACTTGCAGTGGTGACTACATATTTCTTCAACAAGAACAGATAGCAAACATATGAGCAGCGGAGATAGGTACGGCTATATGGTCAGATCATGGCCCAGTGACTCTGGAGATAGATTCGCCGAGGACATGATCTGTCACTTGGTCCTGGAGAGTTAACAGCTCCCTCATATAAGACTTGGAAATCAGGGAGAAATAATCTGAGGCTCTCTCCTCCTACTTCGAGATGAATACACCGGGTGAACTCATGACAACTACCATTTGGGAAGCACATAAGAGCTTCATCAGGGTACCCTAATCCGCTTAGCATAAAAAAAAAAAAGAGAGAATCACAGTGTCAGATCACCAAACTCATTGAGAAAAACATCTCGAAACCCAGTGCAAACAATCCCAACTTGTGGCAACCCACAGAGAACTATTGGAGGTACGTTGGCAATTCCACACACTCATTTCTGCTCTGTGCAACGGTTGAAATCCTTTTTCTGTCAACACGCTAATAAAAGAAAGACTTCGACCAGACAAGGCAGATACATTGGACTTGCCGATCACGGAGGAAGAGGTGGCAGCAGCGATCAAGACAGCTAAAACCGGGCAAGCCCCAGGGCCAGATGGCTTTTCCCTGGACTACTTCAAGAAGTTTTGTCACATATTACTTTCTAAATTAAACCAGGTCCTTAACGCTCTCACAATGGAAAATCGCTTCCACTCCGAGTCACTGGCTGCCACTATAACTGTCCTTCCAAAACCGGGTAGGGATCCTGAACTGTGTGGCAGCTACAGATCGATATATCTGCTCAATGTGGACGTCAAACTGTTCACTAAGATCTTGTCTAATAGGATCGGGAAACTGTTACCGAGGATCGTACACATGGATCAAAAAGGATTTATACCAGTTAGGAAGGCTAAGGATAGCACTCTACGGGCACTGTCAATCCAACACCTAGCGAGGCGATTAGGAGAACAAATTTTCTTCTTATCGACCGATGCTAAGAAAGCATTCGACCGAGTTAACTGGTCCTTCTTTACAGCCACACTGCAGGAGATGGGATTCGGTTGGAACACGCTGAAATGGATAAGTGCACTCTATAGTTGCCCCAGCGCCAAAGTACGAGTAAACAGTGCTCTCACGGATGCTTTTCAGATACGGAACAGTACCAGACAAGGATGCCCACTATCCCAAATGCTATTTGCACTAATCCTGGAGCCATTCTTGGAAGCCGTACGGAAGTTTGATCATGTTAAAGGTTTTACATGGAAGGCCAACACCCATAAGGTGGCTGCTTATGCGGACGATCTATTGTCCTTCATAAATGATCCCAAGACAATTCTACCTCACCTAGTGGACCTGTTCAAGACATATGGCGAAATCTTGGGATTCAAATTGAATATGTCCAAATGTGAGGTAATCAACATCACGGACCCAGTAACAGAAAATGATACCCTGCGACACTAGTTCCCATTCCGATGGTGCACTTATGAAATATCTAGGTTCTCACTTGTTACCACAGTGACCTATACCAAATAAATTTTATACCTCTCTTACACCACATAAGAATTATTTGAAGAAATAGTCTTACCCTCATATATCCTGGTTTGGAAGAATTGCAGTTCTAAAAATGAATGTGCTACCTAGACTTCTTAATCTATACAAACACTCCCCCTTGCCCTTCCTACAGCCTACTTCGCATCTCTACGATCTTCTAGGATACGGTACGTGTGGAATGGAGACAAGGCAAGACTCCTCCATGAAATATAATGCCTCCCTAGAGCCTCCATGAAATATAATGCCTTCCAGACTTACGTAAATACCACCACGCAACTGTCCTACAAAGAATACTAGAATGGCACATCCACCGGTTCACAAACAATGGATTGAACTCGATAAGAGTCACCTACGACCATCCCTACTTACGGCAGTGTGGAACTCAAAAAGGCCTACACAGACAGATCTGGATTTGACCTCTCCAGTGACACAAATGTTAAGGACATGGGACAGCATCTATCCCCCACACCGAGCCCGAGGATTCAGATACAACATAATGTTCAACTAGGGGGTGGACTACTACCTAGAACATGGGAATTCTTGGGCGTCGGTGTCGACCCTCTTCCAATCCATAAGCTCTTGTACAACACGGGCCTGATACCACTGCTGGAAATGACTGGAGGGAATTCACCATCAAGACTGCAAACATTTAGGTACACACAAATCAGATATTTCTACCAGAAGCTCCCAAATAGAGATGCAAAACACCGCAACCTCACATGGTTTGTGGATCTCTGCAATGCAAAACCAATCTGAATAGCCTCCCACCTATACCAACATCTCCTCATGGGACATCTAGAGAGTAAAAACACTTTTAGAAGGCGATGGGAACGGATCCTGGACAAGTCCTTCACCGACGCTCAATGGGAAAAGATACTAATAGTTCACCACAAGTTCTCCTCTAGTTCCAAATATCAGGAATCAAACTTTCTAGCATTTTGATACAGAACACCTGACAATTTACACAGAATTTTCCCGACCATACGTACCCAATGTCTGCTGGAGATGTGGAGTGGGCCCGGGAACAGTAACGCATATATGGTGGGAATGTGAAGCTGAAGGTGGAAGAGATTCTTGGTGACATGGGATGTCTAGATATGGAGACAGCCCTACTACACTCCACACCGTTAAACATCACAGCTTACAAAAAATCGATCCTTCGACATCTACTAAACGCATCCAAATCCTTGATTCCATTGCACTGGAAGCAAGATACGACCCCTACGATGGGAGAAAAGATGGACAGGTTGGAGGAGATATACGTGGCAGAGTCTCTCCAAGTCTCCCTGATTATTTGTTAATAATTGATGAGAAACATGTGGAGCGCTGGTGACTGTGGCTGGCTTAGGTTGACACGAGGAATGAGGGGGGTGGGAGGGGGAGCACAGTCCTAGAAAGTAGTGATATGGAATAGAAGATATGGAAAATAGGGTGCAAGGAGAGCTTCTTATATGGAAGTGAATGAGAGAGGAATGTGATCGATCACATTCCTCTCTCATTCACTTCCATATAAGAAGCTCTCCTTGCACCCTATTTTCCATATCTTCTATTCCATATTACAAGATACATTATGATGCTCACATCCCTCTCCTTTAATTGTGGTAGCACACAAAATATTGGGACATACAAAAAAAGAAACATTTGCGGCCTTGACGCTTCTATTTGAATCTCAGATATGAAGTACAGACCACAATATGTACTATTTAGCAGATTAGCAGCAAAACAATTAGAATGTTTACAACTGCACTGTAAGCACACTATTAGACGCTTCTATTTTACTCTCAGATATGACGAGCAGGCCCCAAAATGTACTATTTAGCAGATTCACACCCAGAAAATAAGAATGTTTACCACTGCGCTGTAAGCACACTATTAGACGCTTCAATTTGACTCTCAGATATGAAGTGCACCGCAGGCCCCAAAATGTACTATTTAGCAGATTAGCACCCAGAAAATTAGAATTTTTACAACTGCGCTGTAAGCACAATATTAAAAGCTTCTATTTGACTCTCAGATATGAAGAGCAGGCCACAAAAATGTACTATTTAGCAGATTAGCAGCAAAACAATTAGAATGTTTACAACTGCGCAGTAAGCACGGTATTAGACACTTCTATTTGACTGTCAGATATGAAGAGCAGGCCCCAAAATGTACTATTCAGCAGATTAACACCCAGAAAATTAGAATGTTTACCACTGCGCTGTAAGCACACTATTAGATGCTTCTATTTGACTCTCAGATATGAAGTGCAACCCACCAAAATAACTATTTAGCAATTTAGCACCCAAATCATTTTAAGTTTTAAAACTGTGACAGCAGTATTTGACGCTTCTATTTGACTCTCAGATATGAAGTGCACCCCACTAATGTACTATCCCACTAATGTACTATTTAGCACCAAAAAAATTGACTTTTTAAAACTCCGATGTAACCGCGGTATTTGAAGCTTCTATTTGAAGTATTTGAAGCTTCTATTTGACTCTCAGATATGAAGTGCATACCACTAATGTACTATCCCACTAATGTACTATTTAGCACCAAAAAAATTGACTTTTTAAAACTCCGATGTAACCGCGGTATTTGAAGCTTCTATTTGAAGTATTTGAAGCTTCTATTTGACTCTCCGATATGAAGTGCACCCCACCCCACCAATGTACTAGTTTGCAGAATTCTTTCCTAAGCTGTCCCTATCAGCACCAGCATCCTCTCCCTACACTCATATATAGAGGCTGGGTCACATGCTGCACTGGCCAATCACAGCCATGCCATTAGTAGGCATGGCTGTGATGGCTTCTAAGGGCACACGAGTCAACGCATGTTGATTGGCTGCCCTGCAGCCTTTGAAAACACGCCATTAAATCGCCGAACACCCAACTCCAACCCGAACGTACAGTGATATGTCCCTGTTCGGGTACAGGGTCCAAAAAACATAATATTCGGTACGAACCCGAACTTTGCAGTTCGGGTTCGCTCAACTCTACATACAACTTATCCGCTAACTTGTAAAATGGGTAATTTGCTGTTCTATCTTGATCATAAGGTTCACACTTTCTGTTGCTAAACCATGCTGTACAAACATGCTGGAAATCTATTTGTAAGAATAAATCGATCACTTTTTGCTCTTATGATATGGCCTGCTGGACTTGCGTGTCCCCTCCACCTGAAACACCTTTGCCACATGTATATGCTCATTGTGGTTATACTCAATAGAAAGCTTTGATTCTTTAAAAAAAAGAAAAGGAGAGGTAAGGACTTTCAATTTTAGAAGTATTTTTTTACTGAATGCTTGGTATTCCCAGTTACACTAATACTTGTGGATGTTGCTTATTAGAATTAGCAATTTCATGGAGCACTGCGTATCCCCTGATTTCTAATTATTATGGGATAGCACCGTTTTCATTGTTTAGAGAAAGGGGGCATTCCTTTGACACTTGAGAGAGAGGTGATTCATAGATAATTTTCCATGGTTTGGCTGCTTTGACAGCTGTCCTTGGTTTAGCATGTTTTCTGATGAACTCTGATCATTTATATTTATTGTGTATGAAAAGTTCACCAGCTGTCAGCACTGAACCTTCTTTTTCCCTAACATTACCTGTGATTGGCTGTTTGACAGATGGCTCTGTCAGTTGACTGGAATGAAACAAGTCAGTTTTATACATAGTATTGCATGGGTAGCTGTACTAGAAGAATCTATAACATTGCTCACAGTCTGCTGGATAATAAACAATTTTATTGTGGGGGATTCCAAATTGCCCTCCAGTTGAGGAAGTGCACACTACGTGTGCATGAATGATTAATGTTTTAAGTACTTAGTTAATTATAGCTCCCTATAATTCACTCACAGTTTGTTCCCCCAATTAAAGGAAATGCTAATCAGATTTGTACTTAGTTACCCCTGTATGAAAGACACTTTTATTTGATTCAAGTGAATTTCCTCTAGGTAGCCTGGCCTGTCTCTCCTACCTCGGGCCAGACTTCATTTGTTCTAATAAACATAATTTGCTCTAATTTCCAACTGTGTTCTGATTAAACGTGAAACAGTAGGCAGCTTGTTTACTCTACGTGCACGTGATAAGTCACAGATATTTCCCTCTTATATTTATGTAATGTTCGGTGGAGGATTTAAAACGTATTAGCTTCAAAAACACCTATACACAAATACATAAATATCTAAATAAATAAAAAATCAAATAACTTCATTTTCTTACACTTTTGTGGGCCAGGCACTGCCCTCCTTAAACATTCTAAAAGTGTCAAATGTAAGTCAGTCTTAATTCATCACATCACATTCCATGTACTTATATCACCTAATTCAGCTAAGTAAGGGATACACGTTTGTCCTTTTCCATGAGATCTCAATCCATTTCCACATACCTTAAATAAAACAAATGCATAACACTTTAGACTTATTAACAAAACCACTAAAATAGGTCTCAATAGAAATCAATCAAACAACCAAATAGTTAGTTAGTCACTAAAAGGTACAAGAACCTACCTCGTAATCAGTGCAAGTACGGTACAGTTAAAAAATAGCAGAAACACTGTACAAAATATCCACAAGCATAGATGCAGCCATGCAACTGCTTACTAGACACCTATGTTATTTATAATGGTGGGAGGTGTATAAAACGTGAGACAGGGGATCTCATGATACACAACTATTACGGGGACACTTAATGTGGCCACTTTATCGCCATACTCTCTGTGTTCTTGGCCAGGGGAGAACTGGTTATATATGTGACCTGGGGGACAAATACAAACAAATAGAACTTTCTCTAATAATAAAATAATATAGTTAATAATTTAGTATTGTAATGTGAGGCAACATCCCCCAATATTCTCTATATTAGTGACGCTTAGGGCAACAGCCCCCCTGCCAACCTCTCTCTGATCTTGGCCTATTAAATGTGGCATGCACAAGTCAAGTGGCTAAAAGGCTCCGTGTCCTAGGTACACCAAATTCCCACTAAAAAGAACAATGCCCTACTTTGTAAAGAAATGTTGGTGAAAAGAGTTGTCTTCTCTAATGATGTCCTATTAAAAAATAAATTTTCACTTCTATGAAATCCAGAGTTGTCACCAGAGTTCATGTTTGCATATATCAAACGATGTTTAATATTTACATTTTAATAACTGAGAATCATATTTTTCTTTTAGGTGCTACTATAAGCGTGATAGTGGATATTAATATTAATATATCAGTGATAGTGTCAGCTTTAATTGCAACTTTTTACACTCTTGTTGGAGGACTTTACTCCGTGGCCTATACAGATGTTGTTCAACTGTTCTGCATCTTTCTTGGATTGGTGAGTAAATTATCTGAAAGAACATACTTTTATTGCAAAATATCCATGTCTGGGAAATAAATCCCCACTAGATAGAAGAAAAAAGTGTTATTTAAATTGAAACAAAAATGTGTCATGATAATGATATTAAATGACGTAACTCCTGAAACTAATCTAAATATATATTTACTTTTTTTTTTTAGCTGTGAGTTAATATGTATTAACTTCCACTTCTAATTTTAGAGAAGAAAAGTATTTGGTTTAACAGTTCTTACATATCCAGAGAGCTTTACAAAGTATAGCACTTTGCCATGGGGCTTTAATCTATCATTTGCAGTGCTTTTATACATAGAACTATGTAAGAAAACCCCGTGGGCTTTCAATCTAAAATGACAATATGCAGTGGGACAAAATGTAGCAAAGGGGAACCTACCGGTTAAAGCAGGTGAGGTGGGGGCACACGAGGAGGTGCTGAAATTAGCTAGCAGATTATTAATGATTAGCAAATGGTGATTTCACACAGATGGAGAATGAAGGTTTATAAATTAATTTTGAGACAGGTGGTGTTAGTATAGAGTGGAGGTCAATTGTATACTGCCCAAGGAAAATCAAAATGCAGTCCTTGATAATCAGTCTGTCGCTGCATTGAAAGGATTTTTTATGATGACAAAAAGTTTAAGAAATGCATATTGCAAAGTTGTTAATTAATGCATAAAATAGTAAGAAAACAATACACAAAATGTAATTGTGTCATCATACTAGTACCTTTTCATTCAGTCCCGAAGGCATGCTGATTTTCATAAATCCTTTTGGTGAGATGAGTCATAATGTAACAATTTGTCTTTCTTGGATTCTTGTAGTTCCTTTTTTAGTTTAAGTTTAAAATAAATGTGACATTTTATTGCACAGAGAATGGATAGGTTTGGTGTGCTTATACTCCATCTGCCCACTCCTTCTTTGGTTCATTCATTACGGTGATTGTTCTCTATAAAGTGATTGGATTCACGCCTCAAATGGATTTCCTTGTTTGTTTCCATTTGTTGCAGTCACCTTGAGTTGTGATCACATTTGTTACGTCATATCTCTTTGTAATAAATGAATCTGGAGCTGGGCTAGGGTGATTTTAATACAGAATAATACTGTGAGCATCTTCGAAGGGTAATACTTTACAAAATCTAAATACAAACGTTAATTAAAGACTGTATTATTTTTCTTTAAGAACTATTACCATATTTGATATGGGTTTGTATACCTTGTATAAAGCATCATCTGACATTTCCATTTCATTAATCCATCAAAACAATATTCCCAACTGAGTAATATAATTTTCATTTCCCCAAACTATAGTAATTTAGCATATGGAGATTAGCACTTTAAGAATGCATCAACATGTTGATATATAGGGTATACCAGTACCAGTAGTTCCCAATCCTACACTAACAGTTCATGATTCACCAGTTTATCATTTCTGTTCTAAAGGGAAAACATTGGGCTGTTGGTGTGCCCTGATGATGAAAAAAAAAAAAAAGGGCATGGCCGAGTATGTTCTTTTTTCAAAGATATGTGTCCAGATAGGTTTATGTATACTTTTGTATAGGAGTGCATGCGTTTGTGTGTGTAGTATGTTTGTGTTACTGCATGTTAGTATGTACGTTTTTATATTGGTATGCATGCAGTTTAGTATCTGTGTATCAGGTGTAATTTGTTTGTGGATATATTAATAAATATATAGGTATGCATTCAGATTATTGTGTAAGTAAATGTATGTTGGCATGCCCAATCATCTTTTGTCTTCCAATTTAGAATATCAGATGTATGATTTTAAGTCAATAGTGATATTAAATTGTAAGCTCACATGTTACAGAAGCATTTGTAGGATAGTTAGAGGATAAGAGAATAAAAACATGGATTCTGCCAGCCTGCAGCACAGGCAGAAGGGAAACTCGAGTGCATAAAATATTAGTAACTCTGTATATCTTAAATTGTTCTCTGTAGCATTTAACTGCTATATATACATATATAATACTCTTTGTGAACTTTCCAACCCCCATCCTTGAGGGTGGAATCCTTTACTTGGTCGTGTCTATTCTCTGAGGACTTCCTTATTTGCAGCTGACCTTTCATCCTAAAGCACACTTGAAAGGCTATAAACACAAAAGTGTACCCTACATGATCGCATCCTCCATTTCATACCAACCACTAATTATTTTAGAGGAATCTATAACGCAACCATGTACATCTGTACAGCTAATAAAGCTGAAAGACTGTGTTACTCAGCTAGCCTGCTGTCAGCAATTATAATTACTAAATTGTTGTCCAACCAGCTTAATAAAATGCTGCCTTTTTATCCTTTAGTAGTTGTTCTTAAAAATAAATACTTGCAGCTTTAAAATTTTCACAACATGCTATTGAATAAGAATCATAGTTATTTAATTGGTTTACACTTATAGCATAAACACACCTTAAATTCAAGTGACATTTTTTATGTTTTATTACAAATCAGAAAACATGTCTGCATTGTATTTTAACAATGCCTTTTAAAGAGCACGGTGTGCCCTTCAGTTTAATAACATTTCCTGCTTGGTGTATTGATGAATGGCATTCTAGTTTATCAATTTATCTTCTAGTGGATCAGCGTACCTTTCGCAATAACACATCCTGCTGTTACAGACATCACAGTGACAGCCGTTACAAAAGTCTACAAGGAACCATGGTTAGGCAGCATACAGTCTGCTGATATTTGGTCTTGGTTGGACAGTTTCTTGTTACTGGTAAGCAATGCTCCAGTCATGTAAGCCTTTTTCAATGTTTTATGTATTTACTGGTATGACTTATACCGAGGTCTATATGGTTCTGGGCACTCCCTGTCTCCACTACTGATGACGGAGAGTTAGTTCTCTGTCTCAACTAAGTCCTTCTCTCAGTCAATGAGCTAACCCTGCATTAGAGAATTTAGCTCAGGAGAACTAATTGAAGCTCCTGCTTAGGAGACAGGGGGTGGAACCTGGTGGATCCAAAATGTTCTAAATTGGTTTCACTCCTTGCAGTGATTATGGTGCCTGAGCACTCCTGGCATCATAACAACTCCAGTAAGCTATAGTGGTGCATGGAGTTCCCTATACAATTGGCCATGATGCCAACAAGCAATATATATGGAGGTATGTGTGGTGCAACGTTAGAATATGAGCTGGCCATGGTCCTGTTCTTGTTCAGATTACAATATATTTCACATAATTAAGTTGTTTATCTTTATTTATTTCAGAAATAAACTCCCTGACAGCAAAGTCAGGAATCACTGCCTCTGTCAGAATATTTCATTTGATAGATTAGATAGCTTGATAGATAGATAGATAGAGACAACTGAGGTCTTTATATAACCTTGACAAAGACCTCAGTTGAGGTTGAAACATTGATGTGTTTCCCCAATAAATCTGCTTAATGTTCAACCTTGAATACCTGGACAATTTTGTTCTTTTACTTACTAATTGACTATGATTTAGCCCACGTCAGGTCCAGTTAAGCACCTAGGATTGGAAGAGAGTGTGGTTTTCCTACTAGAATGTATACTGTATAACATGTAAACTGCTTTCTACTTGAATCCAAACACATATTTGAAATATCCTGTCTGCCTCATAACCTCTTCTGTAGCAAGCATCTACACTATCAAAAATTATGCTTAGTTCCTCATAGTCCTGTTGACAGTTGGTCCACTTAAATATGTACCAAAATCTTATCACAATATTTAATTGTTTGTGTTTTCAAGGATATTAATGGGGGAAAAAAAACAAAATCAATGGCTTCTTCCTGTTTCTAAACGTATACATATATTTGCAGATACTAGGAGGTATCCCTTGGCAAGCCTATTTTCAGCGAGTCTTGTCTGCTTCTTCTGCTACATATGCTCAAGTGCTCTCCATCTTGGCTGCATTTGGCTGCTTAGTGATGGCTGTTCCGTCTATTCTCATTGGAGCAATAGGAGCTTCAACAGGTATGTAAACATCTTAGTTTGTATTGTTTTATCTCTGTTTAATTTGTGATCTGTCTTAATTTCTCCATAGACCATAATATAAAATTTAAAACACAGTGGTTAAAGCTGACATATATTTAAAATGCAGTTATTCATACTGTAAAACATACCTTCACTCTCTGAGCAGATGGTAGGATCAAATGCTACGACTATGTTATTATGTCTCTGGCCAGATTCGCAGAGGAGTAAAATGTTACTGAATCTATCTATACTGATTGAATAATACACTTTTGATCACCTTACTAGAGTTGCATGGGTCTCCTTTTTCTATATTTTATTTGTATAATTTTTAATGAAGAGTTTGTCCTATGCTTAAAATATTTTGAGAAAACGGATATTTACTCTTAACACATGATTAACACCAAACTACAGGACACAACACTTTTGACATTATCTCATGAGTAATAGAAGAATTCAATAGATGGACAGAATGTCACCAGTAATCTGACTTTTCAAAGTACACACTTTTATGGCTTTCTAATACTCCAACTAAACCAGCTGTTACTTGGAATGCTAACATGCGAGGATGGAGATGTAACATTTTGAATATTGATTATTTGCAGACTGGAACCAGACAGATTATGGTTTACCTGACCCACAGTCCAGAAATGAAACAGATATGATCTTACCAATTGTACTTCAGTACCTATGCCCTGCATACATTTCATTTTTTGGCCTTGGTGCTGTGTCTGCAGCTGTGATGTCATCAGCAGACTCCTCCATTTTATCTGCAAGTTCTATGTTTGCCAGGAATATCTATCAGCTGTCATTTAGACAAAATGTAAGTATTTTTGCTAATGTCTTATTCTGATAATGTATTTTTTTATATGACTTTGAACATACACGTATGTTAGTTCTAACTTTATGTTTTAGATAACATTGATTGTGATTGAGAAAAAAAGTCTAATTTCTAATAAACCAAAAGAAAAGTAATTCAATATTGCCAACACGTTGATAGAGTAATGCACTAAAACACTTGTCATACAAATCAGCTCTCACAGTGATGGAACATGTCTATGCAGTATGGGTTTGCAATACAAATAATTGTATTAAATATACATTGATAAATGCATACTCAATGAGAAAATAAAATATAATGAAAATCAGCAATTCATTGTTATCATAAAGGATGATACTTTTCTTAAAATAAAAACTGGACTGAATATGATTTGGTACAAACACTTTAAGAGTTCATATGTTATAAAAAAGGAGCTAATAATAACATTTACAGATATTTGCAATATGAAAAAATAGAATAAAAATGTTTAATTTTAAGATATGTAAATATTGTAATGTCTTCCCCTCAAAGAGGCAGTTACTAGTTATTGAATGTGTGTAAGGTAAGAAAAAACAAGGCAAGGTTTTATAGAGTTTACAAGGCCATTAGTTGTTTATTTTAAGAATTAAAGAACCATTTTATTTCCATTGTGTGTTTGGGGAATTTGGAGGCCAAGGCAACACATTGAACTCTTTGTCATGTTCCTCAAACCACTCCTGAACTATTTTTTGCAGTGTGGCACGGTGCATTATTCTCCTGAAAGAGACCTCCGCTGTCAGGGAATACCACTGCCACGAAGGGGTGTACATGGTCTTCAACAATCTCTAGTTAGGTGATACATATCAAAGTAATATCCATATGAATAGGATCTAAGTTTTCCCAGCAGAACACTGCCTCTGCCAGGCTGCCTTCTTCCCTTAGTGCATCCTGCAGCCATCTCTTCCCCAGGTAAACTTCGTATATGCACCTGACCATCTACTTTATTCAAAAGAAAACATGATTCATCAGACCGGGCCACCTTCTTCCATGGCAATGAAAACAAGAAAGGAAAATGCAGATTGCATCAATTGACAGACATATATTAAGTATTATAGACAATTATGAAGAAATTTACAACTGGACATAGTCCACAATTTTCTCTATTATAATAATCTTGCTTCAGTTTACAACCTGCTGTAGTTTAAATAGCATGCAATGGTATAATTCCACTTGTGGAGTTGTACTTCTTGTGAGTGACAGTCAATGGTGACCAGTGGTAATTTTGTAAATTGACATGTAATATATAAGAAATACACCAATAAAGAAGGAGTTTGCATCATAAGCTCAGTATGTTAGGCAGGTGGTGGTACAATGCCCACCATATGGATATCAGTTGGTCTGGTATCCATACCATAATTCAGAGCAACTGAAATCCATATGGTGGGGATTGTACCATTATCTGCCTGGCATATTGAGTTTATGACGCAAGCTTCTTCTTTGTGAATGTGCTTCTTATTTATTAGGTGTCTTACATTGATTTAAAATATCACACTATTTACTGCTTTTGGTTGTCAATCACAAGACATACTGATTCACAAGTGGGATTATACCATTGCATGCTATTTAAACAAGAGCTGATTGAAAGCTCTGGAAAATGTAAGTGGGCATTCATATATTATATGTAGTTTGTGTTCCACCCTATATACAAGTATGCACCATTGGTTTGTTTTGTTCTGTTCTCTTTCATATGCCAATGGGTCTAATTGCAAACTCTATCTGAAGGAAGATTATTTGATACAGAGAATTGTGGGCTACATCCGGGTGGACTTTTCTTCATAATATTCTATTATACTTAATATTTGTATGTCGGTTGGCGCAACCTGTATTTTGTTTTTGTCTGTTTGTACTTGTTATTAGGGGTTAAAGGGAGTCCACCTTTCTTTACAATGTTTGCAGCCTCACATTACCCACTGGTAATTACTTTTCCACCTTTTATATATATCTTCAATTTCTATTTTATTTTAACCTTCTTCCATTGCTCTATGGTCTAGCTCTTACACTTGTGTCCCCATTAAAGGGACCATCGACAGTGGACAGTGGTCATCATGGGCACCTTGAAAGGTCTGCGGCTACACAATCCCATACACAGCAAACTGCAATGCACTGTGTGCTCCGACACATTTCTATCATGGCCACCATTAAGTATTTCATCAATTTGCTCTACAGTAGCTCTTCTGTGTGATCAGGTCAGACTGACTACCCTTGGCTCCACACATACATCAATGAGACTTGGACGCCCATGACATCGACACCATTTCACTGGTTGCCCTTCCTTGCACCACTTTTGGGAGGTAGTAACCAATGCATAACAGGAACATCCCACAAGACTTGCCATTTTAGAGATGCTTTAAACCAGTCGTCTATTTAACCCTTATCAAAGTCACTCAAATCTTTTCGCTTACCCATTTTTCTTGCTTCCAGCACATGGAATTTAAGAACTGACTGTTCACTTGCTGCCTAATGGCAGGTGCCATTGTAACGATATAATCAATGTTATTTACTTCACCTGTCAGTGGTTTTAGTGTTGTGGCTGATCAGTGTTTATATATAAACATTTTTAGATAAAGAGTCATTGTGAGTGGGGCTATTTATACTCACTATTTTAATATAACGTTATCCATGTTATGCTTTCATTATCCTTTTTTTATTTAATATCCTAAACACTAAAATCAGTGTTTATTAAATACCCTGCTTTACCTATAGTACCCTAAAGGGGTATTTGTATTGATAACTTGCTTCACCTGCCCTGAAGGGGCATTTGTATTGATAACTTGCTTCACCTGCCCTGACGGGGCATTTGTATTGGAATATTCATTTTGTGCTCTTGGTTATTTTTGTGTATTGTTTATTTACTTTTGGTTTTGGGAGAACACTGTTTTGTGCTGCATTTAACTTTTTAAGTGCTACATTCATATATATTTTAAATTCACATTTTTTTGAAGCACCCTTGCACTTGTTGGCTATATTATCTAAACTTCTCTGAGATGCCTGGTCTGGTTGCATGGATTCTTTGTGACAACCTATTAGCAGTCTCTCTGGTCTGCATTTCATGACATCAATTTGGTGGAGAGAGAAAGAGGAAATCCTTGCACACTGCCTGTGCTGCATAAATCAATCTATGCTGTCACTGTTAGCACTGAAATACTGCTGGCTCTGTAACAGCCACAATAACAAAATGTGCAGCTAATAGAGCTTCAGTGCTTGATCTCGGGAGGAATTATATTATGGCTGACATAATGGTGGAGCTCTGCAACACATTTATATGCACTAAATATTACTGTGGAGCTGTATAATATACTCATATGCACTTCATATTACTACAGCATTCTGTTACACACTCATATGTACTGCATATAACTGCAAAGCTCGTTACTGATATACACTGATATGAACTGCACATTAACACAGAACTCTGTAACATGCATTCACGAGGTTCTACCCCTTATTTATATAGCCACACGTGCCAATTATCCCTCTACTGCTCATAATTTGAATCCTAATATTACCCACGAAAATAACCTCTCTGTCTATCCAATATAGATTCTATTTTGCCCGGAAAATTTACCTCTTTACTCCTTAATCTAGATCCTCACATTCCCATGGTATCTAATACCCTCCAATTACCCAGTTTACATTCCCATAGCTGATTTCCCCCCTCCTTTTGACTTAGAAACGAACACAGAAACACTCACAGACATACACTGTCATACAGACACTACAGACATTAACATACACATGCATACAATCACACTCACATATCTACAATTACAAACATAAAGTCACTTACACAAACACACATTGACAGTAATACAAACAATTATTCACCTATTCACAGTAGAAGTTAGCTCTCTGGCTTTATCATATCACGTAAGATGGACCCTTGATTTTTAAAATCATAGAATTTTTGAAACTTTTACATTTTTTTTTTTCATTTGAAAGAATCGGTCTGGACATCTAATAACATTTATTTCGAAAACAAAGAGAGCCTGCATCAGCTTATAAATTGGTCAAAAAGTTAATTTTAAAAAATATATATTTTGGTGCAGCATTGTACAACATGTGTTCATAACATCTTAATTTTTTTTTCTTTTTAATTTGTAGTCACGCTGTAAAAATATATTATCTGGAGAATCTGGAGAATTTTATAGCAGATATGATTTCTGAAATTCTGAACGAATTTGTTATATTGCAGTTTCATACTTGTTATTATATTTTGTGCCTATACAATTTTACAGAGTTACCATAGTGACATGATTTCAAAACTAAATCCGATTATGTATTTTACAGGCATCCGAGAGGGAAATTGTCTGGGTCCTGAGAATCACCATATTTATATTTGGAGCGTCAGCAACCGCCATGGCCTTACTGGCACAGTCAGTGTATGGTCTCTGGTATCTCAGTTCTGACCTTGTGTACATCATCATTTTCCCCCAGCTTCTCTGTGTTTTGTTCATTAAAGGAACTAACACCTATGGCTCTATCGTAGGATATGTTTTTGGACTCTTTCTCAGAATTAGCGGCGGGGAGCCATACTTGTACCTACAGGCCCTAATCTGCTACCCTGGTTGCTATGCTGATCCTAGAAATGGTATATACTTGCAGAGATTTCCATTTAAAACCGTTTCCATGCTGGCTTCTTTCTTGGCAAATGTATGTGTATCTTACTTAGTCAAATACTTGTTTGAGAAGGGAACAATATCACCAAAATTAGACTTCCTAAATGCTGTGATAGCCAAGCACAGTGACGAAATCATGGACAAGACCACTCTAGTAAAAAATGACAATATCAATTTATCTGAGTTAGCCCCTGTCAAGCCAAGACACAGCGTTACCCTTCCTACCACGTTCACCAATAAGGAAGCCATCAGTGACTTGGACTCCAGCCCAGAATCTCCAGAGTTGGAAGATAAGGACATGTGACAAAGCCATAAGAACATTGCTTCTCTCACACTGAAACAATGAAAACTATATTATACTGATACTCATGGGTGAGCAGCGATTTAGTAAAACCACTTTTTTTTTAACTTATAATCAATGTGCAGTTCAATAACCGATTATAAAATAATCACAATCCAATGTCATTGCACAATACCAATATAATTTCACAAGTGAAAACAGGCTGTTTAACCATCCCAGAGATGAAGGCACTTCCTACCCATTGCTGTTCTAGCATTGATTGATGTTCAGTATCATTTTACATGACAGTACCTAACACGCCAATTGCACTTTTTATTGATTTAGTTACCTTTTTTTTTAATATAACTTAGCAATAAGGGATTAGGTTAGACCAGTAAAGAGTCTGCAGAATCTCATTCCTGCAAATTGACAGCATTCCTTTGGCATGTAACAATGGTAGGTTATATAGATACATAGCCTACTTTTGTAGTTTTATTGTCGAAGCCAATATTTCTTATTCGTAAAGTACAGTTTAGACTTCTCAAGTTTCTTCATGTTTGGCTTTTTCTCTTTTGTTGTTTGTGTGGTTTATTGTAATATTGTACAAAACACCAGCACTTTTGCACATTTTTTATGCGATTGTTTGAAACCATTCATCTTTACAGGGATTTGTGCAAATTGGACATCAGTGTTTGCTACGATGGCTTTATTGTAAATCAGCCTTGTTCTTCCATATTATTTCAACTATTTTATAGATAGACCCTTATACATCTGTCCGATACGTGTCTCTTTTATGGATTATGAAGACAAGCTATGACTATGTATATATAAAAATGTTGAAGTTCATAATCACATAAACAAATGTGAATTAGTTAATAATTATTACTTTACTTTATGCATAGGCTTATTTATATTTTATATCCTTTCAGATACCATCATAATTGAGTGTGCAATAATAAACCACCCATTTTAAGTGCACGCTTGTTTATATACATTTCAAGTAATGGCCCACATTATCATACCAAACCCTTAATTTTTCTGATGAGGCACTCATAATCAATAACCGCCTGAAAAGAAAAATGTCCCAAGATGTCGATGTAGGTAATACAGATGTAGGTTATACGGATTCTATGAACAAAGCCTGGGCCTGATGTGCTGCTTTTAAAACATGACATGCTCTGTTGGATAGAGTTACAATAGAACGTTGCTTAATGTTATTAAAGAGGAGATCTATGTAACACGTATATGTATATGTAGAAAATGCCTACTTTTATATCATGAAAATTAACGCACTCAATAATAATAACATTGTCTTAACACTTGTCTTACATTTGTTATGTCTCTATGTTGACTAATCAGATCAAGTGCTTCTTAAAATGCAAATATTCAGTGCATGATATGAAATATAAAATCAACTTCAGCAAACATCTAAGTAAAGATAGGCAAGTGTCTTAAGTAAACAAAAATTCAAATCCAGGTTTTCCTCTGGGTTAAATAACCATATCAATAAGGAATCACATGCTTTACCAACTGTCTGTAAAATTTTACTTTTATTGCAGCATTAAAACCCATACAAAACACTTTAAATAGAGAAGGCTCAAAAACAAAACAAAAAAAATAAACTAGACTTGTACACAGTGACAAAAAGCCCGGCACTTGTGGCGGGCTTATGCAATGTATGATCATATACTGTAACTAAACCCCCATTATTTATGCCTGGGCGAGGTGGTTTTAAATAAATCTATTACGTTCTGTGAGACTTGAAATTGCTGTTTAGTGAATGAGTGAGTTAACAGCCTCTTGTATGTTATAAATATATAATATATATATATAGAGAGAGAGAGAGAGAGAGAAGTATTTATAGAGAGAAAGAGAGAAGTATTTATATATATATATAGAGAGAGAGAGAGAGGAAGAGAGAGAGAAAAGTATTTATATATATATATATATATAGAGAGAGAGAGAGAGAGAGAAGTATTTATATATATATATATAGAGAGAGAGAGAGAGAGGGAGAAAGAGAGAAGTATTTAGAGAGAGAGAGAGAGAGAGGGAGAAGTATTTTATATATATAGAGAGAGAGAGAGAGAGAGAGAGAAGTATTTAGAGAGAGAGAGAAGTATTTATATATAGAGAGAGAGGGAGAGAGAGAAGTATTTATAGAGAGAGAGAGATTTGTATACATAAATATACATACATATTGTACTGTACACTGATTTTCGTGACATATGGTTCACAGATCAAGTGAAAAGAAATAACCAATAAAAGTAAAAGGAGCAATAAAAAAATCTATATTTACATATTTATATATTATATGTTTATTAAATATATAGAGATTTGTTTCCTCTGTTGGTCACTTCTCACTTGATCTGTGAATAAAATCGACATTTAGTGGCTATCAATCAAATATTTTTGTTTGGTGCCATGGACAGAACTCTGAATCCCAAAATGAAGGAAACTGTTTGATGTATTGTAAATTTTGTTTATTTCCTGCTTAATCCATGTAATGTTTCTAAATTTTGGGAATTTACAGGAACTGCCTGTCGATCGCCCCAAATTCTGACAAATTGAAGTTTTTTATACGCAATGTGTTGCACGAAACTTAATAGGTTTATTTGTTATTTGTTTTGTTGTTCATTTTGTTGTCCCTTTTCGGTTTGGTTATTTAGCATCACAGAAAACCTGAATTAGAATTTTGTTTAATTAGTGAAGCTCATTTTCTGAACGGAAGCCCAGCGAGGATGGTCCTATGGTAAGATAACAGTTGGAATAGGATAGGAGTTAAAGTTTACTGCTTGGAGCCATTAGTGTTTTATTTGTATACATAAGTATCTCAAAAGGGACATTACAGTCACCCAGACCACTTTATCTCAATAAAGTGGTAGGGGTACAGTGGCCCTGTCCTTTTAACCCTGCAATGTAAACCATTGTAGTTTTTCTATCAATTGTGATGTTTACATTGCAAGATTAAATCCATGTTTAGTGGCTGTCACACTGATAAGTTTGTGTGACGCTGATATGGTTTCACAAAAATCATGCCTGCACCTCCACTCAGGTGCATCTCAAGAGCTACAAAAGTGACCTCCCATATTACCCTATCCAATAGCAAGCAACTATGATAGGCTGATAGCATGGGGCTAACCTACCTCCAACAGTCTCTGACTATAAATGACATCAAGGATGGATGGGGTAATGCATACGTTCACGTCCATGTTAACTCAGTTGCAGCAAGCCATACTTTGGGTGCTATAAGAGCCATAATTTTTGTTAAATCACTTGAAAATGAAATTCACTATGGTGACGGCAAACAAAGGCTCTTTGGTTTATAACCACTACTGTGAATGATTATTGACCATAACTGTCAACACCATAGCCACCAAAAGATTGCGATGGGTACTTAACATGTTTGGAGGAAGAGACAGGAGTAATCATTAGTAAATGATGGTTGCTTTGCAAGATATCACAAAATGTCAGTGAATAAAAAAACACAAACATTGACTTCATTTTTACATATAATATTTACCTAATCATGTCAGCATTCCGGCAGGTATCCCCATCTCTAACTGTTTAATGTATGTAATTGTAAATCATCTGGTGTTCCATGTGTCCATTATTCCATTATTACAAACGTGAATATATTTTAGTCTGGTCAAATCTGTCTTATGTTTGTTCTTGAATTGTTAATATGAGTTAATGTGGCATCTATGTTGCAAGCACTATTACCGAATACCTACCCCTCACTGAAAAGCAGTATCTTGTAGAGCACAAAGATATGATTAATGAATTCCTGCTGGCAAACCATTCTATATATATTCTGAAATTCTAATTAGGGGCTGCTTCATGCCTTGCACATAAACAATACAAAACATTACAGTGGAATCATTGCAATTACTAAAATGGTCGTAGCACTTGACCGTTGTATATTTTGTGTTAGATAATGCTAAACAACTTGAATATTCCATGTTAGCTTTCAATGTAGATTGTCGAATAAATGATAAACTAGACTGTAAATCAGAGCAAATTAAAACATTATAGGAACACTACAGTATTTGAGTTTGTGTAGTTGGTAACGGCATTTGGGTTTAATCACTAAACAGTAAGTTGTGTTGAGTTGGAAACTAACAAGCACAAAAATTGAGCACATTGATATAAAAATAGTCTAGTTAAAAAAAAATGCAGTGTTGACCTAGATGTTGGATTTATCTCTGTTATCAGTGTATGCAATGTGACTTACAGTATTTATCATTTATCTATGTACAATATAATAGTTTAGTGCCTCTAGTGAGCTCTATTAGAAACGGGGGAGGCAGCCATCTTGACGAGAGCTCCAAAAAGGCGACAGCTTTTATTGAAGCTTAATTGGTGCCTTACTGCATATGGTATTACCTGAATTTGAAAAACAGAATGATTAGTAGTTAATGCAACTCCAAAGCAATTCTAACACGTCTCATTTTGGCAGAGACTAAACACATGCCAAAAATGTATGTTCTTTTAAAATCACAGAGTTGTTTTTTAATAGATGTGCATTGGTTATATTTTGAAATCTATCATTATATGTTGGAATAATCACATAATTATACTTCAGTTAAAAGACGTAAGAGGAAATCTTATATAGAGGTGCTGTTCATGCATATAAACAGGTAACACAGAATTATTGGTTCATTAACATAAACATGTACACAATATAAATTAACAGTGTATTGTAACAAGCAATAATCTATTAATTATCCATAGAATTCTGTGTGCTCATTGTAATAAAGAGGAAGAGCAGAGAAGGGGAGAACATTACAATAATATCACACCCACGCACACACAAGTCTCGACACAAAACCGTAGAAACTTTGGATTACCCCCTTAAGGACACATGACGGAACTATTCCGTCATGATTCCCTTTTATTCCAGAAATTGTGTCCTTAAGAAATTGTGTCCTTAAGAAATGCGCTGTGGAAGATTCCCATAATATTGTGTTTTATTGATGGCTGAATTAATTCTATTTGTCCAAAAAAATCAATGTTGCCCTGCCTGTTAATCAAAGGGTCAGGTACCATGAGTACTACGGCTTCCATGGTATAAGATCATTTTTTCATATTAACTTGAAATGTCAGTCATTTGTTAGCGTGATGGAAAATAATGTTTATTGTGCATAGCTGTAATATGTTTCAAGTGTCTGCTGGTGTTTACCTTCAAATTGATGTTACAAGCACCAGGGAATGTTTCTTGGATGTTGTTGTCCTTTTACATGAAAGCTTTGGGTGGGGACCATAGAAGGTCCAACAACAGCAGAAGTACTATAGAGTAAGAATATCTCCTATAGATTTGAAGCCAATTAGTCTGGGTCAAGTAAAAAATAATGCCTGCATTGTGTATATTCTGTTCATTAAATGGAAAAAGTGCATTTTGGAAAACGTACAAATGGATATCCAGTATAATATTTCCCTTTTAAGTGTTATTGTGTCTGTGTATATAGAGAACCTGTATGCTGCGTCAATTCAGTCTTACAGTATATTTATGTATAAATAAACTCAGAGTATTTTCTGTTTTAAGCAGTAAATATATATTATGACATACTATATATGTCACATTTATTGTGAACATGCAATCATACATGTAAACCTATTTGTCATTTCGTGGAGAGGAAAATGTGTTGCGAGCCTGCCAGTTTGATATCTCAAATTGTTGTTCTAAAGCATATATTTTTGTTTGTTCAACAAATAAATGTACTAACATGCTTACCAAAAATATGTATGTATTTTTTCAATGCTAGAGTATCGTAATACATAGTGCCAAAGAAATTAACGAAAAACTGTGCAATGTCAGCTTTCTATTTATGTATTATATGTATATTTACATTCATTTATTTTATTAGTACAATAATATCATTTGTTTAGCATAGAGGTATAGATATGCTATAATAAATTTTCTTATTGAATCAAAACTTGCAATTTTAGTGATTCTAACGTGTAGTTATGGTGCACTGGGAGAGATATGGCATAGCAATGCTGGAAAAATACACAACCGAAATGAAAGAAATATACAATTATTCATAATGTTTTCATATAGTTGCCTATTTTTAAAATGATTTCAGAAACAAAACAGAAATTAAAGTATTTCTTCTATCTCTAATTCAGTCAACTGCCATAAGATTTGCATTTTCAAACCTGGATGTTTTGGTGCGTTGTTTTTGCTCTTCCATTTTAGTGCTACTAGTTTAGTGTAGCCGTTTTCCTGGCACAAAGCCGTTTTCCTGGCACTAAAGAATCCTAAAGTGCCCCTCCCCCCAACCTCCTCTGGCGTGCTAAAGGGGTTGGGATCCCTTCAGTCACTTACCTGAATCCAACGTCGATGTACCTTGGCGCTGGGTCAAGCTCTGGCCTAGCTTGCATTAGGATTTCCCCATATTATTCAATGCTTGCCTATAGGGAAAAATCTGATGCTGGAGGTTCTCATGCAGAGCGTGAAGTCATCCAGTGTCAGATGATGGACCAAATGTTCATTTCAAACCAGGAAGCCCTCTACTGACTGTCTACTAGAGGTGGAATTAACCCTGGATAGTAATTATTGCAGTTTCTCAATAACTGCAATAATTACTATTGCAGGGTTAAGGGACATGGAACATTGCACTCAGACCACTTCAATGAGCTGAAGTGGTCTAGGTGCATACAGTGTCCCTTTAATATGAGTTAAGCAGTAGGTTTAGGGGTAAAAATTGACTAATTTGAGTTAAGGTAAAAGGTTTGAGTTTTAAATTAAGATTATAGGTAAAAGTAGACCTATTAGAGTTTGGGGTTAAAGATACTAGGTTTAGCAGTTAAGATAGCACTTAGGTTTAAAAGTCAGGGTTAGAGTTTGAGATTAGAGGCTTTGGGATCAGAAATGTAAAAGTAATATATGTGTTAAATTAGCAACTCAAGATAGTATTGCCAAAGTCCCAGTAAAGACCCTTGTGTTATAGCCTTGTTTTAATTTCACATAAGACAGAGTATTTTTTCTGTATTAACCCCTTCACGACGGGTGACGGACGAGGTCCGTCATCCAGGGGATACCCTTAACGACGGATGACGGACCTCGTCCGTCACGCGGTAAAATTAACCCCAGATCGCCGCAATCGCGGCGATCGTGGGGTTAATGGTGCTCCGGTCTGCCTCTGTATTAGAGGCAGACCGGGAGCACCGGATCGGGCTGTCCCAGTACATGTGCCCGCTCTGTCAGCATGCCAGAGCGGGCACATGTGCTCTGTATACTTACCTTCCGCCTCCCTGCACTTCCGGGTTCAGTGTGAAGTGCAGGGAGACGGATCAGTGATGATCCTGCCCCCTGGTGGAAAAAAAAATAAAGTTTATTTAAAATCCCACCCCCCTTTACCCCCCTTTACCATTTTAATAAAAAATTAACCCCTTCCCTGCCAATTGATCACTGACTACAGTGATCAATTGGCAGGGATTACATTTTAATATGATCTGATTTTTTTTTAACCCCTGAGGGTTCATTCTTTTTTTTTTAACCCTCAGGGGTTAAATTTATTTTATTAATTAATTTAAATATTTTACAATTATAAATTTAGCTAGCTGGGGAGGGTGAAAGTTAGTGGGGAATTGGGGGATTTAGTGTTAGGCTAACTAGGGGTTAACGTTAAAAAAAGTTTTAAAATAAGCTTTAAAAAGTTAAAAAATTAAGTTAAAAAACGTTTTAATAACGTTTAAGTAAAAAAAAAAAAAATAAATAAATCCTTTACCCAGTCCAAATAAAAATTAACCCCTTCCCTGCCAGTCTATCACTGCCTACAGTGATCAAAATACAGATCACAGTATTATACTGTGATCTAATTTTTTTTTTAACCCCTGACGATTAACTTTTATTTATTTTTTAACCCTCAGGGGTTAAATTAATTTAATTAACTAATTTAAATATTGTATAATTAAATATTTTGCTAGCTGGGGTGGGTGGGAGTTATGGGAAAATGGGGAATTTACTGTTAGTGCTGCTTACTGCTAGTTAGGGGTTAACGGTAAAAGAAAAAGCTTAGAAAAATGTTAAATCTGTAAAAAAAAGTTTTACGAAAGTTTAGGAAACTTTAAAAAAATGAATAAGCAAAACAAAAGTTTAAAAAATAGTTTTAAAAAGTAAAAAAGTTTTAAAAAGTTAAAAAATTAATTTAATAACGCTCATTACCACTACACCTGGTACAAGCTAGCGGAAAAATGATCCCACGCTAAGGTTCAAAATATGCCTTTTGAAATACCCTGGGATGTCTTCTTTAAGAAATGGTATGGCTTTATGGGGTATTTGGATTATATAGCCTGGTAAAATACTCTAAAATGGGACATGGGCACAGCGTAAAAATGTAAAGTTTGAAAAAAACTGGAATGACTATGTCCCAAATGTGCCCCTCTGATGTCCACATATACCTGGCAAAGGTACATACGGGGGTATTTTTGTACTCAGCTGACATAGCTGAGCAACATATGAAGTATTATACAGTCGTAGCACACATAAGGTTTGCAAAATATACTGTGCAAACTCACTTTGTGTGTCAAAAAGGCAGAAAAAAACGCTTATTACCACTACACCTGGTACAAGCTAGCGGAAAAATTATCCCACACTAAGGTTCAAAATATGCCTTTTGAAATACCCTGGGATGTCTTCTTTAAGAAATGGTATGCCTTTGTGGGGTAGTTTGAATTATATAGCTTGGTAAAATACTCTAAAATGGGCATGGGCACAGCGTAAAAATTTAAAGTTTGAAAAAAAACTGGAATGACTATGTCCCAAATGTGCCCCTCTGATGTCCACATATACCTGGCAAAGGTACATACGGGGGTATTTTTGTACTCAGCTGACATAGCTGAGCAACATATGAAGTATTATATAGTCGTAGCACACATAAGGTTTGAAAAATATACTGTGCAAACTCACTTTGTGGGTCAAAAAGGCACTACACCTGGTACAAGCTAGCGGAAAAATTATCCCACGCTAAGGTTCAAAATATGCCTTTTGAAATACCCTGGGGTGTCTACTTTAAGAAATGGTAGGCCTTTGTGGGGTAGTTTGAATTTAAAACTTACGAAGATGCTTGGAAATTGCACATAGGCCCAGCGTCAAAATTCAAAGTTCTGTAAAAACTGATATGGCTTGGTCTCCAATATGCCACTGTAGCTTCAAAAAATAGTGCCAAAGACATTCATTGGGGATGTCTTTTTACTCAGAAGACTTAGCTGAGCATAATTTGGAGGTTTTGAACTTAGTGGCACATATGAAATATACAAAATGCCCAGCAAAAATGCAATCCGTATGTCAAAAAATGCACAAAATTATTTTTTACCACATACTTTGGCATATATTGGTGAAAAAATGGGGGCATGCTAAGGCACAATATGCACCTTATGATATACCCTGGAGTGTCTACTTTTACAAATGGTAGGCCTTTGTGGGGTTTTTTTTGAACAGTCAAACTGTTATAATACCCCAAATGGAAGCATAGGCTCATTAAATCCGTCTCTCAAAATTCTACTGTGAATACTGAAAAGGACAGGTCTCCTGTATGGCACTGTAGCTTCACGAAATAGTGCCATAGACATACAATGGGGGTGTCCTTTTACTCAGAAGACTTAGCTGAGCATAATTTGGGGGGTTTGAACTTAGTGGCACATATGAAATATACAAAATGCCCAGCAAAAATGCAATCCGTATGTAAAAAATGCACAAAATTATTTTTTACCACATACTTTGGCATGTAATGGTAAAAAAATGGGGGCATGTTAAGGCACAATATGCACCTCATGAGATACCCTGGAGTGTCTACTTTTACAAATGGTAGGCCTTTGTGGGGGTTTTTGAACAGTCAAACTACTATAATACCCCAAATGGAAGCATAGGCTCATTAAATCCGTCTCTCAAAATTCTACTGTGAATACTGAAAAGGACAGGTCTCCTATATGGCACTGTAGCTTTACGAAATAGTGCCAAAGACATACAATGGGGGTACCGTTGTACTCAGCAGAAGTAACTGAACACATAATAAAACTTTGTACAGGAATAGCACACACCAACTTTACAAAATACACATGAGAAGTTCTTTGTTATACGTTTGTGTGCGAAAACCCCCCAAAAACACAATTTTACTCCAATATTTAGCAGAGGTTGGCGGTAAAATGGCTACGTAGAAAGTGTCAAAACAACCTTAGGTAAATAGCCTGTGATGTCTACTTTATATAAATATATACTTTTGTGTGGCAATTTTGTTTTATTTTATGGCTATTAGGCTTACAAGACAAACATACCAAATTCTAAAATCGCTCCACATTAAAATTTTATTTTACTCCTTGTGCTTTGTGACCTGTAACTACCAAAAAAAACTTAAAATCCCAGACACATTATATATTCTGTAAATCAGAACAAATAAATGAATTTATTTTTAATTACTTTCCTTAACCTGCACTAATTATGCACACATTATGATTGCAAAAACTGTAAAAAAAAACAATATTTTTCTTTTTTTTGCATTTTTCTGTATTTTTTTTATAATAAGTAAGCATTTATATATATATATATATATATATGTTATATCAAATTAAAGCCCTTTCTGTCCTTTAAAAAACAGTATATAATATGTGTCGGTGCAATAAATGAGAGAGATGCAAATTGCAGTTGAACGCAAACAGCAAGAAAATGCAAAAATTGCTTGTGTCATTAAGCGTAAGTCAAGCTTCTGAAGCTCTGTCCTTAAGGGGTTAATCAATTACTATTATTATTATTATTATTATTATTAATTAATATTTTTTTTATGAACATTTTTTTCAGATAGCTCTAGAAATTCCATAGCATACACTGTCACTTTGATACATAAAAACAAAGGCACACATAGGCAGATCCCCAAGTTTACGCTATATTTTAACACAAGGTAACTGCTATGCTCGCTAGCTGGTCAATTAACAATAAAGCAACCTAATTTGAGAGTTTAATTTACCTGTATTTCAATTATAAAATACATGTCTGTTTTGTTTAATTATAGTTCGATGGAGAATAAATGCACTTTACTTTAAAGGGACTCTATAGTCACCATATAAAAGCAAGAAAGACAGGTCCCCCAGCCTTCCTTCTTGCTTTTATATGAACTTTCATTAATAAAAAAAAAAAAATCGATGTTTTTATATTAAAAACTTACCTCCGTTCCAGCGCCGAGCTCCCCGCTAGGCCGCGCCCCCTTTTTCGTCAAAATGACGAAATCGCGGGGCCCAATGGGACGGCTTCGCGCTGGACCAATCGCGTTCTTCATAGAGCGGCATTGAATGCCGCCCTATGAAGAACCTGAGCGCTTTACCGCGCATGTGCGCGGAATGCGCGTTCGCGAGCTGAGCTGTCTGACTGACAGCTCAGCTCGCTTTCTAAAATTATCAATAAGGGGGGGGACCTACTGTCCCCCCTCGGCCCCCACCCCTGTGCGGCGGGTGGGGGCCCTAAAATTATCAATAAGGGGGGGACCTACTGTCCCCCCCCGGCCCCCACCCCTGAGCGGCGGGTGGGGGCCCTACAATTATCAATAAGGGGGGACCTACTGTCCCCCCCCGGCCCCCACCCCTGTGCGGCGGGTGGGGGCCCTAAAATTATCAATGAGGGGGGGGACCTACTGTCCCCCCCCCCGGCCCCCACCCCTGAGCGGCGGGTGGGGGCCCTAAAATGATCAATAAGGGGGGGGACCTATTGTCCCCCCCCGGCCCCCACCCCTGTGCGGCGGGTGGGGGCCCTAAAATTATCAATGAGGGGGGGACCTACTGTCCCCCCCCCGGCCCCCACCCCTGAGCGGCGGGTGGGGGCCCTACAATTATCAATAAGGGGGGGGACCTACTGTCCCCCCCCGGCCCCCACCCCTGTGCGGCGGGTGGGGGCCCTAAAATTATCAATGAGGGGGGGGGGGACCTACTGTCCCCCCCCCGGCCCCCACCCCTGAGCGGCGGGTGGGGGCCCTACAATTATCAATAAGGGGGGGGACCTACTGTCCCCCCCCGGCCCCCACCCCTGTGCGGCGGGTGGGGGCCCTAAAATTATAAATGAGGGGGGGGGGGGCCTACTGTCCCCCCCCCGGCCCCCACCCCTGAGCGGCGGGTGGGGGCCCTACAATTATCAATAAGGGGGGGGACCTACTGTCCCCCCCCGGCCCCCACCCCTGTGCGGCGGGTGGGGGCCCTAAAATTATAAATGAGGGGGGGGGGGGCCTACTGTCCCCCCCCCGGCCCCCACCCCTGAGCGGCGGGTGGGGGCCCTAAAATGATCAATAAGGGGGGGGACCTATTGTCCCCCCCCCGGCCCCCACCCCTGTGCGGCGGGTGGGGGCCCTAAAATTATCAATAAGGGGGGGGACCTATTGTCCCCCCCCGGCCCCCACCCCTGAGCGGTGGGTGGGGGCCCTAAAATGATCAATAAGGGGGGGACCTACTGTCCCCCCCGGCCCCCACCCCTGAGCGGTGGGTGGGGGCCCTAAATACAAAGGGGGGGGGACCCTAGTTAACCCTCCCCCCCCCCCCAAAAAAAAAAATATCTCCCTACCTACCCCCCTCACCCTAAAAATAATGAGGGGGGACCATTAACTAAAAACCTGTAAAAAAGAAAAAATGAGCTAAAATCAACTTACCATTCGATGTTTTCTTTCTTCTAAAATCTTCTTTCTTCAGCCCCAAAAAAGGCCAAATAAAAATCCATAATAACCGACGCAATTAAAAAAAAAAAAAAAAAAACGAGCGCAAAAAAAAATAATCCATCTTCACCCATGGAGGGCTCCGCGCAGACTGAGCTCCGCAGGGTGGGGAAGGCTTATAAAGCCTTGCCCCGCCCTGCAATTAGGCTAAGAACACTCTGATTGGTGGGTTTGAGCCAATCAGAGTGCTCTTTGTCATTTTACAAGCGTGGGAAAGTTCTTTGGAATTTTCCCACGCTTGTAAAATGACACAGAGCACTGTGATTGGATGGATTTCAAGCCATCCAATCACAGTGCTCTGTGTCATTTTACAAGCGTGGGAAAGTTCTTTGGAATTTTCCCACGCTTGTAAAATGACACAGAGCACTGTGATTGGATGGATTTCAAGCCATCCAATCACAGTGCTCTTTGTCATTTTACAAGCGTGGGAAAGTTCTTTGGAATTTCCCCACGCTTGTAAAATGACACAGAGCACTGTGATTGGATGGGTTTCAAGCCATCCAATCACAGTGCTCTGTGTCATTTTACAAGCGTGGGAAAGTTCTTTGGAATTTTCCCACGCTTGTAAAATGACACAGAGCACTGTGATTGGATGGGTTTCAAGCCATCCAATCACAGTGCTCTGTGTCATTTTACAAGCGTGGGAAAGTTCTTTGGAATTTTCCCACGCTTGTAAAATGACACAGAGCACTGTGATTGGATGGATTTCAAGCCATCCAATCACAGTGCTCTTTGTCATTTTACAAGCGTGGGAAAGTTCTTTGGAATTTCCCCACGCTTGTAAAATGACACAGAGCACTGTGATTGGATGGGTTTCAAGCCATCCAATCACAGTGCTCTGTGTCATTTTACAAGCGTGGGAAAGTTCTTTGGAATTTTCCCACGCTTGTAAAATGACACAGAGCACTGTGATTGGATGGGTTTCAAGCCATCCAATCACAGTGCTCTGTGTCATTTTACAAGCGTGGGAAAGTTCTTTGGAATTTTCCCACGCTTGTAAAATGACACAGAGCACTGTGATTGGATGGCTTGAAATCCATCCAATCACAGTGCTCTGTGTCATTTTACAAGCGTGGGAAAATTCCAAAGAACTTTCCCACGCTTGTAAAATGACAAAGAGCACTCTGATTGGTTTAAACCCACCAATCAGAGTGTTCTTAGCCTAATTGCAGGGCGGGGCAAGGCTTTATAAGCCTTCCCCACCCTGCGGAGCTCAGTCTGCGCGGAGCCCTCCATGGGTGAAGATGGATTATTTTTTTTGCGCTCGTTTTTTTTTTTTTTTTTTTTTAATTGCGTCGGTTATTATGGATTTTTATTTGGCCTTTTTTGGGCTGAAGAAAGAAGATTTTAGAAGAAAGAAAACATCGAATGGTAAGTTTTTTTTATCTCTTTTTATTTTTTTATTTTTTTACAGGTTTTTAGTTAATGTTCCCCCCCTCATTATTTTTAGGGTGAGGGGGGTAGGTAGGGAGATAATTTTTTTTGGGGGGGGAGGGAGGGTTAACTAGGGTCCCCCCCCCCTTTGTATTTAGGGCCCCCACCCACCGCTCAGGGGTGGGGGCCGGGGGGGACAGTAGGTCCCCCCCTTATTGATCATTTTAGGGCCCCCACCCACCGCTCAGGGGTGGGGGCCGGGGGGGGACAATAGGCCCCCCCCCTTATCGATAATTTTAGGGCCCCCACCCGCCGCACAGGGGTGGGGGCCGGGGGGGGACAGTAGGTCCCCCCCTTATTGATAATTTTAGGGCCCCCACCCGCCGCACAGGGGTGGGGGCCGGGGGGGGACAGTAGGCCCCCCCCCTTATCGATAATTTTAGGGCCCCCACCCACCGCTCAAGGGTGGGGGCCGGGGGGGGGGGACAGTAGGTCCCCCCCCTCATTGATAATTTTAGGGCCCCCACCCGCCGCACAGGGGTGGGGGCCGGGGGGGGGACAATAGGTCCCCCCCTTATTGATAATTTTAGGGCCCCCACCCGCCGCACAGGGGTGGGGGCCGGGGGGGGACAGTAGGTCCCCCCCTTATTGATAATTTTAGGGCCCCCACCCGCCGCACAGGGGTGGGGGCCGGGGGGGGACAGTAGGCCCCCCCTTATCGATAATTTTAGGGCCCCCACCCACCGCTCAGGGGTGGGGGCCGGGGGGGGGACAATAGGTCCCCCCCTTATTGATAATTTTAGGGCCCCCACCCGCCGCACAGGGGTGGGGGCCGGGGGGGGGACAGTAGGTCCCCCCCCTTATTGATAATTTTAGGGCCCCCACCCGCCGCACAGGGGTGGGGGCCGGGGGGGACAGTAGGTCCCCCCCCTTATTGATAATTTTAGGGCCCCCACCCGCCGCACAGCGGTGGGGGCCGGGGGGGGAAGGAGAGTAGGTCTCCCCCCCCCCCCCCTTCAACCACTATTGTGGACAGTAAGCGTCCCTGTGGGTTCGGGCTTCAGCTGTCAGCTGAAGCTGAAGCTGTCAGCTGAAGCCACGCCCACAGCAGTGCTGACAGGCTATCAGCACACAAAGCGCGTTCACAGTGCTTTGTGTGCTGATAGCCCGTCTGATGCATTCACCCAGAATGCATCGGACGAGAGGCCTTTTTAGGGCCTCTGAACTCGGAAGTCCCTCTGGTGGCCGTCTGATTGACTGCAACAAGAGGTGTTCCAAGCTTCCAATGTAAACACTGCATTTTCTCAGAAAATACAGTGCTTACAAGAAAAAGGCTCCGGGTAGCTGTAGCACTCACCTGAACAACCTCATTAAGCTGAAGTTGTTCAGGTGACTATAGTGTCCCTTTAATCATCATCCTTATATTTAAAAGTAGCACTTTCAAGACATCGCTTGCATCTTGGGGTTTTCTTGTTAAACCTAATTTAGAATATATTTAATTCTGCAAAATTTGTAATAAAAATCTCAAAGGCTACATCCCATATGGATATCTTGTAGACATTAAAATGAATAACTATGATTGTCAGTAAGGGATGAATAAGGTGTGTATATGTCTTGGAAGAATGACATCACTGTATCTTTATCTCTGGAAGCATGGAAAGTGAGTTCCAAACTGACTAATGATAAATCTATGCAGAAAAACTTCTAATTCCAGCATGCATAGAATGGTAGTGATGGATGTCCATTGCTTGCATGATTCCCCTACCCCCTCCCCCTTCCTGAGCCCTCCCACAGTCTGGTCTCCATGACTTCCCTCCTCCTGCATTGAGTTGGGGGAAAGGGGGTAATGTAGCCGAAGTTGGATTGGTGTCATGTTGCCTATGGATGCCTCTTTTTGATGCATTGGCATCCATCGCCATGATGTATCCTCGCCTTGTATTGATGCTGTGCATCATTACGGCATCAATGTTGCTGTAGGGTGCTGTGTTAACATGTCCTTTAACAATGTTACTCCATTTCATCAATTTCAGGAGGCAACTTCACTAGTATCATTTCAATGATCCCCACCAAGTACCCTTTTGTGTTGGAGAAATGATGCTGACCAATAATTTTCCTTTATCACCTATATATACCTGCTGTTCTGTTTCCAGTGTCCTGTCTTGGTTCTTGATATCCAAATGCGTGTTTATTACCTTGTAGTGCATTTATTGGTTTTAAACCTGACTCTCTTATGACTATCCTAAGACCTTGGCTTTCCTTATTGTTCTGTCTCACTTCTATATTCTTTGACCTCCTCTTGTGTCTGACTTTGCCTCACCTGCTTACAGGTATGTTTTCACCCTCCGAAGCCTCGTGTTACATTTAACGACTGGTAAAACACAAATTTCTTATAGAGATTCTGCTACTTTTGTCCTATTATCTGCATTTTGGGATCACTGAATGCCGACAATCTGGCTCCAGAGAGAAGTCTTATTCTCAGACTGTTTTCTATACTTACCCACATTAAGCCTAGCTAGTCTAAGTATTGTTAAGACATTTTCTCCATTTAGTATAGGACACCATGTGCCTTAGGTGTTGGGGTATACCTGCCTTGACATTAAGAAGCTATGAAAAAGACCCTAAAAATCTCAAAATTAGATTGAAGTTGTTAATGGTAGAAGAATGATTCAGATTGTTCCAGACCACTATGATGGAGAATCTGTTGTCAATACTTGAATATACCCCCATCCAAACTGGCATAAGTTGAGGTGCAGGATCCTGAGGTGCAAATGAAATAGAGAATAAACCTAAATAATTCAATGCTGTAAATAATTTAGCATGACATATGTCAAGTATTGACCCAGAGGGTGAACTGTGTAGTTTTGAGACAAAACAACCAACAGTATGTGAATATAATATAATATTTTGAATAACCTTTGAACCCAGGAATTTAAGTAACAACTAATCCAATTTTACAGGATGCAGTTTTGATTATTCTTTTGAAAATCTGAACACATATGTGTTTGTCCATTCTTTGTGTTTTGCAAGCAAAGAATGAGTGTGGCAGATATATAAGATATTAACAAGAACACTTTTGACACGATAACAAGAACACTGGAAGAGTATAATTAGTATTAGTAACTTTAATGAAGAGGTTTGTAGGCCAGTTCAAAATGTGTACCAGTGTGTCCAAGAAATTGAGGGGTATTGCTTATGTGTCATTTTAATAGTAACCTTAGGCAAACTGAAAATGACTTGAGCTAAACATATCTGCAAGATTTTCAAAGTCCCTCTAATGGATAGAAAACCAGATTTGAACATACTTGTGAAGCAAGCGTAAAATAATGTAATAATAATATTGTAAATGCTTTAATGTATCATGGCATTGCTGACTTTGATAGTGTAACACAATGGTAACATGATTTTAATTGTAGAAAAAGATGTTTCGAACAAACAATACTACTGCATTCTTTTTTTCTCTTTTGAGTAGTTTTTCTCACTTGATCTATAAAGCAAATGGTGCCATTATGTATATATATTACAGTACACTGATTGGCCTATTTTTGCACCCTTTTGGTTTATTTAATTCTTTTTGCCAAACTTTTTTCATGGATGAATTTTTGATCAGCCAAACTCAGCAAATTCTGCCATTGCCCCCAAAAATTTTATTTTCTGCTGAAATAAATTTTCCGCCATGCACAAATTGGTTTTAATTCAAGTAGAACTATTTTCCATAACTTTTTTGTACTTTTCTGTGATTCTTGTTTTTCCTGGTATTCTACCAAGACGTTGCTTTTAAAAAGGAAAACATTTGGAACAGCAATTATAAACAGCAATCATTAGTAGAGATGACCAGGGTTTTGCAGTAGTGTTAACCTACTTGAAACTGAATGGAACCAGTAGGAGCATTCTGTTGGTGTCCATTGTAATTGCACCTCTTTTATAAATTATTTATTTATTTATAAAATATTTTACCAGGAAAGATACATTGAGATTTCTCTCGTTTTCAAGAATGTCCTGGGTATATATATTCAAATATGTTCCACATTTCCATTTGTATCACTTCTAAAAAGTTATGCAAAATTGGAAGTAAACCTAAGTAAAGCATCTTTGTGCATACTTCCAAAATGAAGAAAGAAAGTGTGTGTGACCAAGTAAAGCATAACATTTTAATAATAGTAAGGAAGTTAATTTGCATATAAATAATTTTCCGCAGTTAAATTATATATACACTAATAGTGCAGGGGGAAAAAATGTTCTTTATATATGTTTAGTGTGCCCAGAAAGCAAAAACCACAGAGCAGAATTTGAATGTTATTAGATGCCTTGGGGGCTACTAGCCATATTTTTATAACATGTTACGTCACTGACTCCACCGCTAATTAATTTTACATAATACAATTAAAATGCTGCACTGAAGGTGGACTATTTTTACATGATTTAGAAGATTTATTATGAAGACAATATGTTTTGTTTTAATATACAACTACTTGGGTAGATTGGGGATCATAGTGATTAAATACATGCTGTTCCTTGCAGTGATTAAATACATGCTGTTCCTTGGAGGTTTTTTTTTTTTTTTTTTTTTAAAAGCTATCAGTTCTAGAAAACAGCTTATAAAAACGATTTCCAAAACATACATAGGTCTATGAATTTAATCTACATGCTGTAGCAAAGCAAACAGTATGACTCCAGATATACAGAATACAGTTTCAAATGAGTTAAATATACTTTCTTAGCCAGAGATCATAAATGTAATTTAAATCAGTACTTGGGTGATTTAGAGTAATATAAAAAAAACTGGCTCAAATTGTGGGAGTAAGAATATCCTCTTCACAGTTCATTAAACATCACATTTTCACATTCACCTTCTTATAAGTAATGTTGCTGTATAATCAATGACAGATTCAGATTCCAGAAAAGAGTTTAAAGCGGCACTGTCATCCTCCCCTCCCCCCCTCTGAAAAATTTGTATTTCACAAAGATAGGTTCGTTATAAAATACTCATTTTGACTGTGTTAGAATTTTACTGAAATTCCAACCCATTCAAGAGATATACAGAGACAAAGTAGTCTCTGTATTTCTCCTCCACCTGACTTTCTTAGATTCAGGGTGGAGTGTAACTGTGAATCCCAAGGAATTGGCTGTGTCTATGGAGGATCCAGAACTCCAGTGTTGATATCACCTTCAGGGGTCTTTGCAAATTCAGCAAAGTTTTTAGATGGTGGCAGTGCCGCTTTGAGAATACTATATAGCTTTGATAGCCCATCATCCTTGGCATGGGATGGGAGCTCGAAAATAAACACAGTGTTTTGCTGCTTTTATTGAAGGGGGAGGGGGGTTGCTGCAATTTTTTTTAAATATGTCAGTTATTTGTCCCTCGCTTTTTTTGCCTGGCTGGACTCCTCAAGTCTGGCTATGCTACTGTAAGCCAGATAACTATCTGGCTCATCACAGCTTGTCATAGACATGGAGTGAATGTGATATAATTGTAGATGATGCTAGCTTTAGTGTACATATAATCTTAATTTTATTAAGGACAGGAGGCAAATATTTTGCTTAATTTTCTTTACTAAAACTCTATAGCAGCACAATATGACTAGAAACAGAAACAACCAATCAGAAAACAACAGAGGTAATAAGACTTCTTCACTCTGATGACTCATCCTCTTTCATGCTGCAAAAGAATCGAACAGGAACAATGACCAAACCAAACTGGGTAAATCCATCGGGAAGTAATCAACAGGAAAATTCAGCAAATTTCCATCGGCAACAGGATAAGGCCCTAGGCACAACAGCTATAAGGGGCCTTTATATACATACATGTAAAAAAGGTGGAGCTCCTAGGTAATCAATGCAGTCAAACTTCTGTAAAATAAGATTAAACCGCAAATAGTGCAACACAGTAAACAAAGATTCAAATGTAAAAAGTAGAGTAATGTCACTCACAAGCCTAGAGTCATACCCTTATATGACTCAGGTAGTATGCGCCTCAGGACTATTCAAGGATGTCCAAACCCTTTCTTTTTTCCTTCAGTATAAAGTGCTTTCTGCAAAGTGCTTGGTGCTTCCTGTAAAGTGCTTTGTGCTCTTTTTCTCCCTCTTGGCCGGTTTCAAATAATGGATATACCAGGTCCAGAGGAGTTGGTTCCAACAAAGTGCTTTATTAAAGATTAAAAATCAAAATATAAAATGAATAAATAAATCTGTACCAGATAAATGTCTGGGTAGACTGGGTAGTCAATAACAGGAGTCCAAGAAATATATTGGACTCCTGTTATTGAAGTGGGTCTTGATAAAACAAGACCAGATGATCCGGGAAGCAAGCCTGGCCCTGTCAAAGCAGTATCAACAATACCGGAGTGACTTGTTGGCAATGAACTTGAAGGAGAACTCTGGAAATCATAGCAAATGGAGAAAATGTGGAGGCTCCCTGCATGGGGCAGTCCTGGGGAAAAGCATCCACTGCTGTGCACTCGCGATCCGGGAGCTAGCTGAAGAACTTGGGAGTCTGGTCCGGGAGGCAAATAGATTTATCACAAATGGACCCCTGCACTGCAAGATGTGAAGGAAGATCGATTGATGGAGATGCCAGTCGTTGGTGTTCCTCCAACTCTGGGAAAACCAGTCCACTGTTAGATTCGCTGTGCCTGGTAAGATGTGACCTGGCTCCGCCAAGGAGATCGATGTACTGTATTGCCAATAAGTTGTCCATTCTCAGCAGGATGCAACAGTCTGATAAATTATTGGCAAGACTTGGGATTGCGAAAGAACCTGTGATCAGTTCTAGACAATTGATGTAGAAATCAGCTTCTCCGATCGTCCAAGGACCACCAGTCGAAGTGGTTGCGCAAGTTGTTCCCTAACCACAAGACTCGCGGCTAATTCCACGGTTTCCCCCGTCAAATCCAAGAAGATTTTATCACCTGCACCTGAATTAGGCGGTTGAGCGGAAGATAAATCATGAAAGGCTTCAGTGAATGATTTGTGTACAAAGGGCGAATCCTCCACATCCGAACGTTGCCATCTATATTCATCCTCAGAGGTTGAGCGTTCCTCCTGCCATTCATACAAAACTGATAATGGTTAGGAATTGTAGGCCTGACCAGAGATTCCGATCTTTTCTCGCACTTAGCGGGTGCCAGGCATTTTTGGACATGTGGGCCTTCCCCTTTCCAGTAGCGCTTGCGAGATTGTGCATGTCTGCTTTTTGAAAGCATCGTAATCATCTGATTCCTCTGACAGGGGAACTTCCTGAGGGGTTGTCCATAATGGCGTAAATAATAGCATTGTGGTACCTAAATGGCTGAAGCAGGATGAGCGTTAGGGGAATTATGTGATTTTCTGCACAATACAATGCAGATTTTATCACTCCAGAAGCACATACATAATAATAAATAATTAGATCAGCTATAAGATGAAATGTACAAGCCCCCCCCTCCCCCAACTTCCCAGTTGATATGAGGTAGTGTTTATGAGAGGGTACAAGAGCGGTATGTGGGAAAAAAGTACAAAACAGTGCAGGCTAGTCACTCAAATAGGGGATCACTTCTAAATCCCAGAAAGACACAAATAGACAAATAGTATAGTTAAAAACATATACCAGTGAGGGTGCCACAATCACAAACGTGTGTGTATAATTACCATACGTATATTCAAGTTAGACATGTATGGAAACAAATTAAAATATATACATAGTGAAGTATTTAATAACACAGTAAAAACAAATAAAATACAATGGATACACTCACAAAAGTAGTGGCACAAAAATAATTACTTCTAAATGTGCAGGAAAGCTTGACAGCCACTGCTGGACTAAGTCCCTGTGTGTTTAAGCTCAGCCTCAATGTCTCCGAATGTCTGTAAATCTCGTCCAGTAAAATGAGGAGATAAACGACTCTGGCAAGAAAGGGCTGTAAAATAGAAATCTTTCTGGGGATACCTGTAGCTTTCTTCCGCCCGACGCGTTTCGTCTAGAAGACTTTTTCAAGAGCTGTGTCCCTTCATCTGTTCCGGCTGTTTAAATATCAGTAGATTGTGCAGCTTTCATTAGCACGCGCATGCGCACCACGATGAACGTCCTCGCGTATTATAATGCATTTGTGATTGTGGTGCCCTCACTGGTATATGTTTTTAACTATACTGTTTGTCTATTTGAGTGTTTATGAGAGGGGCTCACCCTTTAATAAAGAAATCAGTATCATGTACTAACATAAACTGTAAGATAAACAAAAAACGGACAGAAAGCAGTATGTATATATATATATATATATATATATATATATATCTCAATAGTGGACTGTGTTTAGGACAGGGGCTCACCCTCTAATAATGATGTTAGTATCATGTACTGACATAAACTGTAAGATAAACAAAAACTGACAGGAAGCAGTATAAATATCAGCATAGGGCCGAGTTTATGTGAGAGGCTCACCCTCTAATAAGGACGTCAGTATTATGTGCTGTAGTAAACTGTAACATAAGAAACCTAAAAAAACACTGCCGGGATCTGCCGAGTGCACAGGATCCAAGATGGCCGCCGGCTACCTGAGGGAGCCACAGCAACCCACAATATGCAGTGACCTGTGCTGATGTAGAGCAGCAAAGAAAGAGGATGAGTCCTCAGAGGGAGGGAGTCTTATTACCTGTTATTTTCTGATAGGTTTTTTTTTCTGTTTTTAGTCAAACTTGTGCTGCTATGGAGTTTTAGTAAAGAAAGTTAAGCAAAATATGAAGCCTCCTGTTATGTAATAAAATATCAGTACTCACACGATCATCTAAAAACAGTACCGCACTGTGGAACATGAAAAGGCTTATGCTTGAAGAAGCATAGGATTCACATATTAACAAAACACTATACTGGATCTTGCCTGAATATTCAAACCAACCAATCACATTTCCTTTAATTTGACTTGCTAGTTATTCAAGCCAAGTTCCAGCCAATCATATTTCAGAAGGGCACGAGAGACAGGTCCCTCCTTATTCTCATTCTTCTGATACTCAGATTGTTTTGTGGACATACTCCCACCAGTGGCATGATGGGTGGAGGATAAGGGAACTCTTTGTTCTCTCAATAACTATATGGGTGCCTACAACATTCTCACCCAATCAATGATGCCCAGAAGTAGTAATTGTACCATATCAATGGAGCTATGATGTCTGTGGACAGGAATTTGGAAATTTCTCAGATACAGACAAGAATAGTAAATTCAACTTTCACAAGACAAATCTAATTAGATAGATAGATAGATAGATAGATAGATAGATAGCAATCTATTTTCTATGGGTAGTGGGAGAAATTTTTTTTTTTTTTCAAAAAGATTATTGATGATTATGCTTCATTTTTTAAATCATTTGGAGCCATGAATCTGGGCAAGACTCTTTGAAATAACCAGTTAAATAAAATAGAATACAAACAATCCATGGTTTTAAGTAAAGGAGTGATTTTGATCGTTTTCACTTTATATAGCATTAAAGACTGTCACATTATATGTTTTAAAATGCTATAAAGTGCAAATGATTCTCGCTTGGGCTAATGGGAGCAAAGCGCACTAATTTTTACTTAAAATTAACCCATCTTCCTTATCAAAATTAACTTTTATGGAAACAAGCATTCTGAATCATTTTTCTACTTTTATTAAAACCCACAGACAAAGACATTATAAATTACAGCTTATGCAAAACAGCAGTCTGATTAATTTTGAGGGATGGCACTCACAGGGATCCCACCTACACAGCAATCGAGTAGAAATGATATATTCTCAGATATTGTTTTCATGTCTCCTACGATATATGCTAATGTTTTCCTGCGAAGCATGGCTATAATTACAGTGAAAGGTGCCGTTGATGTTTGGCTTTTATACAGGTATAGCAAGATAAATATTGTCATATTTAAAATGTTAAAGAATTTTCTTTGCTTTTCGGTACTGGAACTACTTTTCATTAACTGTAGGCCTAATGGTTCATGGACAATATACATAATATACGCCCCACTTATTGATTATAAGATAAGAACTCAGAGCAGTGATTACCAAGTTCCACAGCCATGAGCATTAAATACACAATGACAAACAGTCAGACAAATGTCTCCTAAGGGAGCTTTTAAGAAGCAAGAGCCTTGATCAGCCCATCACTTAAAAAGACAGCATTTCTGCCTGGGGATTATTGCATGAATGATAAGGACACCATATGCCAGCTACTCCCATTAGGTTTAAACTAGATTTCCAGTTCAAGTGGTTGTATTATTGTAAAGGAATAAAAGACTGGGCACTGGATAAAGCAAAGCTACACGGTAATAATGGTAATAATAGCCTGAAGTGGCACACTAATATAGGATAGAATTTAAGAATGCTCGTAGAAAGTGCATTTATCTCATTTTTATATTTCTTCTATTCCAAATAACCAATAGAGTTATGTTAAAAGGCAGTTTTGTAAGTATTCCTCTTTTTAAGTAGCATTATTTTAGGTTTATATAATCAGGGGTAATAGCTGAAATAGCTGTACATTCTCATATATTAGAATTTCTTGAAGTACGTTTTCTTGCATTTTTATTTCAGCACATTTACCTCAATAATGGCATGTAATTAAATATAACAGAAATCACTCGTTTGGCAATAACTACAAATGTAGGTATTTTTTTTAAGTTTTAAGTTATAAAGAATGTAGCTTAACGACTGTAACTAACTGGGTTAATCACTAAACAAGTCAAAATAAATGGTTGGGTTACAGAATTGCAAAGCTGAGGGTGAAATGGCAAAACTGAAAAAAAAAATTAAACTCCAGCTATCTTAAAACTTAAATTCCCTGGCTATATTCAGAATAGAAAATTATTGGCTTTTTTAGGCATTTTCCTGTTTAGAGAATAACACTAAAGGTGTTGTATGACATATTAAAACAAACATGATTTTCGACACCATCAAAATACTACATTTTAGAGGTCAAATTTAGGATATCAAATCCAGCTGTATGTGATTTAACTGCTTATTGACACAGATATGTAAACAACTAATGTAACAAAATAAAACCAAAGGCAATCATAGGGTGTCTGAGAGGACAGCCTAAATATCATCCCAATGAGAACAGCTTCAACTTCACTGACTGCAGGCTAAAGCTATTTATTATTAATGGATGGTTTATAGAAGATGTTCGAAACATAGAAACATAGAATATGACAGCAGGTAAGAACCATTCGGCCCATCTAGTCTGCCCAATTTTTTTAAATACTTTTATTAGTCCCTTGCCTTATCTTATATGTAGGATCTCTGTGTTAACTTATTCCACTTCAGCTGCATCGACTACCCTTGCAGTAAAATAATACTAAACATGTTTTTTAAACTTTGCCCCTCAAATTTAAGACTATGTCCTCTTGGTAGGTAGGTTTTCATCTTTTAAATATAGTCTCATTTACTGTGTTGATTCCCTTTATGTATTTAAATGTTTCTATCATATCCCCCCTGTCTCGTCTTTACTCCAAGCTATACATGTGAAGATCCTTGAACCTTTCCTGGTAAGTGTTACACTGCAATCCATCAACCAGTTTGGTTGCCCTTCTCTTAACGCTCCCCAAAGTATCCATATCCTTCTGAAGATACAGTCTCCATTATTGTGTACAATACTCCAAATGAGGGCTCACCTGTGCTCTCTACAATGGCATTAGCGCTTCCCTGTTTTTACTCCTAATACCTCATTTTACGCCCTAGATGCATTATCCTGGACTTATCCACATTAAATGCCAGTTGCCATTTGATATTTGGCTCATCCCTCCTGGAACAAAAACCTAGATGCAAGTGTTGTATCATTGTCAGGGTCTTACCTGACTTGGAGTCAGGTATGCAGAGATATATGGTCACCCTTGCAAATAAACACTGACCAAGGTGGTCAGGTAAGAATTCACCTGGCCTGTGAGTCTGTGCACGGGGGCTGTGCAGGAATATACTCCAAGTCGCAGTACAGGCAAGGATAAGCAGAAGAGTAGTCGTGGAGAACTGAAGTCAGGGGAAGCCAGAGGTCAGAGAAATCACAGAAACAAGCCAAGGTCAGGAGCCAGGAACAAACTGGAGAATACACGATCTGGATACATAGAAACAGGAACCACAAACGTGAACTAGAGTCAATGAACTGACACTGCCCTCAGGGAGAGGCAGTGTCTTATACCTGGATAATCAGTGATACTTTACAGCTGGACCATGATTGATAGGAGCAGTCACAGGTTAAGTCCAGTCCCCAGTGCTGGAGACATGGCAAGGACAAGCTCTAGGCCAAAGCAAGAACTGAAGTGGCTCACGGTGAGAACCGTGACAATCATCAGCAAAAAAACATACCTTCTGCAAGATCACTAATCAAGACCTTCTGCAATATCACTAATACAAATATTGAATAGAATGTGTCCAAGGATATATTACTAAGGGGGTCCCCACTGGTAGCAAGACCTTGCTTTGAATATACTCAATTGACTACAACCCTCTGTTGCCTGCTACTCAGCCACTGCCTAATCCATTCAACAATATTGGAATCCAAACTCAAAGATGTGCGACAGTGTCAAAAGCCTTACTGAAATCTAGGTAAGCAATGCCTACTGCATCACCATGATCTATTATTTTAGTTACCTAATCAAAAAAATCAATACGATTAGTTTGGTATGATCTCCCTGAAGTAAACCCGCATTGTCTTTCATCTTGAAATCCATATGATTTTAGATGTTCAACAATCCTATCCTCTAGCATGGTTTCCACTACTTTCCCCACTACTGAAGTAAGGCTTACTCACCTATAGTTGCCCGACTCCTCCCTACTACCTTTTTTGTGAATTAGCACAACATTCACTAAGCTCCAATCTTCTGAGACTACTCCTGTTAACAATGATTGGTTAAATAAATACATTCATGATTTTGCTAGTACACCACTACGTTCTTTTTATAACTTTGGGTGTATTCCATCAGGCCCCATCGACTTATTTGTCTTTACTTTAAACAGATGAAATAGAACATCCTTCTCTGTAAACTCACATGTAACAAATGACTCTAGGCTTTTTTCCTAACAGGTCCATTTTCATCTGTAAATACTGAAGAAAAATATTCATTAAGGTAGTCAGCTAGACCTTTATTCTCTTCTTTATAACTTTCTTCTTTTTTTTTCCCGTCTAACAAATCCTTTTCTTATTTATGTATCTAAAATAAGTTTTAACATAGTTTTTTATTGACTGCGCTATTTTCTTTTCTGTGTGTGCTTTGATAGCTCTTATAACTTGCTTAGCCTCTTTCTGCCTAATCATTTAAATGTGTCTATTTTCCTCACTCTGGTTTTTTTTATTATTACTAATTGCTAACTTTTAGTTTTTCACTACTTTCACCATATCTGCGGAGTACCAGAGTGGTTTCTTCACTTTTTTGCACCGACTGACAAGCTTAGTGCCATTATCTGTTGCCTTTAGTAGTGCAACTTTTAAATAATCCAATTTCTCCTGTACTCCATTTGAACCGCTGCAGTCCTTTACGCATATTCTAATTTTAGAAAAGTCTTTTTCTAAAATCTAAAATGTTTGTTTTTGTGAGGTGTGACACAGTCACTGTTCTTATATTAAACTACACTGACTGGTAATCACTAAATCCTAAACATTCACCTACAGTAATATCTGATACAAAATCTCCATTTATTAACACCAAATCTAGTATGGCCTCCTTATGAGTTGGCTCCTCAGTGACTTGTTTTATGAGATAATCCCAGTAGTTTAGAATATTCATTTAGAATATATGTGCTCCACAAGGTTTTCCAGTTCAAATCATAGATAGATTAAAGTCACCCATGATGATAACTTCCCTCATTCAATGTAATTTTAGCTATTTCTTTAACTAGTAGATTATATAACTATTCTATTTGTCCAGGAAGCCTCTAAATTCCACCTACATGAGTTGCTCTTAGATTACCAATTTCTAATGTAACCCAAACTTACTCTATGTTCACCTCACTAACTTGTATTATGTTATATTTTATGTTATCCTTCACATACAGGGTCACTCTACCTCCTTTTATACCTTCTCTGTCTTTTCTATATAATGAGTACCCTGGTCCCATTGTAATGTCCCAGTCATTTTTCTCATTATACCATGTCTCAGTAACAGCCACAGTCTGAATGTTAAAAAGACAGAACTTCAGAGAATTACAGTGTGGACACAACCTGCAGGATATAATTGGCAATAACACAACAAAACTCCTTTACCTCTGAAACCTCATTGAAAGACTAGTCATTTGTCCCTAGAAGTACAAGAACATCCAATTCTCCTTCCTGCTTTGCTTGCTTAATCATTTTTTAAAAATGAAGTTGCCCGTCTCTCCGAGCAGTAGCTTTAGGAAGAGATCTCACAAAGCCACTATAGTTCAACTCCACACCTCTTGATAAAATCCTCCAACAACAACTGCTTTCTATCAGGCCTCACCTTGTCCTTTTTGTCATTGGCTACAGTCTTGCACACCGTAGACATAGAGGATGGTGGTTTCTCAAACTCGGTGCCTGAGCCTGTTTCCCCCACTACACTCAGAAAGTGCTGAAAATGAATTATATAGAGACACAGACTGTGCAATATGCCTTTTATCCACAACTTTAAGTATACCAGATCCTACAGTAATCCATCTGCCATTCATATGAAGCCTCTACGGCAATGGCTTTGCAACAGTCCCAACCAGAGTTTGTTTAACAGATAATTTATAAATCTCTATCTTTAAAAATACAATCTTCTGCTGCAGTATAGAGAACTGTCTATAGATTAGACAGCATCCAAACCTCCAAAAAGTGGAACGTGAAACAAATGCATAACATCTATTACACTGAACTGTCTGCCATTTTAATGAGGTAAAGAATTTAAATCAAACAAATATTGTATACCTTAGACTACCTCCAGAGTATCTCCAGAATATATCCACGTACGCACTTTGAAACAGCCCTTAGGGGCAGCAGCCAAGCATAATGTTTTGTAAGATGTATATATTTTTTTGCTTAGACTGTAAAACTATAGGTACAAATTAAGATTGTAATCTCTTTTGAGCAGGACCCTCATCAACCTATTGTTCCTCTAACATTTTGCAAATGTCTAATTTATTGTTAAATTACCCTCTTTATAATATTGTAAAGCTCTGCTGAATAAGTTGGTGCTATATAAATAACAATAAAAATAATAAGTGAATAAATTGCAATTATCTGACCTTCTAGGAATCAGTAAATTATGTACATATGATTTTATGAGAGACTGTTTCAGAATTTAGAGCATTTTGATTGGAGATATTTATTTTATTTCCCTGGGTTTTTTTTTAGTCTTTGTTTTCTTTCTTGTTATCTTGTCATCATTTTTTGTAAACTTTAACTTAAATTAAATTTTTCTAATAAATACAAAGTAATGAAAATTGGAACATTATTCTAAATTAATGTTACAAAAATACACATATCAACATACACCCTAACCAAGACATTTGCAATATTCAAAATAATAACTTTCATATATCATTCATCGGTTAAAGATTGATAGTATATTGAAACAAATGGCATCAAAAATATAAAGGTAAATTGGTGAGTAGAATTTTAGTAGAATACAGAGATGTCAACACTTTATGTCAACAAAAGGAAAATTCCATGTGCTAAAGTAAAAGAATAAACATGGATGCCAATCTAATAAAAACAAACAGATTTTATTTATTTTTTTAAATGTATTCATCAATGCCCAAAAAATCAAGAATGAAAATGCTGATCCATTGAAATAAAATTAATTCTGATTAGTCACGTTCATCCAGAAAAAGGATGCAGGGCTGCAGGAGCCTGATCGCAGCAGTAAAATAGCATTATTAAGTGATTTCCTGCTCTGTCTGTCCCTTTAATGCTCTAGTCTCCTTACCTTCAGTCTAGTTACTGTCTTACATGCTGGGGATTTCTGCAGATCCCAGCTATATGAAATATAATGGACTCTTGCCGCATGAAGTGGTATTTGCCAATTCCTCAGGTAGACAGCCAAGAATACATAATCATATATGCACTGCAGAGCCTGTCAACAGAAACATGATTGGGCAGTGTCAGAAAGGCGCAGCAGGGCTGATGCACTTCAGCTGTTTTCACCTTAATATCACTTTCACCTGCCTATTGCTCCTAATGTTAGCTTGAACGATGATCCAGAAATAAGAAATCCAGAGTCAGCAAAATAGTCAAACAATCTTAATCCAACACTCAGGACAAAAAATACAGGCGTCCATAGACTTTTATTATCAGGATGCTCCGTACACGAAACTCTGAAAAGTATTGAATTAATTTGCTAAATAGCTGTATATCTATATCATCCAACTCAGTTTTATTTACGGGGATATTTCTAGGACCAGAAACATCTGGGGCTTGAGCCCAAAGGAAATCTTGATGACCCCCTACATTAACAGAGAGGTGGGGAAATGTTATGACATATACCCACCTTTGTTTGTTATGTCTCTTTCTTTCTACATATAAAGGCTTGCTGGTGATGTTCTCCTGGATGAAGGAGAGCTCACGGGAGATGACAGAAGCAGGAAGAACCCCTTACTGACTGCCTGATTGACAGCCATGGGGTGTTTAGTTAATTATTCATGAAAGTGATGATTTCTCATACAAATTGGCACTTTAACATAGGATACCTCTCACCCATACAGCACTTCAGCAAGGGTGTAAACAGTGCTGGCTTTAGACCTTTAGGCACCCAGTGTGAAAAACCTCTCTGGTTTTTCTCCCTTTCATCCAAGTTTAGTGTGTGCATTCAAAATAATAAATTTCATAGATCATTCATAGCTAAAATGTTGATAGGATATAGAAACAAATGGTGTTTTAAGTGTTTGTATAGTGGCTTTATTATATTAATAATTATTCTAATATAGATGTATATTTATTACCCCCTCCCTATTCTTAACTTGCAGGGAGGGTGAGATGCTGATCTCTGGTGGTCCAGTGTGCTGGCAATCGGGTCTGCGCCTCCACCTTTGTGTATGATATTTGTTATGGGTGTATTGACTGTGTGTGATATTTGTGATGGGTATTTAAAGGGACACTATAGTCACCAGAACTACAGCCTTTTGTGTTTGTTCTTGTGAGTATCATCATTACCTTCAGTTTTTTTGCAGTAAACACAGTTTTTTTCAGAGAAAAAGCCGTGTTTACATTACAGCCTAGGGATACCTCCACTGGCCACTCCTCAGATGGCTGCTAGACGTGCTTCCTGGGGCATGGAGGCACTGATTTTTTTCTTATAGAGATGCACTGATTCAATGCATTTCTAAGAGGAGCTGCTGTTTGGCCAGGGTTATGTTTGACTTGTGCTGGCTCTACACCTGTTCTTTAGAAAACAAATTTGCAAACCACCAGTGTTAAAGTGATCGGTGCAAACAAAATTATTTTTAAACAACTTAGCTTATAGGTACACAGCATCCCACGGTTACCTCCCAGTTGGTAACTGTGGCGAAACCGACCTCGCCACGTGTCCTTGGAGGGGGCTGATTGCCCGCCTCTTGCCTTTGGACTATGGACCAGACTTTATGGGAATGTGATACCCCAGATAGCCATACCATGGAGCCTATTCATATAATGAAAGACTATGGGAAAGACTTTAGCTCCATGGCAATTGTACTGTGCGAGTAGGATCTGCGCGCTATTCGGTAGTTTTGTGCGTGCAGATCCCAGCTATCTGGGGATAGGTGAAATGTCTGTGTGTTATGTGTAAATGTGACTTTATGTATTTTAAAGTGTTTTATGTAGTTTTGCAACCATGTGGTTAATGGAGTCTGCCTTTAGTCCTGGGTAATTGGATTACTTCTCCAATTAACTCCAGGGCAGAAGGGAGGAAACCAGGGTGCATTGTGGGGATGTTTTTCTGCCAGCCAGAAAGGAACAAAAGATACTTTTAGTAACTTTTGAACCCCTGGTCGGATTCATGCCATTTTTTAATATGTTGTTCCCCTGAATGGATTGATTGTGGATATGTATTTTTATGTGAATGTGATGTATGGTTTTAAAGTTATGAAAGTTGTGTAAAAGTATATTTTACACTGTATGCATAATGGGATTATGTGTCACACTAAGGGGAGGGGATGTGTGGGAGGTAACATCGATGTCATTGGTTCTTTTATGCCTCCCCCTGGGTGTGGCCTGTATGTGTGAGTTAGAAATAAAAGCCAGGCTGGATGAGCCAGTCCAGAGTTCCTGTTTTACCCTCATAGTGATGTGTCGTCTCATTATTGGGGGAAGGATTTATTGCATGCTGTTCCAGTTGACTGCTAGGAGTACAAGCCTATTCGTATGGTTCCTATTCAATGGTCTACAGCATTCATATGCTTGGGAGAATTTAAAGGTTTCTCGGATTTGGTGATTGTGGTGTCTGCCAGAGTGCTTGGAGTCCTCAGGAAACGCTAGGAGCATCCATTAACGGAGGTACCGAGTCGGGGTGCCAGGCGATCCGTTACATTGGTGGCAAGCGGTGGGATGGCGTCCTAGTGCGAGGTAAAGCAGCTCGGAGACACAGTACGTTTGGATTTACAAATTGAGGGCGACGCTAGTTACCGAGGTGAGATGATACAGGGCCCGAGATCTATTGGACTGGGAGAAGACCTCCGCCGTTTTGCTGCCATGGAACGAGAGCTGGAGATGGACTATGTAGAACTATTAAATTCCTGCCAGCCGCAGAGCAGGGACGCAGACCGGGAAAACTGGGTGGCAGACCCAGACCTGCTAGCCTATAGCTGGGAAAACGCGGCAGAGGTACCCCCTGCTTCACTACCAGTTGCAGAAGTAGGGGACCTCATAGACTGGTCCTGGAGAGACCCACAGATGGCAGGTGGAGATGGGATCGAGGTCTCTCTACCGGCCCTACAGGGATGCTGGGCAGTCGGCCCAGATCCCCAGCGGCAGGTTACAATTCAGAGAGAGGAGCTTGTTACACCCTCTCTCCAGCGGCAGCCTAACCCACCAAGGGGAGACCGTAAGCCCCACACCAGCGCAGATGGGACCGTGGTCTCTGCGCCCAAGTTACAGGGAGCTGAAGGAGCCGTCCTCCCTCCCCAGCGGCAGTGTGATTTGTTGGGAATTGGGAGCCCGGTCTCCATTCCCCAGCGGCAGAGTAACCAGCAGGGAATAGAGAGCCCAGCCCCCTTTCCCCCACAGCAGGACTCTGTGCTGGGAGGAGAGACAGTCGGTCTCCCTCCGCAGAGACGGGAAGTATGCATGGGAGAGGAGATTGTTACCACCTCTCCCCAGCGGCGGATCATTAACGTACAGGGAATAGAGAGCCCAGTCTCCATTCCCCAGCGGCAGAGTGTTCTAATGGGAGAGGAGCTGGTTACCACCTCTCCCCAGCGGCAGCTTAATGTACCAGGGGGAGACTGTAAGCCCCACACCTGTGCAGATGGGACCGTGGTCTCTGCACTTCCAGCACAGGGGGTAGGGACGGTCGGTCCTGCCCCCCCACAACAGGGCTGTTTAGCCAAAGGGGAGACAGTCTGTCTCCAGCAGCAGAGCTGTGTAACTAAAGGGGAGACAGTCGGTCTCCAGCAGCAGAGTTGTGTAACTCAAGGGGAGACAGTCGGTCTCCAGCAGCAGAGCGGTGTAACTCAAGGGGAGACAGTCAGTCTCCAGCAGCAGAGCGGTGTAACTCAAGGGGAGACAGTCGGTCTCCAGCAGCAGAGCGGTGTATTTAAAGGGGAGACAATCGGTCTCCAGCAACCAGGCTCCAACCAGACTACTCCCGTGGTAGTGCTGGCAACAGGACAGAGTACCGCTGGTCTCTGCCCCCTCAGCAACCTACCAAGGCAGCCTACCAGTCCCCCACACAGCCGTGGTGAGGCACCTGAACCTGGACAAGATTCTCCCTCACCCAGGTGTAGTAACTGTTTATTGTGGGTGGGCTGCTCTGCTGTTTCTGTCTTGTGGGTGGGCTGCTGGACTAACAAGGGCACTGACCGGCAGGAGGTCAAGTACCCTGTTAGTCTGGGGGGTAAAGGGGAGAAGTGTGGCGAAACCGACCTCGCCACGTGTCCTTGGAGGGGGCTGATTGCCCGCCTCTTGCCTTTGGACTATGGACCAGACTTGTGATACCCCAGATAGCCATACCATGGAGCCTATTCATATAATGAAAGACTATGGGAAAGACTTTAGCTCCATGGCAATTGTACTGTGCGAGTAGGATCTGCGCGCTATTCGGTAGTTTTGTGCGTGCAGATCCCAGCTATCTGGGGATAGGTGAAATGTCTGTGTGTTATGTGTAAATGTGACTTTATGTATTTTAAAGTGTTTTATGTAGTTTTGCAACCATGTGGTTAATGGAGTCTGCCTTTAGTCCTGGGTAATTGGATTACTTCTCCAATTAACTCCAGGGCAGAAGGGAGGAAACCAGGGTGCATTGTGGGGATGTTTTTCTGCCAGCCAGAAAGGAACAAAAGATACTTTTAGTAACTTTTGAACCCCTGGTCGGATTCATGCCATTTTTTAATATGTTGTTCCCCTGAATGGATTGATTGTGGATATGTATTTTTATGTGAATGTGATGTATGGTTTTAAAGTTATGAAAGTTGTGTAAAAGTATATTTTACACTGTATGCATAATGGGATTATGTGTCACACTAAGGGGAGGGGATGTGTGGGAGGTAACATCGATGTCATTGGTTCTTTTATGCCTCCCCCTGGGTGTGGCCTGTATGTGTGAGTTAGAAATAAAAGCCAGGCTGGATGAGCCAGTCCAGAGTTCCTGTTTTACCCTCATAGTGATGTGTCGTCTCATTATTGGGGGAAGGATTTATTGCATGCTGTTCCAGTTGACTGCTAGGAGTACAAGCCTATTCGTATGGTTCCTATTCAATGGTCTACAGCATTCATATGCTTGGGAGAATTTAAAGGTTTCTCGGATTTGGTGATTGTGGTGTCTGCCAGAGTGCTTGGAGTCCTCAGGAAACGCTAGGAGCATCCATTAACGGAGGTACCGAGTCGGGGTGCCAGGCGATCCGTTACATTGGTGGCAAGCGGTGGGATGGCGTCCTAGTGCGAGGTAAAGCAGCTCGGAGACACAGTACGTTTGGATTTACAAATTGAGGGCGACGCTAGTTTGCCTACAGCGTCCCTGTCTACACAAAGATTTGGGAAAATGGGGTTCGTAGACCCCTGGGCAACACACACACCTGAGGAAGAGAGTGAATTAGAATGGAGAGATAATGCCCGGAAAGAATTATGGTACGATGCCCTGGAGGAAGTCCAGTATCAACGGCAGCAGCGCCTTCCTGGTGTCGCATACCAGTTGGAGGAACAAATGGCCTGGCGGATGCCACTTCTGGGAGACCAACCTGGAGGGCAGCGGGTAAGACAACTCGAGTACCTCGTGGAAAGGGAACTGAGCCTGGACGCCTCATACCGGGCACTGTGGTGGTGCACTGTCCAGCCAGAGACGTGGAGGGCAGAGGGCATCCAGCCAGAGGGGGAGAACTACACAAGCCCTGGCCTGTTGTGGAAAGCCTTAGTGGAGGATGTCGACTTCGGCAGTCCAGCAGAGTCACGGTACTGGGCTATCTTTCATTACCGAGGTGAGATGATACAGGGCCCGAGATCTATTGGACTGGGAGAAGACCTCCGCCGTTTCGCTGCCATGGAACGAGAGCTGGAGATGGACTATGTAGAACTATTAAATTCCTGCCAGCCGCAGAGCAGGGACGCAGACCGGGAAAACTGGGTGGCAGACCCAGACCTGCTAGCCTATAGCTGGGAAAACGCGGCAGAGGTACCCCCTGCTTCACTACCAGTTGCAGAAGTAGGGGACCTCATAGACTGGTCCTGGAGAGACCCACAGATGGCAGGTGGAGATGGGATCGAGGTCTCTCTACCGGCCCTACAGGGATGCTGGGCAGTCGGCCCAGATCCCCAGCGGCAGGTTACAGTTCAGAGAGAGGAGCTTGTTACACCCTCTCTCCAGCGGCAGCCTAACCCACCAAGGGGAGACCGTAAGCCCCACACCAGCGCAGATGGGACCGTGGTCTCTGCGCCCAAGTTACAGGGAGCTAAAGGAGCCGTCCTCCCTCCCCAGCGGCAGTGTGATTTGTTGGGAATTGGGAGCCCGGTCTCCATTCCCCAGCGGCAGAGTATCCAGCAGGGAATAGAGAGCCCAGCCCCCTTTCCCCCACAGCAGGACTCTGTGCTGGGAGGAGAGACAGTCGGTCTCCCTCCGTAGAGACGGGAAGTATGCATGGGAGAGGAGATTGTTACCACCTCTCCCCAGCGGCGGATCATTAACGTACAGGGAATAGAGAGCCCAGTCTCCATTCCCCAGCGGCAGAGTGTTCTAATGGGAGAGGAGCTGGTTACCACCTCTCCCCAGCGACAGCTTAATGTACCAGGGGGAGACTGTAAGCCCCACACCTGTGCAGATGGGACCGTGGTCTCTGCACTTCCAGCACAGGGGGTAGGGACGGTCGGTCCTGCCCCCCCACAACAGGGCTGTTTAGCCAAAGGGGAGACAGTCTGTCTCCAGCAGCAGAGCTGTGTAACTAAAGGGGAGACAGTCGGTCTCCAGCAGCAGAGTTGTGTAACTCAAGGGGAGACAGTCGGTCTCCAGCAGCAGAGCGGTGTAACTCAAGGGGAGACAGTCGGTCTCCAGCAGCAGAGCGGTGTAACTCAAGGGGAGACAGTCGGTCTCCAGCAGCAGAGTTGTGTAACTCAAGGGGAGACAGTCGGTCTCCAGGAGCAGAGCGGTGTATTTAAAGGGGAGACAGTCGGTCTCCAGCAACCAGGCTCCAACCAGACTACTCCCGTGGTAGTGCTGGCAACAGGACAGAGTACCGCTGGTCTCTGCCCCCTCAGCAACCTACCAAGGCAGCCTACCAGTCCCCCACACAGCCGTGGTGAGGCACCTGAACCTGGACAAGATTCTCCCTCACCCAGATGTAGTAACTGTTTATTGTGGGTGGGCTGCTCTGCTGTTTCTGTCTTGTGGGTGGGCTGCTGGACTAACAAGGGCACTGACCAGCAGGAGGTCAAGTACCCTGTTAGTCTGGGGGGTAAAGGGGAGAAGTGTGGCGAAACCGACCTCGCCACGTGTCCTTGGAGGGGGCTGATTGCCCGCCTCTTGCCTTTGGACTATGGACCAGACTTGTGATACCCCAGATAGCCATACCATGGAGCCTATTCATATAATGAAAGACTATGGGAAAGACTTTAGCTCCATGGCAATTGTACTGTGCGAGTAGGATCTGCGCGCTATTCGGTAGTTTTGTGCGTGCAGATCCCAGCTATCTGGGGATAGGTGAAATGTCTGTGTGTTATGTGTAAATGTGACTTTATGTATTTTAAAGTGTTTTATGTCGTTTTGCAACCATGTGGTTAATGGAGTCTGCCTTTAGTCCTGGGTAATTGGATTACTTCTCCAATTAACTCCAGGGCAGAAGGGAGGAAACCAGGGTGCATTGTGGGGATGTTTTTCTGCCAGCCAGAAAGGAACAAAAGATACTTTTAGTAACTTTTGAACCCCTGGTCGGATTCATGCCATTTTTTAATATGTTGTTCCCCTGAATGGATTGATTGTGGATATGTATTTTTATGTGAATGTGATGTATGGTTTTAAAGTTATGAAAGTTGTGTAAAAGTATATTTTACACTGTATGCATAATGGGATTATGTGTCACACTAAGGGGAGGGGATGTGTGGGAGGTAACATCGATGTCATTGGTTCTTTTATGCCTCCCCCTGGGTGTGGCCTGTATGTGTGAGTTAGAAATAAAAGCCAGGCTGGATGAGCCAGTCCAGAGTTCCTGTTTTACCCTCATAGTGATGTGTCGTCTCATTATTGGGGGAAGGATTTATTGCATGCTGTTCCAGTTGACTGCTAGGAGTACAAGCCTATTCATATTGTTCCTATTCAATGGTCTACAGCATTCATATGCTTGGGAGAATTTAAAGGTTTCTCGGATTTGGTGATTGTGGTGTCTGCCAGAGTGCTTGGAGTCCTCAGGAAACGCTAGGAGCATCCATTAACGGAGGTACCGAGTCGGGGTGCCAGGCGATCCGTTACAGTAACCATATAACATAGATAGTTAGAAGATAGGGTAGGACCTGTGGACTTTTATGTTTTATTTTATTTCATGTTTTCATGGATTTTTGTAATCCTCCATTCTTTTATTTATTAATTAAACTGTTTTATGGGAGCTGTTTGGTGTGGCTGGATCATTGGATCATCCTAGTAACCGGGGCACCCTGCGGTCATTATTGAAGGAGGATTCTCAATTACCCCCCATCTACATCGTGGGGAGGCACCTCTAACACGCTTTTAACACTTGGAATTTGTGAGTCTAATGGAATATTTTGTTTTATAACTGATTCCAAACAATATTGCACTACGTTTCTTTGTCCTTTATTTTAGGCACATCAGTGAAATCCCTAAACACCCTATCTTGTATATATCTACACCTGTTCTGCTTCCTTGACAGTCTTATCCAATCCAATGTTTTACTATGTGAATGCATTGTTAGTGGCTGAGAAAATCACTTCTGATGATGTCAGCCAAGCAAGCAGATCAGGGACAGAGCCAGCAGCAGCAGACTGAAATAAAAGTAAGATTGTGCTATAGTTATGTGGCAAGTAGGGGGCAGGGGTGCTAGATGGTAGTTTAACACTATATGATCCAGAATACATATTTGTATTCCTGACCCTATGGTGTTCCTTTCATTCAGATTGTAAAAAAAATGTATGTAGGCCCATGTGTGAATGCAGGTGTGTATTTTTGCAGTGTCACATGCACACAGTTCCATAGTCAGAAAGTTAGATGCATATTTGGGAATATATAAGATTCATGCTCCATCATTCCAATGGTTACTAATTGTTACAATTAGGTAACAGCAGTCTTAATGGTAAATGCACACTTGACAAAGACAGAGGCAGTAGAGACACATTCTAATGCAGTTCCAGGAATTGGATAATGTATTGAACACCACCAGTAACTATACAGCTAAATCATAAAGAGCTCTGTTTTAGATACCTTAGCAGAATCTTAAACTGACAGAACAGTCTCTTGAAGCAAGGTATAGATGGTGGAAACTCCTCAGAGTCAGGTAAGGACAAAACTAGGACTTCAAATTTAAGTGTTTCAGCCAACATAGCAAAAAGATTAGCAGAAATATATTTTACAGAGAAAGATTAAGATCCCACAGAGCCATATCACCAGATTGAGGCCCTCTGTTTATTCATCACATAGGGATGGAGACTGGGGTCAAGCTAATTCATGTTTATTTATAAAATTCTTTATTTCTGCGTTTTACATAAGATAACGGTTTTACAGAAATAGAGAAGGGTGGGTTAGTGCACGGTATGCAAAATAGGTTTATGGTTTTCTGTACACTATAGGTGTTCTTATTTGCAGACATACAGTTTTAATGGTCGGGTGGTGGTCTACTCTGTGGGGTATGGCTTTGGGTCTGTGCTGCCCATGGCTGTCGAGGATCCTAGTGGCAGGGCTGCCTAGTTCCCTGTTCATTGGGGTCTCCTCTGCTTTAGTATTTGAGTAGCTGTCTATCTAGTGTGGTTGAAGTGGTTGTGGATTGGGGGAGGGTCACCGGTTGGCAGGAGTAGTGCCATCCATTGGTTTGCCCTTATTTGTGGACCCGTTAGGGTTTTACCGCTTTCAATGGGCTGGTGTTGTTCTTTCCCCCGGGGATCCTACCCACTGTTGTTAGTATGCTCTGCGCGTGGTCGCAGTCTGTGTTCACCATGCAGGGGTTGAAGCTAATTCATGTTTATAGAGCCTCTGTATAACTCCTGATTCCTTGTTGGCCACCTAAAGTCACCTTATTGTTAAACTTGCTTTGATCTATAAGAACAGGCAATACAGTAAATACTGCCTTCAGTGCTTGCACCAGTTAGCACCATTTGCTGCTAACTAGAAATAATTAAGACAACAATAGCTGCAACACATCAGCTGGAGTTGACTTTTTAGAGGCATGCAATGATGGACAATGACAGGTCTTTAGATTGGATGAGTTGCTTTTCCCCTTATCGCTTGACTTTTCCCGCCTCTGATTATCCTTTCCATCCCTCCCATTATTCTCCATTACTCCCCCACACACCATTCATTATTCTTTCACTTTTCATTTTTCTCTCCTTCAAGTGTACTACCTTTCACTGCCCCTCTCTGCTCTTTACCTTCTGTAAATCTCCTAATTCCCACTGCCCTCCTCTTTTTCTTAAAGCTCTTTAAATTTTTAACCAGCTTTAAGATTGTTTACCATTTGGTGCAAAGCAGTGACATTATCCATGGTATCCAATAGGAGGAGTTAGCTGTCTCTTCGTGCGCATGTGGCAGAGACTTCTTCCATTAATCCTTTGCATTTTGATGTACAGGATACTTCAAAGTAAAAGAAGGATGTGATGCCATATCATATTCTGGTGTTTTGACTCAAAAGAGACCTAAGAGATCGCAGCCCTCTGGTAACTAACCAGCAGCCCTCTTGGAAGCAGAAGCCTCAAAAAAAGTTCTTAGAGGTGAAAATATAACATAATAAAATATTTAGGGGGGCGGGGCCTAGAAGCTGAACTGAGAGGATGCAGAACAGAATGGCTCCTGCTTTTCCAGGCAATAATTGCTGCATACAAGCCACAAGTGTCCCTCATCCGACCCAAATGGGTCACCAATCGAGCGGTGAACTAGCGGGGCTCACACTGACACCAAATACGATGCCGTCTCTGCAAGAATCACCGGATCGACATCTGTGGCCTACAGGCTCACGCGGCACTGGGGAGACGGCCGCTCCCCGGTTGGCCCCAAAGGCAAACAGCTGGCGACTGGGCCCTTGTTCCCCCCCCCCCATGGACCGGCGGGGTTATCCCGGTCCCTGAAAGTCTCCAACAGCGCAGGGGGAAGTATACCCAAGCGGAGCTTACCAAACCGAAAATGGCGGCAAATGCTCCTGAGCCACAAGACAAGGCACATTGGCCCGACATTCTAAAGCGGCTGGATGCCACATTTGCAGCCTTCTGGACGAAACTGGCAGAATGGCAGGCTGGGGCACTCACCCTGAAAGAGCACCTACCGCACTCTATGGCACTCCCCTCACGCCCCCGGCCACGAGGCACACCTCATAGAATGAAGCGTGCAAGAAAATGGCGCCGACGACAGCAAAATCTACAGCACGAGTACAGACCCACGGGGCTGCGACCACAGACGGCCATCTTCTCAAGCATGAACAAGCCATCCACACTCAAACATACCACCAAGTTTCGGCTCAACAAGAGACCCATGGACTTGTTCGGAGGTCCCAGGGAGGGAGGTCCAGGGCTGCATGCCCTCTTGCAAGCCTGGGGATGGAGGTCTCCCTCACCCTGCTGCGAAACAGTGGACTCAAGCGGGACATTCATTACTGACAGGACTATGGTAGCCAGCACGGGCATTGGGTGAATAGCAACTAGGTCAAGGGTGGGGGGAATAAACAGAGGCACTAGCTCCCTCTGGCCGCTTGTATCCCAGGGTCCCTCATCGCCTAAGATCGACCGTAGAGGTTTCATACTTTTATAAAATATGAACACCCTGCAGAAACCGGTTCTATGCTAACCTTGTTAATTCATCTTATTTTCTTTAATGTTTAATCTTTTGGTGCATGTTGTCTCTAAAAGTTTATTTTGCCATACAAGTAATGTCCTCGGATCAGCCTCAATAGACACTGCAGCATATAAGCGTTAAACTCAGCGACTTGTGTTATTATATACTCTGAGCAATTCAATTTATCTGCAGTGATTAAGCTATACCCAGCTTTGTATAACCTGTCAATATTACCCTGCGAAAGGTACCTCTTACTCATACTTTAATTGACAAAACGCTGAATATAATAGGTACAGGATTGCTTACGGCAGGCGTATAAATACACATAATGTACCTTCTGGAAGCAGATACCTTGACCGTTTATCCTACATTTAATTATGCTTTCTCGTTGATTATGTTTTTCTTTTTCTTTATTTTTAACTTACATACGACAGACAAACCTTAAATAAGCTTGTGACCCTTTAAATTCACAAAAAGTCAGTATGTTCATCCGAATAGCTTGTCATCTGCCTTATCGGATAACTGACATGTTGTCCTTATTCTTGACGATCTTACAACAAAACATAAAATGTGCGCTGTTTAGATATGCCAAGCAAATGTTCCTCAATGTTGTCCTAAATGCAAGCAATAGCTGTTGTGGCATTGCCTGCCTATCTGTATTGTTCATGCACAATAAAATAAAGAATATAAAAAATAAAAAAAAATATTTAAGGGGAAACACAAACAGTGAAGCTTAAAGCACATTTGTATATTTCTCTTAAAACACTTCTTTAATTGTTATATCTTCATAACAAATATACTTTAAACTACTAACATTACCTTATATCCACTCCAGAATTCCGTTTAAGTGGAGTTGTAAAGAAAGGGGAATTCAAATATTTCTGATACAGTGAATCCATCATCTCTTGGATCAATGTTCGTGTAAGAAGATTGACCATGACACAGTTTATCAGCTTGCATTCCCTTATTTATTGACAGCCTTAACCTTGGGATGCTGGTCAATGATATTTGATTGATGATTATGGTGACCATTTAACTTAGTCACATCCAATTTCATCTCCTAAGGCTATTCAGCGATTAATAATTACGTCTTCTTGGATAGGGGCAATAATAAAAATGACTCTACCTAAGTTGAGTAATGTTGAAAGACTCCATCACTCATGAACTATGAAAATTGTAAAACATATATTACAGAGACTTTGACAATGTTTTATATATAAACAATCATTGTTAATAGTATACACGCAAATAAAAAGTGCCCAAGTTTATTTTTTAATAAACTATCTTCAAATATATAATACATGTATACATTGCAAACATGTATTACATTCTATGCATTCATATATTTTATATATATATATATATATATATATATATATATATATATATATATATATATGTAACAATATACATTGTATGCAACCTTTTCTAGATTGCCAGCTCATTCAAGCAGGGTGTTTTTTCTTGCTAACATTTGTTATAGATGGCTTCTTATTTGTTTTTATAGTAGCTCAGTACAGGGGCGTAGTGTTGGGGGGGTGAGGGGGAGGGGCACAGGTGCAAAATGGGGCACAAAAGTTTAGTAGTAAGCCAAAGTAGTAATACTACATTTAAAAAAAAAAGCGCCCTCCCCCTCACACAGAAAATCTCCCAATACTCGAACATTCTATACAGATTTTTATACACGATGGGGCAAATAAACATTGCCATATAACATTTTACAGTATTTTACTTGCTAATTACAGCCATAATGTCCACATGTAATCTTTATCAGTGAATTACTGATTCCTTCAAATGGGAAATCACACTATAAATAGGCATTATGTATATGGCTATTAAATGGTATAGTACTGGTATGCTAGTAATGGGCACCTAGATAGCCTTGTTCAGCGTCAAAGACATTTTCCCCAAATATTCTATAATTCTTATTACATAATATAATATATATTCTTATATATTTTCCTACATGTACATTAAATGTGTTTCCACATGTTTTGTTTATGTATGTATATTATGCCACTTTATCTAAACATTGCTCCTCTATAGGGGCAATGTGAGAAGGTTGGGAAACCCATGGCAATGCTCTATTGGCTGGAGCTTGCGAGGTCTCTACAGTATGGTCTGTATCTCTGCACCTGGCGTAGCTGCATACCGGAGGAAATGGGCTCTACCCACATAGGTAGACTGAGTGGAGGGGCACGCACCCGGCAGCACACTGGGCAAGCTGCTAGGCCCCTTCCTGGTTTCAGGCCTTCCCTCACAACAAGGATCCAATCTGCCCTGAGGCGAGTTATGCAGCCATGAGACTCCAGTCAGTGCAGCTGCCTAACCTAATTAGAGTGTTGCATCTTCAGAGGTTCCTTATCACATCTGTATCATTTACTGAAAATCAAATGGGAAGCTAAATAACATGTAAATGCATTTGGTTTTATAGTTTATTTTATTTATATTTATTTACCTTAATTCCTTTTTCAGCATACAGTGCGTGCCATTCGCCCTTATATAGTGTATCTAATTGCTTTAATTATCTAGAAAATATGTGTTTTATGCATTGATAAATGGTATATTAAAATAGCACCTGCAGAAATGTACATGGTTGCTTTAAATATTATATGTAATTATACCTTGATTGGGATAGGGTAGATGCACTCATAAGACATTTAAACAAGGTTAGATTTAGTGATGGAGACTCAATCTCAGCATGTAGAATAAACATTTACAAGCCTTTTTGTTAATAATAGTTATTTGTTACGATTGACATGTTGTGTTAAAGGATTTAATGAAGCAGGAGAATGGATCTTCTGCCATGTTCAAGAAGAAGCCTGCTTAATCAAATGATACGTGTTAACAAAAATCTACTTTTCTGTGGTTTCAAGCACAAACTGTGTTTAGTTATCTTTAATTCTAACTAGTGACAAAGAGCGCACTGCAAAGATATAAACATATAGAAATAGTAAAAGTCACATACAATAACTCAAAGGTATACATACTTACAAGGATGATGAAGTGCTTTATGCGTTAATTGAGAGCACCACTGTCTTGTTTTCAAAAAGTCTTTAATTACACCCTCCCAGCTGTCAGTCAGCTTCTACGAGGAGCATTTGATTGGTGGAGCGTGGCAACTACCGCACATGTATCAAAGGTCTCCAGTGCTTCTTTATGAGTAGCATCTGGTCCAGAGATCATCAATAGCCTATATTAAATTCATGAAAGTGCCAATTTCAAGAGAAAACAACACTTTTAGTAATTAATTTAGAAACACTCCCTATAATAAGTAATCAAGTTGACAGCCAGAAGGGCATTCTAATTCGCTTAATAGGTAAGAACATCCCTAAGAGAAGCATTAAATTAGGTGATTACTGCAATCAATATTACTGATACATATTATTTTTTTTAGGGCACATGGAATATTAGCGATAAGTATTGCTTTTTCAGCACACCCCTGTTGTATTGTTTTGTTTGAATTACTACAATCAATTTTGTCCAGACACGAAGGGAGACTGTCATCACTGGGGACTAAAAGTGGACGTACTTCCAGGGTAGAGAGAAGCAGCACGGAGAGCACACTCTGTGCAGACATTTAGAGGGCTAAAATAACACTTCAAACCTTAAAAAACATTTGTAGGCAAAAATATCACTATACCCCACCTCTATACTGATGCTGAAGTATTGGGACAGACTGATGGCCACCGTATCCGAGAATGGGAAATATTGCATAGATGCTGTAACGGATCGCCTGGCACCCCGACTTGGTACCTCCGTTAATGGATGCTCCTAGTGCTTCCTGAGGACTCCAAGCACTCTGGCAGACACCACAATCACCGAATCCGAGAAACCTTTTAAATTCTCCCAAGCATATGAATGCTGTAGACCATTGAATAGGAACCATATGAATAGGCTTGTACTCCTAGCAGTCAACTGGAACAGCATGCAATAAATCCTTCCCCCCAATAATGAGACGACACATCACTTTGAGGGTAAAACAGGAACTCTGGACTGGCTCATCCAGCCTGGCTTTTATTTCCAACTCACACATACAGGCCACACCCAGGGGGAGGCATAAAAGAACCAATGACATAGATGTTACCTCCCACACATCCCCTCCCCTTAGTGTGACACATAATCCCATTATGCATACAGTGTAAAATATACTTTTACACAACTTTCATAACTTTAAAACCATACATCACATTCACATAAAAATACATATCCACAATCAATCCATTCAGGGGAACAACATATTAAAAAATGGCATGAATCCGACCAGGGGTTCAAAAGTTACTAAAAGTATCTTTTGTTCCTTTCTGGCTGGCAGAAAAACATCCCCACAATGCACCCTGGTTTCCTCCCTTCTGCCCTGGAGTTAATTGGAGAAGTAATCCAATTACCCAGGACTAAAGGCAGACTCCATTAACCACATGGTTGCAAAACAACATAAAACACTTTAAAATACATAAAGTCACATTTACACATAACACACAGACATTTCACCTATCCCCAGATAGCTGGGATCTGCACGCACAAAACTACCGAATAGCGCGCAGATCCTACTCACACAGTACAATTGCCATGGAGCTAAAGTCTTTCCCATAGTCTTTCATTATATGAATAGGCTCCATGGTATGGCTATCTGGGGTATCACATTCCCATAAAGTCTGGTCCATAGTCCAAAGGCAAGAGGCGGGCAATCAGCCCCCTCCAAGGACACGTGGCGAGGTCGGTTTCGCCACAGATGCACCTATAGAGGCATTGATGAGGCTAACACCATGGTTATCATTAAAAACATGGGCCACGGGGGGCGTGGCCTGCTGCTGAAGCTAAACGGACGCATGTAAGATCAGCTCCGGTGAAAAGTGACCTACAGAGCCATAAACAAGCGGCATACTGAGCGCCAACCACCAAAATCAGACACTTACAGACCGGAGGAGGTAGGCATCATGTCCCAAAGGCAGAAAAATAAAGCGGGGAAAGCTGAACGAGCCTCGTTCTTCCTCACGAAAACGGCGGCCTCCTGGCTGAGAGAGGGCCAGGAGCCTGTCCAAGATGGCGGCGAACTGGGAAGGCGGGAAACCTCTCCCTCGCCACACACATCCCCCTCTCGCACGCCAGATGAACAACCCCTGACTATGGGGGGCATCCGTGCCATGATGGAGGAATTTACAGACAACATACAGAGGAACATGAAGAAACAGCTCCAGGAGCTGACAGCTGAACTACATAAAGAAGTGCAGGAGGTAGGAAACCGCACCAGACAGATTGAATCAAAACTGGATGAGCATGCTGTGGCCCATAATAGCCTTGCAGATAAAATCCAAGAATTAGATAATATTCTGGAGACACACAGACTAAAACTAGCAGACATGGAAGACAGAGCAAGGAGAAACAATCTCCGGTTCCGTGGAATTCCAGAAGCTGTGCAAAATGCAGATCTCCAGGACTACCTGTCCGACCTATTCCAAGCTCTCACTCCAGAAATTCATCCTGACCAATTGATTATTGATAGAGTACACAGGCTGCGCAGACCTAAGCACCTACCGCCCACGGCAGTGAGAGATGTAATTGCTAGAATTCATTTTTTCCATGCCAAGGAAAGGATTATGAGAGCTAGCAGAAACACAGACATGCCTGAAAAGTACAAATCAATTAAAGTATTTGCGGACCTGTCAGCTGAAACATTACACTTCAGAAAGTCCTTGTCGCCCATCACCGCGATCCTGAGAGAACAGAATGTGAACTACCGCTGGGGCTATCCGGCCAAACTCCTGATCTCCCACCAAGATGCAATCCATCTAGTCACAGACGCAACACAAGGCACCCGCAAGCTGAGAGACTGGGGACTGCCTCTCCCACCCGTCGGACCCGAGAATGTCACCGGAATGGTCGAACAACTGAAACACCCGGGATATACGTAACTATACAACACATACACCGTTAAACCTGGCTAACACGAACTGATATATGATGTTAATTAATGCCGACAGGCACTCTCATTTTAAAATGCAGTACAAACCCCAAAATATCATGGGCCTTACAAGCTCTAGATCTATCATCTCAGCAGCTCTTATAGCTGGTTAGACTTTGACTCTGCCCATTACGCCATTGGTACTACACAAAGGTGTAGACTGCGCAATAGACGTTGTCATCCACAGGCGGCCAGGCGGACACTGCCCAACTGAGAGATTTAACGGGTGTCACCGAACTATATTGGTTATCTTCAGTTTATGTTTATGTATTGATTGTTTGACGAGTTTACATGTATTTAATTTGAAATTGCTCTGAGGTCTCTAGGTGAATGACCAACATGTTAGACGGATTCACCTGCACCCCCCCCACTACCCGCACCTACCGGCTAGGTGGCGAACCGCGGCCCCGATTATGGGAGCCCTACTGGGTACACCACCCACTGACTGACCTGAACCCTCCCCACCCCCCCCACCTTAACCCCCGACATACAAAACTAAAATTGCACCCCCAAATGAAACATTCCTGTAAACTATATCAGTATATAGCGCATAATAACAACTTTAAGATGCCACCACATACAGATGGGGCACGTATTCAAACACTGTTTCTAGAGACGCTATTAACACAACATGAAATTATTGACTTATAATGTAAAGGGGTTGAATACCCCAGGTAAGAGACGTCTTTTATTGCAAGAACTTAAAGCGAAAGGGATTGACATAGCCTGTATTCAAGAGACCCATCTAAAAAACACTAAAACCCCCGAACTGTACGCTAAATACTACCCAACCCAATACCATGCGGTCTCGACAAATAAGACCAAAGGGACATCCATTTTAATTCATAAAGATGTAGCATTCATAGAGCAAGGTAAAATGATTGACCCTCAGGGCAGGTTCATCATTCTACAAGGCCTTTTCAACAATGCCCACTATACCCTGGTCTCAGCATATTTCCCTAACACAGGAGCAGAGTTTTTTCTCCACCGCCTCATGCAAAATATTGAACTATACAAGCTAGGGGGTTTGATCCTCTGTGGAGATTTTAATTTCATCACATCTCCAGAGGAAGATACCACAGCAACTCCCCAAGGAGTGAGGCGTGGACAAATGGTATCCATGTGTAAAGCGATAAATGCACGACTCACACTACACAACCTATATGACAGCTGGAGAGTCCTCCACACTGGGGAGAGAGACTATACTTTCCACTCTAGGGTGCACAATACTTATACCCGGATTGGCACCTTCCATGTTGATCAACAAACGCTAGCACAGATCTCCTCCTGTGATATAGGTGAGATAACTTGGTCAGATCATAGCCCTGTATACCTAGAGTTGTTTGACTCGTTCCAATTCAAGGGGAAGGGGACCTGGCGGTTGAATGAGTCATTGCTAAATGATCACACATTCCTAAAACAGGTGAAAGTAGAATTAGAAGAATACTTCCAAGCCAACTCTAAAGGGGAGGTACCCGACCAAACAGTGTGGCTAGCACACAAAGCTGTGGTGCGAGGACTTTTCATTAGGCGTTCCTCATATCTCAAAAAGAATAGACAAAAAACCCAATTAGAGTGTCAAAAACTATTAGCAGTGGCAACGACTCAAAACAAACTAAACCCATCTCCGGCCTTAGCTAAACAGGTGCAGACCCTCACGAGTCAATTGACGGACCTAAATGCAGCGAAAAACGCTTACTTTCTCCAAAGGCTGAAGGCGACCACTTACCACCATAGTGGTAAAGCTACAAAATATTTAGCCAACCGCCTAAAAGCGAGATTAGCACACTCCAAAATCCCCCACTTGCTCACCGCCGAGGGAAGAAAGGTACAAAACCCCATGGACATAGCACAAGAATTTGCAAATTACTATGCAGGCCTTTATAACCTAGAAGACCAACCTGGTATGAATCCCTTAAACGATACCTTGATTCGCTCACACCTAACAGAACTCCCCCTCCCAAGACTAGACCAGTCCCAGCTCTCGACACTTCTTGAGCTGATTACCATAGATGAAGTCCTAAGTACCATCCGCCAACTGCCCACGGGTAAATCCCTGGGGGCAGATGGCCTATCCAACTCATACTACAAAGCCTTTGCGGACATACTTGGCCCGTGGCTGGTAAAGACGTTTCAGACGGCAACTGACACAGGGCAACTTCCCCCAGAAATGCTCCTGGCCACAATAGTGACCCTGCCCAAACCAGGAAAAACCCCAGACCAATGTAAAAATTTTAGGCCCATCTCATTGCTGAATACGGATGCCAAAATCTACGCCAAAATATTAGCTAATAGAATGGGTAAAATCCTTCCAACATTGATACATGATGACCAAACTGGGTTCGTGCTGGGGAGGCAGGGGATGGACAACGCTAGAAAACTGTCCCTGGTTTTGGAGAAGATGCGGGGGGCTGGCCCGGGTGGTCTACTACTAGCCTTAGATGCAGAGAAAGCTTTTGACCGCCTGGCCTGGCCCTTCCTTCGACGGGTACTAGAGAGGTTCGGGTTTCCACCGCAATTTATTACCCAGGTATTTGCCTTGTACTCACGGTCCACGGCCCAGGTTCTGCAAGCTGGGTTTAATTCCACACCGTTCAAAATTACGAATGGCACGAGACAGGGGTGTCCCTTGTCACCCTTGCTCTACGTGCTAGCCCTAGAGCCGTTACTCACGGAGATTAGGAACCACCGGGATATAGAAGGGGTTGACTGGCACGGGCAGACGATAAAAATTAGTGCGTTTGCAGATGACATTTTGCTGTATGTCACAAACCCTGAAAAATCCTTACCTATCATAATGAAACTTATAACAGACTACGGGGCGATGTCCTTCTACTCTCTTAACGCCACTAAAACGCAAGCACTGGGCATCCGACTAGACTCGCAGGTACTAACGAGACTGAAGAGAGACTACCCATTCGAATGGAGAACTGGGAATCTAAAGTATCTAGGCCTGACGTTCACTAAGAATCCAAATGATATGTTTCCCTCTAATTACAATAGGGTCTGGAAGGAATGCACGGAGGTCCTGAAGGGATGGGGACAACTTTTTTTATCTTGGGCGGAGCGCATCATAGCACTTAAAATGACCATATTGCCCAAACTTCCGTACCTGTTTGGGAACCTCCCGTGGCAAGCACCAAATTCATATTTTAAAAACATACAGTTTAAGATGTTACAATTCACATGGGGACCGGGACGGGCGAGAATCTCCCAAAAAGTGTTAATGGGACCTGTGAACAAAGGGGGGATGGCATTCCCACACGTCAAATCGTACCACCATGCCGCGATACTGGCATCACTGCTAACCCACCTTACGAACAAAGACCAACCCCAGTGGGTACAGATGGAAAATCAAGCCATAGCCCCTTTCCGAGTGCCTCATTTATTGTGGCTACGGAAAGCCACCAGACCAAGTAACATGACCTTGCCCACGCAACTTAAGTTGGCATTCAACACCTGGGATATAAATAGGCCGCACTTTGAGTCGCATAGCCCACTTTCTCTAGCAACACCTATTGAGGCAATTCAGTATTGTATCCCCACATTCAATGCAGCACCATGGAAAAATAGGGGAGCTACACACTTAGCACACCTGTATAAAGAGGGCAAACTGCTGCCCTTCAAGGAATTAGGCCACATATACAACATCCCACCCACATCCCAATACTCCCACACACAACTACAGTCCTTTTTACACAGACACGGCAAGGACAAAACACAACAGCGGTCCCATAGAGGGGAACTCTCCACCTGGGAGAAAATTGGGACCGCAGGGGTACTCCCACCTAAATTTAAGCCATTATCTGAATGTTACAAAAGTATCCGACCATGCCAGCCGTTCCACAGTTCCACCCAGGCGCTGCAATGGTCCGCAGACATAAATGCTAACTTAACAGATGACCACTGGAAACATATGATAACCTCGGTGAGGAAACTAGTGAAATCAGCCCCACTTGTAGAACAATACCAAAAAACAATATATAGGTGGTACATGGTGCCGACTCGTCTACATAGACTGTACCCCCAAACACCCCCAACGTGCTGGAGATGTACTCGAGACCTGGGCTCCGTCCTACATTGTATAAATATTGTATAAAGGATTGTATAAATATACTGGGAATGTAATACAATTTTGTCATGTAACTGTATGTCGACTCCTCCCCCCCCCTCCCCCAACCCCCTTCTTTCTTCTGTACCCTCCCCCCCTCCCCCACCATTCATGATGACATGTTGAAAACTTAATAAACTTCAAAAAAAAAAAAACATGGGTCACATATGGTGTTAGATACATCAAAGACTTATGCATGCAGAAGGAAATCACAGCATTTCCAGACCTACAAACGCAATTTAACCTACTCAACTCTTGTATATTCCAATACCTACAATTAAAGAGTATTATAAACACCCAAGTGACACTTCAACAACAGACCTTACCACAACGTGTTAAGGACACATTAGCGGTCATCACCAGATGCCAAACCACGCCACTAAAACCCAAATCCCTATCGTTGTGCTATAAAACCATATTAAACTACAATACTCCCCATTCCTTTGGTTATGTATGACAATGGGAAATAGAGAGGATGCTCACACTTTCAAACGAACAGTGGCTCTCAGCACTAAACGTCCTTAGGGGCCTCACTTCCTGCTTCTCCCATGTAGAAGCCCATAAAAAGGTGCTATACAGGTGGTACCTCACCCCACAGAGGCTGCACCAAATATACCCTACTACAAGCACCAAATGTTGGAGATGTATGACAGAAATAGGTAACATGACGCATATCTGGTGGGAGTGTACAGAGATTAAACCACTGTGGACTCAAGTCCAACAAATCTTACAACAAACAATAAACCATACAACACCTTTAACATCAACACTAACGCTCTTACTACTCTTCCCACCGCACTGGAGGAAAACGGATAAAAAAGGTAGCCTCCCTTGTAATTTTAGCAGCACGTCACCTACTGGCCCAAAACTGGAAAAGCACAAGGTGCCCCTCCCGAAAGGAATTGTTAGACAAAGTAAATCAATATTACAAATATGAGTTACTTTCCTCTGATTCCCACATAAAGAAAAATCAGACAGAACAAGCATGGACACCCTGGTTCAACATGTTAGACAGAAACATCACCCAAACTATTCTATCGGAAGGTTGCAAAACACACCACACAAAACACACCACATAAAATGTCAAACTACATGATCTAATCCCTGCATACACCTACGGCGAGGGTTAGAGAAATTGCAATATACTTCAGGTTACATGCAACCAACTATATAACTTATTCATAAATGTTTTAAGGATTGCGCATCATGTGATGCAAAGAGAATACTGTAATAACTTGTCGCCTTGAATGTACACCCACCTTCCCCCCATTTTTTTCTTTTCTGTATCCCCCTCCACCCTTCTTTTGACTTTTGAAAAAATTAAAACTTTAAATTTAAAAAAAAACATTTGCATGAATGTTCCATTGTCCTAAAGGGAAACTGTAGGCACCAAAACAACTTTAGCTTATTGAAGCAGTTTTGGTGTATAGATAATTTCCCTGCAGTCTCACTGTAATTCTTCGCCATTTTCCTTCTTGACTTACACAGCCCTCCTAAACACCTTCTGTATAGTAAGATCTAATGTAAACTTCCTTTATTGCACAGTTTTTTGATTTATCATTTATTATGTTCTGTTCAGCCTTCTTGACCTTGCAGGAGCATCCTGTGTGTGATTAAAGTTCAATTTACATAGTAGGAGATAAAAACTTCTAAACCAAAGTAACATCTAATGGGATTTCAATCCATTTTTTTTCATGCAGGCTCTGTGAGGCACAGCCTGGTGAGTTATGGTTAGGGCTGCAGGGACAAAAATAAAAGTTATTTAACTCCCAAACGGCATATAATTGAGCAGTGATACTGCAGAGACATGATCAAATTCCCAAACTGCTTCAATTAGCCAAGTTGTTGATGTCTAGACTCTAGAGTATAGTAGCAAGTGAAACCTGTGCTATATCTGATAAACACCACTGTTTTTAATGTTTTATTTGTAATAGATTTAGCTAGGTAAACTAAACAAAAATGAAGGAAAGGTGACGATGTGATATAAAATATAAAAATATTTTAAACACACTTACAAATTATGGACTTAATGTGGACTCAAAGTGGACATACGTCCAAGATGCAGATAAAAACAGAATGGAAAACACCAGAATAATAAAAAATTGCACATAGGGTGATATAGTACAAAACGAGAATACCCAGCAATGTGCATAATGCATTTACAATGTGGAAACATCTATGAGCCTTTCTTACTATTGGGATATACTGTATATCCTTCATCAAGTACTTCTTCTATTATACGGCATGGAACAAGGAGACCTAACTGGAGCTATTTTCCTTGATTTTGCAAAGGCATTTGACACAGTAGACCACGACATTCTACTGCACAAACGCAAAAACTCAGGTATTGGTGATTGCCCACTAACCTGGTTTCAATCATATGTATTGGATTGCTCACAAAATGTGTCCATTTCTGACAGCGACTCACTCCCTCTCCCAGTCACGTGTGGTGTTCCCCAAGGTTCCATTCTCAGCCCCCTACTATTCACATTATTTATAAATGATCTGCCTAATGTCTGCAAATCCTCAAATGTACACATGTACACAGACAACACAGTAATCTATGCAAGCAAATCCGAACTACCGAAGCTTGAGGCTGCGCTCCAAGACCAGTTTACAGAAGTAGAAAAGTGGATCGCAAAAAAACAAATTCTTCCTAAAAACTGACAAAACTGTCACAATGATCTTTGGAACAGTACCTAAATTACACAAAATACACAATTCCCATCTATCCATCAAAACAAATTAAAATAGAACACTGACCGCAGTCCACTCTTTCAAATACTTGGGTATGTTGTTAGACCCCAATCTATCTTTTGGCCTCCACATAGAAAAACATGCATCTAAACTTTATAAACTAGGTGCCCTGTACAGAAACAAATTCTGCCTAAGCCCTACAGTAAAGGAAAAGATTGTACAGCAAATGCTGATGCCAATAATTGATTTTAGGGATGTAGCATATGCACCTGAACCGCAAACCCACCCTAATAAACTTAATACATTGTATAACTCATTCTGCCAATTTGTGCTACAATGTAATTACAGGACCCACCATTGTGACAAGCTAAAAGATCTAACCTGGCTGTTGCTGGAATCCAGACGCACCCTTCATCGTTCCAGAATTGAGTTTAAGAGCTTTTCTGGGAAGCTCCCACCCTACCTGAGCAGAATGCTCTCCCCAGCTGTCCCCACCTCGTATAACCTCCGATCCAGTACTAGCACTTTATTTAGTCTACCTCAATACAAAAAGAAAACAGCATGATCTTCCTTTTCCTATAGAGCACCACAATTATGGAACGACCTGCCACACACTTTCAAATCTTCCCCAAGCCTAAAATCCTTTAACCCCTTAAGGACACATGACATGTGTGACATGTCATGATTCCCTTTTATTCCAGAAGTTTGATCCTTAAGGGGTTAAGAGATCCATCTCAAAACAGAATGCACCTGTCATGGTTGATTATATATTTCCTACCTTTTCTATGTTAAATGTTGTTTATATTGTGTATTAATATTGTTTTTGTATTTTATTGTACCCTATTGTATCAATGCAATGTTTTGTGGACCCAGGACATACTTGAAAACAAGATAAATCTCAATGTATCTTTCCTGGTAAAATATTTTATAAATAAATAAAATAAATACATAAATAATATCTTCATATATGGATAGTAGCTGAAAAAGTAAAGAGAAAAACACAAATCAGTTCTATACAGTATAACAAACTAAATTTAATAGCAGAAAATGTACTTACAAAGATAATATAAAACCAGACACATCACCAATCCGCATGTTATAAAACCCTCTTGTAGTGATACACTGCATTGGGAATGTAGACCATAAAACCAAAATTAAAGGTAGAAGCACAGTCTCAACATGTTTCCTCTTATACCAAGACTTCTTCAGAGGTATACCAGTCTCAGAAGTATTCTCCTTAAATAGCGTCCTTCACCAAGACCTGCCTCCATCATTCATAGTCTTTTCCCTCATTGATTGAGTGATGAGTAGCTGGTTTGAAGTGTACGTTCCATCCTGGAATGCATAACCCTTACAGAAACATCTCTTTTTCTACGGAGGATAAATGGAGACATCCTGGTATCCAATAGTATCGGGAATAGTATATTGCAAAAGACGTATACTCCAGAATGTTCGTCCATTCCTAACTATTTTAAGCTGCCAATAAAAAAAGGGGCTACATAAGAAAAGAGCGTTCCAGCTAGGAATGCAAATAGGTAAAATGTGAGGCACCTTCGAAGCTTATATAACAATACAAATACAGAGAGAATGATAACTGATAGTGTAGTAGGTCTTTTGATGGTGAAAAATTAAGTACAGGATGTACACTTACACTTTTCTGGAGCTCAAATCTAGCTCCCACTTAAGTGCGTTAATGGCATAATGTGGCGTGTTGGCCACATAGGATATAGTGTATCCGATAGTAATTCCTCATAGAATATATATGCTAGAGCCTAGCAGTGGCTCCTAGGATAAGTCGCAACATGGTATGATCCCCACTCTAGGATATGTAGGTGATGCAGGGCCTCTCGGTTCAGATATAAAAGAGAATAAAAATATATAGTGCACACCATAAAAAGAAGTATAAAACCAAATAAAAATGTCCTTACATGAAAAAAAGCAATTTCAGATTGCTCAATCCTAAGCGCATACGTGGTTTGTACCCTAACCAAGGATATAAGAATCAGGTAGCATGCTGCAGTAGCAAAGTCCAAATACAAAAGTACATTATTCATAAAACAATAGGAGATGCGCTCACAATAAATAGTACATTAACACATTTCACCAAAAAGTGGGCTTTCTCAAAGTGTACATGACACTGAGTGGTGAAACGTGTTAGTGAATTATTGTTTATACTTTTTTTTGGAGACTGCACTTGAAAAAGCCTACCTATAGGTGAAATACATTGTGCACTATTTTTTTTAAAAAAATTTTTATTCTTTCTTTTATTGTGGCAAATAATTTACAATGTACAGAGTATCAGGTAAGGAGTAAAGTCAGGCAGTAACATGTTCATACAACAGTATATAACAATTAATACTCCTAAGCGATGCAGCCACTTTTTTATTTTATTTCAAGCATATATTGAAATGTATATATATATATATATATATATATATTTTTAATTATTTATTTTTGTGTGCATGAGTAAACACAGCAGCTTACATTACCACAATAGCTTTTGTATCATTGTGACATTTCAGCATTCCACAAGTACGGCATGGATGAAGTGCACATTTTTTTTAAAAAGAAAAAAGGTATATCGATTAACATGCAAGGTTTAAATGGTTAACATTTATGCGGAACAATTAAACTGGAAACATAGCGGTCTAGGCTCGGTTATTACAAGGTTAAGCCGTGGTATGGCCGGTGTAAAGGTATGTGTGACGTGTGTGGGGTACCACGTGTGAGCTAAGTGCGTCTGGTCTAGTTTAGCATATGTGCATGCCCTCTAGGTGCATTGTGAGGTTTTAGCATTGTACTGAACGTTTCGTAATTAGTTAAGTAACGTAGTGGTGAAGGCTCTTGTCCTGTTTGCATGGTGCTCTTTGTTAGTCGGGGAGCCTGACTGCTCGGTGTTTCATAGAGGGGCCTGTTGTAATTTCGCCACTCATGTGAGTGAGAGGATAAGCTTTGGCCTGTGAAGCTCTTGTATTGCTTGTGGTGTCTCACTGAGAGTAAGGTGTGCGCGACAGGACACCGAATTACATGCGAGCCTAGTTATATAGCAGTAGGCTTATTGGTATCGTTGGCCCTCTAAACTATATGGGATGTGTAGGGTAAGTGTAGCCCCTGTGTGTTATCCCCTAGATTTAAGACAGGCAGTAGTGTAGTCGGTGCTTCAGTTTTAGATGTAGGTATGTCACATAAACATGCGAGAACCAGGTTGGTAGCAACAACGTAGTACCAATAATGCAGTTTTAACATTCTAGTAACGACACTTGGCTGATGAGCGAGTTGCCCCGCAGTGTCATTAGACAGCATAAGGAGAGACAGCAGAAATGAACAAGCTAAATATGAAAAAACATATTGCTCGGAGTATGGCATTTGAAGGCAAAATTAGCTACTCAGGTCATCAAGTAAAGTTACCAGTGCGTTGTCAGTCCCATAAACTAGCTCAGCCGATTCCGTCAGGTGGCGGGCTAGCTGGAACCCTGGAGTTGGTGGCCGCGGTGCGGAGCTTAGAGAACGAGCTGTCCCGGCTCCAGTTTTGCACGCTATAAGGGTCTGGTTTTGCAGAGGTCTGTGATCTGGCAGGTTGCAGGCTTGTCTCTGAGCGCTTGATCTCTGGGCACAAAGTCACAAGTCGCCCCGGGGCCCCAGCCGTGAGGGTTTGTCGGGCCCAGCGATTCCGATGGCAGTCCTAGTGCTTGCAAGTGGCGGGATGCCTCCGGCAGGTCACGTATGGTGATGATGGTGTCCCCACGTGGTATCTGTAAAGAACAAGACTGGCTCCAGCGATAGCTGATGGTTTTCTTGCGTAGGAGGGAGGTAAGAGGTCGGAGCAACCGTCGCCAAGCAATGGTACCCCCCGACAGGTTAGCAAAGAGGGTTAAGGACATTCCTTCAAAATTGTAGGGGGTTTGCCCTCTGGCGGCCGCCATTACTGCTGCCTTGTGTCTGAGGGTCTGGAACTGTAGTATTATGTCCCCGGAGGCCGCGGTTGGTGCCTTGAGTGGTTTTGGGAGTCGAAATATGCCCTCTAGTAATATTGTTTTAGCCTGCTTTCGGCATGAGTATGGCTGTCAGAAGGCGCCTTGCGAAGTGTGGGAGTTCTTCTGGCGGCACCGTCTCCCCAACACCCCTGAGTTTGATGTTCCTCTGTCTCCATTTATCTTCTAGCGTGTCAAATCTGCTCTCGTGCTTTGCGCTCTGTTTCGTGAGCTCTTCCACCCGTTGTGTTACCACTTTAATTTGCTGTGTGTGGGTTTGCGTTGTGCGTTCCATCTCTCCGAGGCGGCCTGTCAGGCCCCGCAGGTCCTCTCGAATCAAGGCCATATCCGCCGAGATTTTAGTGTGGAAATCCGCCATGATCTCCCTGATGGCTGCTAGGGTGACTGGGGCGGCATCCGGAGATCCATTCGGAGGCGCTGCTCGCGTTGCCGGTTGCTGCACCATTGCCAACGCGTGGTCTTTGTCTCCGTCCTCCGACAACCCATCGGAGAAGTCGGAGCAGCCGCCATGGAGGGACGCCATCACAGACTCCTGGGTGCCATGCGCCTGCCGCCATAGGTCCCCAATGCTTCTCCCCTGCTGGGGTCGGTCGGGCTTCAGTTTTTTGTTTTTTTGCCCATCAGGTGAGTGTTGGGAGCCGTTTGGGAGCCTTTTGGGTGTCTTTTGTTCGTGGGCCACCTCTATTTTAAGGGTTTTTTCCATCGTTTTTAGCCGGAGCTCTGAGGCCGTGCGTCTGTCCGCTTCGGTGGTTAGGCCACGCCCCTGAAAGGTATATTTTTCATCCATTGTGTACTATTTTATTGTTTTTTGAATACTGCTGTTATAAGAAAAAGTGTATATATTATAACCTTGGATGTTCCTGATTTCCTTGACAGTGGAATATCGATTCTCCTTGATGGTTAGTATACCACCAAAGTGTTTGGATTAAGCAAAAGCTTTTTATTGCTCTTACATCTCCTACACAGTGTGCACAATATTTTATTTTCAGTTTTTATACCCACAGTGAGTATTTTATCTATCCATAGCCAAGAGAGGATCCTGCACATATATTTCACTAAGGAGCCATCTGAAGGCTATGTGTGCACTTATACAAAATGTATTAATTATTTTGTTTCCTGATATACTGCACTATTTTGGTATCAAGATCAAAATCTCCAACCTATATCCACAGGCGTGCATTGTACCATACAGGCGCTGCATTGTAAGTGTATGTCTCTCTTTTCTTTAAACTGAAGTTTTGACATACTGCACTATATTCTTTACTATATGCCATCTTGTACTTGAGGACTCCTCTAAAGCACTGCTCCCTAATCTTCTCTTCTCTACCCCATACCAGCAACCATAGAAGAGAGACCCTTTCATACTTGGATATCAAGCGCTAGAAACCTATTTACTTCTAATTTGAAATTGTGATTATATTTTAGATTACCGTTATTATGATTAAACATTCTTGGAGTGGTTAAAGTTAAATATTCTGTCTCATTGTGCCATGTAGGAATAGTCAGTGACAGAATAGGATCCTACTGTCATGTGAATAACCATAGCAATAGTTAATGTCTAATATTACATCCAGCATATTCTCTTCTCACATTAGAATTAGCTTTTTAACATCGGTAGTGGGAACTATCTATTAATAATTTACTACATGTCCAATATTTAGAATTGAAAATGCTCTTTTTTTTTTTCCTTACCAGTGGCACTAAAACATTGAAATAATCTAAATAATATAAATTTTATGAACCATTAAGGTTTCCCTTTAATCTTGTTCGCATCATAGCCATTCTGTGAGTCAAGTATTAGGATATCCCATGAACAATAATGATCATATACAGATATTAAATGCAGCGGCCCTGGTCATGAACAATGGTCCTATACCTTGTACCATGTTAACCTGTCAGGTACATTGTTTGAAATCATTTACTATGAAATACTTGTTCTGAATGTTTTAAACGTATTAGAACACTTGTTCCACACCAAGCATCATGTAATAAAGAACCTTGGCAAGATAAACCAAATGCATACTGTATAAAATGGGAACAAGTAACACAAAATGGTTTTCTAATATTTTATTATTCTATACTATTTGATAAATCAACTGTAAGTGCATTACACACCTCGCTGGGTATTGGTGTTTTGTTTATTTTTAGTATTATTTTATTACTTTTATTATTACAATGTTTTTCATCCTTTCTTGCAGTTTTTTCTGGATCTTGGAAGTGTATCAGTTTTTAGTCCCCAATTTTTTATTTGTTAGTGTTTTTAGAATATCAGGTAGTGGGTTTTATCACTTTGTCCGCTTTGTTTAATTTTTGCTTAGTTTACCTATTTTTTAAGCTGTTGTTGGAGAGAACAGTTGTTAGAGAGTTTGATTTGATTTTTGGGTGTGTATTGATATTCACTTTGATTATTGGAATAGATTCAAAAGCTGAACATACATGCAGTATGCTGATTGCAGGCACTGTATGCATTTAATGCATCTCTTAGAAGTACTGGATTGGCAGATCATAGATCTGCTGCATTTGCACCATGTGTCCTCGCTGGTTTATATTGAGAAGCATCTGATTGGAATCAGGATTGATGACTTCACCTGAGGAGGATAGGACTACTTTTGCTGTCCCAGCATTTATATATATATATTTTTTTTTAAAGCTGATACTCATGAATCTAAAATAAAACAGAAACATGTCCTTAATAAAAAATAATTTTCATTTGTTTATTATCATTTAAAATAATTTTAACATACATAATTTTAGTGGACACGTTTCATACATATGTTTGAGCTATGTTTATTTACACTGTTTTATCAACCATATTTTATATTGTTAAAGGGCGTATGTTTCAAACTGTAAACATGTGCAATGTCTCCGAAACCAATTAGCAACATGCTTCTCCAAGCAAATTGCAGAGTGTTTGACCTACTTGGTGACATTAGACCTAATGAAAAATGTGCATTTTGATTCCAATCAATTGGGTGTGACGTTAGCAAAGCAGTTATTTCTGGTTCAGTCAGTAACTGAACATAAGGTCTGTAGCTGATATAATGCATTAAACGTAATAAGTGTGCATTACCTCTAGAGAGGCATAAAGACCCAGAATGATTTTAAATTAAATTAATGAAAGAGCAGATACATGCTTCAAACCAAGGAGTTTCACATTTTTGCAGTTGTAAATAGAAGGCCGAAAGCCACCATTGTGGTAGATCCAATCACTATTTACAATTAGTTATTTATTTTTTGATTTGTAATGCATTTACTCATTACATTTCTTTTATGCTCACATGTTACCTGTAGACCATTTATAATACGCATTTTACACCTTACTCTCTGTTCGGTTCCCTCCTCAGCACAGCCCAAGCCCAGCTTTCTTTTCAGAGGAAGAGAGTGTCCAGACACTGCAGAGACAGCCACCCTCACCTCACCTAAAAATAAAATGAGCAGCAATGTGTGTGGAAGCTGAACAAGGAAATACAGTCTCCCCACATACAAAATAACCCCTCACACATTCATACTGTCACATCTTCCCCACTCCCCCCACACACTCAGTCACCCTGTTATATAACCAACTAACACACACATCCTTAGTCACCCTGTCACACCTTCCCAGACACACACAAACTCAGTTAACATGTCACATCACCCCTGCAACACACACAGTCACCCTGTCACATTACCCCCTCCCCTACACTCACACAGTAACCATGTCACATCACCCATCTCCCCCCCCCACACACACACACAATCAATCACCATGTCACAGTCACCCCTTCCCCTATACACTCAGTCACACTGTTACATCACACCACAGACATACACCCTGTCACATCACCCCACATGCACACAGTCATCATGTCACACACAGGGCCGGCCTTAGGCATTTAGACGTACTGTGTGAAAAATCTTCACAGCGCCCCCCCCCCCCCCCCGTCATCCATGTATGCTGTTATGTTTGTGTTGTCTGTGTATGTAATAGTACGTGTGATGACTGTGTGTGATATGTATGCTATGTGTGATATTTGTAATGGGTATATTAACAGTGTGTGATATGCGTGTATTGGTTGTATGTGACACACACACACACACACACACAGAGTCAGACGGCCATACACACACAGGAAGACATCCACACACACACAAGCAGAGAGTCATACACACACACACACACAGGCAGACAGTCACACACACAGGCAGACAGTCACACACACACACACACAGACACACACAGGCAGACAGTCAGTCATACACACAGACAGTAATACACACAGACACACACAGAGGCAGACAGTAATACACACAGACACACACACAGTCATACACACAGAGGCAGACAGTCATACACACACACACGCAGACAGTCATACACACAGACACACACAGGCAGACAGTCAGTCATACACACAGACACACACAGACAGTAATACACACAGACACACACAGAGCCAGACAGCAATACACACAGACAAACACACAGAGGCAGACAGTAATACACACAGACACACAGTGGCAGACAGTCATATACACACACACACACACACAGACACACACAGGCAGATAGTCATACACACAGAGGCAGACAGTCATACACACAGACACACACACAGAGGCAGACAGTAATACACACAGACACAGTGGCAGACAGTCACACACACAGTCATATACACACACACACAAACACACACACAGTCATACACACACACACACAGGCAGGCAGGCAGACAGTCATACATACGCACACACACACACACACACACACACAGAGACACACACAGGCAGACAGTCATACACACACACACACACAGACAGTAATACACACAGAGGCAGACAGTCACACACACACACACACAGACACACACAGGCAGACAGTCATACACACACAGACAGTAATACACACAGGCAGAGAGTCACACTCACCTGACAATCACACAGTTACCTGTGGAGTTCATTGTTGAGGCAGTGCAGCTCCTGGTGACTGTTTGGTGGGGAAGCAGGGACTCCTTCCTGCTTCCCCTGCAGCCGTTTTCCGGTGCTTTTAGCTCCGCCCCCACCGCACGGTAAGCTCCGCCCCCGCTGCAAATTAAAAAAAAAAAAAATATATATATTTTTTTTTTATCGGCTGTGCGGCCGCACGGCGCCCCCTGCTCCATGGCGCCCTGTGCGGCCGCACAGCTCGCACACCCCTAAGGCCGGCCCTGGTCACACACCCATCTTAAAACACACAGTCTCCATGTCACAGTCAGTAACCTTCATACTCACACAATCACCCCACCCCCCCACACAATGTACAAAGCAAGAACACAAGGAGCCCCCCCCCCCAAATTCACAACACACCGCAAGCAGCTCCCTGCACACATATACTCCCAGTCACAGAGATACATGCGTTCCCAGACACAGACCCAAACAGACACAGCCATGGATGCACATACACACAGATATACACTCACAGAAGCATAAGGATACTCATTGGCTGACACATACTTTCAGGCGCATACACGCTACATAAGGCTAGCATTGCACACACGGGCACCAATACACACTATTAGACCACACACTATGATAGTGTGACTATATCTATCAATGTGTGCCTGTGTGTCATTGTGTGTCTCTGTACATTAATGTGTTTTTGTCTGGGTGTGCATGTATCAGAGTGTGTATATATATATATGTGTATGTGCGACAGTGTATTTGTGTATGTCTGTGTCCAAAGTGGAAATGTGGCTGCAATGTGAAGGTTATATGGTATGGTTAAAGTCAGGTGTTCAATTTCAAATAGAAAGAAAACCTTGTTTTATATTGAAAATATATAGATTACTTATTTTTCATCTGGAAGGGTTTTTACATATTCACCTAACTATATTGGAGGATGCCCCTAAGACACTGCTTCCCTCCTAATTTTTTTCTGCCAGTATCCATCTACGACTAGAATAAGTGGTTTGGGTTGTTCAAGCTGCCTACCTCATCCAGTAAACAAGCAGTGGAAACCTTCACCTGTAGAAGTGGGGGGCAATAGGAGGCGGCCCTCTATGGTTGGCACTAGGTAGGGGGGTGCCACCAGAGCTGTCCTTGGGGTTGTGTGAGCTGTTTGGCTGCATAGGCTGCCATAGCAGTAGGGGCACCGGGCAGTCAACACAGGTCACACACGCAGGGGCGGGGAGCAGGAGATGGAGAATTTCTTAAAGAGCTGGGGGTACAGCCAAATCTGCAATGGGGGCAGCCTCCACCTGCTGCTGCTACTGCTGCACACAGAGGGGAAGCAGCAAGAAATCCCCAACAACTACACACCGGGAACATCAGTGACTCCACTCCTCCTCCAGTAAGTGAGAGAGAATGTGTGCTGTGTGCAGGGGCGTATTAGCCGCGAGGCAAACAAGGCATTTGCCTTGGGCGGCATTTTCTAGGGGGCGGCAAAAAAAGCCGCCCCCCAAATGCCCAAGGCAAATGTCTTGTTAGCCTTGCGGCTAACAGACATGCTGGGCTGCTGCTGGGCGGTCGGGCGGCGCTCTTGGGCGGCTGGCGAGGGAGCACTTCATCTGAGCTGTCTGCTCAGCTCCCTCGCGCGCCGCACAGTGAGGCTGGGAGCCGGAATATGACGTCATATTCCGGCTCCGCCTCCCAGCCTCACTGTGCGGCGCGCGAGGGAGCTGAGCAGACAGCTCAGATGAAGTGCTCCCTCGCCAGCCGCCCAAGAGCGCCGCCCGACCGCCCAGCAGCACCCCAGCAGCCACTGGACTACCAGGGAAAAAAGATGCCCCCCCCCCAGCATTCCCAAAGGTAAGGAGGCTGGGGGGGGGGTTGAAGTAAAAATAAAATAAAAAAAAGTGTTAATGTGAGTGAGTGAGTGTGAGTGTCTGTTAGTGAGTGTGAGTGTGAGTGTGTGTGTGTGTGTGTCTGTTAGTGAGTGTGAGTGTGTGTGTGTGTGTGTGTGTGTCTGTTAGTGAGTGTGAGTGTCTGTTAGTGAATGTGTGTCTGTTAGTGAATGTGTGTCTGTTAGTGAGTGTGTGTGTCTGTTAGTGAGTGTGAGTGTGTGTCTGTTAGTGTGTGTGTGTCTGTTAGTGTGTTTGCCTGTGAGTGTGTGTGTGTGTGTGTGCGTCTGACTGTGTGTGTGTATGTTAGTGAGTGTGTCTGCTAGTTTGTGTCTGCTAGTGCGTGTCTGCTAGTGCGTGTCTGTTAGTGCGTGTCTGTTAGTGCGTGTCTGTAAGTGCGTGTCTGTTACTGAGTGTGAGTGTGTCTGTTACTGAGTGTGAGTGTGTCTGTTAGTGTGTTTGCCTGTGAGTGTGTGTGTCTGACTGTGTGTGTCTGCTAGTTTGTGTCTGCTAGTGACTGAGTGTGTGTCTGTTAGTGCGTGTCTGTTACTGAGTGTGTCTGTTACTGAGTGTGAGTGTGTCTGTTACTGAGTGTGAGTGTGTCTGTTAGTGTGTGTGTTTCTGTTAGCGAGTGTATGCGTATCTGTCAGTGAATGCGTGTGTGTGTATTTAGAATGCGGGACGGGGTAAAGGTTGGGTGGGGGTGGCGCAGGGGGGGGGGGGTGCCTGAGTTTTGTCCTGCCTAGGGCAGCACAAAACCAGGATACACCACTGGCTGTGTGTGTGTAACTGTGATTGTTTCTGTCTGCCTGTGACTGTGTGTGCGTGTGTGTCTGTATGTGTGACTGTCTGCCTGTGACTGTGTGTGGGTGACTGTATGTGTGACTGTATGTGTGACTGTGTGTGTCTGTGTGTGTGTGACTTTCTGCCTGTGACTGTGTGTGGGTGACTGTGGGTGTTTGTGTTGATATGTAGATGGTGGAACTGCACTCATCCCTCCGCCATGGAATCTCAGGGTGCTCCCAGATCAGTCCCGGTACCAAAGAGACCACGTGTAACATATAATAGTAAAAAATAATCCAGGCACTCCAAATTGTTCCAAACCAATGGGCTTTGTGGGTGTTTGTGTGTCTGCCTGTGACTGTGTGTGTGTGTGTGTGTGTGTGACTGTCTGCCTGTGATTGTATGTGTGACTGTGTGTGTCACTGTCTGCCTGTGGCTGTCTGCGTATGACTGTGTGTGCAACTGTCTGTATGTGACTATGCGTGTGACTGTCTGCCTGTGACTCTGTGTGTGTGTGTGTGTGTGACTTTCTGCCTGTGACTGTGTGTGGGTGACTGTGTGTGTTTGTGTGTCTGCCTGTGACTGTGTGTGTGTGTGACTGTCTGCCTGTGACTGTATGTGTGACGGTGTGTGTGAGTGTCTGCATGTGACTGTCTGTGACTGTGTGTGTGACTGTCTGCCTGTGGCTGTGTGTGTGTGTGACTGTCTGCCTGTGACTGTCTGTGTATTACTGTGTATGCAACTGTCTGTCTGTGACTGTGCATGTGACTGACTGACTGTGACTCTGTGTGTGACTGTCTGCCTGTGACTATGACAATGTGTTTGACTGTCTGCCTGTGACTGTGTGTGACTGCCTTTGACTCTGTGTGTAACGGTCTACCTGTGACTGTGTGTTTGACTGTCTGACTGTGACTGTGTGTGTGACTGTCTGCCTGTGACTGTCTGCCACAGTGTTTGTGACTGCCTGCCTACATATCACTGCCTGCCTGTGTGTGTGTGTCACTGTTTGCCTGTGCCAGTGTGTGACTGTCTGCCTGTGACTGTGTGTGTGACTGTCTATGACTGTGTGTGTGACTGTGACTGTGTGTGTGACTGTCTGCCTGTGACTGTGTGTGTGACTGTGTGTGACTGTCTGCATGTCACTGAGTGTGTGTGACTGTCTGCCTGTGACTGTGTGACGCTGCCTGTAACTGTTGCAGTCTGCCTTTAATTGTGCGTGCTACTGCCTGTAACCATGTGTGTGTGACTGTCTGCCTGTAGCTGTATGCCTACTGAATGGGGCTTTTATGTTTCCTTCTCTAGGTGCTTACGGTTGTCTGTTTTTTCAGTCATTAGGCGCTTTTGGATTGCCCCTTTTGTATAAGCAACCCTCTGATAACTGCCACGCTGGCTATGAGCTTAATACGGTTAGAGAGATCAAAGGATGCAGGGCCAGTGCTTTCAGAGTGCTGACTCACAGAGGAAATTCTGTTCATTCATAGGCTGGTGGTGCGATCAAGGATCTACCTCACATAGATGGGTGGTGCAGGCACAATGAGGTCTGCATGTCCTGCGGAAATATAGTGCCTGCCTATCAGAGCATTGCTGTTGCAATGCTCTGATTCGCTTAATAGCGGGGAACTGAAAGGAGCAATGAAAGTTTGTTGGCATCTGCCAGAGGTGCAAACCACACGCATTACCCCCTACAAGGTCCAAAGTAAGCAAAAAAAAGGGGAATTCATTAATTTTGGGGGGATTCTCCTACAACCCAGTGTTCTAAATAAATGTATTTATTTATAACGTAAGTGTTCCTTTAATGGCAGGTTTTTTATAATTACAAAATGAAAAAAATATATAATGTAAAATAAAGATTAGATATACTTGGCTAGGATATCAGAATATACTGCATATTACAGACATTTAGTTTAGAACATTAAAATAATTACACTGTGTGCTGGCCAGATTCTGCTCGGTAGGAATGTTTTCAGCCAGACAGTCCTAATGTGCTATAAATCATATAAATCATGTAATGACATAATGTGTTGGACGTTGTTTCTGAAAAAGGGAAAACAATATTGTAAATTACATGCACCTTCAATATGCACCATGAGTGGTCTCTGGCTTAAGTCAGTGTTTCTCAACTTAGCAAAAGTCAAGTAGCAATAGCAATAAAGGGTATTTTAACAATTACCTCTCATAGCTATTATTTCTAACCAAATATTATTAAACCTTAAATGTATACAGGTTCTAAAATACTAGCTCTATACCCAAAGTATTGTATATTACTGGGAATGATTTATTGTTTTGTTTGCTGCTTGCCAGAATAGATTATGTTATTCTTTCTATGCTTTACTATAAAAGGCCATGTTAGACTTGAAGAAAGGAATTTTCACCTACAGCAGAGGAAAGAAGCAAACTGAATACTTTTTTGGAACCACGCTTATTGGATATAATGATTAGGGTACAGTTAGTGTTTTCAACCACTGAAACCGTTATGTGGATAGTTATATCTTTTTCTCAACCATGATTACTGCATTACTACCAAATTGCCCCAGTTTATGGTCCACTTTTACAAATGTGGATGCAAAGGGAGTTAAAAGAACCATGCAAAAGTTACACCCTACTACGTGTGACTTAGACCCTGCTCCAACTCAACTTATCTGCATGCATTGAAACACTTGCATCAGCCCTCACAAAAATAGTGCAGTGTTCACTAAAAACAAGAGACTTCCCAGGTCCTCTAAAAGACGATGTGGAAAAACTACTCCTAAATAAACTTTATTAGACCCAGGGCCGGACTGGCCCACCGGGATACCGGGAAATTTCCCGGTGGGCCGGTGCACTTGGGGCCGCACAGTGCAGCAGCCCTTCCTCTCCCCACACAGTACACACAGTCTTGTGGAGGTTTGATGAGCTGTGCAGCTCCAGATCGCACTGTACTGTATCCACTCACGAGCAGCAGGCACTCCAAAGTGAACTGTCAATGCTGCTCGCGAGTGAAGGATAAGGAGCAGGGAGGGAGGCAGTCCTGTGCCTGCCTGTCAGCCTTCACACACAGGAAGCATGTGACCCTGTAATCAGGCAGAGCAGGGCAGCCCATGCGGGTCCTCTGCCTTTTGCTTCCTGTGTGTAAAGTGCTGGCAGGCAGGGAGAGGAGTGGGGCCAGACAGAGCTGCAGGGAGAGGAGTGGGGCCAGACAGAGCTGCAGGCAGGCTGCTTCTCAGCCAGGAGCTGAGCGAGCAGGGAGCAAGGTGGGCTCAGTGAGCTGTGGCACCCAGGTATTTAATGTTCATTTCCAGGATTCTTAGGGTGTGTGTATATTTGAGTGTGTAATTGTGTGTGGGAGGTGTTTTTGAAGATATTATGTGAGTGTCAGTATGGATCAATGTATGTGTGAGTGTCAGTATGGATCAATGTATGTGTGAGTGTCAGTATGGATCAATGTATGTGTGAGTGTCAGTATGGATCAATGTATGTGTGAGTGTCAGTATGGATCAATGTATGTGTGAGTGTCAGTATGGATCAATGTATGTGTGAGTGTCAGTATGGATCAATGTTTGTGTGAGTGTCAGTATGGATCAATGTATGTGTGAGTGTCAGTATGGATCAATGTATGTGTGAGTGTCAGTATGGATCAATGTATGTGTGAGTGTCAGTATGGATCAATGTATGTGTGAGTGTCAGTATGGATCAATGTATGTGTGAGTGTCAGTATGGATCAATGTATGTGTGAGTGTCAGTATGGATCAATGTATGTGTGAGTGTCAGTATGGATCAATGTATGTGTGAGTGTCAGTATGGATCAATGTTTGTGTGAGTGTCAGTATGGATCAATGTATGTGTGAGTGTCAGTATGGATCAATGTATGTATGAGTGTCAGTATGGATCAATGTATGTGTGAGTGTCAGTATGGATCAATGTATGTGTGAGTGTCAGTATGGATCAATGTATGTGTGAGTGTCAGTATGGATCAATGTATGTGTGAGTGTCAGTATGGATCAATGTATGTGTGAGTGTCAGTATGGATCAATGTATGTGTGAGTGTCAGTATGGATCAATGTTTGTGTGAGTGTCAGTATGGATCAATGTATGTGTGAGTGTCAGTATGGATCAATGTATGTGTGAGTGTCAGTATGGATCAATGTATGTGTGAGTGTCAGTATGGATCAATGTATGTGTGAGTGTCAGTATGGATCAATGTATTTGTGAGTGTCAGTATGGATCAATGTTTGTGTGAGTGTCAGTATGGATCAATGTATGTGTGAGTGTCAGTATGGATCAATGTTTGTGTGAGTGTCAGTATGGATCAATGTATGTGTGAGTGTCAGTATGGGTCAATGTTTGTGTGAGTGTCAGTATGGATCAATGTATGTGTGAGTGTCAGTATGGATCAATGTATGTGTGAGTGTCAGTATGGATCAATGTATGTGTGAGTGTCAGTATTGATCAATGTATGTGTGAGTGTCAGTATGGATCAATGTATGTGTGAGTGTCAGTATGGATCAATGTATGTGTGAGTGTCAGTATGGATCAATGTATGTGTGAGTGTCAGTATGGATCAATGTATGTGTGAGTGTCAGTATGGATCAATGTATGTGTGAGTGTCAGTATGGATCAATGTTTGTGTGAGTGTCAGTATGGATCAATGTATGTGTGAGTGTCAGTATGGATCAATGTATGTGTGAGTGTCAGTATGGATCAATGTATGTGTGAGTGTCAGTATGGATCAATGTATGTGTGAGTGTCAGTATGGATCAATGTATGTGTGAGTGTCAGTATGGATCAATGTATGTGTGAGTGTCAGTATGGATCAATGTATGTGTGAGTGTCAGTATGGATCAATGTATGTGTGAGTGTCAGTATGGATCAATGTTTGTGTGAGTGTCAGTATGGATCAATGTATGTGTGAGTGTCAGTATGGATCAATGTATGTGTGAGTGTCAGTATGGATCAATGTATGTGTGAGTGTCAGTATGGATCAATGTATGTGTGAGTGTCAGTATGGATCAATGTATGTGTGAGTGTCAGTATGGATCAATGTATTTGTGAGTGTCAGTATGGATCAATGTTTGTGTGAGTGTCAGTATGGATCAATGTATGTGTGAGTGTCAGTATGGATCAATGTTTGTGTGAGTGTCAGTATGGATCAATGTATGTGTGAGTGTCAGTATGGGTCAATGTTTGTGTGAGTGTCAGTATGGATCAATGTATGTGTGATTGTCAGTATGGATCAATGTATGTGTGAGTGTCAGTATGGATCAATGTATGTGTGAGTGTCAGTATTGATCAATGTATGTGTGAGTGTCAGTATGGATCAATGTATGTGTGAGTGTCAGTATGGATCAATGTATGTGTGAGTGTCAGTATGGATCAATGTATGTGTGAGTGTCAGTATGGATCAATGTATGTGTGAGTGTCAGTATGGATCAATGTTTGTGTGAGTGTCAGTATGGATCAATGTTTGTGTGAGTGTCAGTATGGATCAATGTATGTGTGAGTGTCAGTATGGATCAATGTATGTGTGAGTGTCAGTATGGATCAATGTTTGTGTGAGTGTCAGTATGGATCAATGTATGTGTGAGTGTCAGTATGGATCAATGTATGTGTGAGTGTCAGTATGGATCAATGTTTGTGTGAGTGTCAGTATGGATCAATGTATGTGTGAGTGTCAGTATGGGTCAATGTTTGTGTGAGTGTCAGTATGGATCAATGTATGTGTGAGTGTCAGTATGGGTCAATGTTTGTGTGAGTGTCAGTATGGGTCAATGTTTGTGTGAGTGTCAGTATGGGTCAATGTATGTGTCAGTATGGATCAATGTTTGTGTGAGTGTCAGTATGGATCAATGTATGGATCAATGTTTGTGTGAGTGGCAGTATGGATCAATGTTTGTGTGTGAGTATGGGTCATTGTGCGCCAGTGTATGTGAGTGTGTGGGCATCAGTACGTGCCAGTGAGTATCCATTAATCAAAAATCTGTGTTTATGCTTGTGTTTTTATTTTTTTTTTAATGACATGTTGAATTAAAAAAATAAAATATTGCTTTGCTTTATCTATGTTATTTGTGAAAGTATTCTGCATAGATACATATGCACAAATGGTATTATATCACTATATATATATATATATATATATATATACAGTATATATATATATGTATGTGTATGTATATAAATCGCAAGCATAATTTTAATAATTATTATGTTTATAATATATAATATTTTCATGCATATTACACACACACACACACACACACATATATACATATACATATATAATGTATGAAGGGTTTGACATTTGCCAAAGGGTTACTACTAATAGTTTTAATTTTAAAAAGTGAAAATCTAAATTTCATAATTTAAACCAAAATAGCGGATTTGAAACAAAATTTTAACTTGGGTATAGTGACAGCTTGACTATTGTAGCCTAAATTTAGCAATTTACATTTTCATTCACAAAAATATTAGTTTAGTGGATAACCCTGCCTTTCTCTCAGTCTTTCATTCCCTGGTATCAAACTACATACAACGAAGAGTGCACTCATAGGAATGAGGACTAACCAAAATAAGATTAATTTAAATCAGACGTGCAGCAGCATTCAGTCAATGTTTCATTCCCATTACTGGACCTTTCAAAATTTTAAGGATGAAACGTTGAAGTAAGATGTTGCACATCTGATTAGAATAAAACAGCTCTTTTGTTTATTTTAAGTCCTGTGAGTGCGCTCTTCTTGTTGGTTAAATAATTGTAACTGTATATCTGTCACAGCTGGCACAATTAATGATGGGGCTGGTATAACATTTTTCCAGGGCTGCTTTTTATTCCCAGTCCGGCCCTGATTAGACCCAGACTGCATGGCTAATTACAGACCAGTATCCAACCTTCCATCCTGTAAGCTTGTTTGAGCAGGGCCCTCTTCAATCTATTGTTCCTGTAAGTTTTTGTAATTGTGTCATATAGTGTTAAATCTCCCCCTTTGATAATATTGTAAAGCACTACAGAATATGCTGGCGCTATATAAATACCAGTAATAATGATAATAATAATACATGACTTTCCATGCATGGGAAGGAATTATCAGGCCAGGCCTCGAGGGAGTACCTTCGATGTCCAGACTGAGTGGTAGCAGATTGCGCCACCCTATATGATTCCAGTGGCCATCTTTTTAAAGGGGCCCTGAGTCTATCAAATAATAGTATATGCAGAATAAATAATGGTTCAGGCACTCCTGGATTACAAAACTAGCAGGTTTATTGGGGAAAAAGCAGCAATGTTTCGAACCTACCGGGTCTTTATCAACTATCAAGTAAGCAGCAACGTTTCAACCCTACCGGGTCTTTATCAAGCTATCAAATAGCATGATATAGGCCCGGTTGGGTCAAAACGTTGCTGCTTTTGCCCCAATAAAGCTGCTATTTTTGTTATCTCAGTGTGTCTGAACCATTATTTATTCTGCATATCTTGGAAGGGAGGCCTGGCCAGCCCTGGCTTCAGAGCACCTGGGTTATTTGGTGAGTGTGGTATCTAGTACGTCTCTACTATTAAATAATAGGAAACCCATGTAGCCTGGAGACTATTGGTTGAGTTTATAAGGCAGGACTGTGGACATTATGTTTTAGCTCTACCTTGATAAGTCCTGGAGATGAAACCAGTCGATTCTTGAGTAGTTTGTGTGATTTGGCATCCTCCAGCATGGATGTCTCCTTGTGATCTTCTGCCATTAAAAGAGATCCAGAGCTTCAGTGAGTGGGAAGGATTTGTCACTGGAATCAGTGTTGGGGAGATCCCGCAGTATTAGATTGGAGGTCTTTTGACCTATTGATGGGCCTTTCTTTAGTTGGCATTTGTGAGTGCAATATTATCCTCTATTTTATATTGTTGCCATGTGTGATTTTACACTATATTGTATACTTTCTATGTTTAAGTGATTAACATTTAAGAAGATTGATTTTACACTTGGATCACTTTATACCTGTGCTTGGACTTGAAGATCCATAATAGTGTATTCACTCATTTGACATTTAAACCTGAGATTGCGGTGCACCACACTACTATCTGCTGTTTTGTTTTCTTATTTCAAATTATAGAAACATGTCAGTTGATGTGCATTTAAATGTTGTTCTGCTGTTTGTGTATTTTTTTAAACAAACAATTGAATTCATAAGGTTTTAAATAATGTTTGTCTGATGTCTTTGAATTCTAAAATTATTTATGAATAAGCAGAATTTCCTGTTCTTAAGGGAAATGAAAATTGTAATTGTTGTCTAAGACAAGAGACAGTGAAGAGTAGTAAAGAGTACGAAAATTTATAGTGTAAAGCCATCTGTAACGCAATTGTAGCTCATCTAATTGAAAAAAAACTGGATGAAAAATGCACGATGATGTGTGTCTGGGTGAGTTTCTCTGCTCCATTTGTATCAATATAGGAAGACACAGAGGCAAATTAGATTTATAAACAAGAAACAGATAAACCAATCTTCTCTTGCAAGGAATTTTTTTATTGCAGCTAACAATCTTCCTTTCCCTGTCTGAGGTAAAATATGTTGCTAAGCAAAATAATGTGCTTATGGTAAAACATTAAGAGCTGGGTTCTGTTTAGGGCAATGTATTTTTTTTTCTAAAAGAGCAATAACCAATGTGGTAATATTTCATGAATAACATTGAATGCCCAGTGAATCTGTACAGAGCTTTAGGGGGATATTGCACGTGGATCTAAATGTTCCACTAGCCTAATAGAAATGTAGCAAATCATTTCCACTAGCCCATATCTAAGAAAGGGTACACTTTGTTTTTTAGTCAGTTTCTGCATTTGAATTATTGATTGTGTGTTCTGGACATTGATGATGTATTCCAAATTAGCAATTAATTATCAGGTCTTAGATAACTGGAATACAAAATAGCTTCCACCAAATCACCCATGGAATAAAAGGATACACTTAACTTTGGATACTTGCTTTCCTTCAGTTACCTCCCAAAAAGGTAACTATATAAAAAGTATAATATGGTACATATGGAATAGGGATCCAGCTTGTATCACTAAAACATAAATAAAAAATACAACATAGCGTAATACTGTTGTGGTCTTATTAATTGCCCAATGGTTCAAGGTTACACTCACAGATTTGTTGTATATAGTAAGCCTTCAGGTTGCCACCCCTATAGGTAGGGGGGTAAATCCTGTTCGTTTGTAGTAACGCCAATCTGGAGACCAAGAAGTTCACACAAAGTGCCTGATCTTGTCAGATCTTAGAAGCTATCCAGACTCGGGCCTGGTTAGTACTTGTATGGGAGACCTACTAGGAACCTCAGGTTCTGTAACGGGAAGTATAAAATGAACATTACCCATCATATATATCGAATTAGTTTTATAATAACTAAATTGGACCAGTTTGTTGGTGAATAGAATGGGAATAAAGTCTATATGTTTAATTGTAAAATGAATTGTTAATTCAACTCTGGCATTTTTCTTTTTTTTTTTTTTTGCATATAATGAAATCATTGATAAATATGCACAAGTGTATTACTTTCTGGCGACCACCAGATGGCAACATAACAAGTTTTAGGTGGAGCAAAATGGAATGCATGGCCATTTAAAAAAAAAATGGAATTACATCATAAAAAGAAGACGCTGACCCATACAGGAAGTGAGTCATCGGAAATGGACACCTAAAATACCGCGAAAAAAACGGAATGAAAATTAGAACAGCTGAAACAACAGATGGAGGTAATTCACCAACGGAGGAGATGTCCAATAGAAGAGGAAAAGGAGAGTACGCCCATCACACCACCAATGGACTTCCAGCCCTTATTGTATTTAAGGGAAGGGAAGGGAGGGAGGCAATAGGCTTATGGATACACTTGTTAGTATTTGGAGTGTATAAACTGTATGTTTTTTAAATTTTGGTTCCTGAGGAAGTTTCCTAAGGGGAACGAAACGCGTAGAACCATATTTTAATTTCAATTTTACTATATGCCAATAAATCCATTGTTTTCTACTTTCAACCATTGGGAGAGTGTGAACTTCTTGGTCTCCAGATTGGCGTTACTACAAACAAACAGGATTTACCCCCCTACCTATAGGGGTGGCAACCTGAAGGCTTACTATATACAACAAATCTATGAGTGTAACCTTTAACCATTAGGCAATTAATAAGAACACAACAGTATTACGCTATGTTGTATTTTTTATTTATGTTTTAGTGATACAAGCTGGATCCCTATTCCATATGTACCATATTATACTTAGATAACTGGAACCCTGATAAACAATGAGTATGTTTATTAGTATACAAGCTAAACGCACACACAGAATCAATAACTTGTAAAAATGCTTAGTAAACCTAATTTTAATCTTAGTTTTATTTTAATCTAATATTTTAGAGGGAGGGGACATGACTTCTTCTCAACATTTTAAAGGAATCTTTATGAAGAAACAGGTCTTTTGTGCCAGCATTAGAGTTTATTTGTTAAATATTCTGCTTACTCTTTCTGGCCCTTTATCTATTCCAGCTATACTTAAATCGATACAGGAATGCGGTACATGTTCTGGAGATAAACTAAATATTGGGAAGATCAAGGTATTAAAATGTAATTTATCTACTGAACAAGTAACTGGGTTGAATAAAAACACTGATTGGAACTGGTTGAATTAGACAATTCAATACTTGGCCATTACATTAATTTCAAATCTACACAATCTAATCAAAACTGTCAATACACTTTTTCAATTTAAACATTTATTTTTTTATTTTATATGGGGGTACAAAATACATGTATTTTTCATCAAATTCTAACTAGAAAAATCAAAAAATTGCAGTCTGAACATTCCAAATATTAAGATTCATGATAACATCATGTTTTCTTATTATCTAAAATGGCTCAATCCATCATCTAATGATCCCAGTTGGAAACAACAAGAGAGAGTAACACACCCCGACATCACACTTCCAAATCTGATTTGGATTCATTCTGAGCAGTATAAAAAGATTAGGACCTCCAATAAAATATTTAACAGTGTAATTACTGCTAACTACTCCTATTAGTATTTTTCAATTCTATATTCAAGTTTTAAATTGGAATATATGTAAAGAATGGGGCATATTGAACCTAAATCAAGTAACCCCACTAGGCACCACTCTAACATTTAATAATGTTAAAACAGATTATGGACTCCCCGGTTCTGAAGCATACAACTATATAGGGATTAAGCATTTTATTAACAGCATCAAGATCGAAGAAAATCTAATTTTTGAAAATTTTATAAACAGACTACATAAAAATAAATGAATCTCTAAAACTGCAAGACTTGATCTTACGGTAATAAAAAAAAACATCCTCCATTGAGAAATGGGAAAGAGATATGTATAAAAGTTTTTCAATAAATATTTGGGAAGATGCATATTTATTGAAGAGAAAATCAGTTCATAGTTGAAATCTTCAAAAAAAACTAATTTAAATTCATATATAGATGGTATCTCGCTCCAAACAGAGTGCATAAATTTGATAAAAGTTGGAGATGCTCAATTGGTATTGGTATAATGTTTCATACATGGTGGGAATGTGAAAGGCTGCAAGAAATTAAAATCGAGATCTCAGACATTCTCTTGAAGATTTTTGAACAAAAAGTATTATTGACTCCTCAAATTTTCCTTTTCCATTTGGACTTACCAATATGTAGCCTTCAACAAAAAATATTAACAATACATATACTCGGGGCTACAAAACTAATTATTGCTAAAAATTGGAAATCATCAGCAAACATATTACGTTCAGAAATATTCAATCAAATCAACTTTCAAATTCAAATGGAAAGGAGTTCACATTGGAGTGATAATAATATATCCTTATATAATTTGATTAGATCAGAATGGGCTAAGTTAAATTAATTACACAACTCACCTGGGCAAAAAAGACATATATACACTAGAATAAACTCCATCTGAACTAAAGAAAATATAATCTCGATATAGGCAACAAAAGAAGCAACGTATTACATCATTATATTATGATTATTGCCAAGATTATGCTTGTATATCTATGAACACACCCGCACTATGTTTGTATGTAGTGATGTACCGAACTGTCCGCCGGCGAACAGTTCCCGGCGAACTTGGCGTGTTCGCGTTCGCCGCGGTGGGCGGACACATGCGCAGTTCGATCCGCCCCCTATTTGTCATCATTGGGCAAACTTTGACCCTGTGCCTCTCTGTCAGCAGACACATTCCAGCCAATCAGCAGCACTCCCTCCCTTCCACACCCTCCAACCTCCCTCCCAGCATCCATTTTCGATTCATTCGGAAGATGCATGCTTAGTGAGAGGAGGGAAAGTTTAGCTGCTGCTGATTAGATAGGGAAATTGATAGCTAGGCTAGGGTATTCAGTGTCCACTACAATCCTGAAGGACTCATCTGATCTCTGCTGTAAGGACAGCACCCCAAAAAGCCCTTTTTAGGGCTATAACATCAGGCTGCTTTTTTTTTTTCCCTGTGTAATGTAATTGCAGGTGCCTGCCTGCCAGCTTCTGTGTGAGGTTCACATTGGATACTGTGCATATTTGCCCAGTGCCACCACTCATATCTGTTTTAACAATAGGTTAAGCTTTACATTTAAAATAAATATATTTTTTTCACTGTAATAGAAGAGCAGTTGCCTGCCTGCCAGCTTCTGTGTGAGGTTGGATGCCTTGCCCATTTGCACAGTCAGTGCCACCACTCATATCTGTTTTAACAATTGGTTAAGCTTTAGATTTAAAAGAAATATTTTTTTTTCACTGTAATAGAAGAGCAGTTGCCTGCCTGCCAGCTTCTGTGTGAGGTTGGATGCCTTGCCCATTTGCACAGTCAGTGCCACCACTCATATCTGTTTTAACAATTGGTTAAGCTTTAGATTTAAAATAAATATTTTTTTTTCACTGTAATAGAAGAGCAGTTGCCTGCCTGCCAGCTTCTGTGTGAGGTTGGATGCCTTGCCCATTTGCACAGTCAGTGCCACCACTCATATCTGTTTTAACAATTGGTTAAGCTTTAGATTTAAAATAAATATTTTTTTTTCACTGTAATAGAAGAGCAGTTGCCTGCCTGCCAGCTTCTGTGTGAGGTTGGATGCCTTGCCCATTTGCACAGTCAGTGCCACCACTCATATCTGTTTTAACAATTGGTTAAGCTTTAGATTTTAAATAAATCATTTTTTTCACTGTAATAGAAGAGCAGTTGCCTGCCTGCCAGCTTCTGTGTGAGGTTGGATGCCTTGCCCATTTGCACAGTCAGTGCCACCACTCATATCTGTTTTAACAATTGGTTAAGCTTTAGATTTAAAATAAATAAAATTTTTTCACTGTAATAGAAGAGCAGTTGCCTGCCTGCCAGCTTCTGTGTGAGGTTGGATGCCTTGCCCATTTGCACAGTCAGTGCCACCACTCATATCTGTTTTAACAATTGGTTAAGCTTTAGATTTTAAATAAATCATTTTTTTCACTGTAATAGAAGAGCAGTTGCCTGCCTGCCAGCTTCTGTGTGAGGTTCACATTGGATACTGTGCCCACTAGCCCAGTGCCACCACTCATATCTGTTTTAACAATTGGTTAAGCTTTAGATTTAAAATAAATAATTTTTTTTCACTGTAATAGAAGAGCAGTTGCCTGCCTGCCAGCTTCTGTGTGAGGTTGGATGCCTTGCCCATTTGCACAGTCAGTGCCACCACTCATATCTGTTTTAACAATTGGTTAAGCTTTAGATTTAAAATAAATAATTTGTTTTCACTGTAATAGAAGAGCAGTTGCCTGCCTGCCAGCTTCTGTGTCAGGTTGGATGCCTTGCCCATTTGCACAGTCAGTGTCACCACTCATATCTGTTTTAACAATTGGTTAAGCTTTAGATTTAAAATAAATAATTTTTTTTCACTGTAATAGAAGAGCAGTTGCCTGCCTGCCAGCTTCTGTGTGAGGTTGGATGCCTTGCCCATTTGCACAGTCAGTGCCACCACTCATATCTGTTTTAACAATTGGTTAAGCTTTAGATTTTAAATAAATCATTTTTTTCACTGTAACAGAAGAGCAGTTGCCTGCCTGCCAGCTTCTGTGTGAGGTTCACATTGGATACTGTGCCCACTAGCCCAGTGCCACCACTCATATCTGTTTTAACAATTGGTTAAGCTTTAGATTTAAAATAAATATTTTTTTTTCACTGTAATAGAAGAGCAGTTGCCTGCCTGCCAGCTTCTGTGTGAGGTTGGATGCCTTGCCCATTTGCACAGTCAGTGCCACCACTCATATCTGTTTTAACAATTGGTTAAGCTTTAGATTTTAAATAAATCATTTTTTTCACTGTAATAGAAGAGCAGTTGCCTGCCTGCCAGCTTCTGTGTGAGGTTCACATTGGATACTGTGCCCACTAGCCCAGTGCCACCACTCATATCTGTTTTAACAATTGGTTAAGCTTTAGATTTAAAATAAATAATTTTTTTTCACTGTAATAGAAGAGCAGTTGCCTGCCTGCCAGCTTCTGTGTGAGGTTGGATGCCTTGCCCATTTGCACAGTCAGTGCCACCACTCATATCTGTTTTAACAATTGGTTAAGCTTTAGATTTAAAATAAATAATTTGTTTTCACTGTAATAGAAGAGCAGTTGCCTGCCTGCCAGCTTCTGTGTGAGGTTGGATGCCTTGCCCATTTGCATAGTCAGTGCCACCACTCATATCTGTTTTAACAATTGGTTAAGCTTTAGATTTAAAAGAAATAATTTTTTTTCACTGTAATAGAAGAGCAGTTGCCTGCCTGCCAGCTTCTGTGTGAGGTTGGATGCCTTGCCCATTTGCACAGTCAGTGCCACCACTCATATCTGTTTTAACAATTGGTTAAGCTTTAGATTTTAAATAAATCATTTTTTTTCACTGTAATAGAAGAGCAGTTGCCTGCCTGCCAGCTTCTGTGTGAGGTTGGATGCCTTGCCCATTTGCACAGTCAGTGCCACCACTCATATCTGTTTTAACAATTGGTTAAGCTTTAGATTTAAAATAAATAAAAAAATTTCACTGTAATAGAAGAGCAGTTGCCTGCCTGCCAGCTTCTGTGTGAGGTTGGATGCCTTGCCCATTTGCACAGTCAGTGCCACCACTCATATCTGTTTTAACAATTGGTTAAGCTTTAGATTTTAAATAAATCATTTTTTTCACTGTAATAGAAGAGCAGTTGCCTGCCTGCCAGCTTCTGTGTCAGGTTGGATGCCTTGCCCATTTGCACAGTCAGTGTCACCACTCATATCTGTTTTAACAATAGCTTAAGCTTTAGATTTCAAAGAAATCATTTTTTTCCACTGTAATAGAAGATCAGTTAGTTGTCTGCAAGCGTCTGGGTGTCAGGCCTACTTCAGTGTGTGCTCTGCAGACCTGTGCCAGCGTGCTTTGACAGTTGCCACTCATATCTGGTGTCTCTTTAGCGTGCTTTTACAAAGAAAAAAGGTTTCCAGTGTAAGCTAATAGCAGACAGTCAGTGTCCTTCAAGCGGCTCTGTCAGGCCTTCCTTCAGCGTGTGCCCTGCACAACCCTGCCAGCGTGCTTTGACAGTTGCCACTCATATCTTGTGTCTCTTTAGCGTGCTTTTACAACCAAAATTTTGTTTCAACTGTAATAGAAGAGCAGTTGCCTGCCTGCCAGCTTCTGTGTGAGGTTCACATTGGATACTGTGCCCACTAGCCCAGTGCCACCACTCATATCTGTTTTAACAATTGGTTAAGCTTTAGATTTAAAATAAATATTTTTTTTCACTGTAATAGAAGAGCAGTTAGTTGTCTGCAAGCGTCTGTGTTTCAGGCCTACTTCAGCGTGTGCTCTGCAGACCTGTGCCAGCGTGCTTTGACAGTTGCCACTCATATCTGGTGTCTCTTTAGCGTGCTTTTACAAAGAAAAAAGGTTTCCAGTGTAAGCTAATAGCAGACAGTCAGTGTCCTTCAAGCGGCTCTGTCAGGCCTTCCTTCAGCGTGTGCCCTGCACAACCCTGCCAGCGTGCTTTGACAGTTGCCACTCATATCTTGTGTCTCTATAGCGTGCTTTTACAACCAAAATTTTGTTTCCACTGTAATAGAAGAGCAGTTGCCTGCCTGCCAGCTTCTGTGTGAGGTTCACATTGGATACTGTGCCCACTAGCCCAGTGCCACCACTCATATCTGTTTTAACAATTGGTTAAGCTTTAGATTTAAAATAAATATTTTTTTTTCACTGTAATAGAAGAGCAGTTAGTTGTCTGCAAGCGTCTGTGTTTCAGGCCTACTTCAGCGTGTGCTCTGCAGACCTGTGCCAGCGTGCTTTGACAGTTGCCACTCATATCTGGTGTCTCTTTAGCGTGCTTTTACAAAGAAAAAAGGTTTCCAGTGTAAGCTAATAGCAGACAGTCAGTGTCCTTCAAGCGGCTCTGTCAGGCCTTCCTTCAGCGTGTGCCCTGCACAACCCTGCCAGCGTGCTTTGACAGTTGCCACTCATATCTTGTGTCTCTATAGCGTGCTTTTACAACCAAAATTTTGTTTCCACTGTAATAGAAGAGCAGTTGCCTGCCTGCCAGCTTCTGTGTGAGGTTCACATTGGATACTGTGCCCACTAGCCCAGTGCCACCACTCATATCTGTTTTAACAATTGGTTAAGCTTTAGATTTAAAATAAATATTTTTTTTTCTCTGTAATAGAAGAGCAGTTAGTTGTCTGCAAGCCTCTGTGTTTCAGGCCTACTTCAGCGTGTGCTCTGCAGACCTGTGCCAGCGTGCTTTGACAGTTGCCACTCATATCTTGTGTCTCTATAGCGTGCTTTTACAACCAAAATTTTGTTTCCACTGTAATAGAAGAGCAGTTGCCTGCCTGCCAGCTTCTGTGTGAGGTTCACATTGGATACTGTGCCTATTTGCCCAGTGCCACCACTCATATCTGTTTTAACAATAGGTTAAGCTTTACATTTAAAATAAATATTTTTTTTTCACTGTAATAGAAGAGCAGTTGCCTGCCTGCCAGCTTCTGTGTGAGGTTCACATTGGATACTGTGCCTATTTGCCCAGTGCCACCACTCATATCTGTTTTAACAATAGGTTAAGCTTTACATTTAAAATAAATATAATTTTTTCACTGTAATAGAAGAGCAGTTGCCTGCCTTCCAGCGTCTGTGTGAGGTTCACATTGGATACTGTGCCTATTTGCCCAGTGCCACCACTCATATCTGTTTTAACAATAGGTTAAGCTTTACATTTAAAATAAATATTTTTTTTTCACTGTAATAGAAGAGCAGTTAGTTGTCTGCAAGCGTCTGTGTTTCAGGCCTACTTCAGCGTGTGCTCTGCAGACCTGTGCCAGCGTGCTTTGACAGTTGCCACTCATATCTTGTGTCTCTATAGCGTGCTTTTACAACCAAAATTTTGTTTCCACTGTAATAGAAGAGCAGTTGCCTGCCTGCCAGCTTCTGTGTGAGGTTCACTTTGGATACTGTGCCTATTTGCCCAGTGCCACCACTCATATCTGTTTTAACAATAGGTTAAGCTTTACATTTAAAATAAATATTTTTTTTTCACTGTAATAGAAGAGCAGTTGCCTGCCTGCCAGCTTCTGTGTGAGGTTCACATTGGATACTGTGCCTATTTGCCCAGTGCCACCACTCATATCTGTTTTAACAATAGGTTAAGCTTTACATTTAAAATAAATATAATTTTTTCACTGTAATAGAAGAGCAGTTGCCTGCCTTCCAGCTTCTGTGTGAGGTTCACATTGGATACTGTGCCTATTTGCCCAGTGCCACCACTCATATCTGTTTTAACAATAGGTTAAGCTTTACATTTAAAATAAATATTTTTTTTTCACTGTAATAGAAGAGCAGTTGCCTGCCTGCCAGCTTCTGTGTGAGGTTCACATTGGATACTGTGCCTATTTGCCCAGTGCCACCACTCATATCTGTTTTAACAATAGGTTAAGCTTTACATTTAAAATAAATATTTTTTTTCACTGTAATAGAAGAGCAGTTGCCTGCCTGCCAGCTTCTGTGTGAGGTTCACATTGGATACTGTGCCTATTTGCCCAGTGCCACCACTCATATCTGTTTTAACAATTGGTTAAGCTTTAGATTTAAAATAAATATTTTGTTTTCACTGTAATAGAAGATCAGTTAGTTGTCTGCAAGCGTCTGGGTGTCAGGCCTACTTCAGCATGTGCTCTGTAGACCTGTTCCAGCGTGCTTTGACAGTTGCCAATCATATTTGGTGTCTCTATAGCGTGCTTTTAAAACCAAAATTAGTTTTTCACTGTTATAGATTGAATAGCAGTTACTTGTCTTCAAGCGGGTGTCTCAGGCCTACAGTGTGTGCTCTGCAGAACTGTTCCAGTGCACATTGCCAATCATATCTGGTGTCCCTATAGCGTGCTTTTAAAACCAAAATTTGTTTTTCACTGTTATAGATTGAATAGCAGTTACTTGTCTTCAAGCGGGTGTCTCAGGCCTACAGTGTGTGCTCTGCAGAACTGTTACAGTTCACATTGCCAATCATATCTGGTCTCACAGTAGCTTGCACGCATAGTACCACTAATCCCTCAAAAAATGACAGGCAGAGGCAGGCCACCCCGCAGGGGCCGTCGTGGTCGTGGTGCTGTGATTCCCTTTTGCCCTAGAATAATGCCCAGTTTTCAGAAGCCACGTACCCTGAACTTGAAAAGTTCTGAGGACTTAGTTGACTGGCTAACACAGGACACCCAATCTTGTACAGCCTCCGCTCGGAACCTTGACGCACCATCCTCCTCCAGCTTAGCTTCAGGCACCTCTCAAGATAGCACTCACCCGCCTGCCGCCACCACCAAAACTAGCACCACAGCCGCTTTACTTGGTATGTCAGAGGAGTTATTCACACACCCGTTTGAAGAAATGAGTGATGCGCAACCATTATTGCTAGAGGATGTAGATAACAGGGATATGTCTCAGGCAGGCAGCATTAAACACATGGAGGTACGGTGTGATGATGATGATGTTGTACCCGCTGCTGCTTCCTTTTCTGAGTTGTCAGATACAAGCGAAGCGGTTGATGATGACGATGCGTCCATGGATGTCACGTGGGTGCCCGCTAGAGAAGAAGAACAGGGCGAAAGTTCAGATGGGGAGACAGAGAGGAGGAGGAGTAGACGAGTTGGAAGCAGGGGGGGGTCGTCGCAAGGAGCTAGTGGCACAGTCAGACAGCATGCATCGGCACCCGGGGTCAGCCCGACAGCACGCCAATCAACGCATGCTGTGTCCACCACCAGAATGCCGTCATTGCAGAGCTCAGCAGTGTGGCATTTTTTTTGTGTGTCTGCCTCGGACAACAGCGATGCCATTTGCAACCTGTGCCAAAGGAAACTGAGACGTGGGAGGTCCAACACCCACCTAGGTACAACTGCTTTGCGTAGGCACATGATCTCACATCACAAACGCCTATGGGATCAACACATGAGTACAAGCAGCACGCCTACTCTAAGCCGCCATCCTCCTCCTGGTCCAGCATCTTCAGCCACGTCAACCACTGCTGTCCTTCTTGCCCCCTCTCAACCATCCGCCACTCCGTCTCCCGCCTTGAGCAGTTCCCGCTCATCTGCCCACAGTCATGTGTTTCTGTCAAGGACATGTTTGAGCGTACGAAGCCAATGTCACCAAGTCACCCCCTTGCCCAGCGTCTGACAGCTGGCTTGTCCAAACTATTAGCCCGCCAGCTTTTACCATACAATCTGGTTGAGTCTGAGGCGTTAAAAAAAATTGTAGCTATTGGGACACCGCAGTGGAAGGTTCCCGGCCGGAATTTCTTTTCACAAAAGGCAATCCCCAACTTGTACTCGATTGTGCAAAAGGAAGTCATGGCATGTCTGGCACACAGTGTTGGGGCAAGGGTCCATCTGACCACTGATACCTGGTCTGCAAAGCATGGTCAGGGCAGGTATATCACCTACACTGCGCATTGGGTAAACCTGCTGACGGCTGACAAGCAAGGAATGCGTGGCATTGCAGAGGAGTTGGTGACACCGCCACGAATTGCAGGCAGTCCTGCTGCCACCTCCTCTACTCCTCCTACTCCATCCTCTTCCATAACTTCCTTGGCTGAGTCATCTTGTGCCGCTGCTTCTTGCTCCACATCAACGGCACCCCCCCAGCTCCCCAGGTACTATTCCACATCCCGGATACGGCAGTGTCACGCCGTCTTGGGTTTGACTTGCTTGAAAGCAGAGAGTCACACCGGACAAGCACTCCTGTCCGCCCTGAACGCACAGGTGGAAAAGTGGCTGACTCCGCAGCAACTGGATATCGGCAAAGTGGTGTGTGACAACGGAAAAAATTTGATAGCGGCATTGAAGTTGGGCAAGTTTACACATGTGCCGTGCATGGCACATGTGTGTAATCTGATCGTACAACGCTTTGTGCATAAGTACACAGGCTTACAGGACGTCCTGAAGCAGGCCAGGAAGGTGTGTGGCCATTTCAGGCGTTCCTACACGGCCATGGCTCACTTTGCCGATATCCAGCGGCGAAACAACATGCCAGTGAGGCGCTTGATTTGCGACAGCCCTACACGTTGGAATTCAACACTCCTAATGTTCGACCGCCTGCTCCAACAAGAAAAAGCTGTTAATGAATATTTGTATGACCGGGGTGCTAGGACAGCCTCTGGGGAGCTGGGAATTTTTTTGCCACGTTACTGGACGCTCATGCGCAATGCCTGTAGGCTCATGCGTCCTTTTGAGGAGGTGACAAACCTAGTCAGGCGCAGTTGTGTGTGTGCGTGTGTATGGCTGTCTGCCTGTGTGTGTGTGACAGGGTGAAGATTTCTTGCACATGGGTGTGACAGGGTGAAGATTTCTTGCACAGGGCGCCCAAAGGCCTAAGGCTGGCCCTGCGCATGGGTCAGTGGCTCTGCACCAGACTTCCCTCCAATTGATCAAAGTTAAAGGATTTCAAGTGGACTGATTACAATTACAGGGCCTCTAAAGAGTCCTGTATTGTTATTTGTCGTCACTACCTTCCCGCGTCAGGAGTGGGTCATTTGCGCCCCTGCTGCCTTCCTTGCATGTGGTAGCTGTTTGTCAGGGATTTGTCAATCCATATCTGCCAAGTGACCCTATGTAGGGGTAACAGTCTCTATTCTGCTCTGTGTCAGTGTGTATCATGGTCTCTGTGGACGGTGAACAGTCACTATTCTGCTCTGTGTCAGTGTGTATCATGGTCTCTGTGGACAGGGAACAGTCTCTATTCTGCTCTGTGTCAGTGTGTATCAGGGGTTTTGAGGACAGGTGTCAATCCATATCTGCCAAGTGACCCTATGTAGGGGGAACAGTCCCTATTCTGCTCTGTGTCAGTGTGTATCAGGGGTTTTGAGGACAGGTGTCAATCCATATCTGCCAAGTGACCCTATGTAGGGGGAACAGTCTCTATTCTGCTCTGTGTCAGTGTGTATCAGGGCTGGGCTTTGAGGACAGGTGTCAATGTTAGGTGATTTCTGCCCTTTATGGATTAAAAGCAGACTCTGCATCAACTGTGCAATTTTCCATGGGAGTTTTGCCATGGATCCCCCTCTGGCATGCCACAGTCCAGGTGTTAGTCCCCTTGAAACAACTTTTCCATCACTATTGTGGCCAGAAAGAGTCCCTGTTGGTTTTAAAATTCGCCTGCCCATTGAAGTCAATGGCGGTTCGCGCGGTTCGCCGGTTCGCGAACATTTGCGGAAGTTCGCGTACCGAAAATTTCGGGTTCGCGACAACACTATTTGTATGTTTGTTAGTAGGTATGTCTTTTTGTACTGTTTGTTAAAATATTGGAAAATGGAAATGAAAGAAAAACAACTGTGAAAAAAAAAGAATTTATGTGTTAAGCATAAACAAATCTGCAAATGATTTGCTCTTCCAACAATAATGTTATGCAATCTCTATGATTGGCAGATATTCAATCCTATTTATCCAATTATCCAGATTGTAAACCCCCTTATTCTAGTTTCTATAATGACCTTTGGTTCTAGACACGATGAGTATTCAGGACTGAATTTGCATTTAGGCAGAGTAAGCAAATGCCTACAGGAACATGCCTAAAAGGGGTGCATCAGGTGCCTTCATACAGTGGCAGATCCAGGGGGTGGGCAACGGAGCAATTGTCTCTCCCCCCCTGAAAAAACAGGGCATGTCGAAGGTCTCCCCTGCCAGCACATGCAGGGTTAGCACTATCCAAGTTCCAGCCCTGCTGCGTGCCTTTACGGACTAGAGGGGAGATCAGCACATTGCTGGCAGCCGGCAGGGGAGGGAGAGAGGACCCGGGGGAGCTCTTACCTGCAGCTCTGACGTGTTCTCTTCTCGCTAGCATGGAGCTAGCATGGAGATGGAAAGCAATGTCCCCCCCCCACCCCCAGGCCACAGGTAAAGAGAGTGGGGGGATTTACAATATATTTATTTTTATTTCTATTAAATAAGAACATATAAAAAAGTTGCATTTGCTTTAATCTGCTTCCCTCCCCACCACACACACAATAACACTCTACACATTGACACACTGCCCCCCATACACACATTGCCCCCCACACATATAAACTGCACCCGTTACATAAACACTGCCCCTCATACACACATACTGCACCCCTCACACGAACTGCCCCCCTTACACACATGATGCACCCCTCACACAAACAATGCCCCTCATACACACAAATTGCACTCCCACACACACTGTACCCTTCACTCACACACACTGTCCCCCCATACACACACACACTGCACCCCCATACACACATTGCCCCTCCACACAAACACACTGCCCGTCTCACACACACTGCACCACTCACACACACACACTGCACCCCCCACTGCCGCCCTACAAACATTGCCCCTTTCACACACAAACACACACTGCAAGCCTCATACACACACTGCACCACTCACACACACTGTAACTCTCACACACACTGCAACTCTCTCAGACACACTGCCCCACACATACACTGCCACCCTCAAATACACACTGCACATATGTCTGTGTGTTTATGTATCTTTGTGAGTGTGTAGACAAACATAGACACACAAATCTATGCAACATTTTTTTACAATTTAAGCAATCACATTTTTACCATGTTTTTTGTTTGTTTTTGAGCTTGGAAGATCATGGAAGTTGAGAGGCGCTTGAGAATTCTGTGCCTACAGGTGCTGATGTAAATTCAGCTCTATTCCAAGCAGGTGTTCAAGTAAAACCTCACCATCATCCTTCCAGGTGGATAAATAACCCATTAAGCAGAGTCCTTTACTGCAGTAAATCATGTTTCGTATTTGCTGAGAATAATTTTTATTTACTTTCTTCCAAAAGCATTTCAGTCTTACTTAACCACCATAAATAAAAACAAAACCGCAATTGTATGGCTAGAGACATCATTATTTATGATTCTCTAAAAAGACTGTATAGACAGTGACTTATCTTTGAACCATGACACAAATTACTTTGCTCAAAAAACTTTGAATTGTAGGTAATTAAAATAAATACAAATTGCACCATTTAAGTTAAAATAGCTCAGCTGTAACTATAGGTGATTTAAATGTTTCCAAACCAGCCCCTTTACTCTCAAATTATGTATCTAGGTTTAAACTACAATTTGGCGTTTAGTGAATAAGCTCCAGAGACCGTGCACTGTATACTTCAGAAATAATATAGTTTAACACAAAGTTATGTAATAAATAATGAATATACTGCATAGTAATCCAATTTGTAGAACAGGGTTTTAGAATTAAATATAAAATAAGTGGGGCCTTTTCTGTTTTTAACATGTACATGTCATGTCACACATGAGTTAAACTTACTAGCAGAAATGCTAGAAAATTTATAGATTTTAAGCAAAACCTGTTCAGGAATTTGGTCTACCAGTCACTTGTCAGATATTTGTCAGTAGAGAACAACAAATCAGTGAGAGACTTGGGTAAACAGAAAAATCCCTTATTAACACCTCTCTTTTTAATTAACATCTTTAAAGGAGGACTATAGGGTCAGAAATACATGTTTGTAATCCTGACCCTATAGTGCTCCTTTAAAGAGGTTAATTAAAACCTCTATTGGGTTAAAACCACCATCTAGCCCCCCTGCCTCCCTAAATATAGTAAAATCTTACTTGTATTCAAGCCTGAAGCTGCAGGCTTTGTCCCAGTTTCCTTTTGACCTGCCCACTGCCCGCTGACATCAGCAGAAGTGGTAGCCTGATCCAATCATGATGCTTCCCCATAGGATTGGCTGAGACTGACAAAGAGTCAGATCAGGGGCAGAGCCAGCACAATTCAAACACAGCCCTGGCCAATCAGCATCTCCTCATAGAGATGAATTGAATCAATGCATCTCTATGAGGAAAATTCAGTGTCTGCATGGATAGGGTGGAGACACTGAATGTTTGGATGCATTTTAAGCAGCCATTACTCAGGAACTTACTTAAATCTATGTTCGGGGAAATTTTGGGGGAAAGTTTGGGGATGTTTCTCCGAACCTAGACGAACGCACCAGAGCAGGGAATACCTTAACTCCTCACTTACCGACAAATTCGTTCTACGGCCGGGTCATAAGAATGGAACCCAGTCGGTAAGTGAGGAGTGTCTGTATATGGAATTGTATCCTTTTTAATTTTGTTATTATTATTGTTATTATTATCTTAAAGTGTATAGTCATACAACTTGGGTCTTTATTAAGAGATTTTAGGAAACATTTTTAAATGTGTTAATTCTCCAGAAAAAGTCTGGTAGGTAAAGAGTTATTATATGTCTTGTGTACTGTAAAGTAATTTTAATTAATCCATCTGTACATGGGCCAGAATAAGTAATAGTTATTTTTCTGTTTCCTCCTGTTGTCCAATATAAGCCTTACTCTACTTCAAAGCTTTTGAGATAAAAAGGGTTAATGAGAACTGTTTGCAATATTACAAGCTATAGACAGACGCTGGCAAGAGCCCTGATGGATACATGTAAGGTCAATTCCATTGCTGCACGGTAAATTCAATTGAGATTGGCTGCTGAGGTCACTCTACCAAATATAGTGTCTGTTGTCATTACAATTATCACATTATGCAGTAGCCTTTGAAAATACAAGGTCGTCCACACAATAAAAATGCATACTAAAGATTTGCACTAATCCTGAAGTAGCAGTATATTTTCTTGCATATAGTGACTTTTCAGTATTGCATGGTAATTACTGTACTCCATATTCCTTAGTAGTGGGATCAAGGTAATTCACAGAAGCAGAAAATATTGTAAATTGATAAAGGAATTGTGTATTTTTGACCAAAGGAGCAGAAATTGTAAAATCCTCCAATTATGCTATTTTTCCTTTCCAGTTACTTTTTCCTACAAATTGCAGTTCCCTGGTGAGTTCATGATTTAGTGAAAGCATTGCATGACTAAATATACAAATAGTTTGCTTTATATATAAAAAGGGCTTCATATTTCCAAATCTCAGTGGCCATTAATGTGCCAAGTTTTCAAGCGCAGAGGTTTCTAAACATATTGGTTAATATGATTTTCAGTACATAAATTAGACAAATGCTATAACCTCTGAAATATATTGGTCATCGAGGATTAATTTGATCAGTAAAAACAACACGATGTGCTTAAACTAAATGTACAGCTTTTATTTGCATATATATAACATATTTTTTATGTTAATCGAGCACCCTTAATTCACCACTTAAAAAGCTATTGTATGTTAATCCATTGGGTCAAAAGTAGAAAGTGTTTTTTTTATCTACTACTATCTACTAAGGCAGTAGGCCAATGGTTCCCAAACGTTTTAGGTTCAAGGCTCCCTTAACATTTCAGTATTTTTTCAAGGCACCCCAAGTCACAATTTCTAGGTTGTATATCTGTACAGCGCTGCGGTATTTATTGGCGCTATAGTGTAATGTACAGTTTTGGTGTTTGAAGGGGTGCTTGTGAAATCATAGTGATGTCATTCTGGATGTACATTTGTGTGAAGTATTTGTGTTGATATTGATTTTAAAAATCTTCTCCAATATACTTTTGGATCAGTGATTCTTAGTTGTGAAATCATAGTGATGTCATTCTGTGATGTAATAAGTGTGAATGCTGTTATAACTGCTTGTTGTATTTTAATACAGGGGTGTGTGTTAATGTAATGTTCCCTTTTAAATGCAGATGTACGTATGTGTGAAGTATTTGTGTTTGAGTGAATGGTTGTGTATTCTATTGAGTGAATGGTTGTGTATTCTATATTTTTTTTGTTTGAATGCAGTGGTGTGTTTGTATGTATTATTTGTGTTAGATTGCAGGAGTGTGCTTGTATGTTGTGCTGGTGTTTGACTGCTTGGATGTATGCACATACACTACCACATACATACATACAACATACATACACAGATATTCATGCACATTAACACACAGATGCATATAAATACACCAACACATACACACAAATTCATATAGACACCGACACATACACACATTTTGATACACACACATAGATACACACATGCACCCTGACACACACAAACATTGATGCATGTCAACACCATGACACAGATACACACACTGACATAAAAGCACACACCCTGACACACAAATACACATACACAGCTGTGTGCACAGACACAAGAGCACACTTGTGTATATATATATATACACACGCAGATGCACACCCTGACACACACACACACACAAACACCCTGACACCCTCATACTCACTCACACACTCATACATACACTCATACACATACAAACACTCATACACATACACACACTCATACACCCATGCACACACACTCAAACACACACACACACTGATACACACTCATACTCACACTCATACACACGCTCACACACATACATGCAAACACTCATACACATACACACATACTCATACATATACACACACTCATATACATACAAACACGCACTCATACTCACACTAATATACACACTTACACTAATACACACACTTACACAAACTCAAACTCATACAAACACTCACACACAAGTGCTGTTTTTTATTTCTCCAGCTACCCTCCTGTTAGCTTAACTTGTGTGTCCAGGAGGGTGGTTTAGAGTCCTGGTCCTGTTGGGGGGAGTGAAGGGGTGTGGATCTCTTCATGCTCCTCTCCCCTGACGCTGCGGCTGCCTCCTCTCCCTCCCGCGCCATTTCTCTGCATGACGCTGTGAGGAAGTGACAGGCTGTCACTTCCTCCCAGCCAGCCAACATTACAGGGGCCAGGTTGCGGTCTTAAAGGACCGCAGCACTCAACCGGGTTTCTGTTGAGCAGTAATGTTTCCCCAGTGCTATAATCATAGCATCAGGGAAACATTCCACGGCACCCCTGTGTGCACGTCGCGGCACCCCAGGGAACCGCTGGTATATACACACACTGCCTCACATACACAATGCTATACACACAGTCAGACATAGTACACACATTGTAAGTAGTTTATTACAGGGAGTGCAGAATTATTAAGCAAATTAGTATTTTGACCACACCATCCTCTTTATGCATGTTGTCTTACTCCAAGCTGTATAGGCTTGAAAGCCTACTACCAATTAAGCATATTAGGTGATGTGCATCTCTGTAATGAGAAGGGATGTGGTCTAATGACATCAACACCCTATATCAGGTGTGCATAATTATTAGGCAACTTCCTTTCCTTTGGCAAAATGGGTCAAAAGAAGGACTTGACAGGCTCAGAAAAGTCAAAAATAGTGAGATATCTTGCAGAGGGATGCAGCACTCTTAAAATTGCAAAGCTTCTGAAGCGTGATCATCGAACAATCAAGCGTTTCATTCAAAATAGTCAACAGGGTCGCAAGAAGCGTGTGGAGAAACCAAGGCGCAAAATAACTGCCCATGAACTGAGAAAAGTCAAGCGTGCAGCTGCCAAGATGCCACTTGCCACCAGTTTGGCAATATTTCAGAGCTGCAAGATCACTGGAGTGCCCAAAAGCACAAGGTGTGCAATACTCAGAGACATGGCCAAGGTAAGAAAGGCTGAAAGACGACCACCACTGAACAAGACACACAAGCTGAAACGTCAAGACTGGGCCAAGAAATATCTCAAGACTGATTTTTCTAAGGTTTTATGGACTGATGAAATGAGAGTGAGTCTTGATGGGCCAGATGGATGGATTGGTAAAGGGCAGAGAGCTCCAGTCCGACTCAGACGCCAGCAAGGTGAAGGTGGAGTACTGGTTTGGGCTGGTATCATCAAAGATGAGCTTGTGGGGCCTTTTCGGGTTGAGGATGGAGTCAAGCTCAACTCCCAGTCCTACTGCCAGTTTCTGGAAGACACCTTCTTCAAGCAGTGGTACAGGAAGAAGTCTGCATCCTTCAAGAAAAACATGATTTTCATGCAGGACAATGCTCCATCACACGCGTCCAAGTACTCCACAGCGTGGCTGGCAAGAAAGGGTATAAAAGAAGAAAATCTAATGACATGGCCTCCTTGTTCACCTGATCCGAACCCCATTGAGAACCTGTGGTCAATCATCAATTGTGAGATTTACAAGGAGGGAAAACAGTACACCTCTCTGAATAGTGTCTGGGAGGCTGTGGTTGCTGCTGCACGCAATGTTGATGGTGAACAGATCAAAACACTGACAGAATCCATGGATGGCAGGCTTTTGAGTGTCCTTGCAAAGAAAGGTGGCTATATTGGTCACTGATTTGTTTTTGTTATGTTTTTGAATGTCAGAAATGTATATTTGTGAATGTTGAGATGTTATATTGGTTTCACTGGTAAAAATAAATAATTGAAATGGGTATATATTTGTTTTTTGTTAAGTTGCCTAATAATTATGCACAGTAATAGTCACCTGCACACACAGATATCCCCCTAAAATAGCTATAACTAAAAACAAACTAAAAACTACTTCCAAAAATATTCAGCTTTGATATTAATGAGTTTTTTGGGTTCATTGAGAACATGGTTGTTGTTCAATAATAAAATTAATCCTCAAAAATACAACTTGCCTAATAATTCTGCACTCCCTGTAGTCATTTAGGGAATTTTCTCCTTCCAAATGTTCTCATTCTCTTATGTGTGTCCTGTAATGTCACACACACACTCATACTCACTCACACACATACATACACATACGCATACTCACACTGATACTCACACTCATACATGTAAACACTCATACACATACACTCATTATTATTATTATTATTATTATTATTATTGCCATTTATATAGCGCCAACAGATTCCGTAGCGCTTTACAATATTTTGAGAGGGGGGGATGTAACAATAAATAAGACAATTACAAGAAAACTTACAGGAATAATAGGTTGAAGAGGACCCTGCTCAAATGAGCTTACAGTCTATAGGAGGTGGGGTATTAGAAACATTAGGATAGGAAATATCAAGTAGGAGTGAAGCAGAGCTGGAGGAGAGAGCAAAGCACTATCCCATAGGGACAGGTATGTAAGGGAGAGATTACTCTGGGAGGCCATACGCTTTCCTGAAGAGATGGGATTTAAGGCCCTTCTTAAATGATTGAAGACTAGGGGAGAGTCTGATGGCAGTAGACAAGTTATTCCATAGGAGAGGAGCCGCCCGTGAGAAGTCCTGCAAGCGTGAGTTGGCCGTACGGGTGCGAGCAGCGGTCAGGAGGTGGTCGCGGGCAGAGCGGAGGGTACGAGGAGGGGCATACCTCTGGATCAGTGAAGAGATATAAGAGGGGCTGGAATTGTTCAGTGCTTTAAATGTATGGGTTAGCACTTTGAATTGACTCCTATAGGATACAGGGAGCCAATGTAAGGACTGGCAGAGGGGCGAGGTGTGAGAGGACCGACTGGATAGGAAAATCAGTCTAGCTGCAGCATTCATTACAGACTGTAGCGGGGCAGTACGGCTTTTGGGGAGACCAATCAGGAGAGGGTTACAGTAATCCATGCGGGAAATTACTAGAGCATGGACAAGCTCCTTGGTAGCATCTTGCGTAAGAAAGGGGCGGATGCGGGCTATGTTTTTGAGTTGGAACCTACAGGACTTGGCAACAAACTGGATGTGAGACTCAAAGGTGAGACCAGAGTCAAGAATGACGCCAAGACAGCGTGCTTGTAGGGATGGACTTATGTGGATATCACTGACTTGAAGGGAGAGTGAGAGAGGAGGATCAGTATTAGGAGGAGGAAAGACAAGGAGTTCAGTTTTAGAGAGGTTAAGTTTGAGAAAGCGTGACGACATCCAGTCAGAGATGGAAGAGAGGCAAGCAGTGACACGTTGCAGGACGGCCGGGGAGAGGTCCGGTGAGGAGAGGTATATCTGAGTGTCATCAGCGTACAGGTGGTAGTTGAATCCAAAAGAGGCAACAAGTTTTCCAAGAGAGGCAGTATAAAGAGAAAATAGAAGGGGACCAAGGACAGAGCCTTGGGGAACTCCAACCGAGACAGGGCGAGGGGAGGAGGTATCCTTGGAAAAGGAGACACTAAATGAGCGTTGGGAGAGATAGGAGGAAAACCAAGAGAGGACAGAGTCACAGAGACCGAGTGATTGAAGAGTTTGAAGGAGGAGAGAATGATCAACTGTGTCAAAGGCAGCAGAGAGGTCAAGGAGAATTAATATGGAGTAGTGACCTTTGGATTTAGCGGAGATTAGGTCATTAGTCACTTTGATAAGAGTGGTCTCAGTAGAGTGGAGAGGGCGGAAGCCAGACTGAAGAGGGTCAAGGAGAGAGTTGGAATTAAGGAAGTGAGACACACGGGTAAAGACAAGTCTTTCCAAAAGCTTTGATGAGTAAGGGAGCAGGGATATGGGACGATAGTTAGAGGGGGAGGACGGGTCAAGAGATGGTTTTTTCAGGATAGGTATTACAGTGGCATGTTTAAGGTCAGCAGGAACAGTGCCAGAAGAGAGAGAGCAGTTAAAGATGTGTGTTAGGATAGGCACAAGACAAGGGGAGAGTGATCTGATGAGGTGAGATGGGACAGGATCAAGTGGGCAAGTGGTGGGGCGAGAGGAATGGAGAAGTGCAGCCACCTCTTGTTCAGTAGCTGGGGAGAAAGTCTGAAGGGTAGGGAAAGCATGATTTATGTGTGGTTGAGAAAGAGAACGGCAAGGAGGGGAGAATTGTTTCCTTAGCTGTTCAATCTTGTCAGTAAAGTAATATGCAAAGCTATCAGCTGTAAGGTTAGTTTGGGGGGTGGCCACAGCAGGGCGGAGAAGGGAATTAAAAGTGTCAAAGAGACGTCTGGGATTGCGGGAGCATGAACTAATGAGAGAGGAAAAGTAGGACTGTTTGGCGAGGGCAAGGGCTGCGCTGTACGAAAGCAACATGAATCTATAATGAAGATAGTCTGCCTGGGTGCGGGACTTCCTCCAGGAGCGTTCAGCACAGCGGGAGCAACTCTGCAGATAGCGTGTTGATTTATTATGCCAAGGTTGGGGTCGTGTTCTCCTCGTGGTGCATGTTTGGAGTGGGGCTGCAGTGTTCAAGGCAGATGTGAGGGTAGTGTTATATGTGGAGATGGCCAGTGAGGGACAGGAGAGGGAAGGGATGGATAGCAGTTGTGAATCAATGTCAGCCGACAGCTGCTGGAGGTCAATAGAGTTAAGGTTCCTCCTGAGCTGAGGGGGGTTAGGCTGAGGTTGTTGGGTGAGGGGGTAATTGAGAGCAAACGATAAGAGGTGGTGATCAGAGAGAGGAAATGGAGTATTGCAGATATTAGATAATGTACATGAATAGGAGAAAATAAGGTCGAGGGTATTGCCAGCTACATGAGTGGGAGAATTAGCCCACTGCAATAGTCCAAGGGAGGAAGTAATTGAAAGTAGTTTAGAGGCTGCTGGGGTTAAAGGTGGGTTAATGGGAATATTGAAGTCTCCAAGAATTAGGGATGGAATGTTGGAAGAGAGGAAGTAGGGTAGCCAGGCAGCAAAGTGGTCAAGGAAGAGGAGAGGGGAACCAGGGGGACGATAGATGACGGCAATGTTAGCAGAGAAGGGTTTGAAAAGGCGAATTGAATGAATTTCGAATGATGGGAAAGAGAGGGAAGGGGGGGTGGGCAGGGTTTTAAAGGAGCAGTGGGGTGAGAGAAGAAAACCTACACCGCCACCTTTAATCTCCGCTTGTCTTGGATTGTGGGTAAAGTGAAGACCACCAAAGGACAGTGAGGCAGGGGTAGCAGTATCCGAGGGAGAGAGCCATGTTTCTGTTAGTGCAAGTAGGTTTAGGGAGTGTGAGATAAATAGGTCATGGATGGAAGTAGATTTAAAGGTGCTGCACACAGAGCGTGCATTCCAGAGGGCAGCTTTAAAAGAGGAATTATAGTGAGAATTACATGGAATGGGTATTAGGTTGTAGTGGTTTCTGGTGTTTGAACCAGGTGGCTGAGTAGTGGAGGGACCAGGGTTTGGAGAGACATCACCTGCTGCTAGGAGTAGTAGGATGGAAAGGAAGAGAAGGTGCGAGTAAGATTTAAATGTTGGGGATGAGAGCTTGTATTTAAGGGATTTAGGAGGGGTGTGTGGAGAAAGGCTGGATAAATATGAGTAAAGTGCATGTGATGAATACAGAGATGAGGGGAGCAGAGAGGGAGCAATGACGATGGTGTTAGCAGGAACAGGTAAGTGAAATGATAGAGAGATTTTAATGATGAGGGAAGTGAGAGAGAAAGTGAAAAATAGAAGTGAGAACATTAGTAGGAGAGTAGGTGCTGTGTTTTTAAGAGCTGTGGTTAGGAGGGTTAAGGGTTAAAGAGGTATTGTGTGAGTATAGCTATTTTGGGTGTGGGGGGCTTGGTGGACATAATTGGTTTAACAGGAAAGCTAGGTAATTTGAGCTATCTATAAATGTAATGATTACCATGGGGGGTTTGGGGTGTGGGGTAGGGTGGGTGGGAAGTGATCATCCAGAAATGCTACCTCTGCTTATGGCAAGTCCTGCAGGGTTGTGTGCTGTGAGTCCTGGGTGTAGCTGGTTCTGCAATTTTATGAGGCCCAGGCTATAAAGGAGAGAATCTGGGGTTAGATACAGCAGATTGTGGGTGGAGAATCATTGGGCTGTTAAAAACAAAAATCAAGGAAAAGCAAATGAAAGGGAATTTGAATTTAAGGATATATGAGGGAAAGTGAGAGATAAGATAGGAAAAAGTCATAAATAGGGAACATCATAAATTAATGAGGCATAGAGTGCAATAACCAACACTGGTAAAACAAACATTTAACTAAACAAGAGTTTAGGGTGGAGGGTGCAATAGTCATCAATTAAGCAGTAATACTGTGGGGGATGGAGATAGAAAGAAATATAATTTGAAACAAAAGTAGGAGAAATAAGAAGTCCAGGTATTCAAGATGATCATCCAGAAATGCTACCTCTGCTTATGGCAAGTCCTGCAGGGTTGTGTGCTGTGAGTCCTGGGTGTAGCTGGTTCTGCAATTTTATGAGGCCCAGGCTCTGCTTATGGCAAGTCCTGCAGGGTTGTGTCATACTCACACACACACACTCAAACTCATACACACACACACACATGCAAGAGATTTTTTTAAATCTCTCCAGCCACCCTCCTGTTAGCTTATCTTATGTGCCAGGAGGGTGGCTTTGAGTCCTGCTGCTGGTGGGAGTGAGGGGCCTGGAGCTCCTCTCCCCACATGCTGCGGCTGCCTTCTCTCCCTCCTGCACTGTCTTCCTGCAAGATGCTGGGAGGAAGTGACAGGTTGTAACTTCTTCCCAGCCAGCCGACATTACAAGGGCCAGTCCTTTAAGACTGTTTAGCAGTAATGTTTCCCCGGTGCTATGATTATAAACATTAGAAGCATTCTGCAGCACCCCTGTGTGCACGTCGGGCACAGCATACAGTTTGGGAACCGCTGAAGTAGACCATAATCTATATTTATTATGGGAATTCTCACTGAATTCTTCACCATTATCTCTAAATATTTAACATTGCTTTATCCCCTTCTACACCTGATTATATACTGGTTGACTAAAGCAAACACAATTTTTAAAATGGGCTACATGGACTAAGTATAGTATACAAATGGCTATGAGGCCACGATCTGAAGATGAAAAAAAAATACTGTATACCTTTATTTCTATATGATACAATACTCTACAGAAAATGCTTTGATGGAGCCTGTATAATGGTTATTATTTAAACTGGAAAATGTAGAGAGGTGACAAAGGAATACAAACTTTCAGAACAAAATTGCCCAGCTGGAAAAATTCTCCAACTTGACAACTGTCCACTATCAAAAACGTTGGCCTAAAATTTGCAATGAGTCAGTTCTCCACATTTTCCAGTTTAGTGAATAATTTCAGCAATTGTGGTACATGAGGCTGTTAACCATTTTGGTTCTATATATAGCTTTGGGTGTATGAATCCATCAAATTTAACTGAGATTTATTTTTAAGTTAAAGCACCCAATAAAACAGATTATTTTGATAGCAGTGTGGCTTTCTTTTTTATTATATTCATATCTAATAAAATATTATTTTAAGCTCTAGTAATCCACATAATTGCATTCTCCTATCCAAAATGTAAAATACATACGTGTATAGCTGAATCTTGCTGGATGTAATATATTCTTCACTAACATATGGTACATAATATCTACCTTGAGTATACATTTTTCATTCCCTATATGATGCACTGGTATGCATTTTCTTTATAATATTTTCTGCTATGTATTAAAATGTTTGAAGTGTGAAGTCCACTTTTTTATATATACATTTGTACATGCTGTAATCAATGAATACAGCCTGGATTTGACTAGGTAATTTTAGAGTAAATATATAGTAAATTCTATAGAGGAAAAAAATATTATTTGTATGCAGCACAAGTGCCTTAAGCATTGAAAAAAAGAAGAGTGTTCAAATAATGTCTCAGTGAAAATTGTCATTAGAATGGTACCCTAGTCATACAGATGATAGGGGAAGATGAGTGTTTAGTGGTTAACTGGGACATTAGCCATTTGTTTTTGAATCTTAGGATGGCTGATAAAGTTTGCGGGCTGGGTAGAGATGCAGAAGTCATTTATGTTTTTTTAAAATTCTATTGCAAATTTCAACACATAGAATTCTATATAGCAAGGCTTCAGCTGCAGCTAAAACGCAGACTCAACTGCATGGACCTTGAATTGACATTAATAAAACAAAAAGAAAAAATGACTAATGTATAATGTTTAGACATAGTGCTTCTTAAGAACAAATTTAAATATAGAATAGCTACCGTAATAACCTAGTTACAAATGATTATTGATTTTTATATTGGCTTTCTCCCAAAACACTAAAACCAAAGTACTTAAGATGATTAAAGGAAATGAAAATATTCCTGTAACAGTTTTCAAAATGATACTCTTTACATTTTTATATTTTAAGTTACAAAACCAGGCATAGATATATTATTTCAGAATAATACACAGAATTTTCCCCTTACAGGAGCTGAAGCTTTTTTGAGTATGAATGAACAATTTGTAGAGTTGTGCATGAATGAATTATTTGAATGACTGCTTCACCTTATTTTTGTGTATATGGATTCACGTATTTGTGGACAGTGTTGCAGCTATACATTCTCTGATTTTTATAGCAAACATACATACTATATTGACCAGAAGATATAAAAACCTCAGAAAACACGGCCTCAAAGATACTTATATGTGTAAGCATCAGACTCAAAACAAGGGGAAAAAGAATGGGCAGTTGTATAAAAATGCAGGGAATGTAGAATACCGCATAGGAAAAAATAAAGTATAATTTCATAGCATAGAAAAACAATACAAAGATTCAATAGACATAAAATGATTAAAATCTACTACAGTGTTTAATTTTTGTTTTGTTTTTCCTTTGGCCAGGATCCTTAGAGCTTTTCATGAAAAAAAAAGAGCTTTCCCTGGTTTCAAGGTAAACATGGTATGCTCATAAATGCAATATTGTTTGTTTTCTACTTCATTCACTCCCAGTGCTTTTAATGGCATGTGCGAGAGAGCCAACTGAAAGTTAACATGACCTTTTTAAAGAATAAAAAATAAAACCTATTTAGAAATAAAAATCTTTGCTGTTCAAATTTGAAGAATGCTTAAAATGCCTACAATTATGAAGTTTCAGTTCTGAAAGGCCTTCAGTTTTAAATTTCCCCATGTTAAACAATTTCTTAAATCTAGACTAGTGTCGGCAGAATGCTTTTTTCTTTTTTTTTTTTTTTTAAATCTTCAGAATAAGATTAACTGCTGGCTTTTAGTTCTTGCTATGTCGGAATACTGCCAGATAGCAATTTAAAAGATTAAGTCATTATCCTGAGAGGTTTGTTCAGATAATGCCCCAGTGAGTCATAGTATTTAATTTCTCTAAAAAGAACCACAAGGACCTCAATGTTAATTACATTACGATGCCAATACTGGAATGTTGAATTCAAAATGACCAGTGCAAAGATTTAGCGACACAGTCAAGATGCTTTATCTCCTCCTGCAATGAATGAATATGCAACTGGTGAGGACATTCTGTTTAAAGATATTGTGTATTTTTAGATAGGGTACATCATGCAATATACTCTAATTATATCTGGGACGTATTGAGATTCATTAACAAAGATAGATAGATAGATAGATAGATAGAATAGATAGATAGATAGATACCATATTTCATAATATAGGACACAGTTTTTTTCCCCAAAATGTTGGGTAAAAAACTTCCCGAGTCCTATATGCTGAATATGTCCTTTAATTGTATAGTTTTAAGTATTGCTCTATATAAATATTTTATAAATAAATAAATAATAATTATATATATATGATGATATGATGATATATATATATTTCATAGAGAGAGAGAGAGAGAGAGAGAGAGCAATACTTAAAACTATACAATTTAAAGGACACATTCAGCATATACAGATTGTGTCTGTATATATGTGTATATATATATATATATGTGTATATATATATATGTATATGTACATGTATATACAGACACAATCTGTCCCAGTGAGGGAGTGCAAAGATCTCCTTTTCAGGCTTCTGTTGCAAGAGGGGGAGCCTGTGAGACTCTCTGTCCGCAGTTCCCTCTCTCTCTCGTGAGCAACATCCTGTTAGAGCTGTAAATGCCATAGCTAGCGAGTACAGTGTGCGCCTCTCAAAGGTGCAGCCACCATAGGACCACTATAGGACAACTGGACCACCAGGGAATGTTGTGTCACCCCTGCCTAGTCATAGGTAAGAAACAGGGAGGAGGGAATTAATAAGGACCAAAAAAATAATTAATTAACATATTTAAATAAAACTGCTCCTTATAGCCCTTGTCCCACCCAAAATATGTTAACACACATGTCTACTAACTATATGCACACACACTGTATTCATTATACACACACACTTCATCCCTTACACACAGAGACACACTGCATCCATTTTGAAGTAATTTGTGAAACTGGGTATTTAGAATCAGAGTAATTTGCAGAGACATTTATAGAATTCAGCGTAACCAGGAAAGGATATCTTGCTACAGTTCTTTCCCCTAGCATAGTGATGGCTAACCTTGACACCATAAATTGTTTCTGGACTAAAAGCTAGCTGAGCATCACGGGAAATGTAGTCCAGAAACAATTTATGGTGTCAAGGTTAGCCATCACTGCCTTGCATAACCAAAAGTTAATACCTGCCATTACAAGAATATCAATTTTGTTTTTAAAGAGGAGATACAAAGCAATGTACATCTTCTTGAAGGATGTGTTCAGATGGAATCTGAACCTAGCAGTGCAATGATAGAAATCTGTAGAAAAGGGAGTATTTTGTAAAACAAGAAGTGAAAAGGCCACTATCTAAAATTCTAGAAATCACAAAACTAAACGGTGTCTTGTTCCACTGATGGCTTATGAATATTTCTTATTGCCATGTTTAGTTGGTGCTGTCTCTTTAAAATACATAGCTGAACATCAGATACAAGTTGTCCAATTATAATTGACAGTCCTGTACTGACAAACAAATATAAAACAGCAGCATTTGCAGGCTGTCTGCATTTCATTATTTTTAACTTATTTTATATTTTGATGGCATTCTTTATTCATGTTAACAGGGCAAATGCAGAATAACCAAATACTTCTACCACAAATATGTGTATTAATGTTGGGGCTTTCTCATTCTATATTTCTGCAAATGGATTGACAACACTGATGTAACTAAAAAGCCTGCAAATTCCAGATTACTGAAGCAAGACTTTCACAACAAGACACACAGCCTTCAAATCAGTTTTGGTATGAGAATTGTAAGTTTATTGCAAGAAGGAGAAAAATAAGAGAATTTGATTGTAGCGAAAATGAACTGCCTTTTTATAAATTTGTGGTAGACAATTCTAAACAATGCTTTACTCTCAAAATAAAATATACATATATATATATATATATATATATATATATATATATATATATATATATATATATATATATATATCCACACATGCATACCCTCAAGGCCCCCTGGCACTTCTCAGTGATTCAGCCAACACTTGGAGTCATTGACCACAATGCTCCCTCACCAGACCTCCAATAACCCAGCTTCCCAACACGCCTCCACTGGATCTACAGTACAGGGATAACAAAGCCAAAAAGGTAAGCAGAAGGGGGGCAAATTAAAAACCTCAACACACACTTCCAGAATCCTCCCCCTACACACACATAAGAGATACAAACTGAATAGGACAAAATGGAGGGAATATAGTGTAGTAGGTTGATGTATGTAAAATGTAAAAAAGAAAGAAATGCACTTAACCCCTTAAGGACCAAATTTCTGGAATAAAAGGGAATCATGACATGTCACACATGTCATGTGTCCTTAAGGGGTTAAAGGGCTTGGAGCTTTGAGCTAGCTCCAACTGCTGTGCCTGGGTGGTATTAGCGTGTAATTCAAATATGTGATAAAAACAGAACAATAACAATGATACAGTGCAGTATGTCAGATGTTCAGAGTAGTGGATAACATATATATATCTACTCAATATATTTCCTCCCTTTTGGCCTCTTTTTCATTCCTTGGACCTGAGGAGCCCATCAGGGGTCTGCTCCCTAGTTTTTTTCTTTTCTACCATGCAGTGGTTAGTACCTACCAAAAGTAGTACAAGGAAGGGCAACCGGTGAACCGAAATCAGGGTCATTGACATCCAAGGTTGATTTATGCACATAGGGAGCTTCGATCACACAGAAGAGATACTGTAAAAATGACATGCTGGCCATGATAGTAAGTTGTCAGATCACACGCCTGATGAGTGTCAAGGCCACAGTCCTGGATGAAACACAGAGCATCCACGAGTACACCACAAAGATGGCTCCCAAAGATGAACTGCTAAGCAAATGCCTGAGACTTCAACAGAGGATGCAGAAAAAGAGGAGGCTTGTTGGCAAGACAAACCTCTCCATGTGGTGTACCACCGGCAGATAGTGGATATGGCTCACATGACAAAATCCTACCAGTGGTTGGAAAAGGCAGGACTGAAAGACAGCACTGAGGCACTAATCCTAGCAGCACAGGAACAGGCACTCATCACCAGATCAATAGAAGCTGGAGTCTACCACACCAAGCAAGACCCAAGGTGCAGACTGTGCCAAGAGGCCTCTGAGACAGTCCAGCACCTAGTAGCCGGATGCAAGATGTTAGCAGGAACAGCATACACAGAGAGACACAACCAAGTTGCTGGGATTGTGTACCAAAACATCTGTATAGAATATAGATTGGACCTGCCTAAGTACAGATGGGAATTGAGAATGACAGGGCTAAGATCCTGTGGGACTTCAAGATCCAGACAGACAAGCAAGTGCTGGACAACCAACCCGACATTGTGGTGGAAGACAAGGAACAAAAGACTGCAGTCATGATGGATGTGGCAATAACCAGTGACTATAACATCAGGAAGAAGGAACATGAGAAGGTGGAGAAATACCAAGGACTGAAAGAAGCGCTAGAAAGGATGTGGAAAGTGAAGGTAGTAGTAGTCCCAGGTGTGATAGGAGCACTTGGGGCTGCGGCTCCCAAGTTGGGGGAGTGGCTTCAACAGATTCCTTGATGGGACAAGGCCCTGACTTGGTGTCAGATTAACTTGCAAAATGATGTCTTAAAGTCTAAACACCTTCTTTACATATCTGGGTAAGCTTTCAGTTTGATAAGTAAAGGAACATAAATGAATGAATGAGAAGCAATATTTTCCACTTCTAACAACTTGACAGTTTGCAAAATCTCTTAAAGGATCACTATAGGGTCAGGAACTAAAACATGTATTCCTGACCCTATAGTGTTAAACCACCATCTAGCCCCCCTGGGCCCCTCGTGCCTCCATAAATATAGCAAAATCTTACTTATTCAAGCCAGATCTGTAACTCTGCATGCTTTTTGCCTAAAAAAAAATAAGCAGTCTGCTGACATCATCAGAAGTGGTAGCCTGATCCAATCACAATGCTTCCCCATAGGATTGGCTGAGACTGACAAAGAGGCAGATCAGGGGCAGAGCCAGCATGATTCAAACAAAGCCCTGGCCAATCAGCATCTCCTCATAGAGATGAATTGAATCAATGAATCTCTATGAGGAAAGTTCAGTGTCTGCATGCAGAGGGAGGAGACACTGAATGTTTGGATGCATTTTAGGCAGCCATGACCCAGGAAGGATCCCTAACAGCCATCTAATGAGTGGCCAGTGAAGTTATCACTAGGCCGTAATGTAAACACTGCATTTTCTCTGAAAAGACAGTGTTTACAGCAAAAAGCCTGAAGGTAATGATTCTACTCACCAGAACAAATTCAATAAGCTGTAGTTGTTCTGGTGACTATAGTGTCCCTTTAAATACAAAGAACACAGTTTAATAAATACAACTTTTCATTCTAAAAACATATTTAAAAATGTCCATAACACTTGAATCCTGGTCTTACCCCAATAATAAATCATTATTTTGACAAAAACAACTCTATCTTTCTAAAACCATTTTTCTTTAGGTTTAAATACTTGATTAAAGTACTGAATTAGATTTTAGTTTTTGCATTTATTACTTAAGTGCTCAACTCACCATGAAATACATTTAGCAGTGTTTAATATGCCATAGTATTGCATATCGTATATAATTCCCAATAAAGAGATGTTAATGGCAGGTAACAAGTTTTGTTTTATTTTTTTAAAAAGGGAAATTGTGCAATATTAATATTGCACCAAATATGAATTTTAGTATTTCACTCTGCATAATAGTGTACGGGCCGTACATACAATAGCAGAAATGTATATTATAAAGACAAACAGCTTACATTTATTGTGTGTAACACTGTAGTAGCTAAGAGGTCTGACTGTAAGAAATTGTAAAACATCCTGAAACTGCATTACAGATATAATTAATGTTGTTGAAGCTTTGTGTCCAAAACTGACATGACGCTTCTTTAATGTGTATGTTTTAAACCAGTAATTTTACAATAAGCATGAAATATTGCATCTCTCGGAGTCTGTGACAGTCAGCTATTAGTGGTGAGTGAGGATACAGCTGCAGAGAGCCAATCACAGAGATTGTCCACATAGCTACCTTTTTACTCAAAGACCTTGGAAACTAATGAATGACAGGTAAGAGATGCTACAGAAAATACGACAGAGCATGAGAGTTATTGAAAAATTTTATATTAAATCCATCACATGGTTTAAGTTAAGAAGCGAAAATGCAACATGCTATATGGATCCTCAGATGTAAGGGTTAGTCCTATATATGCCTATATAACAATAATGTCCATATGTTGACATTTAGCTAATAAAATAGACTTACACACAGCAAGTCATTTCATCTGAAATTTTTTTTTTGTGATGATCGATTCAGGATTCGTCTATGTGGTGTTTCTTGTGGTGTTTCAGTTCAGACAAATTTTAACCATGTAGTCGTTTTCGGAATAAACAATTAGGATAAGCCAAAAAGCACCAAGATGGGTCAATCAGTGTACTGTTGAAAAAAAACACTAATATACATTTTGCAGTACGATGAAAGGAGCATTATTCAGCCACTTGATGCAAAGATCAAGTGAGAAAAAATAACCAAAAAAGAGAAAAAACAGGAGGAAATCATATTTATATGTTGTATATTTATTATTAATTAAAGGAAAGGGACATTTTAGTTATGAAGAAAGATTAACAAATTTAAATCTGTTTAGTTTAGAAAAAGGGCGGCTCAGAGGGGATATGATAGCATTATATAACATATGTAAAAATGCTTATCTTCCTTTCTGCCTGCACCTCCCATGCCTCACCCCTCTGTCAGTCCCTGCATTGGCTTCACGTAAGATATAGGGCTCAATTTAAGATCGTGGTACTTGCTTACAAATCTATACACAGTGCTGCTCCCAACTATCAATCCTCCACAATATACAAGTATGTCCCGGCTAAGCCCCTATGCTCTGCAGAAGACCTACGACTATCCTCTGTCCGTATCACACATGCACTTTTTAGAAATATAAGAAATAAACATACTGACAAAATTATAAACTAAAGTTCCATTCAGTGAAAATGAAGACTGAGGAAAAATAAATAAATAACATAATGCTAATAAACTCTACCAAATTAACATATGCATAACTAAAAGAGAAAATTAAGGAGCCATTACAGCCCATGAGACTGATTTGTGCAGTAGTGTTGTATGGTAATATGCCACCCATAGGCCCAGATCGCAGCTCAGCCTATGCCCTCCAGGGGCATAACACAGTTCACACCAGAGAGAAGCTCTTAAGGCCTAGTTGGCTAAGTGGAAGTAGATGTGCTGTCAGCAATATTCCTGACAGCAGCTCCACCATCCAGGATATCCTGCTACTTGCCTCCTGTGGACTGAGTACCTGTGCAACCCTCTCCAAGGTTTGTTTCTGTGGCTTCCGCCTACCATGTTCACGCTTCTTTTGGTTAAGCAAGCAGGCACTGGGGACTTGGAAGTAGGCTCTGAGATAGGTGACAGCTCAACATCTGCTGTTTAGGTAGGTACAGTCTCTCTCTGCCAAAAGTTTGCAAAATAAATAAAGAAGGTGAACAGTGCTAAAAATTAATAACAATATGCATACAAAGGAAGGACCAACTTCTAGTTTGTATATCTTAAAGAGAAAACAAGATACAAATAAGGGTGCAATACAGGTAATAGATATAAAAAATGGTGGATGTAGGTCAAAGGAACACTCACACTTTATAGAGCTATATAAGCGCTATATTAGTAGGCCTGGACGGTATAATCCCCATCTATGAATATAATATGGAGGTCAGAAGAGCTTATTTCACAAGGGTGAGGGAACTCCTTGTTGGTGAATTGCTGATATATTTATTGATAGTGAGCGCTTATCTCTACATTATTCAACATTTTGCCAAGATTGCATTAAGCTTAGATTTAACCCCCTAAGGACACATGACGGAAATATTCCGCCATGATTACCTTTTATTCCAGAAGTTGTGTCCTTAAGGGGTTAATATATGAAGACTCACTGCAGCATTCGAGTGAGCACATGGCATCTGCCATGTTGGATAAGATTCTGTTTCTTCTGCCTAGTCTTAAGGCAGCACAGCATGGCCCTGATGAGGCAGGGAAGCCTCCAAGATGGGGACCAGGATCACCTCTCACCTGTCTAAAGGGTGGGGAGGGTAAAGGGGCCCAAGCAGGATTCAGCATGAGCTTGGTGGCTTCCGGACCAGGAGATCGGTTGCCCCTCTCCTTCGGTGGTGCGCACCAGGCAACATTATGCCTGTCAGAGAGTCAGTCACATACTGAATTCTCTGTAGGATGGTGCACTGCTGGACAGTTAGTTACCTGCAATGCCTCACAGAGGTCCCACAGGGATTATGCCCAATATAAGTCTTTATTTATTTTTTATTTCAGGTTTTTGTTTTTTTTGTACCAGTTTTCTGAGTTACTTAACAGTTACTTTACCTTTTTCATCCAACTGATTGATATTTCATGCCTGTCATCTCTTGCTATGTTGCCAACTCTAGGGTGGCCCATGGGGGTCACTGAGTGTTGTGAATGAAGGTGGGAGGAGTAACATTAGCACTTTTCATATGTATGCGCAGGGTGAGTGATTTCGAGAGGTATTTTATACCTTATCTGAAATAGTCTATGACAACAGGCATTATTGCTTCAGGCATGGTGTGCGACCGGGGCCCTGACACTGCTTATTGTTTTATAGTAGTATCTCGCTAGTCAATAGAGGGTGTAGAGAATGTGCACAGGTTATGCTTGCAACTGACAGTAGGCTGTTGTAGCTTAGGACGGGGTGCGCCTGCGCAGTGACTGTTTAAGGGTACAGCAAGAATGTCAATGCCTGGATTGTTAGTGGCTGAATGGATAGATGGGTGTATCACAGCGAGAGTTCACAAATGTTTGACGATGAATGGCAATTGAGTGAAAGTGGTAGAAAGGGCTCCTGAGTGTGAATGGAAAGGTACAAGAGGGTGTACAGTGTGGGTGTCCGGGAGAAAAATAATTACGCTAAGTATGATTGGTGATTTGTATAGGAGTGAGGATACATAACCGCAGGGTTCTTAACTGTTATAATGTTGTATTTTTATATGCCATGACATATTCTCTTTTTATTTATGGATTATAAGAGTTTGTTTACTTTCAAAATGTGTGGATAACCTGTTATTGCTGACCTTGGTTTATTCCACATCATTAATAAAAAAAATAAAATAAAAAGGAAGATCCATCCACCACAAATGCAGTTCCTTTGTAAAAATATGTGTTTATACCATAACAAATGTAAGCCGCATATTGGATTCTGATTAATACTGTTAACTGTTGGTGAAGTATATTTCATTCTTGACATATTAAGCGTGACATTTATGCAAGAAAGGTCAACATCTTTATTCATCTACGTGCATGCCTTTCTGTACATTTCCAGATTAAAAATTATAATTAATATATAGTAAAACTAATTTTCAAATCATATTGTAAGGCAGTATATTTTAGCTTTGTGTCCAATCTAATATTTCTCATAAGCACTGGGGACATAGGCAGCAATGCATGCACAGCAGGTGCCATACTCTGCTAATATATAGAAAATTAATTAATTGAATAAAAAGGAACTTTATTCTACATAAGATAATCACAAAAATGAGAAAGGTAACTACGCAGTTTAGCTATTTGTGCAGTGCTCAACACACATATACATAGGATAAAATACATATAAATATGGTGCACATAAAAGTAATCCAGTTAACAACTTTATTATATCCACAATGATACAGCATGTTAAAATATCAAAGACAGTGAATTGAATACAGCTTTACATTGAAACAAGGAACTGTTTGGAAATTGTGGGCTATAGCTATAGCTTGTTGTGAACATCCTTAGTGTATGAAGCCATTTCCTCCTTATTGCTTTTATCAACGTGGTTATAATAGTTAACTGCATTAACCTCCTTTTGCTGTGTTTTTTTGGATTCCTCGTACATCAGGGTCTGATCTAACCACAGCACAGTTGTGGCACACAGTCACTATTATGTATTGTGAGTTATATCCAAAAGGGGAACATTAATTGGATTTTAAGTTTTGTTTTATTCTTTTAATAGGTTGATTGAAGTATTAAATACATCTGTATAAATATTATACATATACGTTATTATATATATGTAAGGACATTTACCCTTGAAACTCTAAAACCCTGAGACAGTCTGGATTACCAGATGAAACACGTTGGTAGTATGGCACCTTACAGACACCTTAGCATATTACGTCTGTACATGGAAGTATCCTGTGATTCCTGCTCAAGCCATGTGGGAGACTGACACAAGTGGCTGTTCTCGGTTACTCCAGGACAAGTTTAGAGAGCACAAGAGAATGGGAAGCGTTGACATTGATGCAATGGTGAATGTTACCAGCATGCTGTGTTATGTTATATGCTGTTATAACCCGACTCTGGGTTTTAAACAATATTTTATCCAAGGAAGTGTCATAATTGTTTGTGGGTTAGTTCTCTGCACAGGGTTCATGCTTTTTTTTTTCTATTGGGTCTTTTTTTTTTTTTTAAGGGGTAATGTGCACCTTTATATTCTAATCCTGCTGCACTGGGCATACTAATTATTGGGGTTGCTCACTTTATCTCGATCTTTACACTATTTGCATAGTCTAGGTTTCATTTACAAAATGCCTATATGCATAAGAGAGAAAAAGAGAGAGAGAGAAAAGAGAGAAAAAAGAGAGAGAAAAGAGAGAGAAAATGGAGAGAAAAAAGAGAGATAAAAGAGAGAAAAGAAAAAAGAGAGAAAAGAGAGAGAAGAGAGAGAGAGAGAAAGAGAGAGAGAGAAGGAGAGAGAGAGAAGGAGGGAGAGAGAATGAGAGAGAGAAAAGGAGAGAAAGAGAGAAAGAGAGAAGGAGAGAAGGAGAGAAAGAGAGAGAGAGAGAGAGAGAGAGAGAGAGAGAGAAAAACATACATGTGTATACATTTGGAAGCAGTGTGGTTTTCCTGCTGAGTAACGAATATAAATCAAATATTGCACAAAACACCTAGAACAAATAAAGAAAACAAAATCTAATGTTAATTATTCAGCTTCTCTCCCCTCAGAACTGTATCATGCTGATACATGTTTTATTTATTAGCTAAGCTCTCCTTTCTATCACATTTTCTCCAGCAGCAGAGGTGCCAATCATCTGTCCCCACTTGTCATGTGATTGCTGATTTCAAATGTAGATGTTTTTACCACATATGGTTCAAAGATCTTGAGGAATTTCCAGTTATAGAATGTAACAGGAATGCCTGTTTTCGTTTTCTTCTATTAAACAACACCGTCAATTAGCTATTTTAGTAAATTATTTAATTGCATTTGTTTTTTTTTTAATCTCCTTGACTTTTTATTAATAATGCACTACTGTAATCTTAAATTGCTTCTGATGTTTGAGCATATTATAAATGTAAACCCTTCACTACCTGTGCATTGTTATGCATGACGTTACATTTTTGACTGTAGATTGCTATTATAAAAATTAAAGCATAGAAATTTGCCTAATTTAAATGCTCTATTGCGTTGTTGCAGGAATAGTGTGAGGATTTTAGAGGTTATATGGCCTTATGTTGCAATACTTCAGATTCTGAAATATTTGCATAGAATAACAAATACTGTATAGCCATATATAGTAGCCATGACAAAATAACAAATTGACAAATTGACAAATTCTCTGTTTTAGCCTTGGAGATTCATTCTTCAACTTGTGATGATCAGCTGATTCCTGAACTCTGAAACACAACTTACACAAAGCAGAAACCAACCGAAATGCCAGTGGCTGAGCATGTTCATTTTGATAAGTGATTCTGAATTCCCCCGTGATGCTAAAAAAAGAGACAATTGAAGAGAAAAAGAGTTGTGATGGCAAGTCACTAAATGAGTGGAGGGGGGAAGGAGAAGCTGTAAAAAAATAAATCTATCAATATATACTATATAAATAATATAGAGAAATTTGTTTTATAGAGAAATGTGTTGACTCTTCCTGTCTTTTCCTCTATTGGTTACTTTTTCTCAAACGATTTGTGAACCAAATAGTGGGTAAATGCTCCTAACAGTGTACTGCAAAATATATCAATAATATTATACTACAATATATTTTTAAGTGCAATGATTGGTCCATTTTCGTGCACTTTTGATATGTCCAATTTGTTTCTCAATTCAGTGTTATTGGTATCAAAATCCTGGCAAGCAAAACCAATATACTCCTGAAAGTCGGGCATCCTGAAAAAGTTCTGTTTTCAGATAGAAATGGGTTTGCCAAGATAAATTTTCTACTCTGTTTATGGATATTTGTAAGAGACCTACGTGCAATGCAAATTTCCCCCACAAAATCACTAGAATATTAAAAGAATGTGTGCAAGTAAGTCCATATACATTAAAGAAACACTCCAAATACCTAAAGCAATTTGGCTTGCTAAAGTGCTTTATATGTGAAGAGTATGTCTTCCTTTTTTTTAATTTAATAAAAAGTGCAGAGTTCAATAGAATTGGTACTTTTATAAATTAACCGTGCTACAGCCACCTGTCAATCAGTCCATTGGTCCTGTTATTTCCTGGTTGTTTAGCTCATAGGGGATAAACTCAAGAGACAGACAACTTCCCAAAGAGTGGTGGAGCTAATGTAGATAGGGCCCTATGCAAGTATATTTTTGGACACCCCTATCCCCCCAATCGCAAGTGTGACTAGAAGGTAGACCCCCCTCTGTTGTAAAACTCCCACAATGCTTTGCCTCCTGAGGTTCTACCTTTTGCCCATCCTTGCAGGTTAGTTTTTAGCACTGAGCAGTGTTTGTGTGTTTGAATGTAAGCATGTTTTTGAATCTGAGTATGAGTGAGTGAATGAAGGGGTGTGTTTGTATGCAGTGTTGACTTTTGAATATAGGCATGCATTTGTGTGTAGCGGGATTTTTAAATGCAGTGATATGTTTTTATATAATGTTGGTGTTTAAATACAGAGGTGTATTTGTAGGTAGTGTTGACATTTGAATGAAGAGATGTATTTATGTGCATTGTTGGTAATGCTCACACTGACACTCATGAAGATACACAGATGCACACATGCAGATATGAATACACACAAATATACACCGATGAACAGATACAGAGACACATGCACACACAATGACACACATGCAGGAACACAAACACACACACACACAGATACAAATATACAGCTACGCAGACACAAACACTGACACACATACAGATGCACAGACATGCAGCTACACACACTGAAAAACATAGAGATACACATATATACATACAGATACACACACATACAGACACGCAGACACATATTCAGATACATAGACATGCAACAGACGTTAAATGTATCTATAATGATTATGCATATAATGCTAATTTGATTACTTTGCATAATTAAACCTAATTAGATACGGTCTATTTGATACTTTATAGCTGACTATTTGAGAACAATATGTTGACAAATCATAAAGAATATACATTTTATCACTGTCCAATTAGATTCACAGATGACATGCTCAATGCCTCCACAAAATAACTTGATTCATTAATGGAAGAGGTTAATAATTTAAGGCTGAATAAATGTAGACATACAATTATTATTTGAATATTAAGATCATGTACTTCACTGCCTGAAGTACTTAGCTCATAATACAATATCTTTAGCAGTGTTCAGTATTGCATAAAGTATGGAAACTATATACGCCTACCTGTCAGTGGTGGAACAAGTAGAGTTGCAGTGGTCGCTATAGCAACCTAGCTCTTGCCTAGGGGAACCCAGACTGGTTGAGTACTCATTATTACATTTTTTTCCTAGTTTGCAAAATTGGAAAGTGCTTCAAACTTGTTTTTTTTTTTTTTTTTTTTTGCTTTTTTTTGGATCAACAGCAAAAACAGATATGAGAAAGGCTGAACTTGATAAATGCACATCTCTTTTCAGCCTATATAACTATGTAACTATGTAAACATGATCCCTTACAAAAAGAATGCCTGCATAATGTGTATTATTATATAAATCCTTTAAGTCATAAAATGAATAGTTCAAGTAGAAAGTGCGCACAATTGTAAAAAAAAAAAAAGAAAATCTAAATTTTAATTAGTATTATTTAATTTCTTGGTATATGCAATGAACAAAAACCAGTAGGAAATACCAATGTAGGTGAATCTAAAAACAGCAAGGGATAACTGAACAGACAGTCAGACAATATCACCCAATAATTTTTTTTTTTTTAAATTCTTTATTTTTGTGGGTATGCAGAATTCAAACTTGTTTTACATCAGGTGCATATATAGGAACATAGGTATACAATACCTTTAGCAGAAAAAAAACGTTGCATATTGGAAATATTAGCACCCTTGCCAATCCACCCTTTTTTAATTTTTAAATATTCGCCTCAAAACCTCCACTTGCTAGACCAATTTAAGCAATACTGCGTGTTTGGAGGTCGCTTGTAACCAGCTATAGGAGCTCAGCTTTAGGATGCAGGAAATAATTTTGCGCACAAGCTCTCAGTTAACGTGCTGATAGTACTGAGGTACTTGGCTAAAACAGGGGAGAAGGGTAGGGGATAGGGTGGGGAGGAAGGGGGGGAGGAAGGGGAGGAGGGAGGAAGGGGGGGGGGGATTGGCATCTTGTACATAATTGCCGGCTATTTGCTTACGGAGCCAGTTTCAAAAGATGCAAAAACTTTACAAGTTATCAGCGATGTGCAGGTTGTCATTGGGCACATGTCAGAAAATTTAACTTGCTAGGTGAGCTAAACGAAAGAAAAAAGAAAAAAAAAACAGTATACACACAATGTCAGCGGGTATATCAAATGCAAGGGTTTGTACTGAGAGTCCAATTTGTGGGCCTGCAGTGGAGTGTAGCAAAGGCCAAACATGCCCACAAGAAGAGTCTCAGGTCAGGGAGCCTGTCACCGTCTGTGCTACGGCTCTGGGAGCAAACGGGGAGACGTCCTCCATATTCCATACTGGGCATGCGCCCACCGATGCCGCCGGCATGGAAAGTCCCAACGACTGTAAGAAGGTAGATGCTTCAGTGAGATGCGACATGGATAGCTGCTTTCCGTCTTGTTCCGTCGTGAGGCGGTGTGGGCCCCATTTATATGGGATGGATTTCTCTCTTAGCTGCAAGGTAACTGGACGGAGTGTCCTGCGCCACATGAGGGTCTGTCTGGATAAGTCCCGGTATAGCGTTAGGGTATCACCCTCAAATGAAACTGTAGGTGAGCCTTTTGCCGCTCCCATTAGGGCCCCTCGGTCTGAGTCCCGGATAAATTTAATGAGCACATCTCTTGGTGCTTCCTGGGGCGCCTTGGTCGCTTTGGGGAGACGAAAGCAGGAGTCCATTCCTACTTGTTTTGCTTGTTTTGGGACTAATAACGTGGCTATGAGTCTCCTGCAATAATGTGGCAGTTCCCCGGTGCTGATTGTTTCGGGAACTCCTCTGATCCTCAAATTCCTTGCTTTGGCCTTGTCTTCCATGTTGGCCAGTTGGGATGTCAGCGTAGAACATTGTTTTTGCAAGGAGCCCAGTGTGGAGCCCAGGACTCTTCGATGGACCCTACTCGGCTAGTAAGCGTCGAGACCTCACCTTGCACTTGCGCCATGTCCGCGTTGAACATCGCTTTAATTTCTGTCACTAGCGCCTTGATGTCGGCCTTTGTAGCTGGAGCCGCGTCCCCTAGCTCGTGAGGTGGCAGGGACAAGGTTTGTGTCCTCCCGGGAGCGTGAGTAGGAATAAGGTCTGAAGCACTATCCTTGTCCAAGGATTGGGAGGCATAGGCCTCTCTCGGTGCCATCTTGGCGGGCGCATGCCGTTGTGCCTGGCGCAGAAAAGTGCCTATATCCTGGGAACCGGGGTCCGGATCGGCTCGGCTCTTCTTTGTCTTTTTCCCCATGGTGTCCGGGGTCGATGGACCGGTTTGCAGGTCCCAGAGATAGTTTTGGCCGCTGAAATGTTCAGTTTAGCGGGTCTGGAACACGGAGCTGTCGTGTAGTGCGACTTGCTCGCTCAGGCGCTGGCTCCGCCCTCCCACCCAATAATTTAAGGCAAAAATGGAGGCTCTTTCGATATCAGGGCAATACTTAGAAAGCGTCAAAACAAACTTAGGACATTAGCCTGTGATGTCTACTTTATATAAATATATACTTTTGTGTGGCAATTTTCTTTTCTTTTATGGCTATTAAGCTTACAAGACAAACATACCAAATTCTAAAATCGCTCCACATTAAAAGTTTATTTTACTGCTTGTGCTTTGTGACCTGTAACTACCAAAAAAAACTTAAAATCCCAGACACATTATATATTCTGTAAATCAGAAGAACTAAATTAATTTATTTTTAATTACTTTCTTTAACCTGCACTAATTAGGCACACATTATTATTGCAAAACCTGTACAAAAAACACATTTCTTTTTTTTTTGCATTTTCTGTATTTTTTTTAATAATAAATAAACATTTATATTTATATATATGTTACATCAAATTAAAGCCCTTTCTGTCCTTTAAAAAACAGTATATAATATGTGTCGGTGCAATAAACGAGAGAGATGCAAATTGCAGTTGAACGCATACAGCAAGAAAATGCTAAAATTGCTTGTGTCTTTAAGCGTAAGACAAGCTTCTGAAGCTGTGTCCTTAAGGGGTTAAATAAAAAAGAGGTATATTTTCCCTTTAATCTTTTTTTTTTTTAAATTCTTTATTTTTCTTGTGCATTTGATTATATAACAGAGGTACCTGTATCGCCACGACAGCGTTTACAGGCTTTTCATTGGCATACACAGTCATGGCATAACTTAAACGCACATTTTTTAGACATAAAAGCTAGCATTGCCTGTCTATTGTGTTGGGTCACGGTGAGGCCCCACAGTGTCATACATTAAGCATACTATGATTCCAACATGTACAGTAGCAATTAAAGCCATTTAAACATTGCCTAACTGGCTGAAAATGTTGTTGCGGTTGCTCTTAAGCTTGGCATTACACCAGCGGCGTATTGTTATTTACTGAGCAATAGTGATGTCGCAAACATACAATTTTCGGTTCGCGAACGGCGAACGCGAACTTCCGCAAATGTTCGCGAACGGGCGAACCGCCATAGACTTCAATGGGCAGGCGAATTTTAAAACCCACAGGGACTCTTTCTGGCCACAATAGTGATGGAAAAGTTGTTTCAAGGGGACTAACACCTGGACTGTGGCATGCCGGAGGGGGATCCATGACAAAACTCCCATGGAAAATTATATAGTTGATGCAGAGTCTGCTTTTAATCCATAAAGGGCATAAATCACCTAACATTCCTAAATTGTTTGGAATAACCTACTTTAAAACATTAGGTATGATGTTGTATCGATCAGGTAGTGTAAGGGTTACGCCCACTTCACAGTGACAGACCAAACTCCCCGTATAACGCACCGCAAACAGTCCATTTGCACAACCGCAAACTCCCCATTTGCACAAGGTTGGATACCAAGCTAGCCATGTCCCGTTCCTTGTACTCACTGATGTCATTGAAGGTCTCTTCCTCCACCCAGCCACGTACAACACCAAGGGTCCCCGAAAGGTGACAACAAGCCCCCTGGGACGCCTGCTGTGTTTGGTCTTCCACCTTCTCAAAGCCACCTTCCTCCTCTGACTCCTCTTCTTCAGACTCCTCTCTCTGCGTTGCCTCTCTCTGCGTTATTATAAGGTGTGTTAAGTAGTACTATTCCTATCAGTTTAATCCCTGTTACATCCCCTATCAGGGGACGTGTATATAAGGCATCGATTTTAGGAAGCGGGAGATGGAAAAACATGCTTGGTCGGTCCTCCTACTTTAAATTTGGGGCACTGCGCATGCAATCTAATGTGCCACCAGATAGGAGTGGTGTGTTAAGTAGTACTATTCTTACCAGTTTAATCCCTGTTACGTCCCCTATCAGGAGACGTGTATATAAGGCATCGATTTTAGGAAGCGGGAGATGGAAAAAGATGTTTGGTCGGTCCTCCTACTTCAAATTTGGGGCACTGCGCGTGCAATCTAATGTGCCACCAGATAGGAGTGGTGTGTTAAGTAGTCCCCCTCATCAGGCCTTTTTTAGTCGAATGTATCGCCTACTGTCAGTCCTTTCGGGATCCATCCCTCATTCATCTTCATAAAGGTGAGGTAATCTAGACTTTTTTGACCTAGGCGACTTCTCTTCTCAGTGACAATACCTCCTGCTGCACTGAAGGTCCTTTCTGACAGGACACTTGAAGCGGGGCAGACCAGAAGTTCTATTGCAAATTGGGATAGCAGGCCACAGGTCAAGCCTGCACACCCAGTAGTCAAGGGGTTCATCGCTCCTCAGAGTGTCGATATCTGCAGTTAAGGCGAGGTAGTCTGCTACCTGTCGGTCGAGTCGTTCTCTGAGGGTGGACCCCGAAGGGCTGTGGCCATGCGTAGGACTTAAAAAGCTCTGCATGTCCTCCATCAACAACACGTCTGTAAAGTGTCCTGTCCTTGCCGGCGTGGTCGTGGGAGGAGGAGGATTACTTTCACCTCTTCCCCTGTTAGATTCCCATTGTGCTGTGACATCACCCTTATACGCTGTGTAAAGCATACTTTTTAATTTATTTTGGAACTGCTGCATCCTTTCCGACTTGCCATAATTCGGTAACATTTCAGGCACTTTCTGCTTATACCGGGGGTCTAGTAGCGTGGACACCCAGTAGAGGTCGTTCTCCTTCATCCTTTTTATACGAGGGTCCCTCAACAGGCACGACAGCATGAAAGACCCCATTTGCACAAGGTTGGATGCCGAGCTACTTATGTCCTGTTCCTAATCCTCAGTGATCTCTCTGAAGGTATGTTCTTCCCCCCAGCCACGTACAACACCACGGGTACCAGATAGGTGACAACGAGCACCCTGGGATGCCTGTTGTGGTTGGTCTTCCTCCTCCTCCTCAAAGCCTGACTCCTCTTCCTCACAATCCTCTTCCAGCGTTGCCGCAGGTCCAGCAAGCGATGCTTATAAGGCTGTTTCTGGTGGTGATGGTGACCACAACTCTTCCTCTTCACGCTCATCTACGGCCTGACCCAGCACTCTTCGCATGGCACGCTGATGTCGCTGATGGTGCCTTCGGTGCGACTGACTAGGTTTGTCACCTCCTCAAAAGGACGCATTAGCCTACAGACATTGCGCATGAGCGTCCAGTAACGTGGCAAAAAAATTCCCAGCTCCGCAGAGGCTGTCCTAGCACCCTGGTCATACAAATACTCGTTAACTGCTTTTTCTTGTTGGAGCATGCGGTCGAACATTAGGAGTGTTGAATTCAAACGTGTCGGGCTGTCGCAAATCAAGCGCCTCACTGGCATGTTGTTTCCCCGCTGGATATCGGAAAAGTGCGCCATGGCCGTGTAGGAACGCATGAAATGGCCACACACCTTCCTGGCCTGCTTAAGGACGTCCTGTAAGCCTGGGTACTTATGCACAAAGCATTGTACGATCAGATTACACACATGTGCCATGCACGGCACATGTGTCAACTTGCCCAAATGCAATGCCGCCAACAAATTTCTTCCGTTGTCACAAACCACTTTGCCGATCTCCAGTTGGTGCGGAGTCAGCCACTGATCCACCTGTGCGTTCAGGGCGGACAGGAGTGCTGGTCCGGTGTGACTCTCTGCTTTCAGGCACGTCAACCCCAATACAGCGTGACACTGCCGTATCCGTGATGTAGAACAATACCTGGGGAGCTGGAGGGGTGCCGTTGATGTGGAGCAAGATGCAGCAGCAGAAGAGGACTCAGCCGAGGAGGTTATGGAAGAGGATGGAGTAGGAGGAGTAGAGGAGGTGGCAGCAGGCCTGCCTGCAAGTCGTGGTGGTGTCACCAACTCCTCTGCAGAGCCACGCATTCCATGCTTGGCAGCCGTCAGAAGGTTTACCCAATGCGCAGTGTAGGTGATATACCTGCCCTGACCATGCTTTGCAGACCAGGTATCAGTGGTCAGATGGACCCTTGCCCCAACACTGTGTGCCAGACATGCCATTACTTCCTTTTGCACAATCGAGTACAGGTTGGGGATTGCCTTTTGTGCAAAGAAATTTCGGCCGGGCACCTTCCACTACGGTGTCCCAATAGCTACACATTTTTTGAACGCCTCAGACTCCACCATCTTGTATGGTAAAAGCTGGCGGGCTAAGAGTTCAGTCAAGCCAGCATGTCACTTTGTGACATTGGCTTCTTACGCTCAAACATGTCCTTGACAGACACCTGACTGTGGGCAGATGAGCAGGAACTGCTCAAGGCGAGAGACGGAGGGGCAGATGGTTGAGAGGGGGCAAGGAGGACAGCAGTGGTTAATGTGGCTGAAGATGCTGGACCAGGAGGAGGATGGCGGCTTTGAATTTGTGTGCTGCTTGTACTCATGTGTTGATCCCATAGGCATTTGTGATGTGCGATCATGTGCCTTCGCAAAGCAGTTGTACCTAGGTGGGTGTTGGACTTCCCACGACTCAGTTTCTTTTGGCACAGGTTGCAAATGGCATCACTGTTGTCAGAGGCAGACACACAAAAAAATGCCACACTGCTGAGTTCTGCAATGACGGCATTCTGGTGGTGGCAACAGCATGCGTTGATTGGCGTGCTGTCTGGCTGACCCCAGGTGCTGATGCATGCTGTCTGACTGTGCCACTAGCTCCTTGCGACGACCTCCCCCTGCTTCCAACTCGTCTCCTCCTCCTCCTCCTCTCTGTCTCCCAATCTGAACATTCCCCCTGTTCTTCTTCTCTTCTAGCGGGCACCCACGTGACATCCACGGACGCATCGTCATCATCAACCACTTCACTTGTATCTGACAACTCAGCAAAGGAAGCAGCAGTGGGTACAACATCATCATCATCACACCGTACGTGTGTAATGCTGCCTGACTGAGACATGTCCCTGTTATCTACATCCTCATTTCTTCCAACTGATGTGTAAATAACTCCTCTGACACTAAGTGAAGTGGCTGTTGTGCTAGTGTTGGTGGTGGCGGCAGGCGGGCGAGTGGTAACTTGAGAGGTGCTTGAAGCTAAGCTGGAAGAGGATGGTGCGTCGAGGTTCCGAGCGGAAGCTGTAGAAGATTGGGTGTCCTGTGTTAGCCAGTCAACTATGTCCTCAGAACTTTTCAAGTTCAGGGTACGTGGCCTCTGAACACTGGGCCTTATTCTAGGGCCAAAGGGAATCACAGAACCATGACCACGACGGCCCCTGTGGGGTGGCCTGCCTCTGCCTGTCATTTTTTTTTTTGGATTAGTGATACTATGCATGCAAGCTACTGTGACAACAGATATGAGTGGTGGCACTGGGCAAGTGGGCACAGTATACGCTGCAAGCCTGACACACACGCTGGCAGACAACTAACTGCTATTCAATCTATTACAGTCAAAATTGTATTTTTTTTTTTAAATGTAGACTACTGTTACACCAGATACGAGTTGCACTGGTGTGACACTGTGCCCTGGCAGGCCCTGAAACGCATACTCGTGAAGGAAACTGACTGCTATATATCCAAAAAGTTTAGTTTTTTTTTTTTAAATGCAAGCTATTGGGACACCAGTGAGTGAGTAGTGGCACTGGGCAGGCCCTGAAACGGACACTAGTGAAGGAAACTGACTGCTATTATATTACAGTCAAAAAATTTTTGTTTATGTTAAATTCAAGCTATTGGGACACCAGTGAGTGAGTGGTGGCAAGTGGGCACAGTATGCGCTGTGAGCCTGACACACAGGCTGGCAGACAACTAACTGCTATTCAATCTATTACAGTCAAAATTGTATTTTTTTTTTAAAATGTACACTACTTTTACACCAGATATGAGTTGCACTGGTGTGACACTGTGCCCTGGCAGGCCCTGAAACGCACACTAGTGAAGGAAACTGACTGCTATTATATTACAGTCCAAAAAGTTTTTTTTTGTTAAATGCAAGCTATTGTAACACCAGATATGAGTGGTGGCACTGGGCAAGTGGGCACAGTATACGCTGCGAGCCTGACACACACGCTGGCAGACAACTAACTGCTATTCAATCTATTACAGTCAAAATTGGATTTTTTTTTTTTTTAAATGTACACTACTGTTACACAACATATGAGTTGCACTGGTGTGACACTGTGCCGTGGCAGGCCCTGAAACGCACACTCGTGAAGGAAACTGACTGCTATTTTATTACAGTGCAAAAAGTTTTGTTTTTTTTAAATGCAAGCTATTGTGACACCAGTGAGTGAGTGGTGGCACTGGGCAGGCCCTGAAACACACACTAGTGAAGGAAACTGCTATTATACTACATTAAAAAAAAGTTTTTTTTGTTTAAATGCAAGCTATTGTGACACCAGTGAGTGAGTGGTGGCACTGGGCAAGTGGGCACAGTATATGCTGTGAGCCTAACACACAGGCTGGCTGGCAGGCAGGCAACTGCAATTACATTACACAGAAAAAAAAAAAAGAAAAGCAGACTGATGTTCTAGCCCTAAAAATGGATTTTTGGGGGTGCTGTCCTTACAGCAGAGATCAGATGAGTCCTTCAGGACTGTAGTGGACACTGAATAAACTAGCCTAGCTATCAATTTCCCTATCAAATCAGCAGCAGCTACACTGTCTCTACTCGCACTAAGAATGCAGCTTCACAACGAATGTAAAATGGATGCTGTCCAGGAGGTGGGAGGGTCTGGGAGGGAGGGTCTGCTGCTGAATGGCTGGAATGTGTCTGCTGACTGTGAGGTACAGGCCAGGGTCAAAGTTTACTCAATGATGACGAATAGGGGCGGACCGAACAGTGCATGTGTTCGCCATCCGTGGCGAACGCGAACAAGCGATGTTCGCCGGGAACTATTCGCTGGCGAACAGTTCGGGACATCACTACTGAGCAAGTAATATATACAAACATGGAATAACATGAAGTAACAGGAGATTAGTTCTACAGTTTAAAGCGTTGCTACTTAGGCTTATAATACTATTACCTATGACAGCATGCCCTAAACCAACATATGATCTGCTCTAGGATACATGGTTAGTCAGTGTTAGGCTGATAGGATTGTAGAGTATAGGCTTTCCTGGTCGTTAGTAACCCTAGTGTACCTTGGGGTTCACGCTGATTTGCTTGGGGGAAACATGCTGATTATCTGCACTAGAGGGTTAAAATGAGCTTGGCACATAGCTATGCGATATAGCCTGCCCGTGGGGTAAAAGAGATTTCGACTAAGCCTGCTGTGACCAACGAGGCTCACCCCCATGGCTGCACCCAGATACAATTTGGTCCCCTAAACTATGTATGAAAAAGACGAAAAAATGAAAATAATAGAGCAACAGAAATATTATGCAGTAAAGCAATACTAGTTATGCAGTGGTCACAGGAGCCAGTCTCTGTGAGTCTCCGATTGGAGTTTCAGCCGTCTCCAGCGCTTGGTTGGCCCAGCTCGTGGTCAGGATGCGTGGTGGTGTCCCTTTGTGCTGTCTTGCTGACTTGCGGCAGGTACTGTGTGTCATATGGATGGGGTTCGGTCGGTTGTGGTGTCTCATGCCTGGGCTGACGTGGTGGGCCGTTGTAGTCTGGGAGCCAGGTGGGCAGTGGCATACCCCGGGTTTCAGGCCTGTCAAGTCAGGATCGGCTGTGTGAGGGGTTGGAGACCTCTGCATACCTTCATCTCGTTGTCTGTGTCTTGCTCTTTCGCGTCTTGGTTACCTTGCTTGGGTTGCAACGGATCTGTGAGGTGTTCTCCAGGGTGTCCGGTAAGCCTTTGCTTGGGCCCTGCTGGGTGGCCTCTGTGTTGCCGGTTAGCGGAACCCTCTGTGCTGCCTGCCTGCTGTAGCTTGTTGGGGCCGCATGTGTGGGTGACCTTGTGGTCGGTGAGATCTCCGGCGTCAGGGCCGGCCTTAGGGGTGTGCGAGCTGTGCGGCCGCACAGGGCGCCATGGAGCAGGGGGCGCCCTGACAGCCGACACAGCCCGCACATGGCCGGTGTCAGGGTCTATTTAAAAAAAAAAATAAAAAAAAAATCGCGGCAGTGGGGGCGGGGCTTACCGATCTGCGGGGCGGGGCTAATCGTGAGGCAGAGGCGGGGCTAATACCTCCCGAAGCCCCTGCTGCACAGGAAGAGGGAAGGAGTCCCTGCTTCCCCATCAGCCAGCTGCATCCACTGGATAGAGGTAAGTGTGACTGTTTGCCCTCTTTTCCAGCCCTCTATGTGTCCCACTATTCCCCCCTCCCAGCCCTTCATATGCTCCTATACCCCCCCCTCCAGCCCTTCATGTGTCCCTATAGCCCCCCCCCAGCCCTCCATGTGTCCCTGTACCCCCTCCCAGCCCTTCATATGTCCTTATAGCCCCATGTGTAGCCCCCTCCCCAGCCCCATGTGTCTCATTATAGCCCCCATGTGTCCCTATAGCCCCCCACATGTCCCATGTGGCTGTGTGACTGTGTGTGTGTGTGACTGCCTGTCTGTGTGTGTGTGTGTGTTACTGCCTGTCTGTGTGTGTGACTGCCTGTGTGTGTGTGTGTGACTGTCTGTCTGTGTGACTGCCTGTGTGTGACTGTCTGTCTGTGTGTGACTACCTGTCTGTGTGTGTGTGTGTGACTGCCTGTCTGTGTGTGACTACCTGTCTGTGTGTGTGACTGCCTGTCTGTGTGTGTGACTGCCTGTGTGTGTGACTGTCTGTCTGTGTGACTGCCTGTGTGTGTGACTGCCTGTGTGTGTGTGACTGCCTGTGTGTGTGTGTAACTGCCTGTGTGTGACTGCCTGCCTGTGTGTGTGACTGTCTGCCTGCCTGTGTGTGTCTGTCTGTTTGTAACTGTCTGTCTGTCTGTAACTGTCTGTGTGTGATTGCCTGCCTGTGTGTGTGTGACTGCCTGTGTGTGTGTGTGACTGCCTGTGTGTGTGTATAACTGTCTGTCTGTGTGTGTGACTGTCTGTGTGTGTGTGTGACTGTCTGTGTGTGACTCTAATTGTGTGTGTCGCTGTAGCTGTGCCATTGTGTGTGCCTGTGCCTGTATGTGTGACTGCCTTTAACTGAGTGTGTGTGTGTGTGTGTACATGCCTGTAACCAAGTTTAAATTTCCCCCACCCCTTCCTGTCAAGGCCGCACTTTGACTGACAGACGTTCACTCACTGACAGACGCACACTCACTGACAGACACACACTCTCATATACACTGACAAACAATGACATACACACACACACTATTACTTGGACACACACTGACAGATGCACACTCTCACTGACAGACGCATGCACTCACTGAAAGACGCACGCCCCCACTGACCGACACATACACACTCACTCACTGACACATACACACTCACTGACTGACACACACATTCACTCACAGACACACACACACACACACACTTACAGACACCTACAGACACACACACACACACACACACATTCACTCACAGACACACACACACACACACACACACATTCACTTAGACATACACACTCACAGACACACACACAGACATTTCCACTAACACTCACAAACTAATATTTTTAAAATTTTATTTTAAATCCACCCAGCCTCCATGGGAGAGCTGGAGTGGATTTCTTGCCTGCAGTCCAGTGTGGCTGCTGGGCGGGCAGGCAGGGGGCGCACAGACTGAGTAGGCGGCTCTTAGTGATGCCAGGAGCCGGACTGACGTCATATTCCGGCTCCCGGCTTCATTAAGCGGCGCAGAGGGAGCTGAGCAGGAAGAGCTCAGGTGAGTATGCTCCTTCGCTGCCCGCTGCCAGCCTCGGGGGGGGGGGCTCAAACATAGCCAGCCGGCCAGCTCTTGAGCCCCCCAGGACGTGAGGCAAGCAAGGGATCTGGGGGTTTGGGGGTGGCTTTTTTTGCCAACCCCTGCAAAGTGCCACCTAAGGCAGATGCCTTGTTTGCCTCACGATATACACGTCCCTGGTGCCTGTGTGTGTTACTGTATTCAGGCAACTTGGTGGGTGGTGGGGGGGCGCCATGAAGACTTTCCGCACAGGGCGCCTATTTGCCTAAGGCCGGCCCTGTCCGGCGTGCCGCAGTCCCAGCGTTTGCCCGCTTCCGCGGTGTTGTGGGTGCGGCTGGGTGACACAGCTGGTTATGAGGGGGCACAGGTTGTGGAGCTGCTGATTTGGCTGGTGCCGGAGCAAGACTCCTCTCTTCCAGTCGCTCCCAGAATCGCCGGCATACGGCATCAAATTTGGCCTGAAAGGCTGCTGCCCAGTCACTAGTGTTATGTTGCTCTGTGTGAGCTGCACCGCCGTCGGCCATCTTGGCTAGGCCTTTTTCCCTTTAATCTTATACATACACAACACCCATATACAATCACACAAATAATGATACTCAGCCATCTCCACACACAATCACATTTATACAACTCCACGAATATTAACACTCGGTCAGCTCTAACACAATCACATTCAGCCAGCCCCACATACAAGTACACTCAGCCAAGACCACACACAATCACACTCAGCCAACTCCATGCATAATCTCACATTTAACCAATGCACACAAAATTATACTCAGCTAGCTCCACGTACAGTTACATTTAGACAACTCCACACATAATCACACTCTGCTAGCACTCACACACAATCACATTTAGCCAGTAATGTAATGCTTAGGGTTAAGAGGTAAGGGATGCCTTTTTATAATTTGGCACTGGAGTCTCTTATTACACTCCTGACAGAAAGAGCATTTTCTCATGAATACTGAGTAGTTAGCTCCTCTAAATGTGAGGCTCTACATATATCCTCAGAAATAGCAAAAATGTTTTTTTTTTTTTTTTATTTATTTTTTTGCAGTGCATAAAGTAATTGCATACATGCCTGAGGTACCCCAACGGCAATCCTCTGGCCCCATAATAAGCGTTACGTTTGGGGTATTAGAGTGAGCTTGCACTTTTTTTTTTATATATATATTGTGAGAAACACAATGTACAATGAATGATTGTTGTACACAGATTGTGTACAACAATCATTCTGAACTTTGCTTAAACTTAAATATAGGTGTGTCAATCAAGAATTTGTTAATGAGATTTGTTTAAACGTGGTTTGACATAGCCTCCTATAAGTAATATAGCACTTGGTAATATTTAAATATCTGGTACATATTAGAACCTTACACATGCTGAACCTGGACATAGGTATATCTCTACGTTTAAGGGTGTGTTAGCCCGAGTCTTCCTGACCAGGCGTGTCTGGAATGGGGTTCTTAGGGTTAGGCTGTGGCAAGTTAAGTGAGACATGCACAGCCCGTGCAGAAGCAAGACAAAAACCTTGTTTAGTTGCATGTTATATACAGTATAATGTATGAGTGCTATCTAGGTATGTCCTCTTGGCTGCTATTAAAGGCACAGGCTAGTTATAATAATCATATTTCGTGTCAGCACCATGTCAAGCGACTGATCTGCAAAACATTCTAGGCCACATGTAGGTTTCAGTTATCGAAGGAGACTTAAACACCATAAATACACACATTAAGCTAGTCAGCGTTTGTTGCCTCTAGGTGGAGAGAGTCCTCACTGTGAGAGCCGGGTCAAAAGCTGTGGGCCACATAACGAGACAGTCCATGCCGTTTCAGCCAATGCCCACTCTGGAGGTCTTGTTGGTGTGCCTGGAAAGGATGACGGCGTGCCCCTTCAGCTGCGCCCTGATATCCTGTGCCTCTGCTTGAGCTTCACAGCGCAGTGCCGGTGAAGCACCCCTCCTGCTCGGGGACTTTCTGTGAGCCTTTACCACTAGTCCACGGACTTGCCTCTTTACTGGGGCTGAGTCCTTCCCCGGTGTGGGGCTGCATATTTCTGCTGGCGTCATGCTGTCCTTTGCAGGTGTGGGTGGTGATTGGGGGTTGCCCCCCGGGTGGCTCTAGTCCCCGATGGGCCATCATGGTGAGAGTAGGTAGCTCCGTTGGATGCTTTGCCCGGTCGGTGTGCATCGGTCTTTAGCCATACTTAGGACAGCTTCTTGGCTTGCTGTTGTGCCTGTGTTGCTCTGGTCATAAAGCAGACCTGTGTTGGGGCTGGTGGCTCGCGCCTGTTCTCCAAGCGTTCCCAGAATCGCTGGCATACAGCGTCAAATCATGCTTGGAAAGCTGCTGCCCAGTCGCTGGGTGTGGATGGCATCGTGTTGGAAGTGGTGCCGTCGGCCATCTTGGTTCGGCTTCGTGGCTTCCACCTATCTGATATGTGCCCAGGAGTCAGTTGTCGGTGAGTGCTCTCTTCCAAAAGACAGACCGGGATGACCCCCACCAGTCCAAAGGGGGGGGGGGAACAATGGCCCAAGCGCAGAGATCCATGCTGTTTTGGCAGCAGGAGAGCGGCCGCCTCTCCTGCGCCTGCTCTGCTTGTAGGCCTCAGTCTCCTGTTGGGCGAGGGTTGCCCCCACTGTTGCTCTGGTGATATCATTTTATGCTGCTTAAAGTCACCCCTCATTTGATGATCTTTCTGCTTCGCTGAATTGTCATTAGGGTAGTTAAATTCTACAGTAATCATTGTACTCAGGAGGAGCTGCTGAGGTTTGCTTCCTCTCAGCTCTGCAGTCAGGCCCCGCCCCCGCAAAAATGTTTTTTATATATTTCGATTCAAATGACAGTATTTGCAAACTAAGTACATGGATATCATCCATTCTGCTTCAGAATGTATAATAGCTCAAATAAGCAATGCTGTTCTCTACATTTAAACTCTAGGTAGACCTCCACAAATGGCACTCACATCTCATTGATGTGAATGGTATTTGCAGTCACGTTTCCAAAAATAAATAATATATCAATGAAGTGGTAAGATCAAACAGTGTCAGTAACCCCTAAATGATTAAAGTACATTGTCTGAGATTTAAAAAAAAAACTGTCCTAAATTGTCACTATAAATGACTGTGTGAAAAAAAACAACTCATCCAGAATACTGTCAGGGCCGGATTAACATAGGGGCTGATGGAGCTGCAGCTCCAGGCCCAGGCCCATGGAATAGGCCCATTTAAAAAAAAAAAAAAAAAAAAATTTTTTTTTTTTTTACTTTTTTTTTTTTTTTTCTTACATACTACTCTTAGGTTTGCCACCTGGCTGGTATTTTAATGGCACAGTCGGTATTTGAGGCTGCCTGGCACAGCCGGTATTGCAGCAATACAAATGCAGGTCATTTTCTTAGTATAAATGGACATTACTCTGCAATACCAGCACCGGCCAGTAGGGGTCACTGTGTGTGGAGAGAGGCAGGGATAGGAAGTTACAGCATATCCCTGCCTCTCTCTACTACTCACTGATCCGTGGGGGAGCAGCTACACAGCACAGAGAGTCCAGACAGCAGCTCTACAGCTCAGGTAAGTGAGGGATAGGGTGAAAGGCTGCAGGGAGACATGGGGACACTAAGACACTAGAGGACACATGGGGACACATACACTAGGGGACACTGGGAGACCTGGGGACACTGGAAAACATGGTGACACTGAGACACTAGGGGGCACTGTGAGACATGGGGACGCTGAGACACATGGGGACAGTGAGACATAGGGACATTGGGAGAAGCTGAGACATTGGGACACGGAGATTCTAGGGACACAGTGTCCCCATGTCCCCCAGCCAGTGTCCCCATGGCTCTCAGTTTCCCCTAGTCTCCCAGTGTCTGTGTCCCCATATCTCTGTGTCCCTATTGACTCAGAGTCCCTATTTCTCCCAGTGTCCCCATGTCTCCCAGCCAGTGTCCTCAGTGTCCCCATGTCTCCCAGTGTCCACAAGTCTCCCAGTGTCTGTGTCCCCATGTCTCTCAGTGTCCACATGTCTTCCAGTGTCCCCATGTCTCCCATGTCTATGTCCACAAGTGTCCTCATGTCTCCTAGTGTCCCCAAGTGTCTGTCTCCCAGTCATAGTGTCCATAGTGTCCCAGTATCCCCTAGTCTCCCAGTGTCCCCTAGTCTCCCACTGTCTGTGTTCCCATGTCTCTCAGTGTCCCTAGTGTCTTAATTTCCCCAAATGTTTCAGTGTCCCCATGTCTCTGTGTCCCCATGTCTCTGTCCCCATGTCTGTATTCACATGTGCCCCCATGTGTCCCCAGGTCTCTGTGTCCCCAGGTGACTGTGTCCCCATGTCTCACTGTGTCCCCTAGTATCCTAGTGACACACTGAGACATGGGGACAATGGGAGAAATGGGGACACAGACACTGGGAGACTAGGGGACTGGGCTACATGGGGACACTGACACTGTGATACATAGGGACACTGAGACACTGGGTGACTTGCGAGACTGGGAGACAGGGAGACACTGGGAGCAATTCCTCTATACAGCAGAATCAAACTGTGAGTAGTTTGTTGGTGATTTTACAGAATTTTCTCTTATGTCACTCCTTGTGATTTACATCATGTGATGTCACGCATAACTAATTAATTATACAAATGATTAAGGCTGGTATTTTTTTCCAAGAAAGGTGGAAACCCTAACTACTCTTCACATACTCTTGCTTAAAGGAACACTATAGGGTCAGGAACACAATCATGTATTTCTGACCCTATAATGTAAAAACCACCATCTAGCCCCCCTGGCCCCTTCTTGCCTCCCTAAATATAGTAAAATCTTACTTGTATTCTGTAGTCTGCAGCTGCTGGCTCTGCCTCTGAACTGACTCTGTCTGCTGACAACATCAGAAGTGGTGGTCTGAGCAAATTGCAATGCTTCCCTGTAGGATTGGCTGAGACTGTCAACTAGGCAGATCAGGGGCAGAGCCAGCACAAGTCAAACATAGCCCTGGCCAATCAGCATCTCCTCATAAAGATAAATTGAATCAATGCATCTCTATGAGGAAAGTTCAGTGTCTGAGTGCAGAGGGTGGAGACACTGAATGGCAGTGCTGCACACTAGGCAGTACTGCCCCAGGAAGCACCTCTAGCCGCCATCTAAGGAGTGGCCAGTGGAGTTATTTTCTCTGAAAAGACATTGTTTACTGCAAAAAGCCTAAAGGGAATGATTCTACTTACCAGAACAAATACAATAATCTGTAGTTGTTCTGGTGACTATAGTGTCCCTTTAAGTTTGTTTAAGAGGGATGTATGGCAACAAAACTTGTATGGACTGGCTGACAATACAATTAGGTAATTAGGTAATGCAGACTTTGGTTTCTCTAGCACTGTGGCATATCCTCTTTCTTCTACACTCACTACACTCACCTTTACTCTGTCCCAGACTATATACCAGGAACGTCTGCCTGCTAATAAGATGATAAGGAGACAAGTGCACATGTGAGTGCTAGGGGACAGTCCTTAGAAAGCGTGGGGTAGGTGCATCATTTGATGCATTTATGTCAAGCTCTGGGTGCTGCCTGCATAGTATGCCCTTAGTTGGACAGCATTCATGCCAGGCTGGCCTTCCAATTCTTTGGACAGACATGCCCCCTTTTTGGGCATGTTCACCCCTTTTGGCAGGTCTGGTCACGTGATTTGCGTCAGTGGCACACCCTTTTACCCTTCCCTTTGACTTCCTGCTTCACTGGACACTGCTGTTTGGGGTTCTGGATTTACTTGAAAGATGAAAGCATACATTAGAGAGATATTGGCATAGAGTATGTGTTTTCATATAGCTGCATCCTTTGAGTTTCCCTCCAACGCCATCTCCATCAGATACATGACGCTTGGGAGGTATGTTTTAGTGTTTTTGGTCGATAAGATTCTGTAATTAGGCCCATCATAATTGTCAGCTCCAGGCCCTCTGGGCTCTTAATCTGGCCCTGAATACTGTGCAGAATATTCAAATAAGCTTAGACACCACAGTATCCTTTTCAGATTTCCAGCCTTTATTTAATTGGGCTTCCTTTGCCGTGGCCTGATGCTTTATAGCAGTTTTATTTTAATACATGTGTTAATATTTAAGTGAACCAATATCTGATGCAAAGCAGTGATTCATTCATGATTAAAGGACCACTATAGTGCCAGGAAAACAAACTCATTTTCCTGGCACTATAGTGCCCTGAGGGTGCCCCCACCCTCAGGATCCCACTCCCGCCGGGCTGAAGGGGGAGGAAGGGGGTTAAACACCCCCCCAGCTGGGAACTCTCCTCCTCCTTCGGTCGTCATCGGCTGAATGAGCATACGCAGCAAGAGCCGCGCATGCATTCAGCCAGTCCATAGGAAAGCATTCTCAATGCTTTCCTATGGACGCTGGCGTCTTCTCACTGAAAATCACAGTGAGAAGTGCGGAAGTGCCTCTAGCGACTGTCAATGAGACAGCCACTAGAGGCTGGATTAACCCTAAAGTAAACATAGCAGTTTCTCTGAAACTGCTATGTTTACAGCAGGCAGGGTTAATCCTAAATGGACCTGGCACCCAGACCCCTTCATTAAGCTGAAGTGGTCTGAGTGCCTTTAGTGGTCCTTTAAGACCTGAAACGATTTCAATGTAATATTTACATCATATATGGCATATCAGAGGCTTCCATAAAATTTGGTATTCCACGTTTACAAAGTGAAATTGGATTATCTTCACACAAATATCCCTATGTGTGTGGGCACACATCGATCTCTCATTCTTTTGTAGGAGCTCAGTATTCTTGGTGTTTGAATTTATACTGTGGTGGAATCTCGGTAAAAATAAATTTAGTAGGCCGAGATTACCACGTGGCATGTGTACGTGCATATGCTGACGTATCGATCAGTTGGTTGCACGAGGCGAGATACGATCAGTAGTGTACGGAGCATGTGCAAGAATACAGGATGTAGTATTCCCCCTCCTCCATTGTGCTGGACAAGCCATGCGGTCAAGCAGGAAGTTAATTCTTATTTGTGTTGATTGGTTAAGAGAATGTGCGGGTGGAGCTTAATATGGGAGGAGTTATGTGCCTATATAAGGAGCCTGCACTATTGTCCGGGGCTCAGAACTTGCTGTATTTTGGTGACATTAGTCCCTCTGAGTCCCGATCGGTGATCCAATAAAGAATCTCTTCCTTCCTGAAGAAACCTGTGTCCATCTCTCTGTGCTTGGCTTCCGTCAGTTTCTCCGGTATCATTTGGTGCATTGGCCGGGAAGCTCATCGTTCAACGGTAGCTGAGAGGCAGAGGCGTGAGACGGTCTATCTTTGCCCACGTTCTCTACGGCTGCACCCCTGAACTTCTGCGTGGACCTCCCTTCGTCTCGGCGCCACTGGTCTGTTGTCCAGGAGATCATCGGCCTCTACGTGAGAAGTGCTGGGGTGTCCCCGTCGATGAGTGTGAACTCAGGTTCAGGAACGAGGAGGTAAGACAACTGCTGTTTTAGACGGCAGGACCCACTAGGGGTATACCGATTGTGCGGTAGGCCCAAAGGGGTTTGAATCTGTGTATCTGCCCCCTCTGTCGGAGGGAAGGAGCGAAGGCGCACCGCTCGATCGAACGCTCTTTAGTCAGACCGTTTGATTTTGTTAGTCAGGCGGGGCTCTGGTGTAAATAGCCCTAGCCGGACACCGGTGTCTTGTCTAGACTAGCGTTCTAGGGTGTATATTTTGTTCGCTAGGTCGGAGGCACCGGGAGACTAAGCGGCGTCTGTGTAAATTCGGTTCGCTAGCTCTCATCCTATCTGGGCTAAGTGGGAAGGCGTGTAAATTTGGAACCCACTAGACTTTTGATAGTGCGACTAAGAGGCGTCTGTGTAAATTCGGTCCTCTAGCTCGCTATATATGGTGATTGGGCAGTGTGGCTAACCAAAACGTATGTAGATTGTTTTTAGGTAGTCCATCAAGGTACTGGCCAATAGTTTAGTTGGGAATTGTAAATGTGTTAAAGATTGTTTAGTAAAGTGTATATCTTGCTAGATAGCGCGAGCTCAGCCGTCTAGCGAGAGTGTTAATAGTGTGTTGCTGTATTATAGTGCACGGTACCATAACCCTGTATATTTACTGACACTGTATATAAGTACTAATCATTGTCGTCCATTGCATGTTTAACACCATAACCACTAATAATTGTATTGTGACCTTAACTTGTGCTTTGACCTATGCTAACCGTACTGTAACCGCTATTTGTAAAAGACGATGTTACTGGGGTGTGTTATAGACGGGTAATTCGTATATAGAGAATTATAGCGTGGGTGACTGTATAGTTACGCCAAAGGGCATAATATTGATTATCTAGTGACTGGTGTAACAGCTGTGTGTGTACGGGAATTCCCTGAGTGTTTATTGTGTTATTGTGTACGTTTCACTTGGTAACCGTACCACGTGGTGCTGTTGCCAGAGGAAACGGGTGTGACTGTTGAATAGTACGCGTGTATAGTATTCGTTGTCGACGACGTTCCATTGTTAAGTATGGGTGCGTCGCAGTCAACGATTCCGGATCCCTTAGGTTGTATGGTGAAGAATTTTAAAAAGGGATTCAAGACATGTGATTTTGGGGTTAAAATGTCTCCTGTACGTTTGGTCACTTTGTGTACTAGGGAGTGGCCTACTTTGGTTGCGGCATGGCCGCCACGTGGCAGTTTGGATCCAACTCTGGTACAGCGCTTACACGTGGCTGTATCAGGTAGGCCTGAACTTTACGGCCAGTTTCCTTATATTGATTGTTGGAGACAGGCCGTAAATGACTCGCCAAAATGGCTCCAGACATGCCACGAGGAGCAGTGTCGCCTCATGGTAGCTAGGACTTGTTCGTCCACTAGGACTGGTGTTAGGCCCATTTTGGACACGCCCCCTGAGTCCGAGATCCCTTTGCCGCCCCCCTTACTTTCCGTTAAGAGGAAGTGACGCAAATGCAGGAAGTCCTGCAACCCTCCCCTCATTACCCCCATCCACTTCCGCTTCCTCCTCCAGTACAGGATCCACCCCCCCTCGTACTAAATCTCCCCTTCCGGAATCAGAACCAACCCCCATTAAAAACGAATATCCTGATTTGGCGCCACTTCAGACTTCCGGTCAAGCTTCATCTAGCTCGGCTCGAAGTGTTTTATTTACAACCTTTTCCCAAAACCAAGCTTCCACATCCCCATACCCTATTTCTCCCCGACTGGAACCTATGACTGACGCCCCTCCACGTAGCCCCATACAGACCCGACAGTTGACCGGTGCCCAACAATTAAAACACTATCAGATGCCTCTTCGTCTGAATCCTGGGTCAGCCTATATTGATGCCGCGGCCAAATGGCACATGCTGACCCACTCTTTGTATATGTCCCATTCACGACAACCGATCTCTTAAATTGGAAGACCCACAATTCCTCGTATACTGAGAAACCACAAGCTATGACTGATCTGTTCACCTCAATAGTACAGACACATAACCCGACATGGGCTGATTGCCAGCAGTTATTAATGACTTTATTCAACAATGAGGAAAGGACAAGAATTAATCAAGCGGCCATTAAAGCACTAGAGGATAAAGCCCGTACTTTAAACCAAGCCAATCCATCAGCATGGGCCGCAACACATTATCCCAACACCGATCCCGATTGGAATGTAAATGGTGCTGATATGGTTCAACTCAGAGCCTATAGAGACGCTATAATTGCTGGCATGAAAGCCGGAGGAAAGAAAGCTATTAACATGTCGAAGACAGTTGAGGTGATTCAGAAAAGTGATGAAGCGCCCAGTGTCTTTTATGACCGATTATTGGAGGGATACCGCTTGTATACCCCCTTTAATCCGGAAGACGCAGATAATTCCCGAATGGTGAACTCCGCCTTTGTCAGCCAAGCTTACGGAGATATTAAGCGCAAGCTACAAAAGTTAGAAGGGTTTGCAGGTATGTCAATCACCCAACTAATGGAGGTAGCGAATAAGGTTTATATGAATAGGGAAACAGAAAGTAAGAAAGAGGAAGAGCGCAAGATGCGTAGAAAGGCAGACATGCTAGCGGTAGCGATCGCAGGCGTAGATAGACGGGGCCCAGATAGAGGCGATAGTAGATGGAATGAGGAACCTCTAAGTAGAAATCAGTGCGCATACTGTAGGGAAGAAGGGCATTGGAGAAATGAGTGTCCTCGAAGAGAACAGTGTGAGAAAGACAGACCTAGGATAGGTTATGGAAACTTTAGAGGCAGAGCGAGAGGTAGAGGAGGCCCCGGAGGGAGTAATGGTAATAGAGGGAGTAATGGGAACAGAGGAAGTGTTAGGGAAGACAGGTATATTCCAGCAGCGCAAAGGTCCCGCGATAGAGAAGGTAGGGACTTTGTAGGATTGGCTGACACGGTCATGGAGGACTATTGATACCGACCGGGCTCCATCCCCCTTGTTTGAGCGGAGCCTATGGTCGAGGTATCAATAGGGGGAAAAAGGAGTGCGTTCATGATTGACACTGGTGCTGAACATTCAGTGGTGACTAATCTAGTTGCTCCTCCATCTGGAAGGACTATTACTGTGATAGGAGCAACTGGAAGAAGTGCTGAAAAACCGGTTCTTAAAAGTCGACTCTGTACATTGGGAGGCCACGTAGTAAAACATCAATTCCTTTATATGCCTGAATGTCCAGTCCAATTGCTGGGACGTGATATGCTATCAAAATTACAAGCGCAGATTACGTTCCTACCAAATGGAACAACATCTTTAAAGTTTAATGGACCTTCAGGTATCATGACATTATCCGTACCAAAGGAAGAAGAGTGGCGACTTTATACAGCGTTTACTAGCCAAAACCCTAGGAGTGATGAGACATTATTTAACATACCAGGAGTTTGGGCAGAGAACAACCCACCAGGACTGGCCCGCAATATTCCACCTATAAAAATTGAACTAAAACTTGGGGTTTATCCAGTGAGCCTAAGACAATACCACATCCCGCAGAAGGCTAAGAAGAATATCCAATCCTATCTGGATAAGTTCATACGGTATGGTATCCTAAAATTCTGTACTTCCCCCTGGAACACCCCATTGCTGCCTGTTCAAAAGCCCGGTACAGATGAGTATCGACCTGTGCAGGACTTGAGAGCAGTCAATGATGCGGTTGTTAGTATACATCCAGTTGTACCCAATCCATATAACCTGCTTGCTTTAATTCCGGGCGGGGCTACCTACTTTACAGTCTTAGACCTCAAAGATGCCTTCTTTTGCCTCCGAATTGCCGCAGAAAGTCAATGTATTTTCGCTTTCCAATGGGAGAACGCTGTAACTGGCTCAAAACGCAAAATGACTTGGACAAGACTGCCCCAAGGGTTTAAAAATTCACCTACCCTATTTGGTTCAGCCCTAAGTCAAGATCTACTGGATTTCGAGTCCATCCCAGGAGAGTGTGTATTGTTACAATATGTAGATGACTTGTTGATAGCAGCAGTTACAAAAGAAATCTGTCAGCAAGCAACGCACGATCTACTACACATTCTATGGAAGGCAGGATACAAGGTGTCTAGAAAGAAGGCTCAGTTGTGTTTGCCAACTGTCAAATATCTGGGATTCCATATCTCTGAAGGTCAAAGAATTATGGGGCCAGAGAGAAAAGAAGCTGTCTGCCAAATACCAATCCCAAGAATAGAAGACAAGTGCGCGAATTCTTGGGGGCAGCAGGCTTCTGTAGGATATGGATTCCCAGCTACGCGATACTGGCAAAACCTCTGTACGCAGCTATCAAAGGTACAGAGCACGACCCCTTCTTATGGACCCAAGAACAGCAAACGGCATTTGAAGATGTGAAGAAGGCTTTGATGAGTGCCCCAGCATTAGGTCTACCTGATCACACACGACCATTCTACCTGTATGTACACGAGCAAAGAAGAATGGCTGTGGGAGTATTGACACAGTACTTGGGATCATGGCAAAGACCTGTTGCCTACATGTCTAAGCAATTGGATGCAGTGGCCAGCGGACTTCCACCTTGTCTAAGAGCCGTAGCTGCAGCCGCCCTGCTAGTAGCTGAAGCCGATAAACTCACTCTGGGTCAAGAACTTTATGTACGAGTCCCACATGCAGTACAGACGTTGTTGGATTACAAAGGAAATCATTGGTTTAGTAACAGCCGTATGACCAAGTATCAAGCAATGTTGTGTGAAAACCCAAGAGTGCATTTAGAGACTGTAAACACCTTAAATCCAGCTACCCTTTTGCCACAACCTACTGAAAATCAACATGATTGTTTGGAAGTAATGGATGAAGTATTCTCAAGTAGACCAGATCTTCGTGATTTTCCCATCCAGAACCCCGATGTTCAATATTATACCGACGGCAGTAGTTATGTGAAAGAAGGGATCCGCTATGCAGGATATGCAGTGACAACAATAGACAAGGTGATAGAAGCTCGGCCACTGGCGAAAGGAACATCAGCACAAAAGGCAGAATTGATAGCACTGACACGAGCGTTACAATTGGCTGAAGGTTTAAGAGTGAACATCTACACGGACTCCAAATATGCGTTTTTAACCACTCATGCCCACGGAGCTTTGTATAAAGAAAGAGGACTACTGAATTCAGAAGGCAAAGAAATCAAATACGCAGCTGAAATCTTACAACTATTGGAAGCAGTGTGGGAACCGAAAGAAGTCGGTATCATACATTGTCGAGCGCATCTAAGAGGAGATGGTGATGTAACCAAGGGAAATCGGATGGCAGATAGTGCAGCTAAGCGTGCTGCTGAATCAGGAAGACAGGAGTATGTGGGGCATATAGCTGCTCTTATACCAACTCCACTGTCCCAATGGACTCCAGTTTATACAGCTCAAGAAGAGGAGTGGTTAAAGACTGAACCAGGAAAGTATTTGGAGAACAAGTGGTATCAGCTAGAAGATGGAAGAATAGTCATACCAGCATCACTAGCGGTAGAAATTGTCCAAAATTATCATAACGGGACACATTCTGGGAGAGACAGTACTGAAGAATCTCTCAGAAAACATTTCTACATACCAAGATTGTCCAACTTGACTCAGGCCATTGTACGAAGATGTGTAACGTGTGCTAAAAATAATGCAAGACAAGGACCAGTAAAGCCACCAGGAATCCAGTTTATGGGGGGGACTCCCCATGTCCGATCTACAAATAGACTTTACAGTGATGCCTAAATCGAGTGGACATCGTTACCTGCTGGTAATTGTGTGCACCTATTCAGGCTGGGTAGAAGCATGTCCTACTCGTACAGAGAAAGCAGGAGAAGTTGTGAGATTTCTGCTACGAGAAATAATACCCCGATATGGACTACCCTGTTCTATAGGATCGGACAATGGTCCAGCTTTTGTTCATCAGTGCCTACAACAACTGACTCATATGCTTGGTATAAAGTGGAGGCTTCATACTGCATATAGACCCCAGAGCTCTGGTAAGGTAGAGAGAATGAATAGAACTATTAAGAACCAGTTGGCTAAAATGTGTCAGGAAACCCAACTTAAGTGGAACGTTCTTTTACCCATAGCTCTATTGCGAATCCGCAGTACCCCTACCAGAAGGATGGGCCTCTCTTCTTTTGAAATCATGTATGGGCGACCACCTCCCGTACTTGGTAACTTAAGGGGGGATTTGAGTCAGTTGGGAGAAGGAATTACCCGGCAGCAGGTTGTAGAGTTGGGTAAGACTATGGAGGAGGTACAGAAATGGGTACAAGATAGATTACCTGTGAATATTTATCCCCCTGTTCATAGTTATCATCCAGGAGATCAAGTGTGGATTAAAGAATGGAATAATGTACCGTTAGGGCCCAAGTGGAGAGGTCCTTATGTTGTTCTTTTGTCTACCCCTACAGCGATAAAAGTAGCCGAAGTGACTCCGTGGATACATCACTCCAGGGTTAAACCAGCAGCAGTCGATTCTTGGCAAGTTACAGCAGATCCAGAGAATCCCTGCAAGATCCGGTTAAAACGCACTACTCAGTCGGAGTAACGAGGAATTATTGTGGATTACAAATTTTATTATTTTTGGGATTTGGTGCGTGAGTGAGAAGGCCATAATAAAGCCTGTCCGCCCACCGACGTATAGTTTATAAGCCAGGGAAAGTCTCGAAGGGACTCCTGTGAAGACGAGCAGAACTCCATTCCCTGCAGCCCTTACATCCTGGAAGCTGAGGTGCCTTCGCACGGACGAAGACTGAGGATGACGGCGAAAGATGTGTTTTTGATAGTGTTTATTTATATGTGTTTTTATATTCAGGAAGGTAGAGGTACCGACACTCCTAGCTGTGAGGTATGCATTAAGACTACGAGAACAGGTAACCATATTTCCCAAACCCTAATTTGGCATTCACAATACGAGTGTAAAGGAGATGTATCGAGATGTAGATACTTAAATATAGACTATAGTGTGTGCCATTTAGGAGTAGGAGAACCTAAGTGCTTCAGTCCGGAGTATCAACCTCGTACAATTTGGTTGACTCTCAGGAATGGAGATCCTCAGGGGACCCTAATTAATAAGACGGTGTTAGAATCCGTACATTCTTCGGGTGTTCTGCTATTTGATGCGTGTAAAGCGATATCGAGTGGTAGAAAGCCGTGGAATGTATGTGGGGATCTTAGATGGGAGAGGACGTATGGGTCTAATGATAAATATATTTGTCCCAGTAGTAAAAATAAATATGTGAGTCCTAGATGCCCAAATAAAGACTATAACTTTTGCCCATATTGGTCTTGTGTGGGGTGGGCGACTTGGGGACAGACAGTAGACAAAGACATGATAGTGACTAAGTTGCCGACTAGCCCATATTGTAAGTCTATGGAATGTAATCCCATCCATATACTTATAAATAACCCCGATAAGTTCTTAGACAAATATGGCAATTTATTTGGGTTTCAAATATACGGGACGGGTTTAGATCCTGGGACAGTATTGTTTATAGGGATAGAGACTGATACGGTATCCTCCCAAACTCATCAAGTATACCATTCCTTTTATGAAGAGATGAGTATAGATAATAAGATCCCCCATAATGCTTAAAACCTGTTCATTGACTTAGCTGAAAGTATTGCCGGTAGTCTTAATGTTACCAACTGCTATGTGTGTGGAGGTACTAACATGGGAGACCAATGGCCTTGGGAAGCAAAGGAGGTAATGTCCGGTTCTGAGGCAGTTGACCAACTAATATCTACACAAGCCGATTATCATATGAGTGTTAGAGGTAAATCTGAGTGGAGATTAAAGACCTCCATCATAGGTTATGTTTGCATAGCAAGGAAAGGAATAATGTATAATACTTCTGTAGGAGAATTAACTTGTCTAGGGCAAAAAGCTTATGATGATGATACAAAGAATACAACTTGGTGGTCGGCTTCAAAGGTCTCAGAACCATCTAACCCGTTTGCTAGATACGCCAATTTAAAGGATGTGTGGTTTGATTTATCCATCACATCTACCTGGAGAGCCCCAGCAAATTTGTACTGGATCTGTGGTAAGAAAGCCTATTCGGAGTTGCCACAGGACTGGGAAGGGGCATGTGTGTTGGGTATGCTCAAACCATCCTTCTTCTTGTTACCGATTGAAACAGGTGAGACTTTAGGTGTTAAAGTGTATGATGTGAATCATAGGAAGAAAAGGGGACCCATAGAGATAGGCGCCTGGGAAGATAATGAATGGCCTCCCCAGCGTATCATAGATTATTATGGGCCAGCCACGTGGGCTGAGGATGGTACCTTTGGTTACAGAACCCCTATTTATATGCTCAACCGTATTATAAGATTACAGGCGGTGGTTGAGATTATTACTAACGAGACATCACAAGCGCTCAATCTTCTAGCGAAGCATAACACCAGGATGAGGACAGCAGTCTACCAAAATAGATTAGCCTTGGATTACCTTTTGGCAGTAGAGGGAGGTGTATGTGGGAAGTTTAACCTGAGCAATTGCTGTCTTCAAATAGATGACGAAGGGCAAGCAATAGCTGAGCTTACTAGCCATATGGTTAAACTAGCGCATGTGCCTACTCAGGTATGGAAAGTGTATAATCCAAGTAGTTGGTTTGGTAGCTGGTATGAGTGGTTTGGAGGGCTTAAGGCAGTGGTAGGTGGAGTCCTACTGATTTTAATGTTGTGTCTACTCCTGCCGTGTCTTATACCCTTAGTAGTTAGGTCTGTGCAGAGCCTGATAGAAAATATAGCAGAGAGGAAGGCTGCTGCACAGATAATGGCAATTTATAAGTATAAGGCTCTAGATCAGGGAGAACCAATGCAGGAAGATGAGTGTTGAAGATTCACATCATAAGATAAGTCTGGTCTGGTTCATGGTAACTTGCGGTGTATGCAAACTAAGGTTAAGTGATGCCTCAAGTAATTGTGAAATATCAAGAGGCATCAAAGGGGGGAATGTGGTGGAATCTCGGTAAAAATAAATTTAGTAGGCCGAGATTACCACGTGGCATGTGTACGTGCATATGCTGACGTATCGATCAGTTGGTTGCACGAGGCGAGATACGATCAGTAGTGTACGGAGCATGTGCAAGAATACAGGATGTAGTATTCCCCCTCCTCCATTGTGCTGGACAAGCCATGCGGTCAAGCAGGAAGTTAATTCTTATTTGTGTTGATTGGTTAAGAGAATGTGCGGGTGGAGCTTAATATGGGAGGAGTTATGTGCCTATATAAGGAGCCTGCACTATTGTCCGGGGCTCAGAACTTGCTGTATTTTGGTGACATTAGTCCCTCTGAGTCCCGATCGGTGATCCAATAAAGAATCTCTTCCTTCCTGAAGAAACCTGTGTCCATCTCTCTGTGCATGGCTTCCGTCAGTTTCTCCGGTATCAATACCAGAGTTTCATTGCAATAATATGTACAGTAATATGTCTTTAAAACGCAATATGAATATTTTGAAGTCACAAAAATTATTACTTCGTAAGTCATGTCATGTAAAATTTTCCAGAACAGCCTCACCCTTGGCCACACACACACTCTTACACCCCCTCTCACATCCCTCACACTCCTAAAATGAAATTGTCCTGCTTCGTCCCCTTAACCCCTTAAGGACCAAACTTCTGGAATAAAAGGGAATCATGAAATGTCACATATGTCATGTGTCCTTAAGGGGTTAAAGGGAAACTCCAGTGCCAGAAAAACGATCCGTTTTTCTGGCACTGGAGGGTCCCTCTCCCTCCCACCCACCAATCCCCGGTTACTGAAGGGGTGAAAACCCCTTCAGTCACTTACCTGGGACAGCGGCGATGTCCCTCGCCGCTGTCTCCGCCTCCGCGACGCTCCTCCTAGTGATTACGTCGGCCGGTGGGCGAGACTAATCTCGCTCACCGGCCGAGGAGACCTAATGCGCATGCGCGGAAATGCCGCGCATGCGCATTACGTCTCCCCATAGGAAAGCATTGAAAAATCATTTCAATGCTTTCCTATGGGGTTTTGAGCGACGCTGGAGGTCCTCACACAGCGTGAGGACGTCCAGCGACGCTCTAGCACAGGAAACCTGTGCTAGAACCCAGGAAGTGACCTCTAGTGGCTGTCTAATAGACAGCCACTCACAGAGGTATTGCGAGCTAACAACATTACTTACCGCTGGAAGACCAACCGCGCACTGGTGGTCCAGAAGGGAGACACCTCCTATCCGATCAGGAACCTTGCCGGAGCAGAGACTATCCTGGAGCCCTTAGGTCTCCCGAGAGAATTCCTCAGCCGCAGATGACCAACCACGACCAGTACACATTTCTGGGACCCAGCACACACAGCCCCGTTTGTTCCATGGAGAACATCAGCCGATACCTACGAAGCAGCCACCTCATGAACTCCCACGGCTACAAACTTCCCCACGCAAGACAAGCCATGCTCTCGAGTGCCAACAACACTGACTTAGACTAGTTTAAAGGGCAAACTAACATCTGCTAACCAGCTCACGGTCTGACACCCATCCCCAGACAGCAGCATGTGTACTGACATTACCTGGACGCTGGTCCCACGACCAGATGCAGATGCAATAGGGCACCTCCTTATGCCGGCACTAGTACAAAACATGTACGTGCACCCCCCCCCCCACATGTCCAGCCAGTATAGCTACCCTCTTGTCACACACTACTCCATCTCTCCCCAGTTAACACTACTTTCCCAGCCCAGAGAGCTGGACAAAAACTGTCTGCACACCTCACTAGCATCCACGTGGGCTATACCTCCAGCAAACTATGGCCCTCACATACTTTATAGGGCTATGTGTAGCAACATCAAATTAAATGGCAACCTAAACTACATTACCCACCGTAGCATGTCAATCATCAACTGTTATTATCCCCCTGTATTAAACACACAAAATAGAGCAATGTTCTTAAGCCATGCAACTGTTTGTATATGCCTTTGCTTAGACCGCACCAGCTGATGTGGCGATGTCTAATATCGGCATTACACAAACTAAAGAACTTATGAGATGGAAGGAGGGCACGCAGTAATCTCCCACAGCAAAGTCAGGTAATGAATAGTAAATAATCCCCTTATGTATATGCCCTGACCAACATCATACTGCTGATTGACCCCCCCTACCTATAAAATGGGGGCAGGGTTAGTCAGCAGTAACTTACAGCAATCTATTGTGTATGTTCCACCAGTTATGATTTGGTTTGTTTATGTTGTTAGTGTTTGTCTCTGCCTGTAATGTAACCGACCGGACCTGTATTGCCTTTCTGCACCATAAGCATAGTAGATAGGCTCTCAGGAACTATACCGGCTACTCACGAGGTTAAGCTTGTTAACTTACATAAAAAAATGTATAAAAATACATGCCACGGGGGGCGGGGCCGGACCGCCAGGCTGAATGGTAGCACACTGGCGTGGCTCCTGCAAAAGTCTCCAATTTTAAGCCCCTAAATATCACCCAAACGCTTACCTGGAGACCGGCAGCTGTCACCCGGCGTGAGAAGCCAACCCGGTCCCGGGGAGAGGCTCGCTGCGAAGTTCCAGTCCCTCGGAGGAGCGATCCCTGTCGCACAAGATGGGGGCCGCTCGGGCGGTGAGCTGGGTGGACGGCCGCCGCCCAGCTATCCTGCCCACCGGTGGAAGGCAGAAACGCGAGGCTAGGCGGGCCTGGCCCTGTCCCCCCCCCCCCTCTGGACCGGCGGGGGTGATCCCGGTCCTCACCCTGAGGCCCATCGGGGTGCCACAACATCGGCGCTCTGAACAGCGATGGAACAAACCCAGTACATGGAGGCCGCTTCCAAAATGGCGGAGACCTCATGACAAGCGCTGCATGCACCCATCTACCCTGACGCCACACAAGCGGATTGCAGACTTGATCCCAGCGGGAGCAGCGCGTAAGTGCCGAGACTTACTTAACTTACTTAACCAACGAGCAGCAGCACGAACGCCTGGCAAGCCGGGGACTAACAATAACAGAGTGCGACAACCCTACCGCACACCGGCCTAACCTGCCACACCGCACAGCTCACCACAAGGGGGCCGCAACAAGGACTGACCACACATAGCCACCATGCTGCTCCTAGCAAACTGCTGGGACATCCCAAAGCAAGCACCCGACTGGACTACCCACAACGAGACCAGCTCCCTCCTCCAGCAGTACCCAAAGTACTACAAGTCTACAAGCATTAAAGCAGTCACCTACTCGTTGATCATGGAACAGTTACCCTGTATATGAAAAAGGAAGACCTGGCATAGAAACGCTGATCCTCACCTGGCTGGCATGGGATCTCCTTGGGGTGGACACTTTAAACTCTAACCTTTAGAGCTTATTATCTGTTGATACTGCCTGTATTGATACCGGAGAAACTGACGGAAGCAAAGCACAGAGAGATGGACACAGGTTTCTTCAGGAAGGAAGAGATTCTTTATTGGATCACCGATCGGGACTCAGAGGGACTAATGTCACCAAAATACAGCAAGTTCTGAGCCCCGGACAATAGTGCAGGCTCCTTATATAGGCACATAACTCCTCCCATATTAAGCTCCACCCGCACATTCTCTTGACCAATCAATACAAATAAGAATTAACTTCCTGCTTGACCGCATGGCCTGTCCAGCACAATGGAGGAGGGGAATACTACATCCTGTATTCTTGCACATGCTCCGTACACTACTGATCGTATCTTGCCTCGTGCAACCAGTGATCGATACGTCAGCATATGCACGTACACATGCCACGTGGTAATCTCGGCCTACTAAATTTATTTTTACCGAGATTCCACCACATTCCCCCCTTTGATGCCTCTTGATATTTCACAATTACTTGAGGCATCACTTAACCTTAGTTTGCATACACCGCAAGTTACCTTGAACCAGACCAGACTTATCTTATGATGTGAATCTTCAACACTCATCTTCCTGCATTGGTTCTCCCTGATCTAGAGCCTTATATTTATAAATTGCCATTATCTGTGCAGCAGCCTTCCTCTCTGCTATATTTTCTATCAGGCTTTGCACAGACCTAACTACTAAGGGTATAAGACACGGCAGGAGTAGACACAACATTAAAATCAGTAGGACTCCACCTACCACTGCCTTAAGCCCTCCAAACCACTCATACCAGCTACCAAACCAACTGCTTGGATTATACCCTTTCCATACCTGAGTAGGCACATGCGCTAGTTTAACCATATGGCTAGTAAGCTCAGCTATTGCTTGCCCTTCGTCATCTATTTGAAGACAGCAATTGCTCAGGTTAAACTTCCCACATACACCTCCCTCTACTGCCAAAAGGTAATCCAAGGCTAATCTATTTTGGTAGACTGCTGTCCTCATCCTGGTATTATGCTTCACTAGAAGATTGAGCGCTTGTGATGTCTCGTTAGTAATAATCTCAACCACCGCCTGTAATCGTATAATACGGTTGAGCATATAAATAGGGGTTCTATAACCAAAGGTACCATCCTCTGCCCACGTGGCTGGCCCATAATAATCTATAATACGCTGGGGAGGCCATTCATTATCTTCCCAGGCGCCTATCTCTATGGGTCCCCTTTTCTTCCTATGATTCACATCATACACTTTAACACCTAAAGTCTCACCTGTTTCAATAGGCAACAAGAAGAAGGATGGTTTGAGCATACCCAACACACATGCCCCTTCCCAGTCCTGTGGCAACTCCGAATAGGCTTTCTTACCACAGATCCAGTACAAATTTGCTGGGGCTCTCCAGGTAGATGTGATAGATAGGTCAAACCACACATCCTTTAAATTGGCGTATCTAGCAAACGGGTTAGATGGTTCTGAGACATTTGAAGCCGACCACCAAGTTGTATTCTTTGTATCATCATCATAAGCTTTTTGCCCTAGACAAGTTAATTCTCCTACAGAAGTATTATACATCATTCCTTTCCTCGCTATGCAAACATAACCTATGATGGAGGTCTTTAATCTCCACTCAGATTTACCTCTAACACTCATATGATAATCGGCTTGCGTAGATATTAATTGGTCAACTGCCTCAGAACCGGACATTACCTCCTTTGCTTCCCAAGGCCATTGGTCTCCCATGTTAGTACCTCCACACACATAGCAGTTGGTAACATTAAGACTACCGGCAATACTTTCGGCTAAATCAATGAACAGGTTTTTAGCATTATGGGGGATCTTATTATCTATACTCATCTCTTCATAAAAGGAATGGTATACTTGATGAGTCTGGGAGGATACCGTATCAGTCTCTATCCCTATAAACAATACTGTCCCAGGATCTAAACCCGTCCCATATATTTGAAACCCAAATAAATTACCATACTTGTCTAAGAACTTGTCGGGGTTATTTATAAGTATATGGACTGGATTGCATTCCATAGACTTACAATATGGGCTGGTAGGCAACTTAGTCACTATCATGTCCTTGTCTACTGTCTGTCCCCAAGTTGCCCACCCCACACAAGACCAATATGGGCAAAAGTTATAATCTCTATTTGGGCATCTAGGACTCACATATTTATTTTTACTACTGGGACAAATATATTTATCGTTAGACCCATACGTCCTCTCCCATCTAAGATCCCCACATACATTCCACGGCTTTCTACCACTTGATATCGCCTTACACGCATCAAATAGCAGAACACCCGAAGAATGTACGGATTCTAACACCGTCTTATTAATTAGGGTCCCCTGAGGATCTCCATTCCTGAGAGTCAACCAAATTGTACGAGGTTGATACTCTGGACTGAAGCACTTAGGTTCTCCTACTCCTAAATGGCACACACTATATTCTATATTTAGGTATCTACATCTTGATACATCTCCTTTACACTCGTATTGTGAATGCCAAATTAGGGTTTGGGAAATATGGTTACCTGTTCTTGTAGTCTTAATGCATACCTCACAGCTAGGAGTGTCGGTACCTCTACCTTCCTGAATATAAAAATACACATAAATAAACATTATCAAAAACACATCTTTCGTCGTCATCCTCAGTCTTCGTCCGTGCGAAGGCACCTCAGCTTCCAGGATGTAAGGGCTGCAGGGAATGGAGTTCTGCTCGTCTTCACAGGAGTCCCTTCGAGACTTTCCCTGGCTTATACACTATACGTCGGTGGGCGGACAGGCTTTATTATGGCCTTCTCACTCACGTACCAAATCTCTGAAACAAATAAAATTTTGTAATCCACAAAGTTCCTCGTCACTCCGACTGAGTCGTGCGTTTTAACCGGATCTTGCAGGGATTCTCTGGATCTGCTGTAACTTGCCAAGAATCGACTGCTGCTGGTTTAACCCTGGAGTGATGTATCCACGGAGTCACTTCGGCTACCTTTATCGCTGTAGGGGTAGACAAAAGAACAACATAAGGACCTCTCCACTTGGGCCCTAACGGTACATTATTCCACTCTTTAATCCACACTTGGTCTCCTGGGTGGTAACTATGAACTGGGGGATAAATATTCACAGGTAATCTATCTTGTACCCATTTCTGTACCTCCTCCATAGTCTTACCCAACTCTACAACCTGCTGCCGGGTAATTCCTTCTCCCAACTGACTCAAGTCCCCCCTTAAGTTACCAAGTACGGGGGGTGGTCGCCCATACATGATTTCAAAAGGAGAGAGGCCCATCCTTCTGGTAGGGGTACTGCGGATTCGCAATAGAGCTATGGGTAAGAGAACGTTCCACTTAAGTTGGGTTTCCTGACACATTTTAGCCAACTGATTCTTAATAGTTCTATTCATTCTCTCTACCTTACCAGAACTCTGGGGTCTATATGCCGTACGAAGCCTCCACTTTATACCAAGCATATGAGTCAGTTGTTGTAGGCACTGATGAACAAAAGCTGGACCATTGTCCGATCCTATAGAGCAGGGTAGTCCATATCGAGGTATTATTTCTCGTAGCAGGAATCTCACAACTTCTCCTGCTTTCTCTGTACGAGTAGGACATGCTTCTACCCAGCCTGAATAGGTGCACACAATTACCAGCAGGTAACGATGTCCACCCGATTTAGGCATCACTGTATAGTCAATTTGTAAATCGGACATGGGCAGTCCCCCCATAAACTGGACTCCTGGTGGCTTTACTGGTCCTTGTCTTGCATTATTTTTAGCACACGTTACACATCTTCGTACAATGGCCTGAGTCAAGTTGGACAATCTTGGTATGTAGAAATGTTTTCTGAGAGATTTCTCTGTGCTGTCTCTCCCAGAATGTGTCCCGTTGTGATAATTTTGGACAATTTCTACCGCTAGTGATGCTGGAATGACTATTCTTCCATCTTCTAACTGATACCATTTGTTCTCCAAATACTTTCCAGGTTCAGTCTTTAACCACTCCTCTTCTTGAGCTGTATAAACTGGAGTCCATTGAGACAGTGGAGTTGGTATAAGAGCAGCTATATGCCCCACATACTCCTGTCTTCCTGATTCAGCGGCACGCTTAGCTGTACTGTCTGCCATCCGATTTCCCTTGGTTACATCACCATCTCCTCTCAGATGCGCTCGACAATGAATAATACCGACTTCTTTCGGCTCCCACACTGCTTCCAATAGTTGTAGGATTTCAGCTGCATATTTGATTTCTTTGCCTTCTGAATTCAATAGTCCTCTTTCTTTATACAAAGCTCCGTGGGCATGAGTGGTTAAAAACGCATATTTGGAGTCAGTGTAGATGTTCACTCTTAAACCTTCAGCCAATTGTAACGCTCGTGTCAGTGCTATCAATTCTGCCTTTTGTGCTGATGTTCCTTTCGCCAGTGGCCGAGCTTCTATCACCTTGTCTATTGTTGTTACTGCATATCCTGCATAGCGGATCCCTTCTTTCACATAACTACTGCCGTCGGTGTAATATTGAACATCGGGGTTTTGGATGGGAAAATCACGAAGATCTGGTCTACTTGAAAATACTTCATCCATTACTTCCAAACAATCATGTTGACTTTCAGTAGGTTGTGGCAAAAGGGTAGCTGGATTTAAGGTGTTTACAGTCTCTAAATGCACTCTTGGGTTTTCACACAACATCGCTTGATACTTGGTCATACGGCTGTTACTAAACCAATGATTTCCTTTGTAATCCAACAACGTCTGTACTGCATGTGGGACTCGTACATAAAGTTCTTGACCTAGAGTGAGTTTATCGGCTTCAGCTACTAGCAGGGCGGCTGCAGCTACGGCTCTTAGACAAGGTGGAAGTCCGCTGGCCACTGCATCCAGTTGCTTAGACATGTAGGCAACAGGTCTTTGCCATGATCCCAAGTACTGTGTCAATACTCCCACAGCCATTCTTCTTTGCTCATGTACATACAGGTAGAATGGTCGTGTGTGATCAGGTAGACCTAATGCTGGGGCACTCATCAAAGCCTTCTTCACATCTTCAAATGCCGTTTGCTGTTCTTGAGTCCATAAGAAGGGGTCGTGCTCTGTACCTTTGATAGCTGCATACAGAGGTTTTGCCAATATCGCGTAGCTGGGAATCCATATCCTACAGAAGCCTGCTGCCCCCAAGAATTCTCGCACTTGTCTTCTATTCTTGGGTATCGGTATTTGGCACACAGCTTCTTTTCTCTCTGGCCCCATAATTCTTTGACCTTCAGAGATATGGAATCCCAGATATTTGACAGTTGGCAAACACAACTGAGCCTTCTTTCTAGACACCTTGTATCCTGCCTTCCAGAGAATGTGTAGTAGATCGTGCGTTGCTTGCTGACATATTTCCTTTGTAACTGCTGCTATCAACAAGTCATCTACATACTGTAACAATACACACTCTCCTGGGATGGACTCGAAATCCAGTAGATCTTGACTTAGAGCTGAACCAAATAGGGTAGGTGGATTTTTAAACCCTTGGGGCAGTCTTGTCCAGGTAATTTGGCGTTTTGAGCCCGTTACAGCGTTCTCCCATTGGAAAGCGAAAATACATTGACTTTCTGCGGCAATTCGGAGGCAAAAGAAGGCATCTTTGAGGTCTAAGACTGTAAAGTAAGTAGCCCCGCCCGGAATTAAAGCAAGCAGGTTATATGGATTGGGTACAACTGGATGTATACTAACAACCGCATCATTGACTGCTCTCAAGTCCTGCACAGGTCGATACTCATCTGTACCGGGCTTTTGAACAGGCAGCAATGGGGTGTTCCAGGGGGAAGTACAGAATTTTGGGATACCATACAGTATGAACTTATCCAGATAAGATTGGATGTTCTTCTTAGCCTTCTGCGGGATGTGATATTGTCTTAGGCTCACTGGATAAACCCCAAGTTTTAGTTCGATTTTAATAGGTGGAATATTGCGGGCCAGTCCTGGTGGGTTGTTCTCTGCCCAAACTCCTGGTATGTTGAATAAGGACTCATCACTCCTAGGGTTTTGGCTAGTCAACGCTGTATAAAGTCGCCACTCTTCTTCCTTTGGTACGGATAATGTCATAATACCTGAAGGCCCATTAAACTTTAAGGATGTTGTTCCATTTGGTAGGAACGTAATCTGCGCTTGTAACTTAGATAGCATATCACGTCCCAGCAATTGGACTGGACATTCAGGCATATAAAGGAATTGATGTTTTACTACGTGGCCTCCCAATGTACAGAGTCGACTTTTAAGAACCGGTTTTTCAGCACTTCTTCCAGTTGCTCCTATTACAGTAATAGTCCTTCCAGATGGAGGAGCAACTAGATTAGTCACCACTGAATGTTCAGCACCAGTGTCGATCATGAACGCACTCCTTTTTCCCCCTATTGATACATCGACCATAGGCTCCGCTCGACCAAGGGGGATGGAGCCCGGTCGGTATCAGTAGTCCTCCATGACCGTGTCAGCCAATCCTACAAAGTCCCTACCTTCTCTATCGCGGGACCTTTGCGCTGCTGGAAAATACCTATCTTCCCTAACACTTCCTCTGTTCCCATTGCTCCCTCTATTACCATTACTCCCTCCGGGGCCTCCTCTACCTCTCGCTCTGCCTCTAAAGTTTCCATAATCTGCCCTGGGTTGGTCTCTCTCGTACTGCTCTCTTTGTGGACACTCGTTCCTCCAATGCCCTTCTTCCTTGCAATACGCGCACTGATTCCTACTCAAAGGCTCCCTACTCCATCTACTATCGCCTCTATCTGGGCCCCGTCTATCTACGCCTGCGATCGCTACCGCTAACATATCTGCCTTTTTACGCATCTTGCGCTCTTCCTCTTTCTTACTTTCTGTTTCCCTATTCATATACACTTTATCACTTTATTCGCTACCTCCATTAGTTAGGTGATAGACATACCTGCAAACCCTTCTAACTTTTGTAGCTTGCGCTTAATATCTCCGTAAGCTTGGCTGACAAAGGCGGAGTTCACCATTCGGGAATTATCAGCGTCTTCCGGATTAAAGGGGGTATACAAGCGGTATGCCTCCAATAATCGGTCATAAAAGACACTGGGCGCTTCATCACTTTTCTGAATCACCTCAACTGTCTTCGACATGTTAATGGCTTTCTTTCCTCCGGCTTTCATGCCAGCAATTATAGCGTCTCTATAGGCTCTGAGTTGAACCATATCAGCACCATTTACATTCCAGTCGGGATCGGTGTTAGGATAATGTGTTGCGGCCCATGCTGCTGGATTGGCTTGATTCAAAGCACGGGCTCTATCCTCTAGCACTTTAATGGCCGCTTGATTAATCCTTGTCCTTTCCTCATTGTTAAACAAAGTCATTAATAACTGCTGGCAATCAGCCCATGTCGGGTTATGTGTCTGAACTATTGAGGTGAACAGATCGGTCATAGCTGGTGGTTTCTCAGTGTACGAGGAATTGTGGGTCTTCCAATTCAAGAGATCGGTAGTCGTGAACGGGACATATACGAAGACTGGGTCAGCATGTGCCATTTGACCTGCGGCATCGTTATAGGCTGACCCGGGATTCAGACGAAGAGGCATCTGATAATGTTTTAATTGTTGGGTACCGGTCAGTTGTCGGGTTAGTATGGGGCTACGTGGAGGGGCGTCAGTTAGAGGTTCCGGTCGGGGGGTAATAAAACATGAGGATGTGGGAGCTTGGTTTTGGGAAAAGTTAGTAAAAAGAACACTTCGAGCCGAGCTAGAAGAAGCTTGACCGGAAGTCTGAAGTGGCGCCAAATCAGGATATTCAGATCTAATGGGGGTTGGTTCTGGTTCTGGAAGGGGAGATTTAGTACGAGAGGGGGTGGATCCTGTACTGGAGGAGGAAGCGGAAGTGGATGAGGGCAATGGGGGAAGGGGTGCAGGACTTCCTGCATTTGCGTCACTTCCTCTTAAAGGAAAGTAAGGGGGCGGCAAAGGGATCTCGGACTCAGGGGGCGTGTCCAAAATGGGCCTAACACCAGTCCTAGTGGACAAACAAGTCCTAGCCAGCATGAGGCGACATTGCTCCTCGTGGCATGCCTGAATCCATTTTGGTGAGTCATTTACGGCCTGTCTCCAACAATCAATATAAGGAAACTGCCCGTAAAGTTCAGGCCTACCCGATACAGCCACGTGTAAGCGCTGTACCAGAGTTGGATCCAAACTGCCACGTGGCGGCCATGCCGCAACCAAAGTAGGCCACTCCCTAGTACACAAAGTGACCAAACGTACAGGAGACATTTTAACCCCAAAATCACATGTTTTGAATCCCTTTTTAAAATTCTTCACCATACAACCTAAGGGATCCGGAATCGTTGACTCCGACGCGCCCATACTTATCAATGGAACGTCGTTGACAACGAATACTATGCACGCGTACTATTCAACAGTCACACCCGTTTCCTCTGGCAACAGCACCACGTGGTACGGTTACCAAGTGAAACGTACACAATAACACAATAAACACTCAGGGAATTCCCGTACACACACAGCTGTTACACCAGTCACTAGATAATCAATATTATGCCCTTTGGCGAAACTATACAGTCACCCACGCTATAATTCTCTATATATGAATTACCCGTCTATAACACACCCCAGTAACATCGTCTTTTACAAATAGCGGTTACAGTACGGTTATCATAGGTCAAAGCACAATTTAAGGTCACAATACAATTATTAGTGGTTATGGTGTTAAACATGCAATAGACGACAATGATTAGTACTTATATACAGTGTCAGTAAATATACAGGGTTATGGTACCGTGCACTATAATACAGCAACACACTATTAACACTCTCGCTAGACGGCTGAGCTCGCGCTATCTAGCAAGATATACACTTTACTAAACAATCTTTAACACATTTACAATTCCCAACTAAACTATTGGCCAGTACCTTGAATGGACTACCTAAAACTATGTACACCCGTTTTGGTTAGCCACACTGCCCAAGCACCACATATAGCGAGCTAGAGGACCGAATTTACACAGACGCCTCTTAGTCGATTACTATCAAAAATCTAGTGGGTTCCAAATTTACACGCCTTCCCACTTAGCCAAGATAGGTTGAGAGCTAGCGAACCGAATTTACACAGGCGCCGCTTAGTCTCCCGGTCCCTCCGACCTAGCGAACGTAATATACACCCTAGAACGCTAGTCTAGACAAGACACCGGTGTCCGGCTAGGGCTATTTACACCAGAACCCCGCCTGACTAACCAAATCAAACGGTCTGACTAAAGAGCGTTCGATTGAGCGGTGCGCCTTCGCTCCTTCCCTCCGACAGAGGGGGCAGATTCCATACACAAATAACCCCTTATGGGCCTACCGCACAATCGGTATACCCCAAGTGGGTCTGCCGTCTAAAACAGCAGTTGTCTTACCTCCTCGTTCCTGAACCTGAGTTCACACTCATCGACGGGGACACCCCAGCACTTCTTACGTAGAGGCCGATGATCTCCTGGACAACAGACCAGTGGCGCCGAGACGAAGGGAGGTCCACGCAGAAGTTCAGGGGTGCAGCTGTAGAGAACGTGGGCAAAGATAGACCGTCTCACGCCTCTGCCTCTCAGCTACCGTTGAACGATGAGCTTCCCGGCCAATGCACCAAATGATACCGGAGAAACTGACGGAAGCAAAGCACAGAGAGATGGACACAGGTTTCTTCAGGAAGGAAGAGATTCTTTATTGGATCACCGATCGGGACTCAGAGGGACTAATGTCACCAAAATACAGCAAGTTCTGAGCCCCGGACAATAGTGCAGGCTCCTTATATAGGCACATAACTCCTCCCATATTAAGCTCTACCCGCACATTCTCTTGACCAATCAATACAAATAAGAATTAACTTCCTGCTTGACCGCATGGCCTGTCCAGCACAATGGAGGAATACTACATCCTGTATTCTTGCACATGCTCCGTACACTACTGATCGTATCTTGCCTCGTGCAACCAACTGATCGATACGTCAGCATATGCACGTACACATGCCACGTGGTAATCTCGGCCTACTAAATTTATTTTTACCGAGATTCCACCACAGTATGTCTCTCACATGTTTTTGTGTAATTTACACACTAGCATAAATGTAACCTAACATAACATGCAACGATGCCAAGCATAACATGAACCTAATTGAATAGCTAAAATTACGATTGCACATGTCCTGTCTGCACCCTTTGTCACTCCTCTGCATATTCTTTCCTGACAAGTGCATTATGTTAACCCTGTTAAGTGTGTGTTTGTGTATGTGTTGGTGGGGGTGGTCATTTCATATATTATTAATTATTATTTTTTTAATTTTTTTTATATTATTATTTTTTTTTATATTATTATTTATTATTTAATTATTATTATTATTATTTTTTTATTATATTTTTAAAAAAAATTTCGTCCCCCCTCCCTGCTTGATACATGGCAGGGAGGGGGGCTCCTTCCCTGGTGGTCCAGTGTCATTGGTAGTTCAGTGGGGGGAGAGGGGGGCTGGCAGAGCTGTACTTACCTTTCCTGCAGCTCCTGTCAGCTCCCTCCTCCTCCGCGCGGTCTGTGCAGCTCCCTCTGTCAGCTCCCAGTGTAAGTCTCACGAGAGCCGCGGCTCTCGCGAGACTTACACTGGGAGCTGACCGAGGTGCTGAACGGACGGCGCGGAGGAGGAGAGAGCTGACAGGAGCTGCAGGAAAGGTAAGTACAGCTCTGCCAGCCCCCCTCTCCCCCCTGTCTGTATTATGGCAATGCAAATTGCCATAATACAGACTATGACTCGAGTATAAGCCGAGTTGGGGTTTTTCAGCACAAAAAATGTGCTGAAAAACTCGGCTTATACTCGAGTATATACGGTACTTCAAGTTATTGCAGTTAAGCTATTTAATAAGATGCAAGTGTTTCACACATTGCTTCTCCATTTTCTTTATTTTTGTTAACCAAATCATGACACAGTGTAATATGTAATGTGTTGTTCATCTGAGTTTGCATTTCCATAACTTTAACACCTGCTAAAGAACAGATGACCATTATTATGTCCTGATGCGTAAAACTATATAATTCAAATTGGGTGTACTTTATTTTTCTTATTACTGTATAGATCCTTTTGGGATTAATCAATTTAGTAATTTATGAGATATTATGTTTGTTCTGCCACAAAGGATTTCACAAAAAGCAATGGAAATTCGATTTCAGCAATAATTAATCCAGCACGACTTTTTGAAGTCAAATTATAATAAGTGCAATTATTAAAAAAATATTGAATATTGTGAGAAATATTTTTGCAGTATTTCCTAATGTTTTCATGTGGAAAGGCAGATCAATATAGTAAGAAGGTTTTCATATTGTTGTATGTGTCCCGCTAGCTGAATATAGGCAAAAATCTATAAAAATCTGCATTATTTTTTTTTCTCACATATTACAAATGTTATAGTTATCCTTTTTATGTGGTGGCCATTTTCCTAATTACTTATCGAATTGTGACAAATTTACAAATTCTCAGCTATGTTTTAGATTGGGTGATTTGGCCCAAAATTACCTGTGCTACAATATTGCCAAAGATGACTGGTAACACATCCTGCTTTCCTTAATCTTTTTTTTATGTTCACTGCAGAGCATACATGTACAATGAATGCAAACCAGTCATTCTTAAGTTCCAGAAAAATAGTGTTTATTTTAATGCGGGTACAGCGTATATATAAAATACACTTTTCTGAGGGGTGTGTACGACAAAAGGCAAAATCAACCAATCAACAAAGTTTCAGTGCAGAACATTACGTATGTTGTTAATTAATACAAAGGACAGTTGCTTTACTTGAGTTTCTTATCTCCAAGGTTAATGCAAAAGAAACATTTCAGAAGCAGAAACTAGGGACATAAGCATGATTTAAAATGTAGCTTTTAACCCCTGCAGGCGTGGAAGGACCTAACTAGGGCAAAGGCTTATTTTTAACTCTTTATTCACCTGTATACATGAAAAGGTATTGCAGAAACAAGACATTCACACCAAAATATTAAGGTAAAAATTAGCTAATTAAAAATATAGTCCAGTGCAGCTAGAAATCACCTTTTTCCATTTAGGGAAAACTTGAGCCACAGTAATGCCAGTTTAGGACAGATCGTCTCCTTGTTCACCCACCTCACAAATGTATAACTTCCCGGAAAACAGGGAGTTAGTTCCTGGTGTCACACTCCACTGCGATGTAGCAGAAATGGTCAGGAATATCTACTTAATAGTCATATGAGCAAACAAGTTGCTGATAGTGCCAAACTGATTCTAGCATATCTGTGATATCCTAGTGTAGTAAAGGCTGCAGGATGCCCTAGAAACATCTGATACACATATGGTTAAAAACTGCAGTACTTCCCTTTTGCTCAGGGCATGTGCAGGAATGCTAGACATGTTTACTTCTAGGAAATATGTGTGGAGATACATTAATACACTTACTAATTGGGTATTATGTTGGGCAGTAACGAAGGTGGCACACGATCTGCCTCAGAGCCATATGACCATATATGGGACAAGAGATGTATATGATCAGGGTCAGGACCTATGTACAGGAATGTTAAGAATGTTCATTCGCAGTAAAGTAATAGTTAAGACACTTTCTAATTGGTTATTAATTGCTGCAGTAATGGGAGTAACCCTTGCGTATCTCGCTTACAAATTAACTACATCATTTATGATATATAAGCTCTGTTAACTGAGGATTGGGGGCCAGTGTATTTGAGACGTGAGTCCACACTGTTAATTCTGCGCAGAATAAAAATGTTTGTCTCTTCCGCTGAACCGTGTCCTGCGTGCTTTATTTTATTTTTTTATTTTTTTGTAAGGGTTTATTGGTCATCCAAGAAGTTACACAACAGTATGAAAACATCCATTGGGTGCATTTGTCAGATAATTTTCTTAGAGGTTGTAATAGTTGTCTACATACATTAGTATACAGAAACATAATGGTTCAGCGAGTAGTACAGAATAAAACAGTGAGTTACGTAACATATCTCCTCATATAAGTAGGAGTGTGTCTGTAGAGATTTACTAAATCGAGGTGAGGGTTCGTCTATGTTTCTAACCCATATCAGCTAGAATTGTAGTAGCTTAGCAGATAGGAAAGCTCCATGTGATAGGTCCGGCATAGAGATTGTAGAGATCATGTAGCACCTCCCTAGGACTAGTGGGTACATGGTAAGAGTATGTTGCTCTATCATAGTGAATACATGCAATTTTTAAGGTTTATATGACCAACCCTCATCGAAACTGTACAATTGTAAAGTAGGATGGTTCCTGTGAGCCCTAAGTATGCGAACTCAGTGGACGACATAACTAAAGTTTGGGATTATAGACATTTCAAACATATTAAACTCAGAAACTGACCCAAAAAGTGCCCGGTGCTGCCTGGTGGGTGAGGGTTTGTCAAGAATATACCTTATAGCTTACAAATAAAAGGTGCATTGGGATAGACATAATAGGGGTACCTAATGCCTTCTCCGACCGCTATGATCGAGTGAGTAGTTCCGTCTATAGCGGTTTGTCAGTAAGTATGCATATCTCCTGGGTTGCTTCTCTGCAGCCCGTGCCACTTCTCATCAGTGAGCCTAGAGAACTGTGTGTAGTCATGGAGAGGAAATTACCTGTGATCTAGAATTCTCATATAAGTGTCTTTTGTGATTTGATTCCTGGAACTTCTGTTACACTATGGTTTAGAGGAAAGGGGCACTCTGATCTAACAGACTGACATACTTTAGGGAGGAACTTATTAACATTGTCCGTGATTTGCAGACATGCTGATTGAAGTAGATGTGCGCAGTGAACCCACCATGTTGTAATTCTCTGCTACTTCCAGCAGATATGCCAGCAGCAAAGGGGAGCAGCTATATTTTGGTTAATGCTGTTGGTAGGATAAAGTGAATCAGAGGCTATTGATCCTGGCTGCGATTCAGTTTGTAGAAGCTGTTTGTGACATACTAAATGTCTTTCATTGCTCCAGATCTTTAATCTGCTGATTTTGATAGTGCTGAAGCAATGATCCCCACAGAGGATCATTGCTGAACTCTTGACTCTGAAGGGCAAATGCCAGCCTAGAAGCTGGTGAGTTGTTAGTCTAAAGAAACACAGATAGAAAGAAGGTATTTATGCAAAAAAAATCACAAAACTATTTTCGCAACGGCAAAATAGTGAAGGAAAAGTATTACATGCACATAAAATATAAGTGGAGATATTGAGTCTCTTTAAGTTGTTACTATATTATTCCACTGGATGAACCCAAACTCACGTTACTGCAACATATTTTCTCCTCTTAAATTCACCATACCCTAATTAAAGATGTAACCCATCTGGGATTATAGAATTCTGGTTTCACTGTACCCTGCAATTTTGTGTGGTGACCAGCAGATGGCGAGCTTCAGAGCGCATGGCTGAATACAACCAGGACTCAATTTTTGGATAAAAGCAGAGACATATCACTGACAAGCAATTGTTGGGCCTAGGCACGTACCCTAACTCTCAGGTAGCAGAGACTTGCCCTGCAGAGTGTAAAGAGGTAAAAAAAAATAAATTCAAAGTTATCATTGTTTTTTCAGTTCTATGTATGTTGCATTACATTTTTCCAATGTATACCAGGAGTATTACAGCTGTACGTGCTTGTGACTGGAACTACAGATATTGCTATTAACATTTCACAAGATGCTAATGAAGGCCCATATTATACTTCTATTTCATTTGGAAATTTAGAGAAAAGATTTAGAGGGAGAGAATATTTAAGGAGAAAAAAAGGACATGAACTTAAAGGAATAGAGTGCAGAGAATATAAAGGACATGAAAAATTCAGTCAAATAACATTTTTGTCTAAAATGAATTCTAATTTTTAATAAAAATCCAACAAGAAGTCTGTGAGGTACAAAAATCTGAACTCAATATGTTATCTTAAAATTAGTCTTGGGATAAAGATGTCAGAGAAGTCAAACTTTGACTCTGATATCGTCTAGTACAGCAAGTCACTGAATAGTATCCATACCGGTTTCTAAACCTAAGGGAAAAAAAAAATATCCTCTATTTATCAAAATGACTAGTGTACACATATTAAAATATATCTATTATCCTCTAAATATGGAGGTAAAATTATACAAGTTTAAACCAGGCAGGGAACTAAGTGTTTTTTATCATGGCATGCATCTATATCACAAATCCTTATTTATCAAGAAAAGACTTTGTTAAGATTACAAAAATGAAATATTGCAACGTAAAAATAATATGCACTGTAACATATAAAGACCTTTTTCTAATGCCTTAAAAATCCACATGTAATTTTTCATCCCACGTAAAAATAGAATTTCATGCGTCAAATTCTATCCTAATTCAACACGATTATTGTGTTCAACACGATTATTGTGTTATTATATGTTCCTTGAGATTAATAAAGTTCCTTTTCTACTTGTGTGTACTGGTACGAAACTTTATCTGTCCTGACAAGAATTCAATGCAAAGTGAATTTATTCACAGTAGCCAAACTGGAAAACATAAAATTCAGCTATGTTTTCAGTTCATCTGAATTTACTATGTATTCTTCATAATTCCTATTTTAGTGGATATAATTGTCTCAATTATTTAAAGTCAAAGTCTCTACTAGGAAGCATCTAATTGCTGTCACTCTGACAGCTACTCAAGGTGTAGTTATGGCAAAATGCTAACATTAAGGTTTCTGTGAAATGGCAATCCTTTACACTTTCACACAAAAGGAACATGGCCACATATGATGAAGTGGTTTTAGTGCTTAGAGTGTCCTTGTAAATGCTCTCCAAAATGGCTGAACACATTTCTTCATCATTTTCTCAATGTCTGCCTTTTTCTTGACTCCTATTGTTATACTGATTTTGTACTTTTTTTTTATTTCTCAGACAATACAACATGCAGTTATCAGTAAATCGTAAATTAACTAGTGTCATTTAGAGATGTTTTAACATTCTGTATCAAATGGATTATATATACAGTATGCTTGTGGGCAGACAGTTGCTTCTCTGTTGCAGATATTTTGATGTGACCCCATAATGAGTTTGATAATCTCACACTTCCCAGTTTAATATGTATGGATCTGCTCCTTGGCTCAGCACTGTTTTGAAGTTCAAACAGAATTCCCCTTTGCAGTCACAGGCGTCCCAGTGTGTTCATTATGGGTCAAATTTGCAGTTAAAGAGAGGCTGGGGTCTCCATCTGTTTATTGTGGGATCTGTTTATTAAATAATGAGTCACAGTGAGTAACCAGCCAACTTACAAAATCTAGTCCAATATAAATGAGAAGAAAATAAATCATATTGATTTTTATTCAATTTGCTTATTTTGGTATACATTTACTAAATTGGTTGCCAAGTCATCACAGCTTACTATTATTCAACACATCTCTACATTTACAGGCAGTTTTTGAAAAATGTGGTATTTTCTCTATCAAGCATTTTCCCTGAGAACAATGCAAATGTTTCTTATTTTCATCTTAAAATTTTTTTTTGTGTTTGTTTGTTTTTTTAAAAAAGATTACGCAACTTATAGCTTTTGTTTGTGATGTTGTACAATGAATATATATAAGTACATACAGTGCCTTGCAAAAGTATTCATCCCCCTTGACTTTTTACCTTTTTTGTTACATTACAGCCTTAAGTTCGTTTTATTAATCTGAATTTTATGTGATGGATCAGAACACAATAGTTGGTGAAGTGAAATGAGAAAAATATATACATAAATCTATTTTTTAGAAATAGAAAACAGAAAATTGGCATGTGCGTATGTATTCACCCCCATTGTTATGAAGTCCATAAAAAGCTCTGGTGCTCAATTACCTTCAGAAGTCACATAATTAGTGAAATGATGTCCACCTTTGTGCAATCTAAGTGTCACATGATCTGTCATTAAATATACACACCTTTTTTGAAAGGCCCCCATAGGCTGCAACACATAAGCAAGAGGCACCACTAACCAAACACTGCCATGAAGACCAAGGAACTCTCCAGACAAGTAAGGGACAATGTTGTTGAGAAGTACAAGTCAGGGTTAGGTTATAAAAAAACATCCAAATCTTTGATGATCCCCAGGAGCACCATCAAATCTATCATAACCAAATAGAAAGAACATGGCACAACAGCAAACCTGCCAAGAGACAGCCGCCCACCAAAACTCACGGACCGGGCAAAGAGGGCATTAATCAGAGAGGCAGCACAGATACCTAAGGTAACCCTGGAGGAGCTGCAGAGTTCCACAGCAAAGACTGGAGTATCTGTACATAGGACGACAATAAGCCATATGCTCCATAGAGTTGGGCTTTATGGCAAAGTGGCCAGAAGAAAGCCATTACTTTCAGCAAAAAACAAAATGGCACGTTTTGTATTTTCGAAAAGGCATGTGGGAGACTCCCAAAATGTATGGAGGAAGGTGCTCTGGTCTGATGAGCCTAAAATTTAACTTTTCGGCCATCAAAGAAAACGCTATGTCTGGCTCTGGCGCAAACCCAACACATCACATCACCCAAAGAACACCATCCCCACAGTGAAACATGGTGGTGGCAGCATCATGCTGTGGGGATGTTTTTCAGCAGCCGGGACTGGGAAACTGGTCAGAGTTAAGGGAAAGATGGTTGGTGCTAAATACAGGGATATTCTTGAGCAAAACCTGTACCACTCTGTGTATGATTTGAGGCTAGGACGGAGGTTCACCTTCCAGCAGGACAATGACCCCACACACACTGCTAAAGCAACACTTGAGTGGTTTAAGGGGAATCATATAAATATGTTGTAATGGCCTAGTCAAAGCCCAGACCTCAATCCAATAGAAAATCTGTGGTCAGACTTAAAGACTGCTGTTCACAAGCGCAAACCATCCAACTTGAAGGAGCTGGAGCAGTTTTGCAAGCAGGAATGGGCAAAAATCCCGGTGGTAAGATGTGGCAAGCTCATAGAGACTTATCCAAAGCGACTTGGAGCTGTGATTGCTGCAAAAGGTGGCTCTACAAAGTATTGACTTTAGGGGGGTGAATAGTTATGACTTTTTCTGTTATTTTATCCTATTTGTCGTTTGCTTCACAATAAAAAATAAAAAAAATCATCAAAGTTGTGGGCATGTTCTGCAAATTAAATGATGCAAATCCTCAAACAATCCATGTTAATTCCAGGTCGTGAGGCAACAAAACACGAAAAATGCCAAGGGGGGTGAATACTTTTGCAGGGCACTGTACTTATTTTCAATGCATCTCCTGGCTTAAATGGTTACTTCAACCACCATAACCATTTTAGTGATTGGAAGTGGTCATGATGGTAGCAGTATGTAAGTGCAGTGTTTCAGTTTGAAACACTGCACATACAGAATAATCAGCACTTGTGTACTGGGGGCAAGTTGCTCTCCCGGTACAAGTGACTTAGAACTCTGTAGCTGGCTATCTAATGTAAATTCTGTGCAGGAAATATGTCCATCGCAAGAGTACACAGTGCCTGCAAGGGTTTTTTTTCTCAGCTCCTTCCAAATAAAATTGCTAGTCCAAAAAAGAAAACAAAATCCTAAACACTTCCCTCCCTGTCACCCTGCCTTCTCTCCTTCCCATTGCCAGCTCACATTGTGCGCATGCACTTTAAACTGACATGACGGTCCAATTACAGGCTTCTCTATGAGAAGAGAAACAAAGTGCCAAAGTCCACATTTAGGCACTGAAATAATCTGGATACTACCAAGTGTATCCGGGGCATGAACTCTATTAATCAAAATAAGAAAAGGAAGGACAGGAGGAAAAACCCTCCACTAGTATTGATTACTCTGCTAGCAATATAAAGAAGGACTACTACAATTGCAGTGTGCAAAACTATCTATAATACAGCCATGCAAAAAAGAGATCAAAAAATCAAATGCTCATCACTTGACAAAATCAGTCTGTGAATACAATATCACCACGGTGGCTTTAGTGGAGTGTACTTGCCATTGGAAACATTGCTTTAAATGTAATCACAAATGCAAGCATGGGAATATCTGATGCCTGCTTGTTAACCTCTGTGTCTTGAACTAAATGTGTCAGAGATATACACTCTTGAGACAAATCAATCCTAAGAGTAAAATACAGTTTTAACGAGCACCAAAATGTTTATTAGCACACCTCCAAAACCCACACTAACTAAGCATCTAGAAACTATATACAGAGAAGCAAAAACAAATGCCAGAAGATTAGAGAGAAACGTATCAGGCGAGTATAAAACCTTCTAACTGTATATAGAGGAAAGTGCCTAATGGAGGTGAAACAAATACATTACAAAAGCTGCAATCGTATCAATAAAGGATAGGGTTACAAGATCTACGACCATCTACACAAAAATAAAAAACATTAATAAAATGCTAGCCATCATAGGAAGGGGGAAAAAGAGGAATACAACAAGAGAACAGGGGAGGGTTAAGTGTAAGAGGCTCAAACTAAGTTGCAGTCTGCCAGCTCAGCTACAGGATCACTTAAAGGACCACTATAGTGCCAGGAAAACAAACTCGCTTTAGGTTCCCCCCCCCCTCAGGGTCCCCCTCCTGCCCAGTTCAAGAGGGGTTAAGGGGTTAAACACTTACCTTTCTCCCGCGCCGGGCTACCTCGGCACTGGGGACTCTCCTCCCTCTTCCGACGTTATCCGCCGTGCATATTCAATCAGTCCATAGGAAAGCATTTCTCAATGCTTTCCTATGGACGGCAGCATCTTCTCACTGTGAAAATCACAGTGAGAAGTGTGAAAGCGCCTCTAGCGGCTGTCAATGAGACAGCCACTAGAGGCTGGATTAACCCTAATGTAAACATAGCAGTTTCTCTGAAACTGCTATGTTTACAGCTACAGGGTTAACCCAAGATGGACCTGGCACCCATACCACTTCATTGAGCTGAAGTGGTCTGGGTGCCTATAGTGGTCCTTTAACTGAATATATAATATTTAGTGAACTGCATATACAAAAATTCAATTGCTAAACTAAGCTCATAAAGGATGTATAAAGCTAGCCTAAATTTTGATAGGTGCCTCCAACAGAGGCAGCCTCCAGGCATCAGTCTAAAATCAACTTAAAACGTATACGTTCCCATCAAATGGAAAAAAGAAAACCTTTTTGCTAATGTGAGAGAAAAAAACCTGCTGCGTTTCGGTGTTAGCATTCCTTTTTGTCGGGGTTCCCTGTCAAACAAAAAAGTATTGCAAAAAATTTGATGACTAGGCGCTTACAAATATATTTAGTCTCAGCTGTTGGTTTACCTAGCACCTAGTTTACAAAGCACCTAAGTGCACAATCATATAAAAAAAAAAAAAACACCAAAGAACATACGTTTTTACAAGGTGTTTTTTCTGGTGTAGATTATGCCAGGCCTAAAGCAATACCTGTAGTTAAAAAAAGGCATGCAAAATCATTTACAGATCCAATAGACTAACTGTTTTACTAAGGAGGGTGAAATGTGTCTTGGCTGAGGATAGAGGTTTACTTTGGACTTTTATCTATGTTTTTATACTTTTATATTGCTTTTTCTTTATGTCCAATAAATAGTTATAGTTTTCTACTTACCTAAATCCTGTTGCAAGGAACACCTTTATTTCCTGGTCTTAAAGGGGAAGTGTCATCCCAAAAGTTTGACACGAAGTGCTTACACTTAGAGCCAGGTTTATAGGCTCTGAAAAAGGTGAGCAAGAATTTGAAGAAATGACGGTTTGATATATTAATTAATATCTAGAAACTACACTTATATTTCTTATTTTTTTCTGGTCACTTGAGTACAACTTAAGAGTTGGAGAAAGGGTCTGGTTGCACCTGAAAGAGTGCCTGAAAAGCTGTTTGTTTAGAGCCTATACCATAAAAGGCTCTAAAAATTTGAGTTGAGATACTAAAAAATTATTAATCGATGCATATGGTTTAACAATATCACACCATTTATATTTTTTGTGTTTCTTTTTTATTTTTATGACAACATTGTCCCTGTATGTGGTACTGAAGGGCAAGTGTCCATTTATCCTGTAATGCTGCACTCTTACTCGGTAAGTTAAGGTGGAGGGTTATATCACCTAAACACTGAGGTTTTGTATTGGTTTCTGTAGCCTGTCAAATGCTACATGTAAGGCAATTAAACGTTGGTACATGTTTTATGCCTCCTTCAGTGTCCAATCAAATTACACATGCTTCAAAGGTGTGAAGGGGAGGTCGATTCAGCGCTACGGAATTTGTTGGCGCTATATAAATAATAAAATAATAATAATAATAATAAAGGAGTGTCTTGAATATGACATCCCATTTTAAGGTCTGCATGCATGGGTGGTCTGTAAGGAGCATTCTCCATGTGGGAGGGAAACTCCCCTGCAATGATAAGAGAATGTAGAGACTGCCCACTCCAGCATGACCATCCTGTATAGTGAACTCATATGGAGCACATACAGCATCCTGTTTTTGAAATCCGCCTATCAGGGCGGTCTACTCGAGACTTTATTCACATGAAGGGGAAGTTCCCCTCAATGATGCAAGAGTCAAATAACCACCTACTCTGGCATGGTGTTCCCCACTTATACAGTTCCACACACATTCATTATTGATTTTGTCTGCAATAAAATAAGAATAAATAGATCATAATCATCGTGTATATAAACTAAAATTCACTGTTCTGAGATAAATATACGACCTCCCGCACCTTTTCAAATCTTCCCCAAGCCTAAAGTCCTTTAAGAAATCCATCTATACATATCTCAAAACAGAATGCACCTGTCATGGTTGATTATATATTTCCTACCTGTTCTATTTTAAATCTTTTATATATTGTGGATTAATATTGTTTTTGTATTTTATTGTACCCTATTGTATCAATGCCATGTTTTGTGGACCCAGGACATACTTGAAAACAATAGAAATCTCAATGTTTCCTTCCTGGTAAAATATTTTATAAATAAAGTGCATATGCGATATGATAGATGGTTCAGAAGCGCTACCTAAGCAAGGATATATGCTCACTGAAGCTAAATTATCAATATTAGGTAAAGGCATCAAATTGATGGATGTAATTGACTACTGTCCATATTAAAACAGACTCTTGAGTCATGGATGACTGCAAAGAGGATGAGAAGTTGCAATAAATTAATCAAAAACATGGGAGCCACACTGCTCATGTATAAAAAAAATATATTATTTAAAGGAGAGTGTCACAAATTAGACACTTGGTTTAATCATTTATAAATGGTGTACAAGAGAACCCCCTCATTCAAGTCCATTGGTGATAAATTTTGAACTGATAAATTCCTAGATGTTATCTCCTCCTCAGCTTTTTGTCTAAATCATCTTTTCTCTGGTCCAATTTTACCAAATCTATACCAGCAAACTTTAAGCCACTTGAATCTCCAAAATGTTAGGATTTTAGATGTATAATGTGTTATAAAATACAATTATAGCCCAATTATTTTTTAATGATCCTATAATTTGCTGGACCTGTTAATATTCCAACTATTCCTCTCTTATATATACGTTAATGTTTTGGAGGTTTACTAATATACATTTCGATGCAAGCTAACCCTGTATTTTACTCTAGAAGTTATTGGTCTCAAGAGTGTATATTTCTAACACAGTTCAACACACAGATATTAAACAAACAGGCATAATATATTCCTATGCTTACATATGTGATTAAATGTAATAAAATATTTCCAATGGCAAGTACATTCCAATAATCCAGTGGCAACATTGTATTCACAGACTTTTTTTGTCAAGTGATGAGCATTTACTTTTTTGATCTCTTCTTTTTGCATGTGTAACCCTGTGAAGTTACACAGGCTGCATTATCTGAAATGCCCAGTAGATGGCACATGGCCCCAGTATGTTGTTAATAAAACATTGAGCATTGATCACATGACTTGCTGAAATCAGTGGGAGGAGTGTGGCATCATCAGTTCCTGGGAGGATTTCCTGCACAGCTCTGGGGAAGGAGGGCCTAAAAGGATTCTAGAAGGATGACATGCTGAGCTGAAATGGAGGACATGTGAGAGACTGTAAAAAGAGATGGAACCTGGCGGAGAGAACTTGTTTCACCCAAGATCACACCAGATGAGAGAGGGACCTGCTGGCAAAGACAAGCACTGAGCCCAGACGTTTGGTGAATCCAGTGAGAGGAGACTGCTACTGACTACCTGGTTAATTGTGTTGTGAGGGTAAGCCAAACCTCTCCCTGTATCACCACAGGGCACCTGTCTTCTCACTCACAGTAAAGACTCGGAGGTCCCGTACAGACATTACACATCTGAGGCTGTGTCAGTGACTCTGTGGAGCAGGACTTATTAGGGCCCCAACTCTCCTATGTGCACCAACGGCCGCTAGGGCGAAGATAAGGGGGTGGGACGCAGGTGTGCTGGTGGGTGAGTGGGGAAAATCCACATTTGCATTGTTATCTGTTACGCCATTGTATTTTCCTATGTGTGTCGGTTCAGTTGCTATTTACCATATAAAGTTAGTTCCAGTTAGGCTGTGTCAGTCTTATTGCACCAAGTATGTTCCCAGTGGGACCCCACATCCCTACCCCGGATGTTCCACTGGGTGGAGGCGCTGCCGCAGACATGTACCCCAGCTCCCAGATAGCGGAGGCTCAGGATCCGCCTGTCAGGCATAGTGAATTAACTAGGTTTAAGGACCCCAAAGACACTAGGGGGCATCCCCAAAACCCCGTTACACATGGCTGTCTTTTAGATTAGTTTTGCACACTGAAATTTTAGTCCTTCTTTATATTGTTAGGAGAGTATTAAATACTAGTGGAGGGATTTTCCTGTCCTTTCTTTTCTTATTCTTATTATGAGAATATGAGAATTCTGTGATTTGGCCGTGCGAGGCCCTGGCTGATGTGAAAGCCAGCACCAAAACTTTGCTCTATGGCAGCGTTTACCAATTGGTGTTCCGCACAGAACAAAATTGGGGTTCCGCAGCATTTCGTCACATTCAAGATGACCGCCGCTACCTGCTGTTCCCAGAAGGTCGGAAACAGCAGAGATTGCGCAACCGAGATCTCATAAGAGATTGCAGGAGCGCGATCTTAAGCTTGCCCTGCTGTCAGCCCGCCCTGCTGTCAGCCCACCCTGCCGCCCACCCTGCCATCAGCCAGCCAGCCCGGCTGTCAGAGAGCCCACCCTGCTGTCAGAGAGCCCACCCAGCCATCAGCCATTTTCTATCACTCGTGGTAGAGGAGTGATAGAGAGTGGACCTGAAAGTTGAAGCTCTGTTATTGTCTTTGAAATTGTTTGTTAGGGACATATAAAGCTCTGTTATGTAGGGACATAGAAAACTCTGTTAGGTAGGGACATTAAAATTCTCTGTGAGGGGCATTGAAAGGCTCTGTCAAGGACATTAAAAGGCTCTGTCAGGGGCATTGAAAGGCTCTGTCGGGGACATTGAAAGGCTCTGTCAGCGACATTAAAAGGCTCTGTCAGGGGCATTGAAAGGCTCTGTCGGGGACATTGAAAGGCTCTGTCAGGGACATTAAAAGGCTCTGTCAGGGGCATTGAAAGACTCTATCAGGGGCAAAAAACTGTTAACTGAAAAAAGTTACTTGGGTTGGGCTTCTAATCCTTTTTTTGGTAAACTTATTTAGAAATCATTTGACATATCTATCTATCGATCTATCTATCTATATATTAAGACTTTGCCTGGAGTTGTGGGAGGGGCATATGGGACCTATATAAGTGACTACCCCCTTGCCTACCCTACCGTAATTGGTCTGGCAATCTGCATGCTGCTACTTCCGGTGCATACAGACCGCCAACTTGCTACTCCTGGCTGTGGATCGCTTTGTTTTTCTGCCGTCTGGATTCAGTCCTTTACACCGGTTCTGCAGTCTGCCCCCCGATGGCCTCCCAACACGGAAGCTCCTGCTGACCTCTGACCTTTAGAGATGATAGTCGCGCCGGCACCGTCACTTGAAGTCTTCACCCGTTATGCTTTTGTATGAATTACTCATTCGGCTGCTTTCTTAGTTATTCCATTCAAGGCAAGCCCACCCTCTCCCCTCCCGTTCGGCTCCTTTTATACAAACTGTTATTTACTAAATCGCACGAAGTGTTGTGGATTATGCAACACGGACGGCTCTATGGCTGTATAGAGTGTTCGTGTCCTTAATATCATTCACATACAATGGAGAGGTTCAGTGTTGATTCCGTTTGTTTTATAGACGAATCCTCGCTCAGGTTCACAAGCCAAATCTATAAGAATTACTTTTGCATCTTTATATCGCACGAACACTGTAATGCTACTCGTTTTTTCTTGAAACTACTACCCTGCTCCCCAAAGATTAGATAGATTTTATATTGGAGGGTATTTCACTTACCCTTAATAACAACTTTTTTTGCTTTCAAGGTTATTACTACGTTCAGTGCAGAGGCACGGCCATTGGGACCAGGTTCGCACCCAGCTATGCAAATCTTTTTATGGCACATTGGGAAAGATCTTTTATATATATATTCCCAACATCGATGATATCTTTTTAATTTGGAAGGGCAATAGAGCTTCGGTTTTAGACGTTTTATCTTTTTAAAATAGTAATACATGGAATATCCTATTAAAGCATTAGGTGAATGTACAAAAAATAAATTTCCTAGATTTAGAAATCTATGTTGAAGAAGAAAAAATAAAAACTCGTACATTTTTTGAAAAGGTGGATGTGGAGAGGTGGCCAATGGAGCAACAGGCAAGACGTGCTTGTGAGGAGCTCCGATACAGAAACTAAACAAATCGGGAGAATAACTCACCTAAACAGCTCCCACGGACACAGAGACACCCACCCCTCAACAGCTGACCTAATGGGGCGAAAGAACGAAAAAATCCACGCACCTGAGACCCGCAAAATGCCTGATATCAGGCTATCATTTGACAGGCCGGTCCGGCGGAAGGCACCCAAGATGGTGCCGGAAGCGCAGAGTGAAGATGAAGCCTCAGAGGCATCACAAGATGCGGAGCAACCGGTGGAGAATATCCTGGCGAGTAACACTAACAGTGAGTCTGACTCAGATACAGACTCCGCGCCGGCAACGAAAAGGGATATAAAATGCCTCTTAACCGAGATGAGGCAAATATGGAAGGTGGACTTGCGGGCAACGCAAGCGGAATGGGTAAAAGACTCACAGCGGTTGAATCCAAAGATGGAGAGAGGGAGACACAGTTGCAGACTGCCCAGCTGGAGATTCAAGGACTGGCAAAACAGGTCCAAAACCTAACCAAAATTGTGACAGTGCTGGAGTCAAAGCACAGGAGAAAAAACATCCGCATCAGATGAGTACCGGAGGAGATAACCGGGGATGACCTCATGTCCTTCCTGCACCGTATGCTGACCCATATGGGAGCGAAAAACGGAGTTGCTGAGGAGATGATAACGACTGCATTCCGTATTCGAAAATCCACCTCGGCCCCAGCGGAGGCACCCAGAGACATTATTGCAGTAACCATGAACGTTGCGGCTAGATCTGCCATCATGTCCCGCTCGAGAGAGTTAAAAAGTGTGAACTTTGAGGGCTGCATGGTAGCTATATATGGGGATTTCCCGTTCGCTGTACTAGTGGCGAAAAAGCAACTAGGCCCAGTTGCCAGTAGACTGCGGGAAGTAGGGGTACGGTATAGGTGGGGAGCAGACGGATCATTGGTTACACAGAGAGGAGAGGAAACGCTAACCCTACCCCCTGACGGCGACCAGGAGACATTTCTCCGGCGCATACGAGCGACAGACACAACCCCAAAAAGAGCCCCCAAGACTCAGCACAATGCCCAACGGCGACTCCCAGGCCCACCACACACACATATAGCCGGGACACAGACCACCAGGCCGGCAAACAGCTGATAGATGTAAAGCCCATAAATAAATAAAGCAAGGCCCACCCTAGTAAAGCACCACACAGACAAGCTACCGCTGTTAGACAATGTAAATAGTTTCGCACAAACATCTACACGACCGAGACCCAAAAGGAGAGCCACAAATTGACAAAGAACAAAGGGATAATGCCCTACCATAGACCACACATAAAGACAGACCAACATGACAGAGATACACAAGTGGAACCTACTGCTAAACTGTATAAAGCTGAGATACATAAATAATTTTTCCTAACCACGCATCCAATGTTAACGTGCTCCAGTTGGTCCATTGTTGGTACCACATATTATTTACCATAATACGATACAGTTATTATTATTATTATTATTATTATTGCCATTTATATAGCGCCAACAGATTCCGTAGCGCTTTACAATATTTTGAGAGGGGGGGGATGTAACAATAAATAAGACAATTACAAGAAAACTGACAGGAATAATAGGTTGAAGAGGACCCTGCTCAAATGAGCTTACAGTCTATAGGAGGTGGGGTATTAGAAACATTAGGATAGGAAATATCAAGTAGGAGTGAAGCAGAGCTGGAGGAGAGAGCAAAGCACTATTCCATAGGGACAGGTATGTAAGGGAGAGATTACTCTGGGAGGCCATACGCTTTCCTGAAGAGATGGGATTTAAGGCCCTTCTTAAATGATTGAAGACTAGGGGAGAGTCTGATGGCAGTAGGCAAGTTATTCCATAGGAGAGGAGCAGCCCGTGAGAAGTCCTGCAAGCGTGAGTTGGCCGTACGGGTGCGAGCAGCGGTCAGGAGGTGGTCGCGGGCAGAGCGGAGGGTACGAGGAGGGGCATACCTCTGGATCAGTGAAGAGATATAAGAGGGGCTGGAATTGTTCAGTGCTTTAAATGTATGGGTTAGCACTTTGAATTGACTCCTATAGGATACAGGGAGCCAATGTAAGGACTGGCAGAGGGGCGAGGTGTGAGAGGACCGACTGGATAGGAAAATCAGTCTAGCTGCAGCATTCATTACAGACTGTAGCGGGGCAGTACGGCTTTTGGGGAGACCAATCAGGAGAGGGTTACAGTAATCCATGCGGGAAATTACTAGAGCATGGACAAGCTCCTTGGTAGCATCTTGCGTAAGAAAGGGGCGGATGCGGGCTATGTTTTTGAGTTGGAACCTACAGGACTTGGCAACAAACTGGATGTGAGACTCAAAGGTGAGACCAGAGTCAAGTATGACGCCAAGACAGCGCGCTTGTAGGGATGGACTTATGTGGATATCACTGACTGATCAGTTGTGAGTATCTATGTATGAAAATTCAATAAAATACAAGTTGAAAAAAAAAAAGGTGGATGCGAATAGTTATATTCACACAGACAGCTATCACTTCCGCCCATGGCTGGATAATATTCGTAAAGGACAATTCCTCATGTTAAAGAGAAATTGTTCAGACATCACCCAGTTTAATGATCAGGCCAACCTCTTGCAGGACCAATTCCTTGAACTAGGATATTCACTTAATAGTCTTAATGACAATATCCAAGAAGTCAGAGAATTAGACAGAGAAAATCTATTGGAATACAATCATAGATATAACATCATGGAGAAAGAGAAAGTTCCTTTGATTTTTAATTACAACAGCAAACATAAGAAACTAAGACACATTATTAACAAAAGCTGGCATATCTTGAAACAAGACTCAGAATTAATACCGATTTTAGAAGATAAAACCTAAGGTTTAGAGGGGCACGTAATCTGAAACAAATTTTAACTTCCAATTTTATTGATATTAAAAATACAGATTTTATTAGTACTCATAGAGACCAAATTGTCAGGCTTCCACATTGTGGAAGCTGTATGGAATGCAAAAATGTTAAACAAAAAAATTCAAAGAATTGATAATTTTAAATCCTCTTCAGGACAGGAAGAATTTCAGATTAGATATTTTATTACCTGTCATTCAAAGAATATGGTATATATGCTCATGTGTCCTTGTGGCTTGCAATATGTAGACAATACTTCAAGATGCCTTAAAACAAGGATACGTGAGCATATCTACAACATAAAGAAGGGTTATCTCAATCATAATGTGTCTCAGCATTTTCTAACATGCCATAATAGTGACCCTACCAATCTACAACTCTGTGGAATTCAGATTATACAGAGATATTGGAGCGGTGGTAACCTGGAGTCCACATTGAGCACATGTGAGATTAAGTGGATATTTGATCTAGATACTTTGTCTCCAAAGGGGCTCAATGTGGACTTCGAAATGGCAGTTCTAATTTAATGAATATTAATAAATTATATATATATATATATAAATATATAAATTATATATATATATATATAAATATATATATATATATATATAAATATAATTTTTTTTTAATTCTTTATTTTTCTTTGTGCATGTGTGAACAGACAACATTTGATCTTGCAGTGCCACAACAGCGACTGCAGGCTTATCTTGAACAATTAATTGTTATGGCATGCATTTAGACAGCACAATTTTTGTGTTATTATGTCATGCTAAATTATCATGCTATGTATGAACAATATCTTAATGCTAAAACTATGTTTCCAGGCAGAAGGTTTCAGGCAGTCCAATACCGTGCATTGTAATTAGTAGTGTGAACAGTTACATGTCTGCAAATTAACTATGGGCTGGAGCTTGTAGCAGAGGTGTAACTCAGGCAAGATTCAGTTACAGGACATGTCAGTCCATGGGCTGAGAGTCATTACACTACGGCATGTTACATATTTGACTGTGTATATGCATTATATACGTCTTAAAGCAGTTATAACGTTAGGTAAGCATGTGAGTAATCAAAAAACAAGCATAAAACTCCACTGGGTCCTTGCATGCGAGTCACTCTTCTCCCCTGGTCTTGCTCCACTGGGCTGTTGGAGGTAGTAAGCTGTGGGGCATGCTTGGTCTCCCGGGCTTGTGGCTTCCCTGCCTCCACCCTGGTGAGAGGGTATGTCCGCTGAGCTCATGTTACAATGTAAGGTAGGTAGTCAAGTGTCTCTGTGAGACTAAGCAACGTGTCAATGAGCAGTTCAACTATGCCCCATGCTGATCGTGTTATGCCCTCTCATTCCGTTTCTTACCCGGTGGACGCGTTTACCTCTCCCCGTTTTGCTGTGATGTAGTGGGTGGTCAGTTGGGGATCGAGAGCTGGAGATGTGTATCGTCCGCTCTCACCCTGGTAGGTGAGTTGCTGGGTAGGACCTCGCCCCGGTATCGGGTATCTGGTCGGTGGAGACCCAGTTCCAATGGACCTTCCTCCAGGAGTGAAGCGATGCCTTGTGTGGTGCCATGCCATCTGGCTTGCGGCTTGGGCAGGAAAAACCCGTATCAGGTACTTGTATTGTTGGTGCCTCCATCCCTTTAAGGTGGTGAGGTGTTTTTCAGATGCCCGAGTGGCGACGAGGCAGTGCGGCGGTCATTTTAGCTTCGTGGCATTGAAGTGCGACCTGCAGGCCTCGGTATGGATCGCTTCGGTGCCCTCCAGTGGGGACCAGGATAACCGTCAGGCCCAGATGGGGGGTAGGGGAAGGGGCCCGTGAGATGCATTCCAAAGCCGTCGTGTGGTGGTCAAGCAAGCAATTAGGCACTCAGGACTTTGGAGCTTGCGACCTTTCTGCGAGAAAGGCAGGATGGACGGCCGCCACCCCATCCTGCCTTTCTCGCAGAAAGGTCGCAAGCTCCAAAGTCCTGTATGGCCTGGGTGGCCCCAAGACTCCCGATCTCGGAGCCTGCTGTTGTGCCCACTTCAGCTCCGGCTCAGTGATCTTTCTCTCCGGCTCGAATTCCCTCATGCGACCGGTCAGCATGGCGGGCAGGCCCCGTCCCCAATAAATAAATATATATATATATATATACATATATATATATATATCATTTTAAATGAGTTTGTATTCTATATTTTCTGTTTTTTATTATGTAATTTTAGGGAATGAATTATCTCTCCCTTATACCCTGTATGGCTGATACAGATGTGGTTGAGACACTGTTGCAACAAGAACTAAGGGAAGGGTTTTTATTAGGACCTTTTAAGGAGCCTCCATTCTCCAACTGGAGGACTAACCCCATAGGTTTAGTCACCGGGAAGACCTTGTTTATCTCTCCGCAACCCATACATCAGGGATCCCTAGTCTCAACTCCTTAATTACCTCAAAGGAGTTTTCATTGCAGTATTCTGTGATAGACAATGCAATTGATTGCAGCAAGGGTGGGGGCCTGGCTCAGTAAGACAGACATTGTACATGCTTTCAAGTTACTACCCATTCAACCATCTCTATGGCATTGGCATGGTATTAAATGGAAAGGTCTTCACTATTTCTTCACAAGATTTACATTTGGTTCGAAAAGCAGCCCTAACATTTTTGAAACGTTCGCTAAAACTTTGAGTTGTGTTGGTGGGTGGGGGCCCTAAATACTAATAATGGGGGGGACCTAATGTCCTCCCCCCTGGCCCCCACCCCTAAGCGGCGGGTGGGGGCCCTAAATACTAATAAGGGGGGACCTATTGTTCTCCCCCTGGCCCCCACCCCTGAGCGGTGGGTGGGGGCCCTAAATACTAATAAGGGGGGACCTAATGTCCTAACCCTTGCCCCCATCCCTGAGTGGCAGGTGGGGGCCCTAAATTGGAATAAGGGGGGGGACCTAACGTCCTCCCCCCCTGGCCCCCATCCCTGAGTGGCAGGTGGGGGCCCTTAATTGGAATAAGGGGTGGGGGTCCTAATGTCCTCCCCCCCCCTGATCCCCACCCCTGAGCGGTGGGTGGGGGCCCTAAATGCTAATAAGGGGGACCTAATGTCCTACCCCTTGCCCCCATCCCTGAGTGGCAGGTGGGGGCCCTAAATTGGAATAAGGGGGGGGACCTAACGTCCTCCCCCCCTGGCCCCCACCCCTGAGCGGTGGGTGGGGGCTCTAAATACTAATAAGGGGGGGACCTAATGTCCTCCCCCCAGGCCCCCACCCCTGAGCGGCAGGTGGGGGTCCTAAATACTAATAAGGGGGGGAAACCTAATGTCCTCCCCCCTGGCCCCCACCCTTGAGCGGAGGGTGGGGGCCCTAAAAAAAAAATGTTCCCCCCCAGGTGACTAGGGGTCCCCAAACCTAAGTCTGCGTGGAGCCCTCCATGGGTGAAGATGGATTATTTTTTTTGCGCTCGTTTTTATTTTTTTTATTTTTTATTGAGTCGGTTATTATGTTTTTTTTATTTGCCCTTTTTTGGGGCTAAAAAAAAAGATTTTAGAAGAAAGAAAACATTGAATGGTAAGTTTTAGTTATTTTTTTTACAGGTACTTAGTTAAAGGTCCCCTCGTCATTATTTTTAGGGTGAGTGAGGTAGGTAGGGGGATAATTTTTTTTTGGGGGGGAGGGGGTGACTAGGGGTTTGGGGACCCCTAGTCACCGGGGGGGGGGCGACATTTTTTTAGGGCCCCCACCCGCCGGTCAGGGGTGGGGGCCGGAGGGGAGGACATTAGGTCCCCCACTTATTAGTATTTAGGGCCCCCAACTGTCGCTCAGGGGTGGGGGCCAGAGGGAGGACATTAGGTCCCCCCCTTATTCCAGTTTAGGGCCCCCACCCACCGCTCAGGGGTGGGGGCCAGGGGGGAGGACATTAGGCCCCCCCTTATTATAATTTAGGGCCCCCACCCACCGCCACAGGCTGCTCACTGTCTAATAGACATTCCCCTACTCGCAGTATAGCGAGTAGGGGCATAATTTACTAATGCTAAGTAATTTTTACTTAATATTAGTAAATTTGGCTGAAAGACAAATTTAGGTCTTTCAGCCTTTTAGTAGATAGCTCCCTAATACCGTGGGAATTAGGGAGTTATCTACTTATTCATTCTTGTCATTACATTGATTGGTCAAGTAACTTACATTTTATATGAATGTATGTTACTTCATTGTTGTAAGTGTTGCAAATGCTTACAGCTGAATCCTGGCTATGTTTGTATACTTTTTATTTAAAATTGTATACAATGTAACATTCTTCTTCTTTCACTGGGTAAGTATATTAGTACTTATGCAATACCGTGCTTTGTCACTTTGGACATTCGGAAGTACCCAAATGTCCGAATTGCCTGAAATTCGTCCGAATTCATATTCGAACCGAAGCGAATTGCACATGTCTATTCACCAACAACTCTGCCTTATTCGAGGTGTATCCTATTGTTTCTGCAGCAGTGGCATGGGGCCATTTATGGTCTGGTTGCTCAGTGCGATGCTTTTCCGACAACCAAGCTACTTGCCATATCATTAACAAAGGACGTTCAGGCTCACTGGCTATTATGAGGAGACTGACTTGGTTAGCTGCCTGTAATCACTTTTATCTGGTTTGTTGTCATGTTCCTGGAGTTTTCAATACCGCAGCTGACCAATTGTCTCGTTTTAAATTCCAAGCATTTCAAGAAACTGTGCCCACTGCCTCACGTGTAGCCACAGCCGCCTCATCGTTCCAGGAGCTAGTCATGGATTAAATTAATTACTGGAGCATAGTTGAGTCGTACCTAGCATGACCCTTTCAACTAGCACTTGCCAATCCTACAATAGGGCTTTCTATTTATATATGACATTTATGGCAGACCATAAATTGGATAATATGTTTGACGTTACATCTTTGGTAGCATTCGCTACTTTTTACCAACTTAGGTTAAGGCTGTCCCATAATACTATCAAGCTATACTTATCTGGCATTCAACACCACTTGTATTCAACATTCCCAGACAATCCCATTTTTCTTTCTTCTTATCCAATTAAGACCATACTCAAAGGTATACACAAAGCCAGCAGTCCTTTTCCACATCAAAGGTTACTCATTAATAAACAATTGTTCAAAGATATGTCAGACTTGCTAGATTCAGCCCCTTTTTAAAACATCACTAATCTGGTTATTAAAAACTGCAATTTATCTGGCTTTTTATGGGTTCGTTAGACCAGGAGAAATTACCATCCATAGTAACGATAACTCCCATGGATGCCTCATGCGCTCCTATCTAGTAAAACACCAAGATCACTACATACTGTCCCTACCTGTAACCAAAACTAGTCAACTGGGACAGCCAGTCCAGATCACATATTAACTTGCGCACAATAGATGGTGCCTGGTAAGGGTTCTTGACTCTCATCTCCTCACTCCCTACGCTGTCAGAAATACCATTTCTGTCACTTCACTGAGCAGTCCTGACTACTTCTATGTTTATGCTGTACGTGCGATTATTACTAACATGACTGGGTTTGAATCCTAGTAGATATTCAGGACGCTCCTTCAGGATAGGGGCCGCTTCTACTGCATCAAGTCAGGACATACCAGTCCATGTTATCAAATCACTAGGGGAAGTCAGCCGCTTTCTTGATATACATACCTCAACCTGTACAGGAAATGCGGAGGGCTTTTGTGCAAATGTCATCTTAAGATGTTTTCCTTTGTATTATGTTCATTGTATTAATAAATATTTATTTGGCATGGTACTTCTCCCTTTTGCCCACTTTACTTACTGGCCTACTGCATACGTCGGTTCCGGCACACTTCAACTGACTTTTTCCAATATACACGTTATGTCACTACATGGTATGCATTAATCCTATCGATGGTTGCCCGGAGCACAAATGTTAAGGCTTTGCCTAGAGTTGTGGAAGGGGCATATGGGACCTATATAAGGGACTCCCCCCTTGCCTACCCTACCGTAATTGGTCTGGTGATCTGCATGCCGCCCCCTCCACTCCCTTTATTCATTTATATTCTACTCGAGTGGGCCCACTTTATTTACTGGCCTACCGCATATGTCGGTTCCAGCACACTTCAACTGACTTTTTCCAATATACATGTTATGTCACTACAAAGTATGCATTAATCATATCGATACATATATAGTTTGACGGGAAAAGGGTGCACTTTATTATCTTTATTAATCAGTTCTATACACACACCAAAAAAAATAATAGTTTTTACTACAAAAATCTAAGCTGTTAGCAAAATAGTGCAGCCAGGTAGTGAGATCTGTATTAAAGTGTTTGTTTTACTCCAAGACTCTGCATTTACGCTAAATTCTTTCTATAAGCTTTGTAAAACATAGCATCCTTTTTAGTGAGTTTCTGCGATCTGTTTCAAAGTGTTCAAATCTATTTGCCCGGAGTCTGACTCAAAAATCCTGCTTGAGTTCAGTTCTTTCTAAGAGCTTTATGAAAATCAGCATCCTTTTCAGTCAGGTAGTGAGATCTGTATTTTTTTAAGTGTTTTTTTTTTTTTTCAATAAACAACTATGAATTTGGAAAGCTTGGAACTCTTCAGAGAAAAATTATTACTACTTTTAGCTGTTCGGCACTTATAGAAACTGAGAAAGAAGATACAACTAAAAATCCAGAAAACATACCCAAAATATTTGAATCTACTGTTCCTCAAATAGCAGAGACAAGTGACAAGTCAAAGAAAAAAAGAAAAGCACACAATGCTACCCAATCTTCTTCTCAAGGGGGGTGTGGCCAAGCTGCCGACAGCAATGGAGGCTTAAACCGGAGCTCCTCGATCCCTCACCATCCCCAGCACCCCTAAAAGCAGCCAAAGCCGACCATGGGGAGAACTCCAGAGCGGCAAGCACTCCCAGGCAATCAGGGTCACATCAGGCTCAAATAACTGCCTCCATGCAGTAGTACCTGACAACACCGACATAACTGACCTCCCACGTGGCATCAGAGGCCTGCAACATGCTGGTGAGGTCCACACCGACCTCACCAGTCTCCAGCAGAGAGCTCTAAAGATTGTGAGTTTTCTAAGTCTCTCACTTACATTATTCAGTGTCTAAATGTATTACCCTTTGTCGGTTTTCTGTATCCACAGAGCCTAAAGATTATCTACAAAATCTGGGTAAAATTGCGCAATCACCTTTCCTTCTATTTTTCTTATAAAATATTGCCAAAAAGTTCATTAGTACCTGCTAAATTACATCATCATTTTGAGCAAAACCACGCAGAGTACAAAGATAAAGACATTGACTTTTTTAAGCGAAAGCTAAAGGAGTATCAGAAGAGTAAACAATTTATGAGCAAAAAATTTCAAAGTGCTAGTGAAAAAGCCACAGTGGTTTCTTACAGAATGAGTTACCACATAGCACTTGCCGGATAAACACACACAATTGTGGAATCACTAATAAAACCATGGTCAAAAGAAATAGTGTCATGTATTTTAACTGAGAAGTTTAGTGAAACAATTTAAGCTGTGCCACTTTCCAACAACACAGTTTTGCGCCGTATTCATGATCTTGCTGATGACATCCATACTGAATTAATTTCTCGACTGCATCAATGTGATGGGTACTCACTGCAATTAGACGAGTCCACAGATTTTGCAGGACTTTCAATTTTTGTTTGATATAATTTTGACAAACAAATTGATGAAGCCTTGCTTCTGTGTAGAACATACAACTTAACTGTATCCAGAAGTTCATGAACACACACAGTATAAATTGGGACAAATGTGTAGATGTGCGCAGTGATGGTGCAAAAGCAATGGTTGGAAAAGTGGCAGGTGCTGTGACACGAAAGAAGAAATGTAGCAAAAAACAGCACTTTGTTCTTCACAGACATGCATATAAAAATATTTCAATCTCACTTAAAACTGTGATAGACGAATCGGTCCAGATTATTCATTTTATAAAAAGGTGACCATTACAGTCATGACTATTTAAAATAATAATATGTGAAGATATGGGCAGTCACCACTCTGCTCTGCTTTTGCATTCAGAAGTCTGTTGGCTATCACGAGGTATCAAATAACCTTAAGGGAACTTACAAATGTGGCAGGTGCAAGGCATGTAAGTTTATCAAGAAAGACTCAAAAACCTTCACCAATAGTAGCAAAAACCAGCATTTTGATACACGTTCCTTTTTCAATTGTAGCTCAAAAGGCCTGGTCTACCTGATCACATGTCAATGCCATATGCTGTATGTGGGAAAAACCTTCCGCCCCTTCAGAAGAAGAATTCTTGAGCACATTAATTCTGCTAAAACCACAAGACATATAGAAACCCCAATCTCAAGACATGTCAAAAATGTACATAGCGGAGACCCCACAATTCTGAAATTTCAGGGCATAGAACTGATTAGACAGGACCAAAGGGAGGGCAATTGGGACCAACACATCAGAAAAAGGGAATGTTATTGGATTTATCGGTTGAAAACTCTGTCTCCAAATGGACTAAATGAAGGTTTTACCGATACTCCCTTCATCACATGATCTCTACATAATAACGATAACAACTTGTAATTTCTTACCAGCACTGTAAATAAAATCACTGTATATAACTCAGTTAACCATTTACACTAGTCACATAATCTTAACCCCAGGCCAACCTCCTAGAAGCCATCTGATGCCATAATATTCTTGAACATTATCTACTTAACATTATGTCTGCTGAATTTCGAATATGACCTATACCACCCCTATACAGCTAAGACAGCTTCCAATTAATGACAACATCCAAGGATTCACTGCAGGGTCATACCCATTTGCTCCACAATGTCTTATCACTAGCTCCTTATTTCTGGAGCCACCAAAATAGAGGAAGAAAAACAATACACTGTATAGTAATTATAAATAATTTTATTTTTACATACACACAGCTTAACCTCTCTACTGGAAGTAATATACTCCAATAGACATTAGATGGATCAATAGCTTTTAAGGATAGTAATGTTCTATATAGCATCACACTTGTGTCTTACTCACAGATGTCCCCCAGCCCATGATCGGCGATTTTCTTAAACCTAATTCGTCACCTAAATGACGCTCGCCATTTAATCTGACTATTCCGTTGATTCACGGCCAGTCACATGGGGCGATGCGTCTTCAGTGACACTAGGAGATTGACAAGTTAACCTACCAATCTCGCCCCTCTCGCCCCGCCCACAGTTAAGTCACAAGGGGCAATACATCATCAATGACGTCTGGGCACCCCGGACACGTGATCATATGACGCGGGAGGAATTCCCACATCTGATTGGCCATAGTGGGGTTTAAAAGTCCCGGCTTTTCGGCGAGGCTTTCCCAGCCCCTGACGAAGGTGTTGCCATACACCGAAACGCGCGTCGGGCGCCAGCTCGTCACTCTTTTTCACAGCACTTGTTATTTTCACTTTAGGGACACTTTTCTCACGATGGATAATTAGACCCGCATAGGTTAATAATTTCTTTACTTTGTACAGTGCGGTTCCTACAGCGAAGGTGATGATTTACTAGGCAGTAATTGGCTCTCCATTCAGATTAAAGTTACAGAATAGAACACCCTTGAAGGTGTTTGGAGGAGATTAGGGACTAGTACATAGCCTTCTCTTTACAAAGATAGTTGAAGAGCTCTCTCTCAGTCCCGAGATTTACACCTCCTTCTGACAATAAGTGGTAACTTTTTCTCTGTGGGTAGCGTTACAGATTAGAACACCCTTGAAGGTGTTGGGGGGAGACTAGGAACTAGCACACAGCTGGTCATTTCTAAGATACCAGAGGAGCTCATTTACAGCCCTCTTATCCATTCCTACGTCTGTATATTACTTATACTAAGGGGTCTCTCAACTTGCACTATTGATTGCAATGCTGTGGCAATAACCCCCCCCCCACACCCATCCCCCCTCCCCCCACCCCCTCTAACTTTTACTGCTCCAGCATATCTATGGGAGTTTATGTGTCTCCCCTTTATGGTAAATCTTGAACTGGTGTCATCTTGCAAATTAGGGCTTAATAAAGACTGGTGTCAGTTGATTACTTTGCAGAAACACCAACACACAAGACCCTAGGGAGCCTTTCTCCTTTCTCTTCTCCCATCATACACACATCACATCATTGTAGGTTTCTGTAGGTACAAACCTCCAAGTTGTTCAAATATATCACCTTGCCAGCCTAAATTTCTAATTCATATATTTATCCGGGTACAAGCCCTTTGGTGGACTGGCACCACCCCCTGACCAAAATTATGTCTATCTTTCTCCGACACCTCTGGTTTCCATCTACATAGAGGTTGGGGATCATTAGACTATCTAGCTATTTTCAATGTACATGATACCTGTTGTGTTACAATTTAAATTATTTTTAATTAAAAAAATGTCTTTAGGGGGCGGGGCCGGTCCGCCGAGCTGGACGGTCGCAGCTTGAGCAGCTCCTGAAAACTACTACTCTCTCACCCTAAAAAAAGAGTTTTCTCTCGAAAACACAGACTGGCAGCATGGATCTTCGGAACAAAAGGGGCACTGACCCCAGGGAGAGGCTGGCTGCCCGAGCTACAGTCCCCTGGGGGAGAGGACTTCATTCCCCAAGATGGGGCCTTCTCAGGCGGTGAGCGGAGCGGACGGCCGCTGCCCCGCTATCCTGCCCAGCAGCACCCGAACGGAGGTCCGGATCGGCGCAGACCTGGCCCCGTTCCCCCCCCTCTGGGCTGGGGGGGTGATCCCGGTCCCGATCCAGTGGCAACAACAACAGGCCACCCAAGACCTAGTAGCTTCACCACCACAAGCTGCGGCCTCAACCTTAAGATGGCGGACGCCACGCGCGCCAACAGCCTGCAACAACCCAGTGCCCCAACGCGAAGCACTCACAAGCACATGCTGGCCTGTCACCCACTGCGCCCAGAGGTGAACTCGTGCTTAGGCGCCCCGACGGGATAGCTAACCTCTGTGCTCTGGGGCTCCGACCCAGCTCCACGGCGGGTCTGAAACCAACAAAAGAGAATGATGCACAACAAGCCAGTACCCGCATTGCCAGGGACCACACGGACGGCACACAAGTAAGCATAACCACCTCAGATGTGCCGAAGAACCAATTACACCATGACGGAAGTAGTTGTAAAGCATACAGACAGCCGGGCTGCTACTCCAACACACTGCCATCACCACACCAGTGGAGTACCCAGAATTAAAGGACTGCTCTATCGTGGCGAAGTGTGGCAGGGGCTAAAAGCAACAACAGAGCTCCCTGATGCTAGACTCTGTATCTGTATTTCATCACACACAGACCTTCGCCTGGCCGACGTGGAACCCACCTAGGGTGGACATTTTACAGTCTAATCCTAAGTGTTAAGGCTGCTTTAGAGTTTAATATAGCCACTCATTCACTAGCTCTAGCCCAGCATAACCTGCAACCACTCTCACTAAGTTTAGGCAGCCAAGACAGATGTTTACTCATTATTGCAGTCAGCCTCAGAAGAGCTTAACAACTAGCATGCAAAACTTTATCACTAGCAGTTATCAACTACTTGAATGGTAATGTTGTATTTAGCGGGATAAAATAAGCATACTTATTTACTGCAGTCACTAGTATGTAGCTTATGTTAGCTTAAACAGTCAGTAAACTCACTAACGACATAATGACAATCTACTTAAGTCTGTATAGTCTAATTAATCTATATAAATGCTGCTCTAGTACTGCAAGCGTGACATTTTAACTCACCTATAGTTAATCTATGTACACCCGCTGGATATTAACAGAATCTTTTCACTCTATGTTCTCCATGAGGGTTCCAACTCTTCCACCTCACATGAGATACAAATGTGCTAGCCAACTGATGTATTTAGCGTTTTTACTGCTCTTCGGGTATTTGGCCATGTTGCTGCTGACCTGGTCAACAGGTGAGACAGGACGGCTTGCAGGATACATTTACACTTGAATTGACGCATTAAAGTTACACTACTTAAGCTTGTTAGCTAAAAACACATTTCTGATTCATCTCACAGCAAATTAAGAATATTCACACTTGTGCATTGGTCTGTGGGTCTCTGTGCAATCTTTAAATCTACGAACAATTAAATGCACACCACTTAGAACAAGCATAGTCGTTTAAAGACTCAGGCATCATGACTATACACGTAGGTTATACCAATCCAACTTGCAAAGTGTCGTGAACAGCTTGTTTAATTTACTATGTATGTGTGGTGAAAACATGGCAGGCGAATTCTGTCTCATTGTTATCTATCATAAGTTAAAAACTTGTTGATTTCACGTGATGCCTCAAGCTAGCATACTAATTTTGTTTTATTTTTATTCTAATGTTTAACCTCTGCATGACAACGATATCCGGATGCCGTAAGCAAGCTCGAACACAAACAAATAGATATCGTTTAGACATGTCTGCATAGCATGTTACGTTTAAAAACCTAAAATTGTGCAAAATCTTCCAAGCCACTGTTTAATCTATGTTTAAATATATCTGTACGCTGTTGTGGCGTTTAAATGCGCTTTGTACCTCCATGCACAACAAAAATAAAGAATTAAAAAAAAATAAAAAAAAAAAATGTCTTTAGTTTGTGGATGAATGAATTCCTTATTTTTTTGTGGTTGTTCTGGATTATTTATGCATCCCCCACATTTTTTACATTTCCAAAAGCCTATTTTTGCTTTTAATTGTGTAGAATTTGTTACCTTTTTCTCATTTTTTGTAGTTGGTGTTAGTATTGTATTAAGGTTTGGGGCTTTAGAATAAACGATTTTTGTTTTTTTGGCTTAAAATTGTATCTAGTTAAGGATACCCTTTAAGAATGCTCCAATCTTTATGTAAAGTGTTGCGTACTTGATGTGTTTGATTATCAATTTCTTGAGTTTTCGGTTATGTTTCTAAGATTTGGTTCCGTGGTAGTTCCATGGTTTTAATAATGGCTTGATTTAGTAGAAATTCAGAGTATCCTTTTACTCGGAGTTGATGTTTCTTTTTTTTCGATTTGATTTTTGCATACTTCAGTTTCTGAACAATTGCCTTTTATCCTCCTAAATTGACTGAATGGTATATTGTTGAGCCACGTTTGTTTATGGAAGCTATTATTAGGGATGAAACTATTGCATGCAACAGACTTCCTAAATGTTTTAGTTTTTATTTTGTTATTTTTCAAGTAAATTTCCAGGTCTAAAAATTCTATTTTTTCTTGAGAGTGGTTAAAAGGGAATTAAAGATTATAAGGGTTAAAATTTAGGTATTGCTTAAAAGTTTCCAATGATGGAAGATCTCCTTTCCAAATAAATATGCAGTCATCTATGGAGCGCTGCCATAGGACTAGATTTGCGCTATATTGGGAGTTGGTCCAAATGAATTCGTCCTCCCATTTGCCCATAAAAAGGTTTGCGTAACTTGGCGCAAATCTAGTCCCCATGGTAGTACCCTCTATTTGTAAGTAGTGATGGTTATTGGCCCACAAATGATTATGGCTGAAGATGAATGCTACACATTTGACTATATATTCGATTTGGTCATTCTTAAGTTCAGAGTGTGTTGCCAATGCATACTGGACTGCCTCACATCCTTGGAGATGTTCTATAACTGTGTAGAGTAACGTCACGTCTGCTGTAAATAGGATGTATTGCTCTTTCCATTGTATTGTGGACAGAATTTGTATAATATGGGTACTGTCTCTTAAATGAGATTTTAATTTCCTTTTTATAATCTTTTATTTCATATTTTTAAACATGTAAAAAGAGTACATGACACATATAATGTACATCATAGACAACCACAATAGTACATAGATAACATTATAAGTCATCGTATCAAGTGTAAATTACATATCCAAAATACACAAAACAGACATTGAATTCTGCGGGGAGAGGAGGTAACAGGAGGCCAAGTTTATGTCCAGGGGTTGATTATTATATCAAGAGAGAGGCATATTATAGACATTCTCTGAATAAAAATTTTGAAGATAATTTATAGCACTCTCCATATCTTGTAAAGAGGCTAAGCCTCATAGGTCTTCATGCAGGCTATCAAGTTAAGATACAAATGTCTCTACTAAGACAAAAAGGGGTGCTACCCTTACATACGATACGCTCTTAATAGGACATATATAAAGTGTCTGACATCAATATTAGATAACTATACAAATAGAAGCATCTTATACAAACTCAGATATAAAGCATTATGCACACAGCATCGGCATCCCAGCATCTAACAACTCAAAATACATTACTGGATTTCGCTTACCCATTCTTGCCAAAACCTAAATCTTTTTGGATTATTCAAAAAAGGAACGCTCAAGTCCCTCTCCATCCTAATTTGTTTCAAGATTTGATCTTTAATTATTTCTCCTGATAATCTTTGATTTTATAACAAGACAGGAGGCTCCTATTATGCATTAACTTTCTTTACTTAACTCCAGCAGCAAAGACATTTTTTCAATAAAGTTTAGTGAATAAAAAAGATAAAAACAACAGAGTAACTGAAATGGAACGTTGGTAGCCAATCAGCATCCAGCATAGTCCATATAGTGAATGATCCCCAATATTCTCCCTCTTTCTTTGCTGCTCCAGTAGAGATAAGTATCATACAGGGAGTGCAGAATTATTAGGCAAATGAGTATTTTGACCACATCATTCTCTTTATGCATGTTGTCTTACTCCAAGCTGTATAGGCTCGAAAGCCTACTACCAAATAAGCATATTAGGTGATGTGCATCTCTGTAATGAGAAGGGGTGTGGTCTAATGACATCAACACCCTATATCAGGTGTGCATAATTATTAGGCAGCTTCCTTTCCTTTGGCAAAATGGGTCAAAAGAAGGACTTGACAGGCTCAGAAAAGTCAAAAATAGTGAGATATCTTGCAGAGGGATGCAGCACTCTTAAAATTGCAAAGCTTCTGAAGCGTGATCATCGAACAATCAAGCGTTTCATTCAAAAAAGTCAACAGGGTCGCAAGAAGCGTGTGGAGAAACCAAAAGCACAAGGTGTGCAATACTCAGAGACATGGCCAAGGTAAGAAAGGCTGAAAGACGACCACCACTGAACAAGACACACAAGCTGAAATGTCAAGACTGGGCCAAGAAATATCTCAAGACTGATTTTTCTAAGGTTTTATGGACTGATGAAATGAGAGTGAGTCTTGATGGGCCAGATGGATGGATTGGTAAAGGGCAGAGAGCTCCAGTCCGACTCAGACGCCAGCAAGGTGGAGGTGGAGTACTGGTTTGGGCTGGTATCATCAAATATGAGCTTGTGGGGCCTTTTCGGGTTGAGGATGGAGTCAAGCTCAACTCCCAGTCCTACTGCCAGTTTCTGGAAGACACCTTCTTCAAGCAGTGGTACAGGAAGACGTCTGCATCCTTCAAGAAAAACATGATTTTCATGCAGGACAATGCTCCATCACACGCGTCCAAGTACTCCACAGCGGGGCTGGCAAGAAAGGGTATAAAAGAAGAAAATCTAATGACATGGCCTCCTTGTTCACCTGATCTGAACCCCATTGAGAACATGTGGTCCATCATCACATGTGAGATTTACAAGGAGGGAAAACAGTACACCTCTCTGAACAGTGTCTGGGAGGCTGTGGTTGCTGCTGCACACAATGTTGATGTGAACAGATCAAAACACTGACAGAATCCATGGATGGCAGGCTTTTGAGTGTCCTTGCAAAGAAAGGTGGCTATATTGGTCACTGATTTGTTTTTGTTATGTTTTTGAATGTCAGAAATGTATATTTGTGAATGTTGAGATGTTATATTGGTTTCACTGGTAAAAATAAATAATTGAAATGGGTATATATTTGTTTTTTGTTAAGTTGCCTAATAATTATGCACAGTAATAGTCACCTGCACACACAGATATCCCCCTAAAATAGCTATAACTAAAAACAAACTAAAAACTACTTCCAAAAATATTCAGCTTTGATATTAATGAGTTTTTTGGGTTCATTGAGAACATGGTTGTTGTTCAATAATAAAATGAATCCTCAAAAATACAACTTGCCTAATAATTCCTCCCTGTATATATTTACTTATGCTACTGTTTTCTATACATACCTTCTAGTTTGGTTATATGTTGACATATGTGTTTATTTCTTTGGAATATATACTTTTCTGAAGTAATTCTATGTCTTCTTATTGTTTTAAAATATATATTTATATTTGGTGCACTGTCTTTCATGCATTCTGTCTGGAAATGAAGTCGCGGTTCGTCCGCGTTCGGTATTTTAGTCTTTGAACTGTTAGGTCAGTTATTTCTATGAATCGCATTCGTTAGTTTTTTCACACAAATTGCACCCATTTACTTTTCGTATTACTTTATTATTCTCACGTTCGCGGGTTTTTTGTATACGAACGGTCAATTCACTGTTCAGTCATTTCGGCAGTTTTATGCGAACCGCTGCACGCGCGTTTCTATCAGTTAATCCCTCATACATTGATGACGTTTTATGGGCGGGAATACCAGTTAGTTGGTCCTCAGCTAACTTTCCCGCCCACTTTACCTCAGGACAGCATTTTTCTTCACAACTTGTTACTCTTTACTGGTAATTATTATTATAACTTGAACTATTTGATTTTCCTGTCAGAATTTCCCCTCATAGTTGGCAACATTTTTATTATTCAACTATTCTCGAATAGTAGATACAATTGCTATTTGTTGCAATTTTGTGAATTATGAATTCTAAAGAGATTAGACCAATTGAGTCACCAAAACCTGGTGTTTCTCATGACTGTGAAATCCTCACTGAGGATTCTTTACAAAATATTGTGGATTTATCTGTTCAAAAGTCAGTTTCCTCTGCAATTTATACTGCAATGTCTTCTATGCAAGAAGCAATTGCAAAGTCTGTGGCTCAAGCCATAAGCAACTCAAAACCCAGTGAGAAGACTCTTTTAATTAGTACTCCTTCAGACCAGTTCTGGTCATCTGTGGAGTCTGAACGGAACCTAGCTCAAGGTTTTAGGAGGTCTGGGAAGGCCACCCAGAAACGCAAACATTGCTTTGAGGGTCCTGCAGAATCCCCTGGCGGCTCTAAGCCACTTAAGATAGGGAAGGACCAAGACAAGAACACAATGCGTGTCTCGCGCAAAACTGAAGAGTGTAATCAATCACTCAAAAGACCCTCTGCTTGTGAGGAAGACAAATGAGCTCGGAAGGCCATTCACAGGAGCAAACCTGACTCCTATAAAACCTCCTCAGATAGTGACTCATCTTCAATCTCAGGGGATGACAAATCTGACTCTGATTCTGACTCAAATTATTCATATATCTCAGAGACACCTGAGCTTATCTCTAAATCTGATGAAGAGAATATTATTTTGGATTTTAATGGTAAACCATTATTCAACCCAGACCATATTAAACATCCCAGCCAAACGGGTCCTTATGGCTCATGTAGCCAAATATCTTTAATACTGGTTGAACACCCTAGACCGGCCTTGTCAAAGAAAGTAGCACAGACCCCTGATCTAGATCCCACTATTGTGCAATTTTTAACAAAATCAGGGAAGAACCCAAATAAAGGTCTTGACAGATCACTAAAATCTTGTCAAGATAAATTAATGGACATTTCTGGTCATGTGGCTAAAATGTTTGAAACTTTAGAACATGCTGCAGCTTCTGGGAATCCTCCCAGCATTGATACTTTAAGAGGCTGGACCCAACGCATTATATGCTTTTTGGGGAATGCTAACGCAGCGCTGACCAGCGAACGCCGCAGGTCTATTTTAATGAAAATTGACCCTCAACTGTCAAATTTAGCCACTTCCGAACCTGGTCCAGCTGTGGAAGGTCTCCTATTCAGGGAATCCTTTATTAAAGACATTAATAAATATGTCAATCTATTTCTCTTGATAAGGCTCAGTCATCCCTGAGGAAAGTTTTCAACACTAAGGTTTTCGGAAGGGCTGGAAGAGGAAGGAACCATTCTTCCAGCCGTTCCTTTCAACATAGACAGGTTCCAACCCACCAGGCCCTCACATGACACCCAACAATCAACTCTATTCTTTCCACTACATGGCAGACCTTGGAGATCTAGAGGCCATCGAGGAATGTCTCACTTCAGATCTTCATCCGGTGAGTACGACAACCCCCCTTTCTTCCCTGGTAGTGTTAGGGGCAGACTCACTTGTTTTTTCCATGTCTGGAGTCAGATTGCAAACGATTCTTGGATACTAGACACGGTTCTAGGTTACAAAATAGATTTTATATCATGCCCCGTCCAAAGAAACATACCTTTCCCGATAAATTTTTCGACCCAAGACCAGGCCCTGGTGCATCAAGAAATATTAAGTTTATGCTCAAAAAATGCCATCATACAGGTGCCCATGAGCAGCTCAGGCTTCATAAGCAATTTATTCTTGGTTGAAAAGAAAGATTTTGGTCACAGACCAGTCATAAACTTGAAATACTTAAACAATTTTGTCAGATACCACCATTTCAAAATGGAGGGAATTTATTACCCCAAAGACCTATTGATATTCAATGACTGGTTGATCAAAATAGATTTGAAGGATGCATACCTCACGGTACCTATCCACCACTCATGTCAGAAATATTTACAGTTCCTATGGCAAGGGAAGAAATGACAATTCAAATCATTGCCATTTGGTTTATCCTCTGCACCTTGGTGTTTCACCAAATTACTCAAACCAGTAATATCCCTACTTCGAAGCAGGGGAGTAAGAATGATAATCTATCTAGATGACATATTGATTATGTCACAGAGTGTGCAAACTATTCAACTACATTCTCAATGGACATTGAATCTGTTAACAAGCCTTGGCTTTGTAATAAATTACGATAAATCGATTTTAACTCCCTCTCAGGAGATAGAATTTTTAGGATTTCTAGTATTAATATTTCAATGTTTGGAGCTCACTCATCAAGAGGAGCTATGACTACTAAAGTGTTTCAAGCAGGTGGCTCTTTATCAGATCTGTTAAAAACTGCAGATTGGTCTTCAGAATCTACATTTAAACAGTTTTATTTTAGACCTAGGCTGCATGTTTCAAAAATAATATTGTAATAACGTCTAATGTATTTTATATTATGACTATTTAGCTTTGAACATGCATAATACGAGCCTCCTGTCTTGTTATAAAATTCAAGATTTTCCTAGTCTTGACGTCAGAAAATATAGATTTTATTAAAGACAGGAGGCGAGTATTATCCCTCCCATTAACCCACCCTGTTATTTATATTTCAGCTTAATCCTGTTTGGAGTTTCGTCATTCTATCCTTGGAGTTACTCTACTAGACACTTCTTCTAGATTCGTAGGTCGAAAGAGGGAGAATATTGGGGATCATTCACTATATGGACTATGCTGGATGCTGATTGGCTACCAACGTTCCATTTCAGTTACTCTGTTGTTTTTATCTTTTTTATTCACTAAACTTTATTGAAAAAATGTCTTTGCTGCTGGAGTTAAGTAAAGAAAGTTAATGCATAATACTCGCCTCCTGTCTTTAATAAAATCTATATTTTCTGACGTCAAGACTAGGAAAATCTTGAATTATTTCTCCAATTCTGAGCAATTATTATTTTAAAAGCTACAAAACAATGAATCAGGAAACATTCTATTCTATAAGATAATCTTGGCCAGTGCATATGCAATAGCACAACTTTGGGTTTTCTGTCTAACTCCATCTTCGTCATATCTACAATGAATTTATACAGCCAATCTATTAACTGCTGTATCTCTGAACAACTCCACCATATGTGGAGATGGGTCCCCTCCTCTCTACCACATCTCCAACACAGCGGAGATGTATTAGGATACATCTGTGCTAGCCTTTTGGGAACCAAATGCCACCTATTCATGACTTTATAATGAGTTTCTACAAGATTCAGACACTGTACTTGTTTTCGTATCTTATTGAAAGATTCATATCATTCATTCCTATCCAATTGACAATTTAAGTCTCTTTCCCACTTAGTTATTTGAGGGGTAACTACCACATAGTTAATATTTCTCATAATTTCTATTGCCTTAGCCAAAATTTTAGATGAAGACACACTTGAAAAGAGAGATCTCAATAATCTTGGGGATTTTCCTACTGGTATAACTAAAAATTCTGTAGAAAATATTTAACCCTTAAATAAGAAAAAATCTTCGTACTTGGTATCTGGAATCTTTCTTTTAGGGACTCAAATGACATTAACTTATCATTATCTAGGACCTGAGATATTTTTTTAATCCCGCATTTCCTCCAACATTCCAATAATATATATTCTTAATATTAGCTTCCATTACTCCCAACAGAGAATAATCCAATATTGCATATCTCAGGTCCAATTTCCTTTTAATATCTTCCCACATTGGCTGGAGCTGTGACCATATTTTATTGTTCTTAATATCTATACCCATTTTTTCACTATGGTTTGTGTTCCAGATAAGTCCTTCTATGTTTTTTAACCCTAAATCTTCCATTTCCATTTTAAACCAAGATTAATTCATAGCAGTTTCTACCTGAGTTCTATATACATGAGTTAATTGGTTCGCCCAATAGAAAAAATGCATATTAGGGAAATTTAAACCTCCATCTGAGGGTTGTAACAACATAGTTGATCTATTAATTCTGTTCTTTTTATCTTGATTAATGACATTTTCCAAACTCTTCTGCAATAACATTAACCAGCTAGGTGAGATCCTGAGAGGTCCCATTTGCATTAAATAGTTGCATTTAGGAATAATATAACACTTGATAATGTTAATGTGCCCCCACCATGTAATCTGTGTCTCCAAGATTTAAGTAATAAATTAGTATTCTTAAGAAGCTGTACAAAATGTACTTCCATCATTCTATCAATATCTTTCGGGATTGTTACTGCCAAATATGCAAATTTCTCTGTGGTCCAGGCAAATTCATATTTACTTTTAATCTCATCCCTATATATTTTTTTTTTTTTTAGACCAATACTCATAACTATAGTCTTATCATTATTTAATTTATAATTTGCCAATTGGCTATATTTCTTAACTTCTATCATCAGAGAGTCTAATGATTTAAAAGGATCCACTATAGTGAGCAGAATATCGTCAGCATAAAGGCTGTTCTTAAATTCATCTTCCTTTATCTTATATCCCTTAATCTCTGAGTTTTTCCTGATCTTTTCTGCTAAAGGTTCAATAGACAGAATAAAAAGCAATGGCGATAATGGGCAGCCTTGTCTAACCCCGTTCCTTATAGATACCACATCAGAGCAAACATTTGGCCCAACTATTCTCGCAGAATAATTTTTATAGAGTGCCATAATGCCTTTTAGCATCCACCCATTAATATTATATGCTTCTAAAGTTAGTTCTAAAAATTTCCAATTCAGCCTATCAAATGCTTTTTCAGCATCTACCGCGATGGTTATAAGAGGTATCTTTTTCCTTTTTGCACCATCTAGAATATCAATAATTCGTCTGGTGTTAGATCCTACCCACTCTCCCGGCATAAATCCAATTTGATCTTTATGAATTAATTTCTTAATTACTAATTTAAGCCGGGTTGCTAAAATGGAAGCAAATATTTTTTTGCAATTAGAATTTTATTCTTTTTTTTTTTTTTTATTCAAAAAAAGGGGTACAGAAAAAAGGGAAATAAAAGGGGGTTGAATTAATATACATTCACTTTTTTTTTTAACATATTATGTAAATCATCTCTATATAGTGTTCAAATTAGAATGTCTTATGGATATTTATCTTAAGGTTTAAGGAAGCAAATATTTTAACATCAGTGTTTGTTAAAGAGATAGGCCGATAGCTTGACACTAAAGTGGGGTTCTTTCCTTGTTTCAAAATCGGCAGCACATTTGCTCCCATCATTTCTTCCGGAAAGTTCCCCCTCTGAACTGCATCATTAAAAGTAAGGACCAAGTGTTTGCTCAATAGAGATCTATATACAAGAAAAAATGAATTTGTGAACCCATCAGGTCCTGGAGTTTTACCTTTCTGAAGTTTTGTAATAGCTGTGTTTACTTCTGCTTCTTGGATCGGGCAATTTAGTCCCATTTCCTGGGTCTGATCTACATCTGCTGTAAATAGGATGTATTGCTCTTTCCATTTTATTGTGGACAGAATTTGTATAATATGGGTACTGTCTCTTAAAAGAGATTTTAATTTAACTTCTATTTTTTGTAAAAATTTATCTATATATTCTGACAGGTAAGATGTCAGGGAGTGGACCTTTCTACAGCAAAGAATTTTATAGAAAAAACATTTTTAAATAATGATGGAATTATTTTAATAGATGATTTTAGCCAGGCTAGCGTAACATTTTTAGATTTCGATATTTATATAAAGGATAACAGAATACAAACTTAAACTCATTTAAAAAAAGTAAAAGTCCATGTAAATAATTTTATTAAAACTGACAGTTGCCATTACAGCTGGATAGTATACCTGTGGCAAATCCAGTCACTTTAAACTGTATTTACTGCATTTTGTTACAAGTGTGTATGTATGCCTTTAAGAACCAAGTGTATGTAGTGTGGTTCTTGCGAACAATGGCGTTCGTATGCTGGCGGCATGAAAGCCGCCAGCCTTCCTGCAAATCGTTTCACGACCAGTGAATTTCAACACTGTTCGTGAAACAACCAAACTACTGAAGGGAGACCACACACAGGAGGTCGTGTGGCTCCCATTAAGGATTGCAACAGTGTTGCAATCGGTAATTAGAGGGATTCAGGGTGGCCGCCGTTCGGCTACCGACCACAAAGGCTACTCGACGGCCCGAATACCGCTGGACTTCCAAGTCATTCGGGAGTCCCGGTCCTTCGGTAGTTTGTTCCCATATGTTCAATCTATAGTTTGAAGTGAACTTAAATGTAATGTGTATTTCATGCGGCCTTCGGTTATTTAAGATGGGATATGAGCGGTACTTTGACGAAATGTGCGCTCAGACCCCAGCTATCTACCGAACGTCCATCCGTTTAAATGTGACGAATAATGTAAAAGTTATGGGTTTTAATGTAAATTGTCAGTTCTGCTGCACGGAGGGTTAATCCACTTAACTGTATATTCTAGTGGGAGTATCCCTCTCGTGCAGCAGTGCATGATGGGAGAAATGTTCAGGTTATTCAGTTCCCCATGTAGTCCCCTACTGTACAACACCTGAAATGTGAGTAGGGAAACCCCTCGCATGGGGAATCCCATAAATACTGTGACCTGTGATTAAAAGCTCAGTTGACTCCCAGCCTATGTGTCGTCTAGTTCTTGGGAGGGAAGGATTCTTATAATGCTACCTGGATTATTGCATAAACGAAACTGGAATGTGAACCAAGGACAGGTGTCCAGGGAACACTAGTGAGATACTGGTCTGAGTTGTTAGTCACTTAAAATAAAAAATCATTTAATCGGTATACAAAACCATGAACTTAAAGTAAATGTAAAAAGAAAAGAATATAAAAAGTGAAAAATAGTAAATAATAAGTGCACTCCAACAGGGAGGAGGGTAGAAAGGTAGCTCAGGGAGCGCAGGGATGAGCTTAGGCAGTGGGTAAAGGGAGGTAAAAGTAGTTTATAGCTATATACTAGTCCTATGCAAGAGAAAACTGCTCTCTACAGAAATGGACATGAGCTATAGTGGCTACTATGAGAGCCTCTCCAATACCCAGAGCAACAATGTACACAAACTGGTAAACTCCAGGATACTGTAACAGCCTGTGTGATATAGAGTACTTCACACCTGCTATAGAAATAGAATAAATCCTTGGAGTGTACAAACAGCCCGTTAGTAGAACCCCAGTATAAGGTTACATAAGAGGATAAAGTCCTAGACCCGTGTTACAAATTGCTTCACACTATCTCCTAAGGTACAATATATCCTCAAAGGCTAATGCCCTATCTGTGCCAAATCTGAGGTATAAACTCATACTGAACCCTGAATAACGCTCCAAACCGGCTACCAACCCTCCTTGCCCTGATTAAACACCCAAAACAATGGTGAAGAAAAAAGTGCTGTGCTTTAAAAGAACATTACTTCTGCCTAACGCGTTTCGGCGCTAAAGAGAGCGCCTTTCTCAAAGGCTATCAACGGAGAACTGGCTCCGGACTCGTGTTAAGTATGTAGTACTGAAAGAAATGAGCCAATCAGTGATGAGTGTGGGCGGCGTTCTATTCAGCCGCAATAGCCGTTTGTGAGTGGTTCACCAATCTGACAATCAGATGGTGAGGCCCCAATCGGAAACAGAGGGGCGGAGCTAGGTGCCGAATCTGGAACTCATGTATAATGAGTTACCATGGGTACCTGCTCGTGTACCGGTCTCGTTCTTTATAACGTAAATACATTCATACAGTATGGTATTGCCTTAGTGGCTCAAGAGAGACAGTAATACCCATTCTCCATGTTATGGCAATGGATAAATCGCCCATGGGATGGGTTTTTCCCCGGATTTATGGCAAGAACGTATTGAATGGATTACATATAAAGTGCATATGGAGACACAGTTTATCACATGGTGGCTATTAACAAAATACACATATAGCTGCCGTAGTTCTTTTTACAACAGTCCATGAAAATGACATATTAGTATAATGATACTTGTAGGGATAAGTGACAAGCAACTAATATATATCGTATGAAGGGTTTATGATGCAATAAAAGGGGTGAATGTGAAGCCTTCATTGAGGCCACAAGGGGATAGAGTGTTCAATGTCTGGATCCAATAGCATTCTTTCTGCCTCAAAATCAGATCCAGATCTCCCCCGCTTTTTCCCACAATGACCTTCTCAACCCCTGCAAATTTGAAGCATCTAAATGTTTCACTATGGTGTCCTCTAGCATGTCTAGCCACAGGGGTATCCCTATTTGATGGAACTGAGTGGATATGTTCCATCATACGCCTCTTGAAGGGGCGTATAGTTTTTCCCACATATTTTTTACCACATTTACATGTGAGTAGGTAGACTAGTCCTGTGGAGTTACAATTAAAAAACTGTTTGATAGGGATGGTTAGTGTGCCTGAGGAGTCTGTGATGGATTTGGAGTCTTTATCTATGTAGCGACAGGCCACACAGCGTCCACATTGGTAGGTGCCGTACACATTTAACCAGTTTTCCTTGCTAGTATTGCGTTTGGAAAAGTGGCTGGGTACTAGCATGTCCTTGAGATTTTTGCCTCTTCTGGCTGTTATTGAGACATGTGGGGGGATCACATCTTTGAGGTGTCTATCTTGAGTAAGTAGTGGCCAAAACCTAGCCAAAATCTTTTTCGCTGGGTCCCATCCTGCATCGAACTTAGCCACACATCTAATAGTTTTAGGGGGGCATGGTTTGGGACGGTTGTCCAAGAGATCCTCACGTTCACTTAAGAGTGCTCTTTGGTATGCCTGTTTCAGGCATCTATTAGGATACCCTTTGGCTTTAAACCTTGCCTTCAGTATGGCTGCTTTCTCTATAAAGTCTTCCACAGATGAGCAATTTCTTTTAAGGCGCAAGTACTGTCCCACTGAAATACCCCTCTTTAGTGGGTTAGGGTGGTGACTACGCCAGTTGAGCATATTGTTAGTGGAAGTGGGTTTGCGATATAGAGTGGTCTGAATCGTGAGTTGTTCAGTAATAGTGAATGTGCAGTCTAGGAAATTCAAAGATGAAAGTGCCAACGTGCTGTATCCCACCTATATGGGGTATTGAGGAGTAGAGTGCCACCACATCCACAGCTAGACCGATTGTATCAGGTACTAACAATCTAACATGCAAAGGTAGCACCTACGTAGATAAAATTCTACGACCCTATGTAGAAAAACTACCGTCCTACCTCAGAGATACAAAAGACACTCTAAGATGCATTACATCAATCAAAGTACCACAGGGGGCGATGCTTTGTAGCCTCGATGTGGAGGCACTCTACTCCTCAATACCCCATATAGGTGGGATACAGCACGTTGGCACTTTCCTTGAAACAAGGGGCTCTAGCCACTCACACCATACTACCTTTGTACTAGACCTTTTAAAGTTTATTTTGACTCATAATTTCTTTCTTTTCAACAACAAATTCTATCACCAGGTGCAGGGCACTGCGATGGGGACGTCTTGTGCCCCCTCCTATGCCAACCTGCACCTGGGATGGTGGGAAAAACATATTGTCTACTCAGAGCGCCTTAAACATTATATGGACTACGCCCATCTTTGGAAACGCTATATAGATGATATTCTGGTCATATGGACAGGAACCCAAGAACTATTCACAGAATTTGTGGAAGTTTTAAATACTAATGACCTGAACCTCCGTCTGACCATGGAAATTGGGCTATCATCTTTGAATTTCCTAGACTGCACATTCACTATTACTGAACAACTCACGATTCAGACCACTCTATATCGCAAACCCACTTCCACTAACAATATGCTCAACTGGCGTAGTCACCACCCTAACCCACTAAAGAGGGGTATTCCAGTGGGACAGTACTTGCGCCTTAAAAGAAATTGCTCATCTGTGGAAGACTTTATAGAGAAAGCAGCCATACTGAAGGCAAGGTTTAAAGCCAAAGGGTATCCTAATAGATGCCTGAAACAGGCATACCAAAGAGCACTCTTAAGTGAACGTGCGGATCTCTTGGACAACCGTCCCAAACCATGCCCCCCTAAAACTATTAGATGTGTGGCTAAGTTCGATGCAGGATGGGGCCCAGCGAAAAAGATTTTGGCTAGGTTTTGGCCACTACTTACTCAAGATAGACACCTCAAAGATGTGATCCCCCCACATGTCTCAATAACAGCCAGAAGAGGCAAAAATCTCAAGGACATGCTAGTACCCAGCCACTTTTCCAAACGTAATACTAGCAAGGAAAACTGGTTAAATGTGTACGGCACCTACCAATGTGGACGCTGTGTGGCCTGTCGCTACATAGATAAAGACTCCAAATCCATCACAGACTCCTCAGGCACACTAACCATCCCTATCAAACAGTTTTTTAATTGTAACTCCACAGGACTAGTCTACCTACTCACATGTAAATGTGGTAAAAAATATGTGGGAAAAACTATACGCCCCTTTAAGAGGCGTATGATGGAACATATCCACTCAGTTCCATCAAATAGGGATACCCCTGTGGCTAGACATGCTAGAGGACACCATAGTGAAACATTTAGATGCTTCAAATTTGCAGGGGTTGAGAAGGTCATTGTGGGAAAAAGAGGGGGAGATCTGGATCTGATTTTGAGGCAGAAAGAATGCTATTGGATCCAGACATTGAACACTCTATCCCCTTGTGGCCTCAATGAAGGCTTCACATTCACCCCTTTTATTGCATCATAAACCCTTCATACGATATATATTAGTTGCTTGTCACTTATCCCTACAAGTATCATTATACTAATATGTCATTTTCATGGACTGTTGTAAAAAGAACTACGGCAGCTATATGTGTTTTTTGTTAATAGCCACCATGTGATAAACTGTGTCTCCATATGCACTTAATATGTAATCCATTCAATACGTTCTTGCCATAAATCCGGGGAAAAACCCACCCCATGGGCGATTTATCCATTGCCATAACATGGAGAATGGGTATTACTGTCTCTCTTGAGCCACTAAGGCAATACCATACTGTATGAATGTATTTACGTTATAAAGAACGAGACCGGTACACGAGCAGGTACCCATGGTAACTCATTATACATGAGTTCCAGATTCGGCACCTAGCTCCGCCCCTCTGTTTCCGATTGGGGCCTCACCATCTGATTGTCAGATTGGTGAACCACTCACAAACGGCTATTGCGGCTGAATAGAACGCCGCCCACACTCATCACTGATTGGCTCATTTCTTTCAGTACTACATACTTAACACGAGTCCGGAGCCAGTTCTCCGTTGATAGCCTTTGAGAAAGGCGCTCTCTTTAGCGCCGAAACGCGTTAGGCAGAAGTAATGTTCTTTTAAAGCACAGCACTTTTTTCTTCACCATTGTTTTGGGTGTTTAATCAGGGCAAGTAGGGTTGGTAGCCGTTTTGGAGCGTTATTCAGGGTTCAGTATGAGTTTATACCTCAGATTTGGCACAGATAGGGCATTAGCCTTTGAGGATATATTGTACCTTAGGAGATAGTGTGAAGCAATTTGTAACACGGGTCTAGGACTTTATCCTCTTATGTAACCTTATACTGGGGTTCTACTAACGGGCTGTTTGTACACTCCAAGGATTTATTCTATTTCTATAGCAGGTGTGAAGTACTCTATATCACACAGGCTGTTACAGTATCCTGGAGTTTACCAGTTTGTGTACATTGTTGCTCTGGGTATTGGAGAGGCTCTCATTTTAGCCACTATAGCTCATGTCCATTTCTGTAGAGAGCAGTTTTCTCTTGCATAGGACTAGTATATAGCTATAAACTACTTTTACCTCCCTTTACCCACTGCCTAAGCTCATCCCTGCGCTCCCTGAGCTACCTTTCTACCCTCCTCCCTGTTGGAGTGTACTTTTTATTTACTATTTTTCACTTTTTATATTCTTTTCTTTTTACATTTACTTTAAGTTCATGGTTTTGTATACCGATTAAATGATTTTGTATTTTAAGTGACTAACAACTCAGACCAGTATCTCACTAGTGTTCCCTGGACACCTGTCCTTGGTTCACATTCCAGTTTTGTTTTTGTATTGCATTACAAGGGTTATCCCCTACAGAGATACGACCTGGACACACTGAATTTATCTCTGTTTTCAGGGATTTGTTCTTTATCTCATTTCTGGATTATTGCATGCTGCATCTGCCTACTTGGATTATTACCTGCTTTTCCTGTCTACCAGCGGAGACCCTATGGATTATACTACCTCTCCGCTACAATACCTAAAAGCCAATTTCTACGATTAAAGAGAAATTGCTCTGAAGGAAATATCTTTAAAATCCAAACTAATGAAATGAAAGGGAAATTTATTGAGAAGGGATATGATAGAGAAAAAAAGTAGAAATTATGGAACAGACAATAAATATGGACAGAGATAAGCTAATTAAGAACGAAAACCCTAAAGGTAAAACCAAGAATAATAAAGATTTTCTGTTACCTATAATTCTAGATTATAATAATAAGAATAAACAAATAAAAACGCTAATTAAGAAAAATTGGCACTTATTGAAGGAAGATGCAATATTAGGAAAAAATATCCCTAATCATCCGAAAATAATATCTGGGGGGAGCTCCAAATTTAAAAATGCAACTAATAATTTTTTTTTCCAAAACAGAAGAATTCAAATGAGCTTGATATTTTTCTGAAAAGTAAAAAAGGATTTTTTTTTAGGTTTAATTGTTGCGTGGCCTGTAAAAAAAAAAACTGATAGATATATACAAAATTTTGAATCAAACAATACAAATAGAAGCTATGAAATTAAAACACGATTACCTGTATGAGCAAAAATGTGATTTGTTTATTAGAATGTCCCAGCAGTTTACAATACGTAGGGAGGACTCTAAGACCTTTAACCCCTTAAGGACTGAGCCAAATGTACAAGTTGTGAACAAAACAAAACGTAAACAAAACCTGGCATTTGCGCTATATGTCTGTCCAACCGTAATTCACCTCTTTCATATTAAATTCACCCCCCCCCCCCTTATTATATATCATTTTATTCAGGGGAAACAGGGCTTTCATTTAATATCAAATATTTAGCTATGAAACATGATTTAATATGAAAAAAATTGGAGAAAATAAGTAATTGTGTTATTTTTTTAGTTCTACATGACATTTTAACTGTCAATGTCATAATACTGTTTGGTTTTACTGCAATAAAATACACATATTTGTATTCAGCAAAGTCTCACGTGTAAAACAGTACCCCCTATGTACAGGTTTTATGGTGTTTTGGGAAGTTACAGGGTCAAATATAGCCCGCTACATTCGAAATTGAAATTCGCCAGATTGGTTACGTTGTCTTTGAGACTGTATAGTAGCCCAGGAATTAAATTTAAACCCATAATGGCATACCATTTGCAATAGTAGACAACCCAAGGTATTGCAAATGGGGTATGTCCAGTCTTTTTTAGTAGCCATTTGGTCACAAACACTGGCCAAAGTTAGCGTTAGTATTTGTTTGTGTGTGAAAAATGCAAAAAACGCCAACTTTGGTCAGTGTTTGTGATTATGTGGCTACTAAAAAAGACTGGACATACCCTATTTGCAATACCTTGGGTTGTCTACTATTGCAAATGGTATGCCATCATAGGGGTAATTTTCATTCTTGGGCTAGCATAGGATCACAAAGGCAACGTAAGCAATCTGGCGAATTTTAATGTGAAATAAATTAAACACAAGCCTTATATTTGACGCTGTAACTTTTGAAAACACCATAAAACCTGTACATGAGGAGTACTGTTGTACTCGGGAGACTTCGCTGAACACAAATATTTGTGTTTCAAAACAGTAAAAAGTATTGCAGCAATAATATCGTCCGTGTAAGTGCTGTTTGTGTGTGAAAAATGAAAAAAAATGTCACTTTTACTGGTGATATCATCGTTGTAATACATTCCTGTGTAATGTAATTGCAGGTGCCTGCCTGCCAGCTTCTGTGTGAGGTTCACATTGGATACTGTGCCCACTTGCCCAGTGCCACCACTCATATCTGTTTTTACAATAGGTTAAGCTTTAGATTTAAAAGAAATAATGTTTTTTCACTGTAATAGAAGAGCAGTTGCCTGCCTGCCAGCTTCTGCGTCAGGCTGGATGCCTTGCCCATTTGCACAGTCAGTGCCACCACTCATATCTGTTTTTACAATAGCTTAAGCTTTAGATTTAAAATAAATAATTTTTTTTCACTGTAATAGAAGAGCAGTTAGTTGTCTGCAAGCGTCTGGGTGTCAGGCCTCCTTCAGCGTGTGCTCTGCAGACCTGTGCCAGCGTGCTTTGACAGTTGCCAATCATATCTGGTGTCTCTTTAGCGTGCTTTTACAAAGAAAAAAGGTTTCCAGTGTAAGCTAATAGCAGCCAGTCAGTGTCCTTCAAGCGGCTCTGTCAGGCCTACAGTGTGTGCTCTCCAGAACTGTTCAAGTGCACATTGCCAATCATATCTGGTGTCTCTATAGCGTGCTTTTAAAACCAAAATTTTGTTTCCACTGTAATAGAAGAGCAGTTGCCTGCCTGCCAGCTTCTGTGTGAGGTTCACAGTGGATACTGTGCCCTCTTGCCCAGTGCCACCACTCGTATCTGTTTTTACAATAGCTTAAGCTTTAGATTTAAAATAAATAATTTTTTTTCACTGTAATAGAAGAGCAGTTAGTTGTCTGCAAGCGTCTGGGTGTACGGCCTCCTTCAGCGTGTGCTCTGCAGACCTGTGCCAGTGTGCTTTGACAGTTGCCAATCATATCTGGTGTCTCTATAGCGTGCTTTTAAAACCAAAATTTTGTTTATCACTGTTATAGATTGAATAGCAGTTACTTGTCTTCAAGCGGGTGTGTCAGGCCTACAGTGTGTGCTCTTCAGAACTGTTACAGTTCACATTGCCAATCATATCTGGTCTCACAGTAGCTTGCACGCATAGTACCACTAATCCCCCAAAAAATGACAGGCAGAGGCAGGCCACCCCGCAGGGGCCGTCGAGGTCGTGGTGCTGTGATTCCCTTTTGCCCTAGAATAATGCCCAGTTTTCAGAAGCCACGTACCCTGAACTTGAAAAGTTCTGAGGACATAGTTGACTGGCTATTACAGGACACCCAATCTTGTACAGCCTCCGCTCGGAACCTTGACGCACCATCCTTCTCCAGCTTAGCTTCAGGCACCTCTCAAGATACCACTCACCCGCCTGCCGCCACCACCAAAACTAGCACCACAGCCGCTTTACTTGGTATGTCAGAGGAGTTATTCACACACCCGTTTGAAGAAATGAGTGATGCGCAACCATTATTGCTAGAGGATGTAGATAACAGGGATATGTCTCAGGCAGGCAGCATTAAACACATGGAGGTACGGTGTGATGATGATGATGTTGTACCCGCTGCTGCTTCCTTTTCTGAGTTGTCAGATACAAGCGAAGCGGTTGATGATGACGATGCGTCCATGGATGTCACGTGAGTGCCCGCTCGGCAAGAAGAAGAACAGGAGCGAAAGTTCAGATGGGGAGACAGAGAGGAGGAGGAGGAGACGAGTTGGAAGCAGGGGGGGTCGTCGCAAGGAGCTAGTGGCACAGTCAGACAGCATGCATTGGCACCCGGGGTCAGCCCGACAGCACGCCAATCAACGCATGCTGTGTCCACCACCAGAATGCCGTCATTGCAGAGCTCAGCAGTGTGGCATTTTTTTTGTGTGTCTGCCTCTGACAACAGCGATGCCATTTGCAACCTGTGCCAAAGGAAACTGAGTCGTGGGAGGTCCAACACCCACCTAGGTACAACTGCTTTGGGATCAACACATGAGAACAAGCAGCACGCCTACTCTAAGCCGCCATCCTCCTCCTGGTCCAGCATCTTCAGCCACGTCAACCACTGCTGTCCTCCTTGCCCCCTCTCAACCATCCGCCACTCCGTCTCCCGCCTTGAGCAGTTCCCGCTCATCTGCCCACAGTCATGTGTCTGTCAAGGACATGTTTGAGCGTAAGAAGCCAATGTCACCAAGTCACCCCCTTGCCCAGCGTCTGACAGCTGGCTTGTCCGAACTATTAGCCCGCCAGCTTTTACCATACAATCTGGTTGAGTCTGAGGCGTTCAAAAAATTTGTAGCTATTCGATACCTGTACTCGATTGTGCAAAAGGAAGTCATGGCATGTCTGGCACACAGTGTTGGGGCAAGGGTCCATCTGACCACTGATACCTGGTCTGCAAAGCATGGTCAGGGCAGGTATATCACCTACACTGCGCATTGGGTAAACCTGCTGACGGCTGACAAGCAAGGAATGCGTGGCATTGCAGAGGAGTTGGTGACACCGCCACGACTTGCAGGCAGTCCTGCTGCCACCTCCTCTACTCCTCCTACTCCATCCTCTTTCATAACCTCCTCGGCTGAGTCCTCTTGTGCTGCTGCGTCTTGCTCCACATCAACGGCACCCCCCCAGCTCCCCAGGTACTATTCCACATCCCGGATACGGCAGTGTCACGCCGTCTTGGGTTTGACTTGCTTGAAAGCAGAGAGTCACACCGGACAAGCACTCCTGTCCGCCCTGAACGCACAGGTGGAAAAGTGGCTGACTCCGCAGCAACTGGATATCGGCAAAGTGGTGTGTGACAACGGAAAAAATTTGATAGTGGCATTGAAGTTGGGCAAGTTGACACATGTGCCGTGCATGGCACATGTGTGTAATCTGATCGTACAACGCTTTGTGCATAAGTACACAGGCTTACAGGACGTCCTGAAGCAGGCCAGGAAGGTGTGTGGCCATTTCAGGCGTTCCTACACGGCCATGGCTCACTTTGCCGATATCCAGCGGCGAAACAACATGCCAGTGAGGCGCTTGATTTGCGACAGCCCTACACGTTGGAATTCAACACTCCTAATGTTCGACCGCCTGCTCCAACAAGAAAAAGCTGTTAATGAATATTTGTATGACCGGGGTGCTAGGACAGCCTCTGGGGAGCTGGGAATTTTTTTGCCACGTTACTGGACGCTCATGCGCAATGCCTGTAGGCTCATGCATCCTTTTGAGGAGGTGACAAACCTAGTCAGTCGCAACGAAGGCACCATCAGCGACATCATACCATTTGTTTTCTTCCTGGAGCGTGCCCTGCGAAGAGTGCTGGATCAGGCTGTAGATGAGCGTGAAGATGAAGAGGAAGAGTGGTCACCATCACCACCAGAAACAGCCTTATCAGCATCGCTTGCTGGACCTGCGGCAACGCTGGAAGAGGATTGTGAGGAAGAGGAGTCAGAGGAGGAATGTAGCTTTGAGGAGGAGGAGCAAGACCAAACACAACAGGCATCCCATGGTGCTCGTTGTCACCTATCTGGTACCCGTGGTGTTGTACGTGGCTGGGGGGAAGAACATACCTTCAATGACATCAGTGAGGAGGAGGAACGGGAAATGAGTAGCTCGGCATCCAACCTTGTGCAAATGGGGTCTTTCATGCTGTCCTGCCTGTTGAGGGACCCTCGTATAAAAAGGCTGAAGGAGAACGACCTGTACTGGGTGTCCACGCTACTAGACCCCCGGTATAAGCAGAAAGTGGCGGAAATGTTACCGAATTACAACAAGTCGGAAAGGATGCAGCATTTGCAAAATAAATTAAAAAGTATGCTTTACACAGCTGTAACAGATCCTTACAAGTCTCTGGTGGCTGTGAAGCAAACAAGGGAATTACAACTTAATCATCTATTCGTTTCATTTTCCTCTGTTCGTATGGTTTAAGTGAATCCACTGTGTAAAGTATAGGGAGATTCGGTAGAAAAAAACGTTCGTATGATTCCGTACGAATTCCGTGTGTAAAATATAGGTGGCCGCCATTTCGGGACTTTACATGTGTTCGCGGCCATCTTGTGCACGAACAGCGGTGTTTGCCTGTAACCGCATGGAACTAAAAACGGATACGCAAACAGGCGAACACCGCTGAGTCCTCCAGACCTCCATAAGTTCGTACGGAAACTACCGAACGTCCCACCGTTCGGTAGTTATACTCAATCGTCTATGGGGATTTCAGCGAACCCCGCGATTCGAATGGATGGCAAGATTTTCGTACCTTTTTACCGTGCGAACAGAGACCGACCGCAAGGCCAAAACTCATGGAACTATTTTCGGCTAGTTGGTCTGTGCGGTCGGTCAAAACTTTGGAACTCTGTATCTCCCGAACCATTCATCCGAACGGGCTGATTTTTGGACAGATTGTTCCCCTAACCAAGACCTTTCAAGCGGTGCTGGACTTAAAGGTGTACCCCCTGTTTTTGGGGTACATCCAGAACTGGGGTAAAATATTGTACGTTATAATTGTGTTATGTGGTTATCTGAGGGGAGGAGACGTGGGGGTGTTACCCTGTGTATAATTGGTTGTTTTTATCCTCCCCCTGGGAGTGTCCTGTGTGTGCCTTTTCCTAATAAAAAGCAGGCTGGGTGTTCCAGTCCTCAGTTCATCTTGACCCTTCAAAACGTAGCCTCGTCTCGTTCTTGGAAGGGGATTATTTGGGGATGTTATTCTGCTCCTGTTACAGCTGAACCTGATTCTCGCTCTGGATATCGTGGATGGGATTACATCAGCTTACTTCTCCACAGCAGCTTGCAGGGAAAAAGGACGTCTTCAACGGCAGATACCCTCTCTCTACCTGGGTAGCCGTTACATTGGTGGCAGCGGCGGGATGGTCCTTTTATCCAAAGAACAAGCACTGAATGGAGTCACAGTATGCCAAGCTGAAAAGACCCACACTAAAGGATTTATTGGAGAATCGTGGTAGGAGTGCCAGCAACAGACCACGGAGGGAGCTGATAGCTGACCTGCTGGAGCTGGACGAGATGGATAGGTCCATGGAGGTAACTGAACCCATGGCACCCATCAGTGAGGACGATGTGATTACTGCAATTGTACAGCGGAGATTAGCTTTGTATCCAGTCACGTCTACAGAACTAATAACCCAACTGTTCCGGGAAGCAAGGAAAGAGATCCAAACCAAGAGGGAACAAGAAATGGAACTGGTAATAGCAAGACAGCTCACTACACAGACAGTTCCTACCCCGCTACCCACTACTACGGTAAAGAAAATTCCCTTCACTGCATTTAAAACCTTTGTGGAAAATGAAGAGGAAATTGATGGGTATTTGGCTGACTTTGAAAGGCAGTGCTCTCTACATCAAATACCACCAGAGCAATGGGTCACTATCCTGGCGGGAAAACTGTCAGGAAAAGCTAATGAGGCTTTTCGAGCACTCACTACAGAGGAGATCACGCAGTACCAAAAATTAAAAGAGGCACTGCTCACCAGGTATGCGGTAACCCCAGAAGCATACCGTCGCCGCTTCCGGGAGTCCAAAAAGAAAGCTGTGGACTCCCACATGGAATGGGCCAACCGACTACAAAGAGTGGCATCACATTGGGTCCAAGGGTGTAAGGCCAACACCGGAGAGGAGGTATTGCAGTTGTTCTTAATGGAACATTTCTTCCAAGATTTGGCTGCGGACATACAAGACTGGGTACGAGACCGGCGCCCCGCTAATTTAAATGAGGCGGCTCGGCTGGCCGATGAATACGCCGAGACGAGGAGAGTAAGCCAGGGTACTACACGACAAGCTCATAAGATAGAGCCACGTACCCCAGCCGCTGTCTCACGCCCAGAGTTTCGAGCTCCAGTCCCACCAGGACCACCACGTCCTCAGGGACCTACCAACTACCCCCGGGATTTGTCAAAGGTGACGTGCCATCACTGCGGCAACCTCGGACATATTGCCCGATATTGTCCCCTAAGATCTAATAACAACAACTGGAGACGCACAACTCCCAACACAGAGGCCCCTGCATCACGACCCGCTGCGGCTCACTGTCTGGAAGCCGAAATGGGCCCTGAGGAATGTCTGGGGATTTTGTATGAAGCAGATCCCATACAAGCTGCTTCTCCAGATAACCGACAACATCACCGACAGGAGGTTCGGGTGAATGGACAAATAGCACAAGGCCTAAGAGACACCGGGGCTACCATCACTTTGATCCAAAAACACCTAGTAAAGGATCAGGGGGCGCTGTTTTTCGCTTGCCCACTGCCCGAGTACACTTAGACTGGGGAGTCGGATCAGGAAAAACCACAGTTGGCATTATGGACAACTTGCCTGCCGAGGTCGTATTGGGAAATGACATTGGCCCTTTGACTTCAGCATATTTGCCCACACCTGCTGCCGCTTGTCCCGTAACCACCCGCTCACAGACCCGTGTCGCAGATGATCCTAATACAGGCCGGGAGACCCAGGTAAGCCAAGCACCCACATGTAACCCCACTACGATAAGCAGGCCCATAGCTTGGGACACCCCAGAGGAGTTTGGGAGGGAAAGTAGAGAGGACCCCACCCTCCAAAAGTATCGGGAATTAGCTGACAGTAGGGGGGACGGACAAGAACGTTTTCTATGGGATGGGGACAGGTTATACAGACTGACAGAAGGTAGAAAGAGAGGCTGTCCCCCTTCGCAGAAGCGCCAACTAGTGGTACCCAGAAAATACCGGTTGGAACTTCTTCGAATCGGCCACGACATTCCGTTGGCAGGGCATGTAGGGGGTAACCGTACCACCTTCAGGATCACCCAGACCTTCTTTTGGCCGGGGATCTCAAAGGATGTGCGACGTTACTGCAGTACTTGTGACGTATGCCAACGGGTAGGGAAGAGAGGGGATCACCCTAAAGCTCGACTGTTACCTATGCCTGTGATCGAGGAACCATTTAGCCGGGTGGCAGTCGACCTAGTAGGACCCCTACCTAACCCCAGTCCCTCTGGTAAGAAATACATCCTTACCGTAGTGGACTATGCTACTCGCTACCCGGAAGCCGTCGCTCTGACGAATATCCAGGCTGACACTGTCGCCAGTGCTTTAGTCGGGATATTCACCCGAGTGGGATTTCCTCAGGAAATCTTGTCCGATAGAGGGACCCAGTTTACCGCAGACCTAACCCAGCAGCTATGGAAGGTTTGTGGTATAAGCCCCTACTTAGTTCCCCGTACCACCCTCAGACTAACGGTCTCTGTGAACGCTTTAACGGTACCCTAAAGCAATTGCTACGGACCTTTACAGCGGAATACAGAGACTGGGAACGATTCTTGCCGCACCTCCTGTTCGCTTATCGGGAGGTGCCGCAGGAATCCACAGGGTTCTCTCCCTTTGAACTGCTCTATGGCCGGAGAGTACGAGGCCCTCTCGACCTCATCCGAGAGCACTGGGAGGGAGAGACAGAACATGAAGGTGTCCCCATCGTACCATATGTGCTGGAAATGCGGGACCGTATGGAACAGTTAGCCCGGATGGCACGGGACCATCTCCATGCGGCCCAGGGGCGTCAGAAACGTTGGTACGATCACGGCGCCCGCCAGAGAACGTTCCAAGTAGGCCAGAAGGTACTGGTGCTTAGACCTGTTAAAGGGAATAAGCTCCAGACCTCCTGGCAGGGCCCTTACAAAGTGGTAGCACAGGTCTGTGACACCACCTATGTAATTGCCAGCAGCAAAGATGAAAAGATCCAGAAGTCCTTTCACGTAAACTTATTAAAAGAATATCAGGAAAGACCCGAGGATATAGCCGCCATATGTATACCAGCCACTGAAGACCCTGACAGCTTACCCATACCCGACCTATTAGCTAACTCGGAACCTAAGACCCTGCTCAATACCGTACAACTAGGGGAGCGGTTAACCCCCGCCGAAAAGGGGCAGATCCGACAACTGCTGACTGAGAAAGGGTTGACGTTTTCCCAAGAGCCCGGGTACACCCCCTTAGCAACTCACTATGTAGAGACCCCAGGACAAACCCCTCTCCGACAAACTCCCTATAGGATCCCTGAGGCAGTAAAAGAGGAGATGAGGAAGGAAATCCAAGAGATGTTAAGACTGGGGGTGATAGAGCCATCTGACAGTCCGTGGGCCTCACCTGTGGTCCTAGTTCCCAAAAAGGATGGAACTACCCGGTTCTGTGTCGATTATCGGGGGGGAAGAACATACCTTCAATGACATCAGTGAGGAGGAGGAACGGGAAATGAGTAGCTCGGCATCCAACCTTGTGCAAATGGGGTCTTTCATGCTGTCCTGCCTGTTGAGGGACCCTCGTATAAAAAGGCTGAAGGAGAACGACCTGTACTGGGTGTCCACGCTACTAGACCCCCGGTATAAGCAGAAAGTGGCGGAAATGTTACCGAATTACAACAAGTCGGAAAGGATGCAGCATTTGCAAAATAAATTAAAAAGTATGCTTTACACAGCTGTAACAGATCCTTACAAGTCTCTGGTGGCTGTGAAGCAAACAAGGGAATTACAACTTAATCATCTATTCGTTTCATTTTCCTCTGTTCGTATGGTTTAAGTGAATCCACTGTGTAAAGTATAGGGAGATTCGGTAGAAAAAAACGTTCGTATGATTCCGTACGAATTCCGTGTGTAAAATATAGGTGGCCGCCATTTCGGGACTTTACACGTGTTCGCGGCCATCTTGTGCACGAACAGCGGTGTTTGCCTGTAACCGCATGGAACTAAAAACGGATACGCAAACAGGCGAACACCGCTGAGTCCTCCAGACCTCCATAAGTTCGTACGGAAACTACCGAACGTCCCACTGTTCGGTAGTTATACTCAATCGTCTATGGGGATTTCAGCGAACCCCGCGATTCGAATGGATGGCAAGATTTTCGTACCTTTTTACCGTGCGAACAGAGACCGACCGCAAGGCCAAAACTCATGGAACTATTTTCGGCTAGTTGGTCTGTGCGGTCGGTCAAAACTTTGGAACTCTGTATCTCCCGAACCATTCATCCGAACGGGCTGATTTTTGGACAGATTGTTCCCCTAACCAAGACCTTTCAAGTGGTGCTGGACTTAAAGGTGTACCCCCTGTTTTTGGGGTACATCCAGAACTGGGGTAAAATATTGTACGTTATAATTGTGTTATGTGGTTATCTGAGGGGAGGAGACGTGGGGGTGTTACCCTGTGTATAATTGGTTGTTTTTATCCTCCCCCTGGGAGTGTCCTGTGTGTGCCTTTTCCTAATAAAAAGCAGGCTGGGTGTTCCAGTCCTCAGTTCATCTTGACCCTTCAAAACGTAGCCTCGTCTCGTTCTTGGAAGGGGATTATTTGGGGATGTTATTCTGCTCCTGTTACAGCTGAACCTGATTCTCGCTCTGGATATCGTGGATGGGATTACATCAGCTTACTTCTCCACAGCAGCTTGCAGGGAAAAAGGACGTCTTCAACGGCAGATACCCTCTCTCTACCTGGGTAGCCGTTACATTGGTGGCAGCGGCGGGATGGTCCTTTTATCCAAAGAACAAGCACTGAATGGAGTCACAGTATGCCAAGCTGAAAAGACCCACACTAAAGGATTTATTGGAGAATCGTGGTAGGAGTGCCAGCAACAGACCACGGAGGGAGCTGATAGCTGACCTGCTGGAGCTGGACGAGATGGATAGGTCCATGGAGGTAACTGAACCCATGGCACCCATCAGTGAGGACGATGTGATTACTGCAATTGTACAGCGGAGATTAGCTTTGTATCCAGTCACGTCTACAGAACTAATAACCCAACTGTTCCGGGAAGCAAGGAAAGAGATCCAAACCAAGAGGGAACAAGAAATGGAACTGGTAATAGCAAGACAGCTCACTACACAGACAGTTCCTACCCCGCTACCCACTACTACGGTAAAGAAAATTCCCTTCACTGCATTTAAAACCTTTGTGGAAAATGAAGAGGAAATTGATGGGTATTTGGCTGACTTTGAAAGGCAGTGCTCTCTACATCAAATACCACCAGAGCAATGGGTCACTATCCTGGCGGGAAAACTGTCAGGAAAAGCTAATGAGGCTTTTCGAGCACTCACTACAGAGGAGATCACGCAGTACCAAAAATTAAAAGAGGCACTGCTCACCAGGTATGCGGTAACCCCAGAAGCATACCGTCGCCGCTTCCGGGAGTCCAAAAAGAAAGCTGTGGACTCCCACATGGAATGGGCCAACCGACTACAAAGAGTGGCATCACATTGGGTCCAAGGGTGTAAGGCCAACACCGGAGAGGAGGTATTGCAGTTGTTCTTAATGGAACATTTCTTCCAAGATTTGGCTGCGGACATACAAGACTGGGTACGAGACCGGCGCCCCGCTAATTTAAATGAGGCGGCTCGGCTGGCCGATGAATACGCCGAGACGAGGAGAGTAAGCCAGGGTACTACACGACAAGCTCATAAGATAGAGCCACGTACCCCAGCCGCTGTCTCACGCCCAGAGTTTCGAGCTCCAGTCCCACCAGGACCACCACGTCCTCAGGGACCTACCAACTACCCCCGGGATTTGTCAAAGGTGACGTGCCATCACTGCGGCAACCTCGGACATATTGCCCGATATTGTCCCCTAAGATCTAATAACAACAACTGGAGACGCACAACTCCCAACACAGAGGCCCCTGCATCACGACCCGCTGCGGCTCACTGTCTGGAAGCCGAAATGGGCCCTGAGGAATGTCTGGGGATTTTGTATGAAGCAGATCCCATACAAGCTGCTTCTCCAGATAACCGACAACATCACCGACAGGAGGTTCGGGTGAATGGACAAATAGCACAAGGCCTAAGAGACACCGGGGCTACCATCACTTTGATCCAAAAACACCTAGTAAAGGATCAGGGGGCGCTGTTTTTCGCTTGCCCACTGCCCGAGTACACTTAGACTGGGGAGTCGGATCAGGAAAAACCACAGTTGGCATTATGGACAACTTGCCTGCCGAGGTCGTATTGGGAAATGACATTGGCCCTTTGACTTCAGCATATTTGCCCACACCTGCTGCCGCTTGTCCCGTAACCACCCGCTCACAGACCCGTGTCGCAGATGATCCTAATACAGGCCGGGAGACCCAGGTAAGCCAAGCACCCACATGTAACCCCACTACGATAAGCAGGCCCATAGCTTGGGACACCCCAGAGGAGTTTGGGAGGGAAAGTAGAGAGGACCCCACCCTCCAAAAGTATCGGGAATTAGCTGACAGTAGGGGGGACGGACAAGAACGTTTTCTATGGGATGGGGACAGGTTATACAGACTGACAGAAGGTAGAAAGAGAGGCTGTCCCCCTTCGCAGAAGCGCCAACTAGTGGTACCCAGAAAATACCGGTTGGAACTTCTTCGAATCGGCCACGACATTCCGTTGGCAGGGCATGTAGGGGGTAACCGTACCACCTTCAGGATCACCCAGACCTTCTTTTGGCCGGGGATCTCAAAGGATGTGCGACGTTACTGCAGTACTTGTGACGTATGCCAACGGGTAGGGAAGAGAGGGGATCACCCTAAAGCTCGACTGTTACCTATGCCTGTGATCGAGGAACCATTTAGCCGGGTGGCAGTCGACCTAGTAGGACCCCTACCTAACCCCAGTCCCTCTGGTAAGAAATACATCCTTACCGTAGTGGACTATGCTACTCGCTACCCGGAAGCCGTCGCTCTGACGAATATCCAGGCTGACACTGTCGCCAGTGCTTTAGTCGGGATATTCACCCGAGTGGGATTTCCTCAGGAAATCTTGTCCGATAGAGGGACCCAGTTTACCGCAGACCTAACCCAGCAGCTATGGAAGGTTTGTGGTATTAAGCCCCTACTTAGTTCCCCGTACCACCCTCAGACTAACGGTCTCTGTGAACGCTTTAACGGTACCCTAAAGCAATTGCTACGGACCTTTACAGCGGAATACAGAGACTGGGAACGATTCTTGCCGCACCTCCTGTTCGCTTATCGGGAGGTGCCGCAGGAATCCACAGGGTTCTCTCCCTTTGAACTGCTCTATGGCCGGAGAGTACGAGGCCCTCTCGACCTCATCCGAGAGCACTGGGAGGGAGAGACAGAACATGAAGGTGTCCCCATCGTACCATATGTGCTGGAAATGCGGGACCGTATGGAACAGTTAGCCCGGATGGCACGGGACCATCTCCATGCGGCCCAGGGGCGTCAGAAACGTTGGTACGATCACGGCGCCCGCCAGAGAACATTCCAAGTAGGCCAGAAGGTACTGGTGCTTGCCTCTCTCCCTTTGAACTGCTCTATGGCCGGAGAGTACGAGGCCCTCTCGACCTCATCCGAGAGCACTGGGAGGGAGAGACAGAACATGAAGGTGTCCCCATCGTACCATATGTGCTGGAAATGCGGGACCGTATGGAACAGTTAGCCCGGATGGCACGGGACCATCTCCATGCGGCCCAGGGGCGTCAGAAACGTTGGTACGATCACGGCGCCCGCCAGAGAACATTCCAAGTAGGCCAGAAGGTACTGGTGCTTAGACCTGTTAAAGGGAATAAGCTCCAGACCTCCTGGCAGGGCCCTTACAAAGTGGTAGCACAGGTCTGTGACACCACCTATGTAATTGCCAGCAGCAAAGATGAAAAGATCCAGAAGTCCTTTCACGTAAACTTATTAAAAGAATATCAGGAAAGACCCGAGGATATAGCCGCCATATGTATACCAGCCACTGAAGACCCTGACAGCTTACCCATACCCGACCTATTAGCTAACTCGGAACCTAAGACCCTGCTCAATACCGTACAACTAGGGGAGCGGTTAACCCCCGCCGAAAAGGGGCAGATCCGACAACTGCTGACTGAGAAAGGGTTGACGTTTTCCCAAGAGCCCGGGTACACCCCCTTAGCAACTCACTATGTAGAGACCCCAGGACAAACCCCTCTCCGACAAACTCCCTATAGGATCCCTGAGGCAGTAAAAGAGGAGATGAGGAAGGAAATCCAAGAGATGTTAAGACTGGGGGTGATAGAGCCATCTGACAGTCCGTGGGCCTCACCTGTGGTCCTAGTTCCCAAAAAGGATGGAACTACCCGGTTCTGTGTCGATTATCGACGTCTCAATGACAGAACCGTGACAGACGCATATCCCATGCCCCGAGTAGACGAGCTATTAGATCGTATTGCCAGGGGATGTTATCTGACCACCATCGATTTGTGCAAAGGGTATTGGCAGATTCCCCTGGCCAAGGAGGCTATCCCTAAGTCGGCCTTTGTCACCCCATTTGGCTTGTACCAGTTCAAGGTCATGCCATTTGGGATGAAAAATGCCCCGGCTACATTTCAGCGCTTAGTGGACCGCCTCCTTGATGGCTTCCAGGATTTCGCTTGCGCGTACCTGGATGACATTGCGATTTATAGCGAAACCTGGGGAGAGCACTTAAGGCATGTAGAGGCCGTACTGGATCAGATTTGGGCCGCAGGCTTGACTCTGAAACCAGAAAAGTGTAACTTCGGCATGGCCGAAGTCCAGTACCTGGGACACCGGGTGGGATGTGGGAAGCAGCGCCCAGAACCCGCTAAAGTTGAAGCTGTAGCTAATTGGCCCACACCCCACACCAAAACTCAGGTCTTAGCATTTTTGGGGACGGCAGGATATTATAGGAGGTTTGTCCCTGACTATAGCACCATCGCAAAACCCTTGACAGACCTAACCAAAAAGAACTTGCCTAGGATAGTCCTGTGGTCTCCCGCCTGTGAAACCGCCTTTCAGGCCCTAAAGAATGCTCTAATTCATGCACCTGTCCTGTCTGCCCCCGTCCCTAACAAAAGATTTGTCGTTCATACAGATGCATCCATGTATGGACTGGGGGCAGTTCTAAGCCAGGTCGGAGAAGATGGGGGCGAGCACCCTGTCGCGTATCTCAGTAGAAAACTGTTACCGAGAGAAGTGAGTTACGCGGCAGTGGAAAAGGAATGCTTGGCCCTGGTCTGGGCACTAAAGAAACTCACCCCATATTTGTACGGACAAGAATTTACCCTAATCACCGACCATAACCCCCTGGTATGGCTGAATAGAGTAGCTGGAGATAATGGACGTTTATTGAGATGGAGCCTAGCACTGCAACCCTACAACTTCTCCATTCAATACCGCCCTGGCAAGTTTAATGGGAATGCCGATGGTCTGTCCAGGCAAACAGAACTATTGCCCTAACAAGGGACCGGACAGCCCCAAGTTGACCCGAAAAGGATCAATCCGGGTCTGCCGGAGTGTTCCACAAAAGGGGAGCAGTGTAACAGATCCTTACAAGTCTCTGGTGGCTGTGAAGCAAACAAGGGAATTACAACTTAATCATCTATTCGTTTCATTTTCCTCTGTTCGTATGGTTTAAGTGAATCCACTGTGTAAAGTATAGGGAGATTCGGTAGAAAAAAACGTTCGTATGATTCCATACGAATTCCGTGTGTAAAATATAGGTGGCCGCCATTTCGGGACTTTACACGTGTTCGCGGCCATCTTGTGCACGAACAGCGGTGTTTGCCTGTAACCGCATGGAACTAAAAACGGATACGCAAACAGGCGAACACCGCTGAGTCCTCCAGACCTCCATAAGTTCGTACGGAAACTACCGAACGTCCCACCGTTCGGTAGTTATACTCAATCGTCTATGGGGATTTCAGCGAACCCCGCGATTCGAATGGATGGCAAGATTTTCGTACCTTTTTACCGTGCGAACAGAGACCGACCGCAAGGCCAAAACTCATGGAACTATTTTCGGCTAGTTGGTCTGTGCGGTCGGTCAAAACTTTGGAACTCTGTATCTCCCGAACCATTCATCCGAACGGGCTGATTTTTGGACAGATTGTTCCCCTAACCAAGACCTTTCAAGCGGTGCTGGACTTAAAGGTGTACCCCCTGTTTTTGGGGTACATCCAGAACTGGGGTAAAATATTGTACGTTATAATTGTGTTATGTGGTTATCTGAGGGGAGGTGGGGGTGTTACCCTGTGTATAATTGGTTGTTTTTATCCTCCCCCTGGGAGTGTCCTGTGTGTGCCTTTTCCTAATAAAAAGCAGGCTGGGTGTTCCAATCCTCAGTTCATCTTGACCCTTCAAAACGAAGCCTCGTCTCGTTCTTGGAAGGGGATTATTTGGGGATGTTATTCTGTTTCTGTTACAGCTGAACCTGATTCTCGCTCTGGATATCGTGGATGGGATTACATCAGCTTACTTCTCCACAGCAGCTTGCAGGGAAAAAGGACGTCTTCAACGGCAGATACCCTCTCTCTACCTGGGTGGCCGTTACAACAGCGTATAAGGGTGATGTCACAGCACAACGGGAATCTAACAGGGGGAGAGGTGGAAGTCATCCTCCTCCTCCCACGACCACGCCGGCAAGGACAGGACGCTTTAAAGACGTGTTGTTGATGGAGGACATGCAGACCTTTTTAAGTCCTACGCATCGCCACAGCCCTTCGGGATCCACCCTCAGAGAGCGACTCGACCGACAGGTAGCAGACTACCTCGCCTTAACTGCAAATATCGACACTCTGAGGAGCGATGAACCCCTTGACTACTGGGTGTGCAGGCTTGACCTGTGGCCTGAGCTATCCCAATTTGCGATAGAACTTCTGGCCTGCCCCGCTTCAAGTGTCCAGCAGGAGGTATTGTCACTGAGAAGAGAAGTCGCCTAGGTCAAAAAAGTCTAGATTACCTCACCTTTATTAAGATGAATGAGGGATGGATCCCGAAGGGACTGACACTGGGCGATACATTCGATTAAAAAAGGCCTGATGAGATGAGCTGCCTTGGGCTAAAAATGGTCCACACGCTGCTGTATTTTAGCTCTGAATGAGAAGACGCTTAGCTTAGTCAGGTTGCTACTTTGTTACTTAGAAGCTAGACTTAGGCTGGGATAGAACTTTTGATTTCCACTTTTATTTTGCGAAGTTTTCCAGCCTAGTTAGGCATCCAATTTTCTACCAATACCTAGACTTAGGCTGAGCTCGTATTTTGTTTTGTTTTTACAATACAAGGGGTTGAGAATAAGTGGGCATCTGAGTCCTGGCTGGATGGGAGACATTCCCTGCATCTGAGAGACAGGGGCAGCTCCTGTGTCTCTGGGGAAAGCTCACAAACTAGCAACTTCATACTATTGTAACTTTGTATCTTTCCCTAATAGCACTACTCTGGGACCTTAGCGTTCTATCAATAAGCACTAACAGATCGTCCCAGCTACATTGTCTACATTATTTTTGTATAAGCAATCCACTACCTTTGTAATTTGGGGCTGACTACTACTCAGTTAAATCGACCTACTTGGGTATCTTTACATACAGGGGGAAGTTTTCCAATTCTATTATGACTTCATTGTTTTTCCCCCACACTGTATGCCTTTGATCCCGATTTATCTCACCAGTGCAGTCAGCATCCCCACGGTTTACCATATACTCCAGGGAAGGACACCCTGGGGTCTGGGGTATCCCCCCCAGAATATACAGTTGGGCTACATTTTATGCAGACACTCTGACACTATAGGGTTGATCTGTGTTCTGGTGCTTTATACATTTAGGTAGATACTCTTTTACCGTATGCTAGTATGAGCAAATAGCCTCTAGGGGTTGTGGTACAGTACTCTCTACAGTGATCTGTCCAGTACCCCCCCCCTCGTCAGTACAGCCATATGGACCAACCCCCACTCCTATACCCCATGATTTTTTTTTAGTCTCTGTACGTTTTTCTATTAAAGATTTATTATTTTCCTTACTCTGTACATCTATTACTCTGCACACCAAGGGAGTGAATACCCTATTGTGGGCACACCCTCAGTCGAGTGTGTTCTGGTAGATGGATTTTGCTTTCCTCTCCGAACACCTCAATTCTTGGGATTTATTCTATTTTCTAATACTTATTGCGTTGGGGTAAGCCCTTTAGTTGTTGCCCATTTAGTCCTTGCCTTGGCTCCAGAGCTGGACCTTTCTAGCTCTATAGCCATCTTCCTTTTCCTAATATAGCTCTGAATGACGTTTGACTTGCGTGACTTATCCGCCACCAACTAGGGTTCAAGCCGCCATGTTTTAGGGCACTTTCTGCCTGTGAAACAAACATCAATTTTTCTGGCCGCTGCTACAGCAGCGGCTGCAACAATACCAAATTTTTCAGGCATGTGTACATGCCTAATTTTTAGGCCCACTGGTGCAGCACTGTGGCTTCAAAAACCAAACCAAAAAAAAATCCTCCAAGATGGCACCAATATACCAGTGGTCTAAGCATCTTCCCACCTTGGCCTAAAAAGGGGAGGTGATTCCACAATTACAAATCGCTGCCATTTACACGTCCACTGATAGGAGACGCGGAAGGTATTAAACTGATATGAACAATACTAAACTCACCACTCCTATCTGGTGGCACATTAGCTTGCCCGCGCAGTGCCCCAAATTTCAAGTAAGAGGACCGACCAAGCATCTTCTTCCATCTCCCTGTTACATAAATCAATGCCATATCCATAGAAATTGTACATAATATCCAGGAGAGTTTTACAGGGCCAAATCTTGTCGCCTGTTGAAAGAGGTGACCTTGCTCGGGTCCCAGGTGTGCGGTTCCTAAAATGGCTGCCATATACACGTCCACTGATAGGAGACGCGGAAGGTATTAAAGTGATATGAACATTTACTAAACTAACCACTCCGAGTGCTGTTATTTATTTAATTTTTTTGTGGTGAGGCTTTACAGGACAGAGTGCTTCTCCACGGGACATGTTAACTCGCGGGCAGCTGGCTCATCAAGGAACCAGAGCAGCTTTAACGAGCAGCTTGAACGGTGTCCCAATAGCTTGCATTTAAAAACCTGTTAAATGTTATAATAACGTCAGATTGCTTTGCAGCAGGATATCCTTCCAGAAGAGATGTATTTGACAAAATGTTGTAATACCTTTAGTAAAAATTTGTGAAAAAATAAATCACAAGCAGGGTACAAATGGCTAATTAAAGCTAAGGATTTCAGGATTAACCATGTTTTAGAGAAGGAGATCCCACCAAAAAAAAAAAAAAAACCCCTTGTTCGATTCTAGAAACCCGGTGTGTATGGTAATCTGACCCAAGTCAATGAGGCAAAACTGCAGATGGAGGAAACATGCAAACTCACAAGTTACATTAGCACCACCACTCAAAAAACACTGAATAAACAGACGCAGAACTGTAGCCGTCTCTATATTTTAAAGTAAATTAAGTCATACAATTCACCACCCTCATTTTCTAAAAGGGGAAAAATTACTATGGGTCACTTTACCACCAGTGAAGTTCAGCCCACCCCCGGCTCCAACCAATTGACTGAAATCCTCCAAGATGGCACCAATATACCAGTAGTCTAAGCATCTTCCCACCTTGGCCTAAAAAGGGGAGGTGATTCCACAATTAAAAATCGCTGCCATATACACGTCCACTGATAGGAGAGGCAGAAGGTATTAAACTGATATGAACAATACTAAACTCACCACTCCTATCTGGTGGCACATTAGCTTGCCCGCGCAGTGCCCCAAATTTAAAGTAAGGGGACCGACCAAGCATCTTCTTCCATCTCCCTGTTACATAAATCAATGCCATATACATAGAAATTGTAGAGAATATCCAGGATAGTTTTACAGGGCCAAATCATGTCGCCTGTTGAAAGAGGTGACCTTGCTCGGGTCCCAGGTGTGCGGTTCCTAAAATGGCTGCCATATACATGTCCACTGATAGGAGACGTGGAAGGTATTAAACTGATATGAACATTTACTAAACTCACCACTCCGAGTGCTGTTATTTATTTAATTTTTTTTGTGGTGAGGCTTTACAGGACAGAGTGCTTCTCCACGGGACATGTTATCTCACGGGCAGCTGGCTCATCAAGGAACCAGAGCAGCTTGAACGAGGTGACCTTGCTCGGGTCCCAGGTGTGCGGTTCCTAAAATGGCTGCCATATACACGTCCACTGATAGGAGACGCGGAAGGTATTAAACTGATATGAACAATACTCCACTCCTATCAGTAGGTCCGTCCCATTGTGATTTATGCCCCCCACCCACCGCGCAGGGATGGGGGCTGGGGGGGAGGAAAGTAGGCCCCCCATTGTGATTTATGGCCCCCACCCACTGCGCAGGGGTGGGGGCCGAGGGGGGGAGTACAGTAGGTCCCTCCATTGTGATTTATGGCCCCCACCCACCGCGCAGGGGGTGGGGAGGACAGTAGCTCCCCCCAGTGTGTATCATGGGCTTTGAGGACAGGTGTCAATCCATACCTGCCAAGTGACCCTATGTAGGGGGAACAGTCCCTATTCTGCTCTGTGTCAGTGTGTATCATGGTCTCTGTGGACGGGGAACAGTCTCTATTCTGCTCTGTGTCAGTGTGTATCAGGGGCTTTGAGGACAGGTGTCAATCCATACCTGCCAAGTGACCCTATGTAGGGGGAACAGTCTCTATTCTGCTCTGTGTCAGTGTGTATCATGGTCTCTGTGGACGGGGAACAGTCTCTATTCTGCTCTGTGTCAGTGTGTATCATGGTCTCTGTGGACAGGGAACAGTCCCTATTCTGCTCTGTGTCAGTGTGTATCATGGTCTCTGTGGACGGGGAACAGTCTCTATTCTGCTCTGTGTCAGTGTGTATCATGGTCTCTGTGGACAGGGAACAGTCTCTATTCTGCTCTGTGTCAGTGTGTATCAGGGGCTTTGAGGACAGGTGTCAATCCATACCTGCCAAGTGACCCTATGTAGGGGGAACAGTCTCTATTCTGCTCTGTGTCAGTGTGTATCATGGTCTCTGTGGACGGGGAACAGTCTCTATTCTGCTCTGTGTCAGTGTGTATCATGGTCTCTGTGAACAGGGAACAGTCTCTATTCTGCTCTGTGTAAGTGTGTATCAGGGGTTTTGAGGACAGGTGTCAATCCATATCTGCCAAGTGACCCTATGTAGGAGGAACAGTCCCTATTCTGCTCTGTGTCAGTGTGTATCAGGGGTTTTGAGGACAGGTGTCAATCCATATCTGCCAAGTGACCCTATGTAGGGGGAACAGTCTCTATTCTGCTCTGTGTCAGTGTGTATCATGGTCTCTGTGGACGGGGAACAGTCTCTATTCTGCTCTGTGTCAGTGTGTATCATGGTCTCTGTGGACGGGGAACAGTCTCTATTCTGCTCTGTGTCAGTGTCTATCATGGTCTCTGTGGACAGGGAACAGTCTCTATTCTGCTCTGTGTCAGTGTGTATCAGGGGCTTTGAGGACAGGTGTCAACCCATATCTGCCAAGTGACCCTATGTAGGAGGAACAGTCCCTATTCTGCTCTGTGTCAGTGTGTATCATGGTCTCTGTGGACGGGGAACAGTCTCTATTCTGCTCTGTGTCAGTGTGTATGATGGTCTCTGTGGACAGGGAACAGTCTCTATTCTGCTCTGTGTCAGTGTGTATCAGGGGTTTTGAGGACAGGTGTCAATCCATATCTGCCAAGTGACCCTATGTAGGAGGAACAGTCCCTATTCTGCTCTGTGTCAGTGTGTATCATGGTCTCTGTGGACGGGGAACAGTCTCTATTCTGCTCTGTGTCAGTGTGTATCATGGTCTCTGTGGACAGGGAACAGTCTCTATTCTGCTCTGTGTCAGTGTGTATCAGGGGCTTTGAGGACAGGTGTCAACCCATATCTGCCAAGTGACCCTATGTAGGAGGAACAGTCCCTATTCTGCTCTGTGTCAGTGTGTATCATGGTCTCTGTGGACGGGGAACAGTCTCTATTCTGCTCTGTGTCAGTGTGTATGATGGTCTCTGTGGACAGGGAACAGTCTCTATTCTGCTCTGTGTCAATGTGTATCAGGGGTTTTGAGGACAGTTGTCAATCCATATCTGCCAAGTGACCCTATGTAGGAGGAACAGTCCCTATTCTGCTCTGTGTCAGTGTGTATCATGGTCTCTGTGGACGGGGAACAGTCTCTATTCTGCTCTGTGTCAGTGTCTATCATGGTCTCTGTGGACAGGGAACAGTCTCTATTCTGCTCTGAGTCAGTATGTGTCAGGGGTTTTGAGGACAGGTGTCAATCCATATCTTCCAAGTGACCCTATGTAGGAGGAACAGTCCCTATTCTGCTCTGTGTCAGTGTGTATCAGGGGTTTTGAGGACAGGTGTCAATCCATATCTGCCAAGTGACCCTATGTAGGGGGAACAGTCTCTATTCTGCTCTGTGTCAGTGTGTATCATGGTCTCTGTGGACGGGGAACAGTCTCTATTCTGCTCTGTGTCAGTGTGTATCATGGTCTCTGTGGACAGGGAACAGTCTCTATTCTGCTCTGTGTCAGTGTGTATCAGGGTTTTGAGGACAGGTGTCAATCCATATCTGCCAAGTGACTCTATGTAGGAGGAACAGTCCCTATTCTGCTCTGTGTCAGTGTGTATCAGGGGTTTTGAGGACAGGTGTCAATCCATATCTGCCAAGTGACCCTATGTATGGGGAACAGTCTCTATTCTGCTCTGTGTCAGTGTGTATCATGGTCTCTGTGGACGGGGAACAGTCTCTATTCTGCTCTGTGTCAGTGTGTATCATGGTCTCTGTGGACAGGGAACAGTCTCTATTCTGCTCTGTGTCAGTGTGTATCAGGGGCTTTGAGGACAGGTGTCAACCCATATCTGCCAAGTGACCCTATGTAGGAGGAACAGTCCCTATTCTGCTCTGTGTCAGTGTGTATCATGGTCTCTGTGGACGGGGAACAGTCTCTATTCTGCTCTGTGTCAGTGTGTATCATGGTCTCTGTGGACAGGGAACAGTCTCTATTCTGCTCTGTGTCAGTGTGTATCAGGGGCTTTGAGGACAGGTGTCAATCCATATCTGCCAAGTGACCCTATGTAGGGGGAACAGTCGCTATTCTGCTCTGTGTCAGTGTGTATCAGGGGTTTTGAGCACAGGTGTCAATCCATATCTGCCAAGTGACCCTATGTAGGAGGAACAGTCCCTATTCTGCTCTGTGTCAGTGTGTATCAGGGGTTTTGAGGACAGGTGTCAATCCATATCTGCCAAGTGACCCTATGTAGGGGGAACAGTCCCTATTATGCTCTGTGTCAGTGTGTATCAGGGATCATTAGAATAGGTGTCAATCCATATCTGCCAAGTGACCCTATGTAGGGGGAACAGTCCCTATTCTGCTCTGTGTGAGGAGGAGGATCGGGAAATGAGTAGCTCGGCATCCAACCTTGTGCAAATGGGGTCTTTCATGCTGTCGTGCCTGTTGAGGGACCCTCGTATAAAAAGGCTGAAGGAGAACAACCTGTGCTGGGTGTCCACGCTACTAGACCCCCGGTCTCTATTCTGCTCTGTGTCAGTGTGTATCAGGGGTTTTGAGGACAGGTGTCAATCCATATCTGCCAAGTGACCCTATGTAGGAGGAACAGTCCCTATTCTGCTCTGTGTCAGTGTGTATCAGGGGTTTTGAGGACAGGTGTCAATCCATATCTGCCAAGTGACCCTATGTAGGGGGAACAGTCTCTATTCTGCTCTGTGTCAGTGTGTATCAGGGGTTTTGAGGACAGGTGTCAATCCATATCTGCCAAGTGACCCTATGTAGTGGGAACAGTCTCTATTCTGCTCTGTGTCAGTGTGTATCAGGGATCATTAGGATAGGTGTCAATCCATATCTGCCAAGTGACCCTATGTAGGGGGAACAGTCCCTATTCTGCTCTGTGTCAGTGTGTATCAGGGATTTGACTATCTTTATTCAGATTCAAAAATTACAATTCCAGGAAAAATTTAACAAACATTTACAAGAACATGTTATGCACATCATAGAAACAACGTGAACCTCTTTAAAGCCTCAAACTTAAGACAAAAAATACGTACACACAATGTGTAAGGGTTTGAAAGAATATTCTGAATCCTTACATGTTTACTTTATCGTTTGTTTGATTTTTGTGAACCATATATAAACTACAAGCAGCGTGAAAACTATAAAAACTCAAGTGGCCATGCTGATCAAATTAAATAGTATGCTTTACACAGCGTATAAGGGTGATGTCACAGCACAACGGGAATCTAACAGGGGAAGAGGTGAAAGTCATCCTCCCCCTCCCACGACCCCGCCATATCTGCCAAGTGACCCTATGTAGGGGTAACAGTCTCTATTCTGCTCTGTGTCAGTGTGTATCAGGGGCTTTGAGGACAGGTGTCAATGTTAGGTGATTTCTGCCCTCTATGGATTAAAAGCAGACTCTGCATCAACTGTGTAATTTTCCATGGGAGTTTTGCCATGGATCCCCCTCCGGCATGCCACAGTCCAGGTGTTAGTCCCCTTGAAACAACTTTTCCATCACTTTTGGGCCAGAAAGAGTCCCTGTTGGTTTTAAAATTCGCCTGCCCATTGAAGTCAATGGCGGTTCGCGAACATTAGCGGAAGTTCGCGTTCGCCGTTCGCGAACCGAAAATTTCGGGTTCGCGACAACACTATAAATATATATATATTAATATCACAATACAGTTAGAACGAAATAACACACATCTATATATTTTTAATTATTTATTTTTAATTTTTTTTACGTATTTACATATATTTTTTATATTATATATAAATATATATATAACAATAATTATATATATATTTAATCAGTATCAGTCTACGTGTAATTTGATATTAATATATATATATATATATATAATTATATATATATTAATAGTAAAATACACCTAGACAGTGTATGTGTGTGTATGTATATGTGTATATATATACTTAGATCATATATATATAATATATATATATAATCTAAGTATATATATATATATATTTTTACACTTATTTAATTTATTTTAATTTGATTTCCAGCCAGCAGGGGGACTAACTGTCATTGCAGTGAGTCCCCCTTCTGGCATTGCTGCAGCCAGCTATCCCAGCCATGTGATTGTGAGGTCCTCGCAAGGACCTCACTCTCACATGGCCCGGGGGGGCTGAAGAGGGCGGACGTGCCGTGGGGGGCTCCCTGGGAGTCCCCCCAACCGCGAACGCCGGCGTGGGATCGCCGGCGACCGGGTAAGTAAAAAAAAAATGGAGGGCGTACAATTACGCCCGGCGGCGTTTAGAGCCGCTTAAAAAAGGACGTAATTGTTCGCCCTCCGGTCTTAAGGGGTTAAAGGTGAGAATCAGTGAACATTCTAGAAGCATAGAAAAAGGTTTTAAAAACCATCTCGTGTCATCACATTTTCAGCTACACAACAATGATCCAAAAATTTTTAAATGTATGGGTATCACTAAATTTTACCAACATTGGAGAGGTGGAAACATGATAAAAAAATTGGGCAAAAAAGAGATGGAGTGGGTCTATTATTTGGACACTCTACATCCCAATGGATTAAATGCAGAATTTGATCTTTTTAACTTTCTTTAACCCCTTAAGGACACATGGCATGTGTGACATGTAATGATTCCCTTTTATTCCAGAAGTTTGGTCCTTAAGGGGTTAAATAAGTCATATTTTTTTTTTATTCTAGTCAAAACTTCTCCAGACTTACTAGACTAGATACATACTGTCTCTTTATTTTATCACAAATACGTTTTTTTTGCTATTGAGCTCACATTGTTGCAGTAATGATATATAAGTAATATGTAAAATAAATTGTTATTTTTGGTACTATGGGACTATAGATAAAAAGTGTATTCCTGTTTGCTTTTAACTGTAAAAATGTATTTTTACTGACAGTTGGATGTCTCCAACTTTCAGCATTTTAATTAATAACACTGACCTTATTTATTTATAAATCTATGTTTCTCTCTTTTTTTTATTTACTCACAATAAATATTGCCGATGGAGTGGTATAGAGGACATATAACATTTACCCTCCAATCTCTTTTTTTGACGCTTTCTGAGTCTATGTCCAGATGAATCTGGTTCAGATGAATCTGGTCTGAATTTGGTTTATTTTGTGTTAATTTTTAGATTCTTATTGTGAATTGTAATATATTTATAAAGTTGAATGAATAAAAAAAATACTTTCCAAATGATTTATCTACAAACGTCACCATTAAAGTACCAATATAGGGTCAGGAAAACATGTATTCTTATCATTAGTGTAAAAAACACTATTTAAGCCCCTGCCCCCTCCCCCTCCCCCATTTATTCCTGCGCTGCATGGGTGCACAATTGATGATCTCAGCCAATCCAATGCTTTTCCATAGGAGGTGTCCCATTTCTCTGAAAATGCGGTGTTCACAGCAAAAAGCCTTTAGGTACATGCTATACTCACCAGAAAAACTACATTAAGCTGTTGTTGTTCTGGTGACTATAGTGTCCCTTTAACCCCTTAACGACGTCACTCAGGGGATTGCCTTAACGACGAGTGACGGACCTCGTCCGTCACCCGTTAAAATTAACCCCAGATCGCCGCAATCGCGGCGATCGCGGGGTTAATGGTGCTCCGGTCTGCCTCTGTATTAGAGGCAGACCAGGAGCACCGGATCCGGCTGTCCCAGCTCATGTGCCCGCTCTGACAGCATGTCAGAGCGAGCACATGTGCTGTGTTTACTTACCTTCCGCCTCCCTGCACTTCCGGGTTCACCGTGAAGTGCAGGGAGACGGATCAGTGCTGATCCTGCCCCCTGGTGAAAAAAAAATAAAGTTAAATTAAAATCCCACCCCCCTTTACCCATTTTAATAAAAAATTAACCACTTCCCTGCCAATTGATCACTGACTACAGTGATCAATTGGCAGAGATTACATTTTACTATGATCTGATTTTTTTTTTAACCCCTGAGGGTTAATTCTTTTTTTTTTTTAACCCTCAGGGGTTAAATTTATTTTATTAATTCATTTAAATATTTTAAAATTATAAATTTAGCTAGCTGGGGAGGGTGGAAGTTAGTGGGGAATTGGGGGATTTAGGGTTAGGCTAACTAGGGGTTAACGTTAAAAAAAGTATTAAAATAAGCTTTAAAAAGTTAAAAAATTAAGTTAAAAAAAGTTTTAATAACGTTTAAGTAAAAAATAAAAAAAATAAGTCCCAGTCCCAAAAAAAATTAACCCCTTCCCTGCCAGTCGATCACTGTCTACAAAATACAGATCACAGTATTATACTGGGATCTAATTTTTTTTTAACCCCTGACGATTAACTTTTATTTATTTTTTAACCCTCAGGGGTTAAATTTATTTAATTAACTAATTTAAATATTGTATAATTAAATATTTTGCTAGCTGGGGTGGGTGGGAGTTATGGGAAAATGGGGAATTTACTGTTAGTGCTGCTTACTGCTAGTTAGGGGTTAACGGTAAAAAAAAGCTTAGAAAAATGTTAAATCTGTAAAAAAAAATTTACGAAAGTTTAGGAAACTTTAAAAAAATTAATAAGCAAAACAAAAGTTTAAAAAATAGTTTTAAAAAGTTAAAAAGGTTTTAAAAAGTTAAAAAATACATTTAATAACGCTCATTACCACTACACCTGGTACAAGCTAGCGGAAAAATGATCCCACGCTAAGGTTCAAAATATGCCTTTTGAAATACCCTGGGATGTCTTCTTTAAGAAATGATATGGCTTTATGGGGTGTTTGGATTATATAGCCTGATAAAATACTCTAAAATGGGACATGGGCACAGCGTAAAAATTTAAAGTTTGAAAAAATGGAATGGCTGTGTCCCAAATGTGCCCCTCCGATGTCCACATATACCTGGCAAAGGTACATACAGGGGTATTTTTGTACTCAGCAGACATGGCTGAGCAACATATGAAGTATTATACAGTGGTAGTACACATAAGTTTTGCAAAATATACTGTGTAAACTCACTTTGTGTGTCAAAAAGGCAGAAAAAACGCTTATTACCACTACACCTGGTACAAGCTAGCGGAAAAATGATCCCACGCTAAGGTTCAAAATATGCCTTTTGAAATACCCTGGGATGTCTTCTTTAAGAAATGGTATGGCTTTATGGGGTATTTGGATTATATAGCCTGGTAAAATACTCTAAAATGGGACATGGGCACAGGGGAAAAAATTCAAAGTTTGAAAAAAAATGGAATGGCTGTGTCCCAAATGTGCCCCTCCGATGTCCACATATACCTGGCAAAGGTACATACGGGGGTATTTTTGTACTCAGTAGACATAGCTGAGCAACATATGAAGTATTATACAGTGGTAGTACACATAAGGTTTGCAAAATATACTGTGCAAACTCGCTTTGTGTGTCAAAAATGCAGAAAAAAACGCTTATTGCCACTACACTTGGTACACACTAGCGATCCAACGCTAAGGTTCAAAATATGCCTTTTGAAATACCCTGGGGTGTCTACTTTAAGAAATGGTAGGCCTTTGTGGGGTAGTTTGAATTTAAAACCTGCGAAGATGCTTGGAAATTGCACATAGGCCCAGCGTCAAAATTCAAAGTTCGGTAAAAACTTATATGGCACTGTAGCTTCACGAAATAGTGCCAAAGACATTCATTGGGGGGGTCTTTTTACTCAGAAGACTTAGCTGAGCATAATTTGGGGGTTTTGAACTTAGTAGCACATATGAAATATACACAATGCCCAGCAAAAATGCAATCCGTATGTAAAAAAATGCCCCAACATTTTTTTTACCACATACTTTGGCATATATTGGTGGAAAAATGGGGGCATGCTAAGGCACAATATGCACCTTATGAGATACCCTGGAGTGTCTACTTTTACAAATGGTAGGCCTTTGTGGGGTTTTTATGAACAGTCAAACTGTTATAATACCCCAAATGGAAGCATAGGCTCATTAAATCGGTCTCTCAAAACTCCTGTGAATACTGAAAAGAACAGGTCTCCTGTATGGCACTGTAGCTTCACGAAATAGTGCCAAAGACATACAATGGGGGTGTCATTTTACTCAGCAGATGTAACTGAATACAAAATAAAACTTTGTACAGCAATATCACACACCAACTTTACAAAATACACATGGGAAGTTCTTTGTTATAAGTTTGTGTGCCAAAACCCCACAAAAATAAAATTTTACTCCAATATGAGGTTGGCGGTGAAATGGCTACGTAGAAAGTGTCAAAACAACCTTAGGTAAATAGCCTGTGGTGTCTACTTTATATAAATATATACTTTTGTGTGGCAATTTTGTTTTCTTTTATGGCTATTAAGCTTACAAGACAAACATACCAAATTCTAAAATCGCTCCACGTTAAAAGTTTATTTTACTCCTTGTGCTTTGTGACCTCTAACTACCAAAAAAAACTCCCAGGCACATTATATATTCTGTAAATCAGAACAACTAAATGAATTTATTTTTAATTACTTTCCTTAACCTGCACTAATTATAATTATTGCGAAAACAGTAAAAAAAAAAAAAAAAAAATTTCATTTTTTTGCATTTTTCTGTATTTTTGAATAATAAATAAGCATTTATGTATATATATGTTACATCAAATTAAAGCCCTTTCTGTCCTTTAAAAAACGGTATATAATATGCATCGGTGCAATAAATGAGTAAAATGCAAATTGCAGTTGAACGCAAACAGCAAAAAATGCAAAAAATGCCGTTGTCATTAAGTGAAACACAAGCTTCTGAAGCTCTGTCCTTAAGGGGTTAATGTTTATGGGAATTTTTCTAGATACATCATTTGGAAAGTTTTTCATTTGTAAAGCATATTAAATTGTGGCTATGGTGTATGGATATCTAATTATCTAGTGATGTCATGCTGCATTTGTGATGTCACCAGCCTGACATACATATTCACTGCTTAAACCAAATGCCTTTACTAGTGTATTTGGAGGCTTTGAAAAAGGTTCTCTACTCACTGGTGCAGAATTTATTTCAAATAACTTGAATATTTTCATTTTCCTGTTTTGTATTGAAATTCCTGAAAGTAAGTAGACTTATTTTATTTATGAACTCAAACTTAATGATTGATATTTAAAAATTGAATGTAATTATTAAAGTGGATTGGGTGTTAGGAAAATAAATACCAGGGTGCAAACCAGCTATATATATATATATATATATATATATATATATATATATATATATATAGTGAAAATGATAAGGTGCACTCCCTGATTTGTAGAAAATTACATTTAATGTGCCAAAAAAATTTTGTTCACAGGATTGACGTTTCGACCTACATACACATACACACCCTCTACCACTTCAGCTGGAAGGCTATTCCATGCATCCACTACTCTCTCTGTAAAGTAATACTTCCTGATATGATTTTTAAACCTTTGTCCCTCTAATTCAAGACGATGTCCTCTTGTTGTGGTAGTTTTTCTTCTTTTAAATATAGTCTCCTCCTTTACTGTGTTGATTCCCTTTATGTATTTAAATGTTTCTATCATATCCCCCCTGTCTCGTCTTTCCTCCAAGCTGTACATGTTAAGATCCTTTAACCTTTCCTGGTAAGTTTTATCCTGCAATCCATGAACCAGTTTAGTAGCCCTTCTCTGAACTTTCTCTAAGGTATCAATATCCTTCTGAAGATACGGTCTCCAGTACTGCGTACAATACTCCAAGTGAGGTCTCACCAGTGTTCTGTACAATGGCATGAGCACTTCCCTCTTTCTACTGCTAATACCTCTCCCTATACAACCAAGCATTTTGCTAGCATTTCCTGCTGCTCTATTACATTGTCTGCCTACCTTTAAGTCATCAGAAATAATCACCCCTAAATCCCTTTCCAAAGATGTTGAGGTTAGGACTCTATCAAATATTCTGTACTCTGCCCTTGGGTTTTTACGTCCAAGATTATTTATCTTGCACTTATCCACATTCAATGTCAGTTGCCACAACTCTGACCATTGTTCTAGTTTACCTAAATCATTAGCCATTTGGCTTATCCCTCCTGGAACATCAACCCTGTTACATATCTTAGTATCATCAGCAAAAAGACATACCTTACCATCAAGACCTTCTGCAATATCACTAATAAAAATATTAAAGAGAATGGGTCCAAGTACAGATCCCTGAGGTACCCCACTGGTGACAAGCCCAAGCTTCGAATATACTCCATTGACTACAACCCTCTGTTGCCTGTCACTCAGCCACTGCCTCACCCATTCAACAATATTGGAATCCAAACTTAAATATTGCAGTTTATTGATAAGCCTTCTATGTACAACAGTGTCAAAAGCCTTACTGAAATCTAGGTAAGCAATGTCTACTGCACCACCCTGATCTATAATTTTAGTTACCCAATCAAAAAAATCAATAAGATTAGTTTGGCATGATCTCCCTGAAGTAAACCCATGTTGTCTCTGATCTTGAAATCCATGTGTTTTTAGATGTTCAAAAATCCTATTCTTTAACATGGTTTCCATCACTTTCCCCACTACTGAAGTGAGGCTTACTGGCCTATAGTTGCCCAACTCCTCCCTATTACCTTTACTTTATATCTTATTTTATATCTTATTTCCCCTTTTTGGGATACCGCATACTTTGTGCCCATTATGACCCCCCATTTCTCTATTGCTGTTACTCCCTTGGGTTCTCCACTAATCTGGTGAGGTGTGCATTGTTTAGCATACCGTCCTTTTTGTTAGCATCTTTATCTTATGAGGCTAATCTTTAGTCTTTTAGTATGCTACACTTCTCTCCATATGAGATTCTAGATACCTTTGTCTGTTCCCAGGCTTTTAATAGACTATAATAAAGTTTCTTTGTTTTTTGTTTTTTATACTTACTGTTGAGATTGGACTGGGTCCTTCTCCTATTGGTTATCCTCTAGTAAGGTAGCTTTTGGGAATTATACTGACATACATACATACATATTGACATACATACGTTAAATGTAAGAAGTGAGAGAACAAAATCTGTCCTAATAAATTGGGATACTAAATAAACTAAACAATAAAATCTAACATTCAATAGATAAAATTTAAAAAGGTTTAGTAACCTTAAAACTCAGGGATACATGGGATAGTCGAGATATATATATAGGCGATAAGAGTATGTACAGACAAGATAGTGCTAAATGATAGATACCTTTCACAAAGATGGTAAGGCAAATAGATACTTGTGTATAACATCAGTATCCAAATAATGTAACTATTTGAAAGTATGTAATATAATTGTAACAATTAGGACAGGGTAAGAATCTCTTGAGTTACAAGAATTCGAAAAGAGAGGGAGAAAAGGGATATCACCTAAGCGAAGCTGAACTTGTGGTGAATTCCTTTCTCTTACTCTCTTGTTACATATCAGTAAAGAAAAATAGTGCATTTAGTATAAAATAAATGAACAGTGGTATAAGCATAGGGTGTCCAAGTTTAGGATTATAGGGTTAACAAGAGAAATATCACTTGTGCTGATCACTATAAATTATGCAGTGAAGCCCCAATCTATATAACGGTTGATTATGATATCTGCTTAATGCTCAAAGTCTTGCATGTACAGATGCCAATTTCTAACCGTTTGTTACAATAACCCTACAACTGTGCCTTCAAGGGCACCTAATGATAAACTAAGCTATGGATAGCCAAAAGTCAATAACTAAAATGCACTAACTGGACTTAACCCTAGCATAGCTTAAATAATCTTGACTACCTAAAACCCTTGCGGAAAGAAATCATAACGGCAAATCTGAGGTAAGTATATAGATAGGATACGAGTCAAAGAGATATAAATTGTAAGCTAGTTGTGCACAGTCCAGCTCAGCCTCGGCGCACATTTTGCCGGTAAGGCGGCTCTTCAAGGGGGAGAGGGGAAAATTGCCATTCAAATTTACCTAAAATCCATGAGTACAATCGATCCCACAGAAGGGCAAACTGCAGACATCATGGGCAGAGCAGAACAAAATGTTTTAAGATCAGGCACTAGGAAGAAAAGATAAATAAGAATAAAGTCAAGTGGCAAGGTAGTGAGTAGAATTATTAAAAGACCAATATAGTGTCAGAAATACAAATGTGGATTCCTCACACTATCTTGTTAAGAAATCTTGTTAATAAATAAATATAACTTTATTTTAGCACCACATAGGTGCTCTGCCCCCCTCCGCCTCCATGTCTGTGATCATCAGAATTGACAATCCAATGCTTTCCCATAAGAAAAGATTGTGAGGCTATTACGCATGCACTGCAAAACAAGGGGGTTAATGAGAGTCATTGAGAGACTAATGAGACACATAGAGTTGCTGGGGGTGTAATGAGACACATTAAAAGGCTGGAGGTTAATGAAACACATGGAGGGGTTGGGGGAGGGTTAATAAGACAAATGTAGGGGCTGGGAGTTAGTAAGACATGTGGAAGGATTGTGGAGGTATTGAGATCAATTGAGAGGATGGGGGTTAATGCAACAAATGTAGGGCTGGGATTAATAAAACACATGGAGGGGCTGTGGGGGGTAACGCGACACATGGAGAGGCTGGGGGTTAATGAGACAAATGGAGGGGTTGGGGAGGCAATGAGACACATTGTGGGTCTGGATGGTTAATGAGACATATAGAGGGGGTAGTAAAGCACTTGGAGGGGCTGGGGTGCTTGAGACACATGAAGAGGCAGGGGAGTTAATGAAACACATGGAGTGTCTGGGGAAGTAATAAAAAATACTGAGGTGCTGCATGGGTTTGGACACATTGGGGCTATATGGGGTTAATGAGACACATAGAGAGGTCGGGGGCTAATGATACACATGTAGAGGTCAAAGGGTTATTGAGACACATGGAGGAGCTGGGAGGGATAATGAGACACATGGAGGGGTTGGAGGGATTTAATGAGACACATGAAGATGCACACAGAGGGCTTGGGGTGAGAAAGGCACACAGAGGTCTGGGGTGAGAGAGGCACACAGAGGACGGAAGATGGGAGAGAGGCACACAGAGGACGGAAGATGGGAGAGAGGCACACAGAGGACAGAGGAAGGGAGAGAGGCACACAGAGGACTGAGGGGGGAGAGGCTCACTGAGGACTGAGGGGGGAGAGGCACACAGAGAACAGCGGGGGGAAGAGACATATAGAGGATTGAGGGGGAGAGGCACACAGTGGACTCGTGGGAACAAGGCTCGGGGGAGGATAGGCACATAAATGGCTGGGTTGGAGAGGTGCACAGAAGGACTGGAGAAGACAAAGATACAGAGGGGTTGAGGAATTAAAAAAAAGACACATGGAAGGGCTGGGGCGAAAAGAGAGACACAGAAAGTGGCTAGGGAAGAGGAAAAAGAGACCCCAAATAGGGGTTGGTGGACATGAGAAACATAGAGATTCTGGGGGGAAAAAGAGACACACATAGGGGATGTGAGGAAGTGACACACACAAAGTTGGCAAAAAAAAATTTTGGAGGAAGGCGCAAATAGCTGGTCTTCCTTAGGGGATTAAAATCATCTTGCACGGGCCCTGCATGAAAATAATTCTCTAAGTCAGCTATGCTTCTACTTCGGCTACTTTGGAATTAAACTTGAAATTCACTTTGAATACTCATTTCAGTGAAAAAATCTTGTCTGTGTTTTCTTTGTAATAAAAACTATTGTCTTGTATTACTATTGACATATCCTGAAAATGTATTTCATTTCCACGTGTAGGGAAAAAAATCTGCAAATCAGGACAAAACGATGGCTAAAAAACTAACGCTACTTGAAGAACTAATTTTGAAAGTACAGGTAACAGTTTAATAATATGCAAAGTATTAACATTTAGCCAGGATTTGTGACTAAGTGGCTACTAAAAAAGACTGGATATACCCTATTTTGAATACCTTGAGTTGTCTACTTTTCCAAATGGTATGCAATGATAGGGGTAATTTTCATTTCTGGGCTGCCATACTGTCTGAAATGCAACAAAACCAACCTGGCACATTTTCAATGTGTAAAAACAGAAAAAGGAAAAGCCCTATTATTGAACCTGTAAGTTTCCAAAACCCCATAAAACTTTCAGTGGTTAAAAGGTTTTCAAATGGCTTGACTCCAGCGCAAGTCAAGCTCCCGTCAGACAATCAGTGACTCCCCATTTACAAAACTGGCTTGCAAAAGGTACGATAGTGCTGGAGTTAGCTTAATGGCTGGGAACGATCAGCTCGTGCTCTCAAACAATGAACTCTCAAACAATGAACTAGTCCTGCACTGCAAGGCTTAGTTTAGAAGAGCTGAATTAAAAAATCACCCTAATTAAAATATATAAAGGTGATAACAAGTTATACTCATCAATCGTTAAGTGTCAGCCTCCCTTGGATCACCCCCAGTCAGCAATCCCACATCACCAAAGAAATATGTACAGCTGATTACCTTTTTTTCTGTACATATTTATTTAGTTTAGAAGAAGTAATGCTCAGCTCCTAGAATGGTTTGCCTATGTAAAATGGGTTAGGGCTAGGTCATTCCTTGCACACTAAATACTACAGAATGTTGTAGTAGTTATGGTGCTTAGAGTATTAATTAAATGGAGTTTCCTTTATTTATTAATTGAAATTAGATAACACTGTGATCATACTGCATATGTTAAAAGGTAATTGAGGCCTAAATTATTTTTTATTAGTTTGCCTGACTCCTTTGAATGTTGGGTTTGAAGGTTAGACGTTTAAACTTTCTAAAATCTCTTCTCTTATATACATATATATATAAATGTGAAGCACCCTTAAGGGTTATTTCTTATAGTGAGAATTCAAAATGAATTTCAAGAGTAAGATCAAGCCAAGGGACTTGGAAACAATTCTCTAAGTCAGCTATGCATCTACTTTGACTATTTTGGACTTAATCTTGAAATTCACTTTGATTTCTCATTTCAGCTAAAAACTCTGTCTGTGTTTTCTTCTTAATACACATATTGTCTGTATTACTGTTGACATATCCTGAAAATGTATTTCAATTCCATGTGTAGGAAGAAAATTTTGAAAAACAAGAAAAAATTGTGAATCCAAAACAAAGGCTACATGAAGAATTAATTCAGGCAGTTCAGGTAACAGTCTAATACTATGGAAAGTATAAACATTTACCCTTTGATATACAAAGCTGCATTAACAGCCATGCCAAGTTTTAAATTTTCTTACTACACGCAGTTCTTGCAGTAAGCTTTCTTGATCATCTTTATTACATTGATATATTTAATACTGAATGTTTTATTTTCGAATGAAGAATTTAGAGAATGAAAGGATTCAAATGAAACAAATCTCAACAGAGATACAGATAGAACAAATAATATGTGTAGGCCATATAATTGTAATATAAATAACATTGTATACTCGTGCCCTTCAAGTCGTTATTAATAAATTATTTATAAAAATGAATTATTGCTCTTGACAAAGTTAACTGGAAGAGCACCTGTAGGCACATAAATCTCAAGCAACCTCCAACCTTCCCTTATTCCAAACTAAAAAAACAAAAGACTTGACTTGTTAAATATAACAAAAACATTTATATCTATACACACACATACACACATTCTGGTTTTCTACATCTGTCATGCATTTATGAAATGGCCACTCTGGCTCCAGTCCTCTCTTCTCTCTTTCCCGGAAATCACTGTGTTTTGTTAGTGGGTGGGGGAGGGGGGGGGGAGACAATGCACAGATCGCTGTGTTCAGTTTAGGAGGGCAGAATTAAAAGGATAATCTAGACAACGTCAATATCAGAGCTTAAAACCAGAGATTAATTGAATTCTGGTTTAAATAATGTAGTTAATTAGAATAAATGGTGCGTAATAGGGTGCTTTTATGATAGATGTCAGAGTCCTTGATATAATAAGGTTTCCAAAATATTCAGTACTGTTACAAAAAAGTTCCTGGCCATGTCTAACGCACATTTAGACAGATTCACAGCAACTTGAGGATAGAAGTTTCAACTTTTTGAAGTATCCTTTCTCATATAGAGAAATGTAAAGCACGCTCAGAGTTACTTACTAAAGTGAGAATTCAAAGTGAATATCAAGTGTACGGCCAAACTAACTGACATGGAAACAATTCACTAAGTCAGCTAGGCTTCTACTTCGGCTACTTTGGAATTAAACTTAAAATCCACTTTGAATTCTCATTTCAGTGAAAAACCCTCTCTGTGTTTTCTTCCTAATAAAAAATATTGTATTGTATTACTATTGGAATATCCTAAAAAAAGTATTTCAATTCCATGTGTAGAGAAAAAATGCTAGATTAAAGAACGAAATGATGGATCCACAAGGAACAGCCCATGGACAATCCATTTGGAAAGCACAGGTAACAGTCTAATAATATGGAAAGTATAAACATTTACCTTTTGATTTATGAAGCGGCATTAACAGCCATGCCGAGTTTTACGTTTCGTTACTACATGCAGTTCTTGTAGTAAGGCTTCTTCATCATCTGTATTAACTTTATGTATTTAATACTCCATGTTTTTATTTTCAAATGAAGAAGTTAGAGAGAAAAGGATCTAAATGAAACAAATCTCGATGATGCTTGAAGTGTTCGTTTAATGGATTTACCTTTATTTATTAATTGGAATTAGATAATACTGTAATATTAGTGTAGACCTTAAAAGGTAATTGAGTCCTACATTCTTTTATATTAGCTTCCCTGACTTATTTGGAAAGTGAATGTTGGGTTTGGAGGTTAGAAGTTTAAACTTTCTAAAATCTCTTCTCTTATATATATAAATGTGAAGCACCCTTAAGGGTTATTTATTATAGTGAGAATTCAAAATGAATTTCAAGAGTAAGATCAAACCAAGGGACTTGGAAACAATTCTCTAAGTCAGCTATGCATCTACTTTGACTACTTTGGACTTAATCTTGAAATTCACTTTGATTTCTCATTTCAGCTAAAAACTCTGTCTGTGTTTTCTTCTTAATACACATATTGTCTGTATTACTGTTGACATATCCTGAAAATGTATTTCAATTCCATGTGTAGGAAGAAAATTTTAAAAAACAAGAAAAAATTGTGAATCCAAAACAAAGGCTACATGAAGAATTAATTCAGGCAGTTCAGGTAACAGTCTAATACTATGGAAAGTATAAACATTTACCCTTTGATATACAAAGCTGCATTAACAGCCATGCCGAGTTTTACATTTTTTTACTACAAGCAGTTCTTGTAGTAAGCTATCTTGATCATCTTTATTACATTGATATATTTAATACTGAATGTTTTATTTTCGAATGAAGAATTTAGAGAATGAAAGGATTCAAATGAAACAAATCTCAACAGAGATACAGATAGAACACATAATCTGTGTAGGCCATATAATTGTAATATAAATAACATTGTATACTCGTGCCCTTCAAGTCGTTATTAATAAATTATTTATAAAAATGAATTATTGCTCTTGACAAAGTTAACTGGAAGAGCACCTGTAGGCACAGAAATCTCAAGCAACCTCCAACCTTCCCTTATTCCAAACTAAAAAAACAAAAGACTTGACTTGTTAAATATAACAAAAACATTTATATGTATACACACACATACACACATTCTGTTTTTCTACATCTGTCATGCATTTATGAAATGGCCACTCTGGCTCCAGTCCTCTCTTCTCTCTGTCCCGGAAATCACTGTGTTTTGTTAGTGGGTGGGGGAGGGGGAGGGCAGGGGGGGGGGCAATGCACAGATCGCTGTGTTCAGTTTAGGAGGGCAGAATTAAAAGGATAATCTAGACAACTTCAATATCAGAGCTTAAAACCAGAGATTAATTGAATTCTGGTTTAAATAATGTAGTTAATTAGAATAAATGGTGCGTAATAGGGTGCTTTTATGATAGATGGCAGAGTCCTTGATATAATAAGGTTTCCAAAATATTCAGTACCGTTACAAAAACGTTCCTGGCCATGTCTAACGGACATTTAGACAGATTCACAGCAACTTGAGGATAGAAGTTTCAACTTTTTGAAGTCTTCTTTCTCATATAGAGAAATGTAAAACACGCTCAGAGTTACATAGTTACATAGTAACATAGTTACATAGTTACATAGTTACATAGCTGAAAAGAGACTTGCGTCCACCAAGTTCATCCTTCCTCACATATGCTTTTGCTGTTGATCCAAAAGAAGGCAAAAAACTCTGTCTGAAGCGCTTCCAATTTTGCAACAAACTAGGAAAAAATTCCTTCTTGACCCCAAAATAGCAGTCAGATGTCTCCTTGGATCAAGCAGCTATTACCCCACTAATTAGAAATTGTATCCCTGTATGTTATGTTTTTGCAAGTATTTATCCAATTGCAATTTAAACATCTGTATAGACTCTGACAAAACCACCTCTTCCGGCAATGAATTCCATATCCTTATTGCTCTTACTGTAAAAAAAACCTTTTCTTTGCCTTAGATGAACTCTCCTTTCTTCAAGCCTAAATGTGTGACCTCGTGTCCTATGTATAGCCCTGTTTATGAATAGATTTCCAGATAATGGTTTGTACTGGCCCCGAATATATTTGTATAATGTTATCATATCCCCTCTAAGGCGCCGTTTTTCCAAACTGAAGAGATTTACATTTTTTAACCTTTCTTCATAACTAAAATGCTCCATTCCTTTTATCAATTTTGTAGCTCGTCTCTGCACTTTTTCTAGTGCCATGATATCCTTCTTTAGAACAGGTGCCCCAAATTGCACCTTACTTACTTTAGTTACTTACTAAAGTGAGAATTCAAAGTGAATATCAAGTGTACGGCCAAACTAACTGACATGGAAACAATTCACTAAGTCAGCTAGGCTTCTACTTCGGCTACTTTGGAATTAAACTTAAAATCCACTTTGAATTCTCATTTCAGTGAAAAACCCTCTCTGTGTTTTCTTCCTAATAAAAAATATTGTATTGTATTACTATTGGAATATCCTAAAAAAAGTATTTCAATTCCATGTGTAGAGAAAAAATGCTAGATTAAAGAACGAAATGATGGATCCACAAGGAACAGCCCATGGACAATCCATTTGGAAAGCACAGGTAACAGTCTAATAATATGGAAAGTATAAACATTTACCTTTTGATTTATAAAGCGGCATTAACAGCCATGCCGAGTTTTACGTTTCGTTACTACATGCAGTTCTTGTAGTAAGGCTTCTTCATCATCTGTATTAACTTTATGTATTTAATACTCCATGTTTTTATTTTCAAATGAAGAAGTTAGAGAGAAAAGGATCGAAATGAAACAAATCTCGATGATGCTTGAAGTGTTCGTTTAATGGATTTACCTTTATTTATTAATTGGAATTAGATAATACTGTAATATTAGTGTAGACCTTAAAAGGTAATTGAGTCCTACATTCTTTTATATTAGCTTCCCTGACTTCTTTGGAAAGTGAATGTTGGGTTTGGAGGTTAGAAGTTTAAACTTTCTAAAATCTCTTCTCTTATATATATAAATGTGAAGCACCCTCAAGGGTTATTAATTATAGTGAGAATTCAAAATGAATTTCAAGAGTAAGATCAAACCAAGGGACTTGGAAACAATTCTCTAAGTCAGCTATGCATCTACTTTGACTACTTTGGACTTAATCTTGAAATTCACTTTGATTTCTCATTTCAGCTAAAAACTCTGTCTGTGTTTTCTTCTTAATACACATATTGTCTGTATTACTATTGACATATCCTGAAAATGTATTTCAATTCCATGTGTAGGAAGAAAATTTTAAAAAAGAAGACAAAATGATGAATCCAAAACAAAGGCTACATGAAGAATTAATTCAGGCAGTTCAGGTAACAGTCTAATACTATGGAAAGTATAAACATTTACCCTTTGATATACAAAGCTGCATTAACAGCCATGCCGAGTTTTACATTTCCTTACTACATGCAGTTCTTGTAGTAAGCTATCTTGATCATCTTTATTACATTGATATATTTAATACTGAATGTTTTATTTTCGAATGAAGAATTTAGAGAATGAAAGGATTCAAATTAAACAAATCTCAACAGAGATACAGATAGAACACATAATCTGTGTAGGCCATATAATTGTAATATAAATAACATTGTATACTCGTGCCCTTCAAGTCGTTATTAATAAATTATTTATAAAAATTAATTATTGCTCTTGACAAAGTTAACTGGAAGAGCACCTGTAGGCACAGAAATCTCAAGCAACCTCCAACCTTCCCTTATTCCAAACTAAAAAAACAAAAGACTTGACTTGTTAAATATAACAAAAACATTTATATGTATACACACACATACACACATTCTGGTTTTCTACATCTGTCATGCATTTATGAAATGGCCACTCTGGCTCCAGTCCTCTCTTCTCTCTGTCCCGGAAATCACTGTGTTTTGTTAGTGGGTGGGGGGGGGGGGAGGGGAGGGGGGAGGCACAATGCACAGATCGCTGTGTTCAGTTTAGGAGGGCAGAATTAAAAGGATAATCTAGACAACGTCAATATCAGAGCTTAAAACCAGAGATTATTTGAATTCTGGTTTAAATAATGTAGTTAATTAGAATAAATGGTGCATAATAGGGTGCTTTTATGATAGATGGCAGAGTCCTTGATATAATAAGGTTTCCAAAATATTCAGTACCGTTACAAAAACGTTCCTGGCCATGTCTAACGCACATTTAGACAGATTCACAGCAACTTGAGGATAGAAGTTTCAACTTTTTGAAGTCTTCTTTCTCATATAGAGAAATGTAAAACACGCTCAGAGTTACATAGTTACATAGTAACATAGTTACATAGTTACATAGCTGAAAAGAGACTTGCGTCCATCAAGTTCAGCCTTCCTCACATATGCTTTTGCTGTTGATCCAAAAGAAGGCAAAAAACCCAGTCTGAAGCGCTTCCAATTTTGCAACAAACTAGGAAAAAATTCCTTCTTGACCCCAAAATAGCAGTCAGATGTCTCCTTGGATCAAGCAGCTATTACCCCACTAATTAGAAATTGTATCCCTGTATGTTATGTTTTTGCAAGTATTTATCCAATTGCAATTTAAACATCTGTATAGACTCTGACAAAACCACCTCTTCTGGCAATGAATTCCATATCCTTATTGCTCTTACTGTAAAAAAACCTTTTCTTTGCCTTAGATGAAATCTCCTTTCTTCAAGCCTAAATGTGTGACCTTGTGTCCTATGTATAGCCCTGTTTATGAATAGATTTCCAGATAATGGTTTGTACTGGCCCCGAATATATTTGTATAATGTTATCATATCCCCTCTAAGGCGCCGTTTTTCCAAACTGAAGAGATTTACATTTTTTAACCTTTCTTCATAACTAAAATGCTCCATTCCTTTTATCAATGTTGTAGCTCGTCTCTGCACTTTTTCTAGTGCCATGATATCCTTCTTTAGAACAGGTGCCCAAAATTGCACCTTACTTACTTTAGTTACTTACTAAAGTGAGAATTCAAAGTGAATATCAAGTGTACGGCCAAACTAACTGACATGGAAACAATTCACTAAGTCAGCTAGGCTTCTACTTCGGCTACTTTGGAATTAAACTTAAAATCCACTTTGAATTCTCATTTCAGTGAAAAACCCTCTGTAACGGAGCTCCGTGTACCCCGACCGAGTACCCTCCATTGATGGATGCTCCTAGCGCTCTCAGAGGACTCCAAGCACTGCAGACGACACCACAACCACCGCAGACTCCACAACCGCCTAGCTTAACTGGAGCCGCGCCGTCTTCCTTCCACCCTGGATCGGCTTCTGTCCTCCAGGACCGTGTGGGGAAGACCTCTCCTCCAGGAGAGCGTATCTGGAACAAGCTCTTAAAAGAGCTAAGTGATTAAGAGCTCAGGGGAATATGCAGAGCATAGCAATCCCCAGTGTGATATAGCAGTTCCCTCCAATAACGAGACACGGCTACGTATTGAGGGTCAGAAGAGGTCTGAGGACTGGAACACCCAGCCTGCTTTTTATTAGGATAAGGTACACACAGGACACTCCCAGGGGGAGGATGAAATTAACCAATAACAGCATAGTACAGCCCACAGGTTCCCTCCCCTCAGATAAACAGTTAAACCAATTATTACATACAATAAAAATACAGTTTTTACACACACACTGTAACTTTAAAACCATACATCCAATTTCAATAAAAGTTGCATATTCAGACTCAGCATACATCAAACATAAACACTTCCAAAAATCAGCCAAATCCCTCCAGTGGATCAAAAGTTAGCTGGAAGTCCTATATGACCGACCGCAAGCACAATTTCCTGCCCAAAACAGTTCCATAGATTTGGGCTGTGCGGCCGGTCAATTTCATGCCGAAAAACGACTAAGTCCCATTTCGAACGGGACTTAGTCTCTGGAGCTGCAAGTTCCGTATGGGAGAAGGTAAGGGTCAGCGGTGTTCGGCAGAATGTGTAGCCGATTTTAGTTCCACAGAATCTTTAGCATACACCGCTGACCGCATCCGAGGAAACCAAGATGGCCGCCGCCACGTGCAATTGACCGGCAGTAACCTCACAGCCTGGGAGGTAAATTGCCTGCACACTTTAGCTTCTGGGTGGTCCGCCTGTGTGGTACTTGGTTCAGTAAGCCCTATTTACTGAACCAAGTGGGGGAAAGCCAGGAACAAGTTATTTTACCGGTCTGGGGACATAGTCTTAAAGGGGCATTGTTCAGCAAAGTCACAATATGTCCCCAGACGGTTCTTAAAGGGCCATACACACCCAATAAATGTTAATAAGTTTTCAGGGGCACAATCTTCCAGGGGCCATAGTCATGAGGCAGGAGGCTGGCAAACATGCTTCTCCACAATCCAGGGAAGCAGGGCAATTTCTCATTTAAAGGGCCAGTTACAAATAGCGATTTGTAACACATCTCCCCTTTGGGGGGAAGACTAACCAGGCACCTGACCTTCTGTCGGTCAGTGCCTCCGTTAGTCGATCCACCAACCCACAATAAACAGATGTCCGAGTAGCCCCCCCACAACATCAAAGTACAGGAACAGCCCACCCACAACACACAGTCACTGCACCTGGGTATTTGGCTGTGGTAATGAGGCCACATGCCGAGGATACTTGAAGGGCAGAGGCCAACTGCACTCTGCCCAGATGCCAGCTCTTCTGCTGGGGTAGCCTGCAGGACATCAGGCTCTGGACCAGGGACAAAGGTAGGGCAGAGGCCGACTGCACTCTGCCCAGCTGCCAGCTCTTCTGCTGGGGTAGCCTGCAGGACATCAGGCTCTGGACCAGGGAAAAAGGTAGGGCAGAGGCCGACTGCACTCTGCCCAGCTGCCAGCTCTTCTGCTGGGGTAGCCTGCAGGACATCAGGCTCTGGACCAGGGAAAAAGGTAGGGCAGAGGCCGACTGCACTCTGCCCAGCTGCCAGCTCTTCTGCTGGGGTAGCCTGCAGGACATCAGGCTCTGGACCAGGGACAAAGGTAGGGCAGAGGCCGACTGCACTCTGCCCAGCTGCCAGCTCTTCGGCTGGGGTAGCCTGCGGGACATCCGGCTCTGGACCAGGGACAAAGGTAGGGCAGAGGCCGACTGCACTCTGCCCAGCTGCCAGCTCGTCTGCTGGGATGCTTGGGACATAGTCCGGCTCAGTAGCCAAGGGAACATGGACGTCAGTAGGGGTTAACATTGCCTCTGTTAACTCTGGTGCCACGCTAGGAGTTACCTGGGGAGGGGAATTTGTACTTACCCCCTCCTCTGGGTGTCCCGGTGAGGGTAGTTGGGGATCTGGAAAGGCTGTCCAGCATCCCTGTAGGTCAGGCACAGAGACCACGGTCCCATCTGCGCCGTCTGGGGGATTGGTGTCTCCCCTTGTTAGGGTAAGCTGCCGCTGGGGAGAGGGGGTGCTGTGCTCCTTTCCCGGAAACACAGGCTGCCGCTGGAGAGGGAGACCGCCTGTCTCCACTCCCGTAACATTGTCCTGTTGCTGTAGAGAGGGACCAACTGTCTCTGCTCTCTGTAGGACACACTGCTGCTGGGGGGGAAGGTCGGCACCTTTGGCCCCCTGGGGTACACACTGCCGCTGGAGAGGGAGACCGCCTGTCTCCACTCCCTTACCATTGTCCTGTTGCTGTAGAGAGGGACCAACTGTCTCTGCTCTCTGTAGGACACACTGCTGCTGGGGGGGAAGGACGGCACCTTCGGCTCCCTGACACTCACTCTGGGGTTGGGGATCTTCCCAGTAAACCTCTACGATATCCTTCCAGCTGAAGGGCTCTAGACCTGGTTCTGCTTGTCGGGTAGGTTGGGGCTGCACGGAGCTGAGCAGGTGTAGGTAGTCTTGCTCCAGCTCCCACTCCCTTGTTACCAGGTGGGTCATGTCTTCTCTCACCTCGCGTTCGTCAGCCCAGACATACATGCCCATCCGGTAGTCGTAGATGTCCCAAAACCTAGACTCCTCCGTGCTGCCGAAATCAAGATCCTCCTCCATGGCATCCTGAAGTAGACCAGGACCATCATAATCATCCCCCTCCGGTAGGTCGTGCTTGGCCGTCCAGGGAGTAAGTCGAATGGTATGCCACCAGAGGGCCTGGTATGCGTTGTCTAGCCCGATCTCTCGCCATACCAGGGTCTCCAGTCTTGCCACCCACTCATCTAGGGGCTGCTCCCCCAATAGACATATTCGCATTGCCACACGCTTCTGTAGCCGCTGCTCATCACTGGGGAGGCCCTCACCTCGCCGCCACTGGGCATCTTCCAGGGCATCATACCAGAGTTCCCTTCTGGCTGCATCCCTGTAATCTGCGGCCTCCTTCTCCTCCTCATCATGGAACGCTGTCCGCAAACCAGCTGATTCCATCCTGTTGTAGCCAGGGGCGCTGCCCAATGGCTAGCGTTGCCCTCAATTGTAACTCCAAACGTTACCAGTGTCTCTGAGCTGCTTCTCCTCGCACTAGGACGCCATCCCACCGCTTGCCACCAATGTAACGGAGCTCCGTGTACCCCGACCGAGTACCCTCCGTTGATGGATGCTCCTAGCGCTCTCAGAGGACTCCAAGCACTGCAGACGACACCACAACCACCGCAGACTCCACAACCGCCGTAGCTTAACTGGAGCCGCGCCGTCTTCCTTCCACCCTGGATCGGCTTCTGTCCTCCAGGACCGTGTGGGGAAGACCTCTCCTCCAGGAGAGCGTATCTGGAACAAGCTCTTAAAAGAGCTAAGTGATTAAGAGCTCAGGGGAATATGCAGAGCATAGCAATCCCCAGTGTGATATAGCAGTTCCCTCCAATAACGAGACACGGCTACGTATTGAGGGTCAGAAGAGGTCTGAGGACTGGAACACCCAGCCTGCTTTTTATTAGGATAAGGTACACACAGGACACTCCCAGGGGGAGGATGAAATTAACCAATAACAGCATAGTACAGCCCACAGGTTCCCTCCCCTCAGATAAACAGTTAAACCAATTATTACATACAATAAAAATACAGTTTTTACACACACACTGTAACTTTAAAACCATACATCCAATTTCAATAAAAGTTGCATATTCAGACTCAGCATACATCAAACATAAACACTTCCAAAAATCAGCCAAATCCCTCCAGTGGATCAAAAGTTAGCTGGAAGTCCTTTATGACCGACCGCAAGCACAATTTCCTGCCCAAAACAGTTCCATAGATTTGGGCTGTGCGGCCGGTCAATTTCATGCCGAAAAACGACTAAGTCCCATTTCGAACGGGACTTAGTCTCTGGAGCTGCAAGTTCCGTATGGGAGAAGGTAAGGGTCAGCGGTGTTCGGCAGAATGTGTAGCCGATTTTAGTTCCACAGAATCTTTAGCATACACCGCTGACCGCATCCGAGGAAACCAAGATGGCCGCCGCCACGTGCAATTGACCGGCAGTAACCTCACAGCCTGGGAGGTAAATTGCCTGCACACTTTAGCTTCTGGGTGGTCCGCCTGTGTGGTACTTGGTTCAGTAAGCCCTATTTACTGAACCAAGTGGGGGAAAGCCAGGAACAAGTTATTTTACCGGTCTGGGGACATAGTCTTAAAGGGGCATTGTTCAG